>NC_090936.1:107213491-107838491 GCF_040938575.1 Ambystoma mexicanum | reverse complement strand
GTCCTTGCTTTGTGTGCTCATTGCGGGCTTTCAGTCACCCTCACCCCTCTTGAGACCTAGTCTTGACCGCTGCGATCGCTACCCTGATTGGTCTGGCTTGTCCAGAGGTTACCCTGTTCCAAGAAACTAGGTTGGCCTTCTGAACCTCTGCCCCTCCAGGACAGAGTTCAGAAATCCGTCTTAACAACCAGTACTTGAAAACACTGGGGTAATAAATAAATTAAGGCATGAGGAGCGATGCTGTAGACTATGTGAGGATAAAGAAACAATTGAGACAGGGATACATGTTCTGACTGCTGCTCGAGAATGGTAAACATTTATTACAGATATTATAGGAATTTTGTGCATAAGATGGAACAGATAAAGGAGGGCATTTTCTGGTGGCGGATCTTGAATTCTACAAAACTGAAAGGTTTAATAGCAATGTACAATGTGTGGTTAGAGATTGAGAGAAGACTGGGTATCTCTATCTGAGTCAAGCGTAATGTAATGGAACTACCTGTGTGTATACCTAGAGGTATAGGGAATGAAATGTAGACTGGATATTTATGGAAGTACATATGAGAATGTTTTAGAACAGATTTTACTGATTGTATTGAATTTTAGGTATTTTTGATATGGCTCTTGGACATTTTTATGAGTATTAATTATGAATATGTAATTTGGTTTCTTCTTTTTTACTACTGGATGTATATATAATATGGAATTATGTGAAAAGTTTATTTATAAACTGTAACACATTAATAATAAATAAATAAATAAATAAATAAAAAAGATTGAAATACATCTTTAAAAAGTTAGTTGAAGCAGATAGGAAGAATTGGGACATTATGATAACATAGACCCTATTTGCCATTAGGAAAATACCTGAGTATTTGTTAAGATGGATTTCTAAACTCTGACTTGGGGGGCAGAGGTTTAAGAGGCCACCCTAGTTTAGTGGAACAGGGGAACCTACTGGGCAAACCATACCAATCTACGGTAGCTTGGCAGGCGGTCAAGACCAAGTCTCTGGAGGCGTGAGAATGATCGGAAGCCCACAATTAGCAGACACAGTAAAACTCCACAGATTACTCTTAGATGGATGCATACGAAAAATGTTTTATATGCCTTTATAACTAAACATAAATAAACCACAGTAATAATAAAACAGTTACCACAGACACTTTTCACTATGTGACATATATACAAAATGCGTTTAGCCTAATGCAGATGAAAGGGGAGAAAATAACCACAACCTGCAACAGAAGAGCTAAGTTCAACACAGATATTGTATTAAGCAGTACTTTGAAGTCAATCCCATCTTATGCAGTCCAGCCCTAAAAGTGAGGAGCCTTATGCTCAAAAGTACAGCAGTGCGTTAACAACGTGCAGTCGGGTGTAAAGCAAAAATCGAGTTCTCTCAGGGAGCTGTAGCTGTTCAGGAAGGGGGTTGAGGCGATGAAGAATAAAGCTCTACACCTTGAGGAGGGTCTACCCTTGCAAATAGAGCAACTTTCAGGGTTTGGGAATAGCTGGAGAGTGCAGGCTTGCCCAGCTAAGGTGAGTATCTTTTAAGGGATTCTCATGCGTAAAGCAGATGGATGTGCCAGGCGGCCACCTGTAAAAAGTGCAAGAACTCACGACCCTCGACAGAGTTGGGGACAAACATTGCCAGTCTAGTCCAGTTTGCTAGTAGGTTTCACCCCTGTAGTTACAGGACGCCCCGGCTCTCAGCAGCTGCGGGACCGAACGATCGTCTGTGATGGGACAGTAGCCTTTTCTAAGCTCTCTAAGAAAGGAGAAGGACAGTTCCAATGAAGCACATCTCAGGACACAGCAGGGCAGGTCTGAAGGCACTTACAGTGACTGTCACCACAGTGGGGCAACACAGGGACCGCAAATGCTTGCGGCGTGGTGCACTCTCATAAATGGCAACCCAGAGGATCCAGGACAATGAGCTTTGGCAGCAGAGGGCCCAGGACCACAAGTAAGCAATGCCCAAAGTCTTGAGTCTCAACTCAGGATGGCGGCACTCCTAAACGCTACCACAGCTTCAAGCTGGTCCCACTACTCCAAAGGGTCGAAGCGCCCTTGCAGGACTTCTTGGTAAGATACAAAAGTAGGGGTCCGGCGGGACAACAGCGGGGTCAGGGTGCCAAACCTTCCAACACATCTCCGGCAGTTCCACAGGTCTGCACTTTCATTCAGGATACTTAGCTCCTTCTGTAGTTCAGTGTGAGCTTTAGGTGATCGACCTGGAATCGATGCAGAGCCACTTCTCTTATCCAAGATTCGTTTTGCGCTCAAATCTGGGATAGCCAATGGAAGATCTGCTTTCTTGCATGCACGTCAAGTGTGGGCCAATCATGGCCCATGGTGGTTCCAGTCATTCAGGCCTACCAGACATACTGGCACCAGTAGTGTGGATTGGGACCAGACAGGCCCAACCCTCTTCCTGGGCACGTGGTCGTGAAAGATGCGGTTTTCGCAGGAGGCTGCATGCCCGACCTGGGTGAAGGCACAAGGGACAAAATGGCCAAAGGACAGAACAAAAGACTTTGTGGCACAGCCATTTTCGGCACTGGCCACAGTCTTGGGCCAAACAGGATAAACGCGTTATGGTCCATAAAAATGAAGTAAAAATACTTTTAAAGTAAACTGCTGCTACCAGTTCGTCCTAGGCACACTTGTACAAACACCCAAAAATCCTTAGAGGTTGGGCCATAAAACAAACAGACCCTTATGCACTGGATATGTTACAGGAAACATGGGAAGAGAGAGAAACAGCTATACTGCCCTTATCTCAAATCGCTCAACGATTTAACGAACATATCATATGGCAGTGGCTCGAGCTATAGTACAGACTACCATGGTCAAGAACATCAGAAAGAATACTATAATAAGAAAGCAGTGAGAAGATCTTTTTCTGTGGGTCAAAAGGTATTGGTTCTACTTCCCTCCTCAGAAAACAAAATCCTCTTCAGGTAGCATGAAACTTATGAAGTCATAGAGCAAACAGGACCTTCCAACTATCGAATCTCACAACCAGACAGAAAAATTAAAACTCACATCTATCCCATTAACCTTCTTAAAGAGTGGTGAGAAAATCCCGTTCAAGATGCTTCAGTAATGTTAACCAGTCTACTGACTGATGAAAATGACACTAACAAGTTAATTTCACTAGATTTGATACGAACCCAAAAGCAAGATTTGATGGACCTCCTACAACAACTCCATGACGTATTTAGAACTGAACTGGGGTGAGTTATGGGAGTGTACCATTATATTTGTTCCCCTCTGGGGAAGGTTGTATATCTAAAGCCTTATCGCATTCCTGAAAGTAGGAAAATAATTATTCAAGAGGAGTTAGAATCCATGTTAAACGCTGATATCATTGACCCTTCACAAAGCCCTTGGTCCACTCCTATTGTATTGGTTGCTAAACCAGACCAATCATGGAGATTTTGTATTTACTTCAGAAAGGTTAATGAAGCATCACAATTCGATAGAATTTTAAAAAACTGTTTTTATTTAAAAAACAAACAAACAAAAACAGCAACAGAAAAAAGGGAAACTGTCGGTAAATACAAATACTGTCTCACACACGAGTATTAAAACATCATGAATGAACAACAGGACACATGAGAAACCAAAATAGACATGCATAAACAAACCAACCAACCCACCCAAAACTAAACTTCTTTAAAGGAAACTGACAATAACATCTGCTCGTGCAAGTCCAATCTAAGATTACCCCATATCCGAGGTATGGTCTCCATATGTGCCCCAGGAGCGCTCAAAAATGTGAAGTCAAGTACCATAAATGCAATTGTTCAAAGTAGATCAACTATGTCATCAGAGGAAGCAAACACTGCCCGGATCAAATCATGCCATGCCGCTACGTCATCTCTCACCTCCTTCAGTCCTCTATACGTAGCTCTACTCCAGGCCGAGTTCTCAGCCAATACCCATCTCCTCAAATCGCACCACCATGCATCCACACTGGGTCCCTCCTTTGCCTTCCAGGCCATCGCAATCCTACGGTTAGTGAGCACACACACCAAGTGTTTCATCCTGGTGAGGTGTGCCATGTGTTTCTTACTTCCCTGGATCATCCCAAGTAGCCACGCATCTGGAGGCCACAAATGCCTCTCAATACCAGCACCAACAACCCTATCCATGATTGCCATCCAGAAACGCTTGGACCACTGGGCAACGCCAAAACATATGCAACATCTCAGCCCTATCGTCAGCAGCTTGAGGGCAGACCAGCAGCGCTGCTCCATGGAAGTGGGATATTCTGTAAGGAGTCATATACGCCCTATGAGTGAGATACAGTTGTAATAATTTGAATCGGGCATTCTTAGAAATTCTCCTGGTATATAGGAAGGTCCGAAACCATTCTGCACCCGTAAAGGACCTATCAAGGTCCGACTCCCGTTGCATCCGGGCTTTCTGCTCTGACTCACTAAGTTTGCAAAAACCAAATCATACACTCCAGAGACCATTTGTCCTCCCTTGGACAGATCACACATGGTGTCTAAGATCAGATCCGACTCTGCCCCTTCAAGGGCAGTCCATCTCCTACAAATCTCTTTCAGAAGGCCCAAGTGCAGTAAAATCGGACGCTGGTATATACCTGAACCCTGTACTAGAGACGCAGTCTATCACCTTCCCCTCAGCTATCAGGTCGCCTATCATAGCCACCCCATTATTCAATGTCTTCTGATCTCTTGGACCGACCTGAGGTGCACTCCCACAGCCACCACCAGGGGGATATTTAAAAAGTAAGGGTCCGGAGTTCCCAGGAGCTGCCACATTCCCCGGCACATGGCCCTCCCAAGTACCAAAAGATAAGGCAAATGCGAAAAGATACTGGCCCTCATTACGACCCTGGCGGAGTGGGTTTACGCCAGCGTTCTTCGCGGCGGACCCGTCCGCCCTACTACGAGTTCCCGTAGCGCCATGGAGCGTTTTCCGCCTGGTTTTTCCGGGCGGAGAAATCCATGGCGCTACGGGACCTTGTTGTTAATTACGCCACCGTATTTTACGGTGGCGTAATTAACGCCTTCCCCACTCCCATTATACCCTATGGGGCAAAAATGGGAATGGGGAAGGGTAAAATGGGGGATGGGGATTTACCGCCCCGCCAAGGTCGGCATGGGGCGGAAAATCCGCCAACCCCCATGGCGCTATCGGCAGCTTTCCGCCGTGCTCCGCGGTGCATTTAGCACCGCGATTTCCGCCAGGGTCGTAATGAGGGCCACTGTCATGTACCCACAGGACCTTCTTCAAAAAGTATCATGTCAGATAGGGCTACAGTAGGACAGTATCCAAAAATGGCTCATCCGCCAGCCAGTCCTCCACAAACTGCAGCTCCCCACCAGCAAATACAATTCAAAATGTGTGAATCTGATCCCTCCGCCTGTTTAAACCTTTTGCAAAGCATTCAGTGCGATCCTGTTCCTCTGTCCCTTGCAGATGGATCCGCTGATGATAGAATCAAGCTCAATGAAGAATTTCTTAGGAATGTCGAAGGAAATGTTAACAAGGTGATAAAGCAATCAGGGTAGCGCCACCCTTTTCAGGAGTGCCACCCTCCCCATCAATGACAGAGGAAGCCGGTTCCAAAACACGACATACTTCTTGACAACATCCAGGGCCTTCAAAGTATTGTTTACATGAGAAGCCTCAACATCATGCAGGCACTTTGACCCAGAGGTATCTGAAAGTGTCCATCTCCCAGACCAGGTTCTAGTGGGGCCGCTCGCCGACGGAGACCATGCAAACCCGCCAATGGGAACAGGCAGGACTTAGACCTGCTGATGTGTATGCCTGAATACTCAGCAAACCGGTCAATTGCATCAAGAAGGTACTGTAAATTCATCTCCAGGTCTTACAGATGGTTTATAGTGATTTTCTCGAATGGCATATTTTCGAATGCCATTTTCTCGACACAATTTAGCTAAATATTTTTTTTTGTGTATTTTTTTTAATTATTTTTTTTAAATGGGGCTGTTCCCCCAACCCACTTTTTTAAGACTTTTTTTTACCTACGAAACCCAAAAAAACCATGTAAAATAAAAAAAAATAATACATTCGAAAAATTAAATTTCGGCAAAATGTTTTCGACAAAATGGTGTTTCGAAAATAAGTTTTTCGAAAAAACGACCGGATACCCTTACAGTTCTCAGAACTCTTAACATTAGGTTTCATGGTGAAGGGTACACAGAATATTCCTATTTAATATGTATTGTTCAGTTACAGTAGAAGGGGAAGACTTTTTCCACAGGCGCAAGCAGTGCCTCCTTTGTTCCTAGGAAGGTTTAACACATCAATCCCAAACATGCATTTATTTACATGCAATGGGTACGGATATTTTGAGGATTTACCACAAAGGATTCCTGGCTAAATTCCGAAATAGATCTATGTTTTATTTCTAAATGTGTTTACTTAAAGGATAGTTCCGGGACTTTTTTTTTATTGTCCCTACGGGTCGGCCATGTGTTTGTAAGCATAAATCGGTAGATCGTAGGAAACTTTCCTATGGACCTTACCCGACTTTTCGCCCATTATCGCACTCGAAATCAGCCTCCATTTTGTGATAATCCTATCATTTCGCCCCATCGACCTGGCTCACCTGCCTTTGCGGCACTAAATCAAATCCCCCGCCCCTGAAACAGACTTTATCAAAACATTCATATTCCCCGCCTCTATCCGTGACGTGACTGAGCTGCGTAGGCAAACGCGCCCAGGCGTCTTCTACGCGACTCCACACAGACCCCGGAAATCAACACAGATCAGCTCACAATACAGCGCACCACAATTCGGAATATGAAACTGTACTTTGAAATCAAACCGCAAGATTGTAAATGTGGTAAAGTACATTTATTTGACATCAAATGTTTAGAGAATATTCAGCGATTTGCATTTTTATTTGCTCATGTTCCAAAAAGTTCGTATTGAGGAACGCGATGGTCCTTTGCTGTACACAGGGTCTTAGAGCATCTCACAATACAGCGCCACAATTCGGAATGTGAAACCGTGGTTTAAAAGCAAACGGCAAGATTGTACATTTGGCAAAGTACATTTATTGGACATCAAATGTTTAGAGAATATTCAGCGATTTGCATTTTTCTTTGCTCTCGATCCAAATTAGTTCGTCTTGAGGGAAGCGATGTTCGTGTGCAGTACACAGGGTGTTGGTTTACGATAAAAATAAGCTCTTCGGTCGCACTGATAATCGCATGGCTGTTCCAACAACGAGGCACTAGGCCACCACAACGGTAGGTATGTTGCATCTAACCGTTAGTACCGCGTAAGGGCATACTTGTACTTGGCGATCGTCCCATAAAATGGTCAGGGTGGTAACGTTGTTCACGCGGAGAAGCAACTGGCGGCTGTAGAAGCCGTCCGCCGGTGTCTGGTACTCGTGACACAGACAGTAGTGAATGATGTACCTAAAAACATAAAAAATGAAATTAGTCTCACCATCAGATCCTTATTAAAATTATTCATTTCATAGCGAGGACAGCGCTACTGGGTGTACACAAGTGTTTAAAGGCGTGGCGAGGCATGGAGGGGGGGGGGGAGTGGAGTACAAGGTAAGTAGCATAAAATAATAAATAAATAGGGCCAGCTGGTGGCAAGTGCAAGGTAAGTGCAGAACAAGTGCTGGGAAGGGGGGGCTGTAGGATACTGAGACAGTCCCCCAGTGCAGGGGTTGACAGGGAGGCAGTGCAGGTGGAGAGTGGAAGGGCCCAGGACCGAGGTCGCAGACAGTGGACCAGTTGTAGCAGGGGAGAGGGAGAGAGAAAGCAGAAGCAAAGAGGAAGGTTTTGAGGTACTTCAGTAAAAGCAGATGTTTCTCCTCAAGATAGTGCGCGGTAGAAAACAATATGCCACATAGAACGAACAAGTACAACTGAACCCGTCTTTAAAGCCACTGTATAGTAATGAAATTGCGGTATAAACTCATCAAAAGTTACTTACATTATATTTGCATTTTCCATTGTGTCTCTGTGTAGGGCAGACCCGAAACACCACTCCTTCTTTGCCGACGTTACTTCTTCTAATGAACGTGGCTCATCGTTTCGTTTCTGAAATTTTATTCATTATCTTTTCTTAGTCTTTCGGGATGGTCCCGGCCTGTCAAGGTCAAATCACAATAGAACCTTATACTGGGTCGTGGGCCGTTCCGCCACCCGAGCAAAACATCAAAGCAGCTGACCTTCACTTTGAGCGAGCACACATTTCTAGTTTGGGCCTGCAACATGAGGAGACTCGAGAGAACAGACAATCAAATTACAATCATTTAAACCGTGATGTGTATTTCTCAATGAGCTCTGCTTTAGGTGGACATGGAACAGAGGCAATGTTGGGTGGCAATGCAGTTGTCCCCTGCATAGGTTCGTTCACCACTCCATGTATGTGCCTATCGAGGACATCTACGATAAGTCTCTCAATAAACTCATATTGCATATCCTCAAACACTGGTTTGATCACCCATTGTTTACTTCTTTTAGTGAAGGCCTTATTGTAGCGAAGCGTCCCTAAAGTTCCGGTCGTCCTACTTTGTTGACGGCCAACATTATGGTTATGTGCCAAGACCGCTAGAAGAGTCCGATTTATCATGCCTTCCATGCCAAAATGCAATCTTTTGGGCCTGTACTTTAGGCACATATTGTGGAACACCTCCAAATCTCCTGTGTGGCAGAATTCCGTGAGTCCCCTCAAATCTCTTGTTATAGTTTTATCAAATACAATCTTTTCAATGGCCTTGTGAGTGGGTGATGAAGGAATCAACCACTTCTTCTTCCGTGCCTCCTCTGTGGACAAATGGCCATGTTCACATTTGTGGAAATGTTCATTTGTCGACCATCGATGTACGTTGCTACAGTGCAACATTACTGACCGCCATTTTTCCAGTAGAATTTCCAACGACCCTTCACATGTTTTTGAGCTCCACCAAAGATGGTTGCTGATTGACTTGGACCACTGTGAAATACCTTGCAATTCTTTTTTTTTACCTGCAGCCGACAATTTTTTATTGATTGATTTTGCAAGATGCCAAACGTCAAATTGGTGATTTATATTTTTGTACTGTTCTCTCATTGTCTTGGCAATTGAAACGTGTCTGTCCGTGGCTATCAGGTCGATCACCATTCCCCGCGATTGTAGTTCTTGCAATGATGCTACAAAGCCAACTTTCTCCATGGCCACTGAGGATGTACTTTGTGACACCTGCACGACCACCGAACTCACAATTTTCTTACTTTCCATGTCCTGAAAGTGGTAGGTGCAGTACTTGGCTGAAAATCCTGGGCTGTCGCACTGTCCATCACCGGCTAGCCTGAAGCGTTTGCCCGCGAATGTACTTTCCATTGACATTTTTTCCATTCTCCAAGCTTCGCTGATGGCTGGAAATAGATAATCGGTTTGGTATTTGTAGAACTGAGTTTTCGCAATGAAATGGATTCCCAGAAACTGAAAGAAATACTGTAACTTTTTAAAACTTGAACCACTAAAAAGTGCGGCCGCTGCACAAAGTAGATTGCCTGCTGGCAGTTGCCCCAGCATGGGTTGTGCAGACCATGCGAACGGATGATATTGTGTACAGGTGGCATGTATTTTAAGGTTAGTGCCTCGAATTGCACGAGTCACATTAATCAATGGCTCCCCACATACTTCCCCACCAACCCAATGCCCACATTTCATCATCATAATAATATCCATCAAACAGCTATCGAATACAATGAATTTGGCCTCTTTCCTTATACTGTCACTCTGCATCCCAGCTGGTTCGGCCTGTAACGTTGAGGACATGTCACTCGCATGAAAGGTACAATCTCTGATATCGTCTTCCGCTATGCTGAGTGATATTGATGGTGTTTCATTGTCGTCCATGTCATTCTCTTCCACTGCAACAACTGTTCCTTGTCCGGAGATGGGAGAAAAAAACAATGTCTTCAACTTTCGCGCGCTCTTATTTTTTGCGGGTGTGGATTCTGTGAATTGATCTCCGACTGCATCCAAACTACCAGGAGGACATTCACTATCAATGGCTGGTGGTGGTATAGCTCCGTTGTCAATCACTTCATATTCTTCCCATTGGCACGATGCATCTCCAGTCTCAAGTCCCTGCCAAAAGGTTTGACAAGCAACATCTCTCGTTCGCTTCACTGTCTGTGTAGATCTAGTTCTTACACCCACTCGCAACTAGAGGACAGATTAGAAAAGGGATGTTCAGTTTAAACACAACTTACAGTATTGAACTATTGACAGTGAAAGACAACATAATATAGTGAACAGGACACTAACCTTCTTTTGCTTTCTTTTCTTTGAAACTTTCTTGCCTCGAACTTCAACATCTGGACGCTGTTGCTCCGACTCGTGTGTGCATGTCTCCACTTCCTCTCGCGCTGCAACGACTATATTTTCATGATAAGCACATCCATCACTCACTGAGGCTCCATCGACTCCCTGAAACATAGAACTTTCATTAGTATGTATAATAATATTGAAAACACAAAATGTACTTGGGGACCAATACCCATACGTACATCTCAATAGCAAAACACGAATGAACGCATTGTGTAGAACATTCAAACGACAATAGTTCACGCATTGTTGATCTAGTTAGATTGAACTGTCAAGATCCATACCTCGGGCTCCGCATAGACTTCCATTGATGATATTATTGAAGATGACGCTTCAGCAACTCCCTGAAACACAGTAATTGCATTAGTATGGTTTTCTATTTTGTTTAAAAGAACATAAACTTTCTGCAGGCGTCAACGGCTCATCTAAATAGACCTGCACAAATGATCAGTTGTCTAAAATAAATAATGGATATCTAAATATTATTCGATTTGCTCCATCGTTGGAAGTGTCACCACCCAGAGATCTGCATCAACTACTAGGGGTGATGTTCTTGTTGAAGAAGCTCCGTCAGCTCCCTGAAACATAGTACTTGCGTTAATAAAGAAGGAAGTATAGCGGATGTAATCACGTCATTTGATCTCGCATGATTGATCTGTCAGTATCCATACCTCGAAATGCATAAGAACATCAAGGGACGCTGTAACTGCGGTGCACACTTCTGCAAGCTGTTGCGCCGACCCGTAACTGCATGCTCCCCCTTCTTCTTGGACTAATGCTCCATCGACTCCCTGAAACATAGGACTTTCATTAGTAATGAACACAATATTGAAAAAAGAAGACACATAGGAGGGCGACGACAGAAGGACATACCAATGGCTAAAAACGAAAGAAACATTGTGTAACAATCACGCTACAAGAATGCAAGATCTGATGATCTCCATCGATGGAACTGTCCGGAAACGTACCTCGAGCATCTGAGTGACATCTACGGTTGTCGTCAATGCGTTGGACTCCTCAGCATCTCCCTGAAAGACAGTACTTGCATTATTTTGGATAACAATAATTATAACTGAAAACAAAGACTAGAGGACGAGTACTGTGGTGTACCATTAGGTAAAATAATTACACGATCAATTAAAACTATTGATTTACATGCCTAAAACAAGTCAGTGTCAGAATAGCTAAGTAAGATTACCCGATAGGCGCTTGAAGTGGCTGATGACTGCAATAACGACACGGATGGAGAATCTTCCGCCTTCATATTGAGTGGATACATAAATGGGGAAATTATTGTTAGCTAATGCTACACACTACCGCAAGGCCGAGAGATAAATACGTAAACTTGACTCACCAGTGGAGGGATGTGGACGAATAGAGTGGGAATAGCGGTTGAGAGCAATTTTCGCCTCGCTCGCGGTGTTTTCTTCTTTATTAGCAATGATGTGGAGTACATGTCTGGGCTAAAGTGCCTGCTGCAGATGCGGTATCGATCACCCCTCTTGTCCGCAAAGACTTCTAGGACTCTACTTTCTAGCTCAGAGGCTGGATATCCGCAATATCGGACCCATTCTCTTATCTGATCTATTGTCTTAGGGAAAACATGCATTATAGTACCTTCAGATTTGTTATGGGTCTTCGAAGGGCAACCGCCAATGGAACAGGCAGGCATTATGGAAAGTTCTGAAAAGTAAAGATCAACAATTCTCTATGAATACCAATGTGTTAAAACATTAAATGACACATAAAAGGTTCAATGCAAGGTCCGTTTTGGTTCTTGGAACTATACACGTTATTCACATGCGGATAAGTATTTCAATAACTTTCAAAAAATAGAAAAAGTAATTTGACTAAACTCAGAACATGTGACTAGTTCCTTGCATGTACTGTCGTGAACGAAAAGAAAACATGGATGCAATTTGATGACTACTAGCAAATAGATATAAATTAAAAAATTGGACGCAAAATGATTATGGTACATGGACTTACCTTGACGAACAAACAGTTAGATGCAGGGATCAGAGTAGTTTCTTGTCGTAGAACAGGGAGCAGTTCACAGGTTGCAAACTGACGAGTTTGCTCAAAGTGGTCACGGAAGTTCACAGAGACGAAGAGCAGATAACCAGCACCTTCACGGGTTGACTAGCAAAGCGCAAAGAAGTTCTCATTAGAAATATGAAGTGGGTTATAAAGAATTCGAAACAGGGGTGTGTTTGTGAATGAATGACGTGTATATGTCGTGGCATTATGCGGATTGCAGGGGGGCGTCCAGCGTGAGGGGGGATGCTTGGCAGGAGACACGGGGTCTGGAGGTAGACATGGGAACAACAACCCATGCTCTATAGACCACTTTGAAGTGTACATGGTCTTTGGCACCTCTTGGCCTTTATCGCTCCCTGACAGCTCCACTTGCCAGCAGCGCAAGTACCCTGGTGCGAACTGCCTTTGATAGGGCGGGGGGTGGATCGGGGCGGTGGTCGTGCAGACAAGACACAGGAAGACTCGTGAATGGAGACACACTTATGTGGATTGCAGGGGAGCGTCCAGCGTGAGGGGGGATGCTTGGCAGGAGACACGGGGTCTGGAGGTAGACATGGGAACAACAACCCATGCTCTATAGACCACTTTGAAGTGTACATGGTCTTTGGCACCTCTTGGCCTTTATCGCTCCCTGACAGCTCCACTTCCTAGCAGCGCAAGTACCCTGGTGCGAACTGCCTTTGATAGGGCGGGGGGTGGATCGGGGCGGTGGTCGTGCAGACAAGACACAGGAAGACTCGTGAATGGAGACACACTTATGTGGATTGCAGGGGAGCGTCCAGCGTGAGGGGGGATGCTTGGCAGGAGACACGGGGTCTGGAGGTAGACATGGGAACAACAACCCATGCTCTATAGACCACTTTGAAGTGTACATGGTCTTTGGCACCTCTTGGCCTTTATCGCTCCCTGACAGCTCCACTTGCCAGCAGCGCAAGTACCCTGGTGCGAACTGCCTTTGATAGGGCGGGGGGTGGATCGGGGCGGTGGTCGTGCAGACAAGACACAGGAAGACTTGTGAATGGAGACACACTTATGTGGATTGCAGGGGAGCGTCCAGCGTGAGGGGGGATGCTTGGCAGGAGACACGGGGTCTGGAGGTAGACATGGGAACAACAACCCATGCTCTATAGACCACTTTGAAGTGTACATGGTCTTTGGTACCTCTTGGCCTTTATCGCTCCCTGACAGCTCCACTTGCCAGCAGCGCAAGTACCCTGGTGCGAACTGCCTTTGATAGGGCGGGGGGTGGATCGGGGCGGTGGTCGTGCAGACAAGACACAGGAAGACTCGTGAATGGAGACACACTTATGTGGATTGCAGGGGAGCGTCCAGCGTGAGGGGGGATGCTTGGCAGGAGACACGGGGTCTGGAGGTAGACATGGGAACAACAACCCATGCTCTATAGACCACTTTGAAGTGTACATGGTCTTTGGCACCTCTTGGCCTTTATCGCTCCCTGACAGCTCCACTTGCCAGCAGCGCAAGTACCCTGGTGCGAACTGCCTTTGATAGGGCGGGGGGTGGATCGGGGCGGTGGTCGTGCAGACAAGACCCGTTTGCCGCAGGGCCTCACCAAGGAGAGGCCATCTAACTGAATGTAAGAGGATGGCTGCAGGATCTACTACATGGAAGGCAGGGGGGTGAGTTTATAAATACCTCACCCTCCCAGGAGAATATATGGGGGTCATCTCTGTACCCGGTGCCCAAAAAGAGGATTTATTATGATCAACCATATTTATTATTTACCTATAACCATGTTTTGTATCAATAAAATCCAACAGCTTTTTATTGCCAACGCTTGATGCCAACCCACAAAATAATATATGTATGACTGCTGCATATATGGGTTCAACGGTTATGTGGATTGAAGGTGTGCGGCCAGCGTGAGGGAGGATGCTGGCCGGAGACATGTGGTGTGACAAGACAAGGCACTGGAAGGCTATTCAACGGAGACACACTAGATTCATTTAAAAAATCAAAACAACCATTGTTAAAATATATGTTGGGCTTTATTTTAGATTTTAATTAAACATAAATAATAAACATTACACATTGTAAAGTTGAGGTTGCAGCACATCGAGGGAAAATCCGCGGTATTGTCCACTGTCACTGGGGAAATGTTGTCTAATGGCAAGTACCGCACAGGCAGGTATTACTCTCCGAACGCGGTGTCCGAGCCTCCCGTGAAGCCACCAAGTGAAGCAACGATAGGCCACCAGCCTGTACCACCTGTGAAAAAAAAAGATGCAAACTGTATTAAACTGACAAAACTTTCTTATCAATGTCGATTCAGGTAACACATGTCATTTTTCTTAGAAAAAAATTATATCTAGAAAATGCACTATATGGAACCAATTTACATGCGTTCGAATGATATGTAAATGTAATTTTATATGTGGGAGACGACCATGAAATAGTAGTGGCATCACTGACATCACAAACAGAGTATACTTACTCGTTACTCGGATTACGCGGACGAACAGTGCCACGAAGTTCGTGCATAAGCACCATCATCATCCTCAACACGGTCCGTGAGAGGCAGGCTTCCCTGAACTCTGGCAGCTCGGTGATGCATTGCGGACTTTGCTCGCCTTCCTGCAGACTTTGCTCGCTTTCCGAAATGTAGGCCAAGCACCCGGAATTTTCACGGCAGCAGCAGTTCTCCTCCTCAGTTGGCATTAGCTCGCACCGATTGCACGTGCACCAGGTGGAGACGCCGTCCATGCGACATGGTCCAGGCTCTTCATCCGTTGACTGGTCCTCCCAACTGCCGTCCGAATCCCCATCGTTTTCGCGTGCTTGCCTTTCCAGTAGTTCCTCCTCGGTGTACTCGGGCTCGTACATATACGGCATTATTGTGGCCATTGTGCGGTAAAGATAGTAAAATAATTTACAGAGATGGTACAGGTGTTCACACGGGCTACAAGCGGCGAAGGTAGCTGACCAGAGCACTGAAACGAGTCACAGAATACTCAAAGTAACACAGAGAGAGGAATGGAATCGAAAATCTGCTGCTGTGTGTTGTGAAACGGTCTGTTTATACTTATTGGGGAAAGAGGCGTCCTGCCATTTCCATGGCAACACGTCAATAGCTGAGGCGCAGCGATTGTTGACACGAGACGTGCTTGAAATGGGCAGTACGCGTCTGCTGATGTCAGGCTCAGGGGCGGGGGATTTGATTTAGTGCCGCAAAGGCAGGTGAGCCAGGTCGATGGGGCGAAATGATAGGATTATCACAAAATGGAGGCTGATTTCGAGTAAGATAATGGGCGAAAAGTCGGGTAAGGTCCATAGGAAAGTTTCCTACGATCTACCGATTTATGCTTACAAACACATGGCCGACCCGTAGGGACAATAAAAAAAAAGTCCCGGAACTATCCTTTAATGTTGTCCTACTGATTTCCCAGTATCGCACGCATATAAAAAAAACTTTTAAAAAACAATTCTTAAAAATCCTTTAGTGAAACGGAGAGGTTTAGTGCTCCGAAAATAGCACCACTGAAGTGTTATTCGACCCGTGCCAGGGAAATTACAGCGATGGCTGTAAACGTGTACACTGATTTAACAAGCCAATAACTCGGCAGTTAGCAGAGAGCAAACATGCTTTTCAATAAAATCCGAGGCTAGTAAGGGAAACTGCACCCGTAGGGACTAGGACCCGAAGTCAACAGAGGCCGAATGTCCCCTTAATGTGTAGCTGCACAAGTCACCAGAGGCTAGAGAAAACAGACCGAGGGAAAATTGTCTGGAACTGGCTCCTTAAATCTAATTCCTGAAATGTAATTCCTTATGAATAATGCTGTTAGAGACTTCTTTGGGCAAGCGACACCATTAAAAAGGAAGATGTGTTATTTTGTAGGCCCATTTGTGCTGTGAACTAATGTATGTTTCATTCAGTATAATCAGTAAAACAAGCCAATAACATCACATAGACTATAAAAAGCTCGCAGAGCTGTAATTAAACGACGCATGTACAGGGCAGCTGTTGAAACAAGAGATGGTCGATTTATTCTGGACCTCCAGTTGTGAGCAAAACACACGTTTCCCTTTACGTTGGCTACATCCTTGGAGGATTGCAGCGTCAAAGTCAACTCTGGACGCCTATTTGTATTTACAATAAAACGTGATATTAGTAAAAGGTAGATTGAATGTGCAACATACGAAGCGTGAAAACCCGTTGGATTTTCACATGGTGGCGCTGTCCCCCGCCATACAAAGAGACGTTGCGAAATCATCTCTAAATGCATTTGTTTCCAGCAGTCACATGCCCCATTTGTGATGAGTTTTGAGGTGGGGGGAAAAGGGGGAGGGGGCTTCTTTTTTTATTACTCATTGTTAAAGTGTCTTTTTTTTAATCGAACGTTTATTAACACACATGGGGCTCTGTTGTAGTGTGTAGTCTCGGGAGGATTGCTTGGGGGCAACGTGCTCGCCTTGGAAGCCAGACGACACGGAGCACCACAGGTTCGATCGCCGGGTCCGCGCTTAGAAACCTCTGGGTATTAAGCACATAATAAATAACCTATCATATCATATCATGCTACGTATTGTGCTCAGCGGGGCGACATTGTGGCGCGTGATTGCAATTCTGAGGCAGTTTAGTGATGCAACTTAAAGCGTTTGCCTGGCATGCCGGGCGGTAATGGCCCTGTGAGGAGAGGTTGTTGTTGACCATTTGAGGAGTTTGTTTCAAGATGTCAATCCCTGTTCATTATTTTCTTTCCTTTAGGTATCAGCGGTTAGAACCTTCATGATCCAATGTATTTGTGACTTCTTTCCTGGTACTGGTGCAATATATAAGCCAGCCAGTGACATGTCAAAGGCACACCACAGCTGCTTGTTGCCAAATGTTTGGTGCAGTGTTACACTCCTCAAATAGAGGCTGGTACTAAGTCTGGCACCTGCTCTACAGGACAGTGGTCTGTGGGCCTCCAGACTCTGCAAACGTGAATCCCTACCTCTCTTTTCCTAATAGACTTACCGCTGTTATGTCTATTGTAATGTCAAGACTGGACTATGCTAACTCCCTTTACCTCAGAGTTCGGGCATACCACCTTACTAAATTGCAAAGACCACAAAA
Organism: Ambystoma mexicanum; assembly: GCF_040938575.1. NCBI lineage: Eukaryota > Metazoa > Chordata > Amphibia > Caudata > Ambystomatidae > Ambystoma > Ambystoma mexicanum. The sequence goes on along the minus strand of NC_090936.1, from coordinate 107,821,009 downwards.
CGCTGCCGCCAAAATGCTACTAGCACTGGGTCCAAGAGACCACACCTCCCCAGCTCTCAGAACACTCCACTGGCTCCCAGTTGGAAGAAGGGCCACTTTCAAAACCATGTGCATCACCCACCGTGCTGTGCACAAGACCGGCCCTCTATAGCTGTGAGACAAGCTAAAACCCTAGGTCCCACCCCACACCCTAAGATCAAGCTCCGCCCAACTTTTAGTGATCACAACCACCAACTCGGTCAGGATAGGAGGATCCTTGTTCTCAGCCTTGGCCCCCCTCTTTGGAACTCGCTTCCACCTAACATTTGACACACCGAAGACTATTTGTCATTCTGCAAACTACTAAAAACGTGGCTCTTTCCATAACACCAATGACCACCTAAAGATGTGTCTGAATCCCCCAGCAACCCAATGACGAAACACACAATGAAACTATTACACCTGCTGTTCAAAACCTCTGATCCTACCCACAGGATAGGATAGAATGATTGGAATAGATGGAATGGATGGAGTTGATGCATGGAGTAAACGGAGCGGGTGGACAGAGTAGACAGAATTGACAGCGTGATGGAGTAGATGGAATAAAAGAGTAAATGGAATCGATAGAGCAGATGGAACCCAATGAATGAATTTAATTGGATGGTGTGGAAGGAATGTATGGTATGGACAGAATTAGATAGAGTGTATGGAGTATATGGAGTGGATCAAATGAATCGAATGGAATGAGTGAAATGAATGTGATAAATGTAATGATTGGATGAGGTGGATGGAGTACAAGGAGGATTACAAGGAGTAGGTGGAGCAGATGGAGCGAAAGAGCGAATAGAGTGTGTGGAGCAAATGGAACAGATAGAATAAATAGAGTCGATGGAGTGGATGGAGTGAATAAAATCAACTGGAGGGAGCCATTGGAATTGGACGAAGTGGATGGAGTGGCTAGAATAGATGGAACGGATAGGTTGCATGTAAATTTTAGAGTGGATGGAACGGATAGAGTAGATAGAACAGATAGAACGGATGGAATCAATTGAATAGATCGGATCAATAGAACAGATGGATCAGATAGAACGGATGTAACAGATGGAGTAGAAGGAGCAAACAGAATGGATGGAGCAAAAAGAGTGGATGGAACAGATAGAGTTGACAGAACGGACAGAGTGGATGTTACTGAAAGAGTAGATGGAACAGACACACCGGCCGGAATGGATAGAGTAGATGGAACAGTCGGAGCGGATGGAACAGACAGAATGGATAGAACATACAGAGCGGATAGAATGGAAAGAGTGGATAGAATGGAAAGAATGGATGGAACGGATAGAGTGGATGGAACGTATAGAGTGGATGGACAGACAGACTGTATGAAATGAACAGAACCTATGAAACAGATAAAATGTAAGGGACGGATAGAGTGGATGGAACAGATAGAGTGGATGGAACAGAGTGGGTGGAACGGATAGAGTGGATTGAACGGATAGAGTGGATGGAACGAATAGAGTGGATGGAACGGATAGAGTCGATGCAATCGATAGAGTGTTTCGAACGGATAGAGTGGATGAACGGATAGAGTGGTTGGAACGGATAGGGTGGATGGAACGGATGGAGTGTATGGAATGGATGAAGTGGATGAAGTGGATGAAACAGATGGAGTGGACAAAAAGGATGGAGTGGACAAAAAGGATGGAGTGGGCAAAACGGATGGAGTGGGCGAAACGGAACCGAGTGTGCGAAACCGAACCAAGTGGACGAAACCGATATAGTGGACCAAACCGATGGAGTGAATGAAACGCATGGAGTGAATGAAACCGATGGAGCAGATGGAACGGATGGAGCGGTTGAAATGAAGTGGACAGAGTGATGGAGCAGATCAAATTGGATGACTTAAATGGAACTGGACGATTGGATGGAAATAAGCGGTACTGGATGGAACTGGATGAAACAAATCGAGTGAATGGAGTGGATAGAGTGACCTAATGGATGGAGTGGATGGAATCAGATGCAATTGATGGAACTGGACAGAATAGACAGAACTGGATGGAATATATGGAACCTGACAGAGTGGATGGAACTGGACAGAGTGGATGGAACAAGACAGAGTGGATGGAACCAGACAGAGTGGATGGAACTGGACAGAGTGGATAGAACTGGACAGAGTAGATGGAATTGGACAGAGGGGATGGAACTGGACAGAGTGGATGGAACTGGACAGAGTGGATGGGATTGTTGCCATAATATCTGTATCCACCTATATATGCTATATATCTGTATCCCCGTATATATCTGTATTCCCATGTATACCTGTATCAACCCTGTCGCTATGTATCCGTATGTTGCTATGTATGTCCCCACCGCCCTGTCCACGTACCTTGTCTCAGGTTCCTTTACAGATAACCACCATATCACACCACTACGCTCACTCTCTATTATACACCATCATTCAACTAGAACACAGCTATACCCCTGATAATTCGGCCTAGCTGTTCACTTACGAATACGACCACATGAACACCTCATCACCTTAATAAAACGCAGCTAGCTGAGCACATTCCGGCCTAGCTGCTCACATAGGCGCTCCTCAGGCCTAACACAGCCAGAACCCAGTCTGGGTGTCCACCCACCAGACTGCACACATTCAACTGATATCTTCAGCGGTGTCTAGTCAAAGGATCGAATCTAAAGGGTCGACAGGTCAAAGGATCGACACCAAAGGGTCGACAGGTCAAAGGATCAAATTTTTTTTTAAAATTATGTATATTTTTTTAGGTTTTCGTTTAGGGAAAATAAGTGGTTTTTAACAAAAAAAAGGATCATGAAAGCCTGTCCCAGGTACAGGTCAATTTCTTGAATAGAAAAGACGGTTACATGTCTTTTTATTGAAACCTACATATTGAAAGTATGTTTTACTGAGAAATATATACCGAAAACATGTTTATGAATCGTTCCTTCATGGTACAGACGCCATGTTGGATGTACAAAGCCTCAACCTCGGCTGCAGCCGCCAACAATGCCATAAAGAATCGCCCTGGAGTCCAGTTGTAACAGTATGCCCCCTCCTAAGGGAGGCAAACTCCGGTTTCCCCAGATGAAAGCAATGAAAGGAACGAACCAAGCAATGCGCGTGGACCGCTGAGGCAGGTTCCCATGAACGTTCAGAAGGGGAGTAACCCTTCCAGTCTACAAGGTATTGGAGAACCCCTCGATGGTAGCGAGAGTCACATATCCCAGAGATCTCATATTCAGGACCTGTGTCAGTTATCACTGGAGGGGGTGACCCAACTGCGGTCTGATGAAAACGATTCCGTACATCAGGTTTCAATTGTGAGACGTGGAAGGTGGGATGGATGCGACTCCACGACCTAGGGAGCCGCAGTATATAGGCCACCGGCCCATACTTGGCCAAAATAGGAAACGGGTCAAAGAATTTGGGAGATAACTTTGAAGGGATGAGTCTTCTAGGGAGAAATTTGCTGGCCAACCAAACTTGTTCACCGATTTGAAACTGAGGAGCTGGAGTACGATGCTTGTCTGCCTGTCTTTTGCTTCTTGCTTGGGCTTCCTGGAGAGCCAGACCAGCTGTGATATGACCTTGCTGAATGATATCTATCATCCCTTCCAGGTCTGGAAATTTGGCGTGTGGAGAAGCAGCTATTGGAAAAACTGTAGGATGAAACCCATATGTACAAAAGAAAGGATTGGCTCTGATGGTAGAATGTGCTGAATTGTTATGTGCAAATTCTGCCAAGGGTAATTGACTCTTCCAATTGTCCTGGGCAGAGGAGATATAACACCAGAGGTAGCCTTCTAGTGTTTGGTTTAGCCGCTCCATTTGTCCATTGGTCTGCGGATGGAAACCTGAACTCAGGGCTCTTGAAAACCCCAAGATGTTACAAAGTTGTTTCCGATATTTCGAGGTATACTGTAGTCCTCTGTCCGATATAATGGTTTCGGGGAGACCATGGAGAGAGAAAATACGTTCCAAAAAAATCTGTGCCATGAGCGCGGCCGGGGGAATAGTAGGTAAAGGAATAAAGTGTGCCATCTTTGTTAAGGTGTCTATGGTGACCATGATGGTGGTACAGCCTTCGGATCTGGGTAAGTCAACGATAAAGTCTATAGAAATTATTTGCCAGGGTCTGGTGGGAAGTGGAGCCATTGCTAGTTCTCCCAAGGGAGGAATCCGAGGAGATTTGGTCTGTAGACATACCGTGCAAGAAGCGATATATTTGCGTACATCGGTGCGAACAGTTGGCCACCAGAAATGTCTCTGGATCAGTTCGAGGGTATTGGAGAATCCCTGATGCCCTGTTGCTTGTGAATCATGGCAGAGCCTCAATACTTCCTTCTGGAGCTCATTATCGGGGACGTAAACCTTCTCGCCTTTAAACAGGACACCTCGACTACTTGTCAATCCCTATGTGGTACAAAGGTCCGGTTCTAGGGTTTCGATGTCTCTAGACTTATCCTCCAGTGTTTGTAGGAAATGATGTATCACTGGAACGAATACCGCCTTTGGAAACATGGGTTCGGATTTAAAAGGAACCTTCTCCAAAGGAGTTTTTCGTGACAAGGCATCAGCCCTCAGATTTGTGTTTCCTGGAATGAAGGTGAATTTTATACGATACGGTGAAAAGAAGTGAGCCCACCGAGCTTGTCTACTGTTGCAAGTTTGTGTGCATTGCAATGTCGGGAGGTTGTGGTGATCTGTTCGGACCTCTATGGGATAACGGGCCCCCAGGAGAAGATGACGCCACTCTTCGAAGGCCCTTTTAATGGCTAGGAGTTCCTTCTCTAGTACCGTGTAATTGACCTCTGCTGGAGATAGAATCTTGGATAGAAAGGCAACTGGTCTTTCAATATTTTGAGTGTCTGGTTGGAGTAGAACTGCCCCCAATGCATGCTGTGAGGCACATGACTCAACAATGAACCTACAGATGGTTTTGTTGTAGGCGATTCAGAACCTCTTTCACATAGGAACGATGTTCTTCCCATGTAGAGGAAAAGACCAATATATCATCTAAATAGATGATAACATAGTGTAAATTTATGTCTGCAAAAATGTGATCCATGAATCTTTGAAAGACTGCTGGAGCATTAGCTAGTCCAAAAGGCATGACTCTATATTGGTAGTGACCAAATGGGGTTCGAAAGGCCGTTTTCCACTCATCACCAGCTTTAATACGAATCAGATGATACGCTCCCCTTAAGTCCAGTTTGGTATATACCTTGGCTCCTTGCACCGCCTCTAGTATATCCGGGATGAGTGGCATGGGGTATTTGTCAGGGATCGTGATCTTATTCAGACCCCAGAAGTCTATGCAAGGACGGAGTTCAGATGTATTCTTTTTGGGGATAAAAATAAAGAAGCAGCTGCTGGGGAGGTAGATTCAGTGATAAGACCGTTCTTGATATGCGTGTGTACATATTCTTTCAGAACTTCTTTCTCTTTGGCTGATAGTCCACTTCCTTTTGGGAGGATGTACATTCTATCTGGTACCAGATCGATTGCACAATGGTCCCTCCTATGTGGGGGAAGTTCCGAATACTCAGAATGAGAAAAGATGGAATGGAATTGTTGGTATTCAGTAGGCAAAGAGGATATCTTTTTAACTATCGTATTGGTCATGCCCAATCCCTGGTCCGGATCCTGTGGGGTGGAATTTTGTGTTAGATGATGCTGGACACACTGTTCTGAGCCCAGAAAAAGGGTACCAGCTGTCCAATTTATGTAGGGATTGTGGTGTATTAACCATGGCAACCCAAAGATTACTGGGGAATGGGCTGTCTTAATGATGTCTAATTCAATGTTTTCCTGATGAGAGGCCACTGACATCTTCAGGGATCCGGTGTGGTATTCAATGAGGTAAGATGGCTACCATCGAGGCTCTCCACTGGGATGGTCATAGTCTTGGTGGTACAGGGAATGCTATGGTTTTGTGCCCAGGCATCATCAATCAAATTGCCGGCGGCACCGGTGTCTATCAATGCCGGAACATTGACTAGACAAACATTGTCCCAAGACAAAGTGATACTCAAAGTGATCATAGTATTTCCTGCCGAGATGGTAGAAGGTCCAATCGAGATATTTGGGAGGGGACTAATCGCTGCTGAAGAACCCGACGCCGTTGTCCCCTTCACGCTCGGGCACTGGCGTTTCCCGGCTTTCTTGGAAGGGCCAGGGTACAATCTTTGACCGTATGACTGTTAGATCCACAATACATACATATCCCTTGCATTCTTCTCCTGGCTCGCTCTTCGGCTGATAGGGACCTCTAGTAAATCCCAACTGCATGGGTTCTTCTGTAGGACCCGATTTGTTGGGAGAAGAGAATACCTCTGTATAGGATCTAGGGTTCTTTCCCTTTTGTCTTTCTCTGTTTCTTTCCTGAAGTCTGTAGTCTAGATGCATGACTAGTGCTATATATTCAGTTAGATTAGATGGCCTTGGGACTCGAGACACTTCGTCTTTCAGGTCTTCCGTAAAACCCCGCCGAAAGAGGGTTATCAGGGCATCATCAGCCCACGAAGTGTCGGCGGCCATTCTTTTAAGGTAGTAATATAAGCTAGTATATCCTGATTCCCCTGTTTTAGATCAAGGAGTCGTTCTTGAGAGGCCACTACCACTTCTTGCCGGCTGAACATACTCTGGACACTGTTACAAAATGAAGGGTAAGAATCAAGAATAGGATTATTATTGGTAACTAAGGGAGTAGCCCAAGCTAAGGCAGCCCCTGTCATTTGAGCAATCATGTGTCCAACTTTGTCTCTATCTGTGGGAAAGAATGCGGCCTTAAAGGCAAATTGAACTGTGCAGGACTCTAAGAACTCTTTAACGGAATGTAGATTGCCGTCAAAGCGACCTCCAGGTAGTGGAACTTCCGAGCTCTGGGTAGAATGACTCGCTTGTTGTCTTAATGCGGCATTCTCCTGTTTTAATTGCTGTACCTCTGCAGGCAGGGTCTGCATGGCGGCCACCAATTGTTGTATTTGTTGTTCCATTGTTAATGTCTGCAACGCTTGGGTTGTGCGTCCTCCAGTGTAAAGGGGCGTTGCTATCTGTTAGCTTGTTATGGGTTTCTTTATATACCTCTGGAGAGACCCCACAATCAATTCCGCAGACAACAACAAGAAAACAATTCCTACCTTGTCTTCGACTAGAGGAGAAGATTAAAAAAGTTCACTTGAAGCACTCTTCCGGCGACTTCAAGCACAGGTGCTGAAAGGAAGCTCCTGGGAAACCCTCATGGGGAACAAAACCCGGCTGTTAGTTGAGAGCACTGAAGGATGAACTGGATCAACTGCTCCCTCGTCTTGCGTTGTGACGCTCTTGCAGGTAAGACGAGAGGTGAGTCTCCTTGAATGGTTTATTCGTGTGGCCCTCTGGGGATAGAAAGAAATGGGTTACTCCAGATATTTATTAGGGACCTTCCAGAGTGTTATGAAGAAATGAAAATGTACCTGGTGGGTAGTCACGTAGGGCTAGTGGGAGGAGTTATCGTGTAGCCGTGAAGAATGCCCAATCTTACGAGAAGAAAGTTAACAGAACAAAGGGATTATTCTGGGAATGACATAAGAGATTATTTGGAAGGAGTAGGTTTGACTGAAGAGGTTCCTACCAGTGCTTGTGTGTGAAGGGGACTCGAATGAGAAATCCCTGTGAAGTTGCGGTGGAATCTGGAATGGGAGGCCGGATGTGACCGGTAAATACTGAGTTCTGGGGAAATACCAGAAATGGCAATCAACCCTAGTAAGAGGAGGTGGATCCGACTAAGGACTCGGAGTCAAGTAAAGGGGAGTTGCTTACGAGAGCTGATGCAAATCCGATCTGCGTCTGATAGCCGGAGGAAGACGGCAGAGTGGAGGAAAGTTGTCTGGAGGGCGGTGCTTCCCTATAAGTTAGTACAGACAGAAAAAGAGAGAGTTTAACGAGCTGAAAACAAGTCGGAATGGGTTCGCAAGCTAATGACGATAACTCACGGAGCGGAGCCTCTGGAGACAGTAGCAGTGCATTGTTGTTCCGGTGCCATGGATCCATATACTGTTTCCAGGGAGAGAGGAGGGGCTTCGCTCCCGTCTCCCGTCCGAAGAACTACACCGTTCCTTCGCGGTACAGACGCCATGTTGGATGTACAAAGCCTCAACCTCGGCTGCAGCCGCCAACGATGCCATAAAGAATCGCCCCGGAGTCCAGTAGTAACAGTATGTGTCCCTAAATACTACTTTTATCTGAGCCCCACCTCCATTACCCAATTTACTTTAAACTAACTATATGCCTCAGATAATTTTACAGCCACTATGAGATTTTTAAGAGGCAGTCACTCCTTGAGATAACCCACTAACCTGTTCATCATACAGTGTTCACATGTGACTTAAACTCCACATTTTTTCCTTCACCCCCCCCAAGACATTTTTCCTTGCTCACATTCTCTTCCCCATGGCGATTTAAAAATGTTTCAAAGTTCAATTTTTTCTTTTCACTGGTACATCTTCCAGCCGACTCATCTCCGTTTGGCCTCCACGGACCGTCTTTTGTCCTGTTGAATTGGTCCTTTTTTGTGTTGCCTTGCAGCAAGTCCTTGGGCCCTTTAATTCAATGGCCAATCCTGTTGCATTTTAGCGTCTCTTTTTTCCACAGAGCACTCGTACTCACCGTTCATATTTCCATTTAAAAGTCACACCAGGGGACATTTACCTAGGGAACACAAGGATCGGGGAGTCTTTTGCAGAAACAATTTGAATGAGGGTGATTTATAATTTGGCATGTGGTTGGGTTCTTCAGTGACTTCTCTCTGCTCATATGGTCGGATGCTGCCAATTCTCTGAGTCACATAGGTCCCCCGTTGTCCACCTGCAATATAAAACTGAATAAGTTTCCTTTGAAAAATAAGTATGTCTCTATCATCACACTTTTTCCTAGTAACCCAACCCCTTAAAAACCCTCTTAAGTGTTCTGTCAAAATTATCCTACCTTTTAAACAAACTTCATTTAAACAACACTTTTGAACATCCCTGCCTCCTAGAAAAACTTCATTAAATATTTTGGTTCTTTGTATACCAAAGCTACTAGTTCTCTCCCTTTTTTGTACATATTCACATTTACTTTACTGTATGTGGTCTGCTTGCTGGGACCTGATTTGTTTCGAATAAACATATTCAGTTGTGTCTATATTTTTAGGCAATAACATTTTAGGCAAGATGTCTGTTCATCTGCCTGTCTCATTTTCTCTGCCCCTATGTCTTCTGGGCTTGTTTCTTTCATTTACAAAACTGTATATCCCTTCAGAGCACATACTCATCTTTCCCCTACATCGACATTCTTAAATGTAAAGACACTTAAAATAATGCATGATATACAAAAACAACATCTCACACAGGCATGTTGTTGTCTTCTTCATCTCCTAGGCTCATCCGTAGCAGAAGAGGACATATTTTTAGCAGGGATCCCTGTATTCTGTTGAAAATGGAAAATAGAGACAAAAATCATTCAGGGACTGGCAAGGAGGTAAAGTTTCTTCCTAACCTAAATTCTTTCTTCTTGCTGCTAACATTTATTTTTTCTAGATTCGTTTCTATCTTTTATTTTTGTAGCCCATTTAACTCATAGGCTTTCCCTAACTCGTTGGTACACAAAATAATTAGATTTCTTATTAACGCTGTATGATGCTAGGGCTGATACTTACAGGCCGATTCATGGAATAATTAGCGCGGCGCAAGTGGGCAAAAACGTGCGAATCGCAGTGGAATAGCGAAAATCGCAGTGGAATAGCGAAAATCGCAGTGCAATTGCGAAAATCGCACGAAAAGCAGCGCACGTCGATTCATGGAAGGCCGTGCGCGAGAAAACCAGCGGATGTGCGATAAAAAAGTGCGCGGCGCACGTTGGCGCACAGGCCATCTAACAGCGTGCGCCAGGTCACAGCGAAAATCGCACAGGCCACAGCGAAATTCGCACATAGCGCGGCGCACGCAACAAAAGTAGGCGGAACACGGGCGTAACACTCGGAATGGGGAACAACTTGCCAAAACGTGGGCGTCACGGGGGAAGTACAGGGCACAAGTGCGCGGAACGCCCACACGCTCGCCTACAACACGTATTCATGGAATAGAATAGGGCAAAAAAGCGCACGCTCAAACCAGCGCACAGGCACAAACACGACCGCCACAAGAAAGCAGGCGGTAGCGTCTCTGCGGCTGTAAGAAATGTGCGCCAAAAGGTGCGCCAACAAATAGCACCTATATACTGCCATGATGAATGTCCCATACTGTGGCCCTCCAGGAAAAATGACGTGCAAAGGGGTACCCACAAACACGGACACCCGCTGACAAAAAATACGTGTGCGTGTATACCGGGGTGCACGGGAAGTCTCACACGCGATTTGCAGGGTACGTGCATCACAGGGGTTCGCGTGAAGTTAATCACGCGATCGGGCCTGGGGGAGCGGGCTACGTGTATTTCAGGGGTTCGCGTGAAATTTCTCACGCGATCGGGCCTGGGGGAGCGTGCTACGTGTATTTCAGGGGTTCGCGTGAAGTTTCACACGCGATCGGGCCTGGGGGAGCGGGCTACGTGTATTACAGGGGTTCGCGTGAAGTTCCTCACGCGATCGGGCCTGGGGGAGCGTGCTACGTGTATTTCAGGGGTTCGCGTGAAGTTTCACACGCGATCGGGCCTGGGGGAGCGGGCTACGTGTATTACAGGGGTTCGCGTGAAGTTCCTCATGCGCTCGGGCCTGGGGGAGCGGGCTACGTGTATTACAGGGGTTCGCGTGAAGTTCCTCACGCGATCGGGCCTGGGGGAGCGGGCTACGTGTATTCCAGGGGTGCGCGGGAAGTTCCACACGCGAATAGCCTGGGCGCGTGTATTTGAGGGGTGCGCGGGAAGTTCCACACGCGAATAGCCTGGGCGTGTGTATTTCAGGGGTGCGCGGGAAGTTCCACACGCGAATAGCCTGGGCGCGTGTATTTCAGGGGTGCGCGGGAAGTTCCACACGCGAATAGCCTGGGCGCGTGTATTTCAGGGGTGCGCGGGAAGTTCCACACGCGAATAGCCTGGGCGCGTGTATTTCAGGGGTGCGCGGGAAGTTCCACACGCGAATAGCCTGGGTGCGTGTATTTCAGGGGTGCGCGGGAAGTTCCACACGCGAATAGCCTGGGCGCGTGTATTTCAGGGGTGCGCGGGAAGTTCCACACGCGAATAGCCTGGGCGCGTGTATTTGAGGGGTGCGCGGGAAGTTCCACACGCGAATAGCCTGGGCGCGTGTATTTCAGGGGTGCGCGGGAAGTTCCACACGCGAATAGCCTGGGCGCGTGTATTTCAGGGGTGCGCGGGAAGTTCCACACGCGAATAGCCTGGGCGCGTGTATTTCAGGGGTGCGCGGGAAGTTCCACACGCGAATAGCCTGGGCGCGTGTATTTCAGGGGTGCGCGGGGAGTTCCACACGCGAATAGCCTGGGCGCGTGTATTTCAGGGGTGCGCGGGAAGTTCCACACGCGAATAGCCTGGGCGCGTGTATTTCAGGGGTGCGCGGGGAGTTCCACACGCGAATAGCCTGGGCGCGTGTATTTCAGGGGTGCGCGGGAAGTTCCACACGCGAATAGCCTGGATGCGTGTATTTCAGGGGTGCGCGGGAAGTTCCACACGCGAATAGCCTGGGCGCGTGTATTTCAGGGGTGCGCGGGAAGTTTTACACGCGATTTCTGCACGGTACGTGTATTTCAGGGGTGCCGGGGAGTCCCACATGTGATTTGACAGTGTGGGTCCTCCCAGGTGTACCCTGTACACCCTCCACGGCCCCTGCAGGCAGCCCACACCACAGGGGACTACCCTGCATCCCTGGTCATGTCCCGCAGGCAGCCCACACAACATGGGCATGCCCCCCAGCAAAGGCACATGTCTCCTTGAACTAATGAACACCAACTCATGTCCCCTTGCACCCCCACCCCCCAGCACTGTGGGGCACCTGCCAGCAGGCCCCCACCCATGTCCAACTCATGTCTCCCACCACCCCCACCCCCCCAGCACTGTGGGGCACCTGCCAGCAGGCCCCCACCCATGTCCAACTCATGTCTCCCACCACCCCCACCCCCCAGCCACCAGGGACACCCTCCACCAGGCCCCCACTCATGTCTCCCACCACCCCCACACCCCAGCCACCAGGGGCACCCTCCACCAGGCCCCCACTCATGTCTCACACCACCCCCACCCCCCAGCAGTGCAGGGGCAGCCTCCACCAGGCCCCCACTCATGTCTCCCACCACCCCCACCCCCCCAGCACTGTGGGGCACCTGCCAGCAGGCCCCCACCCATGTCCAACTCATGTCCCCCACCACCCCCACCCCCCAGCACTGTGGGGCACCTGCCAGCAGGCCCCCACCCATGTCCAACTCATGTCTCCCACCACCCCCACCCCCCAGCCACCAGGGGCACCCTCCACCAGGCCCCCACTCATGTCTCCCACCACCCCCACACCCCAGCAGTGCAGGGGCACCCTCCACCAGGCCCCCACTCATGTCTACCACCACCCCCACCCCCCCAGCCACCAGGGGCAGCCTCCACCAGGCCCCCACTCATGTCTCCCACCACCCCCACACCCCAGCCACCAGGGGCACCCTCCACCAGGCCCCCACTCATGTCTACCACCACCCCCACCCCCCCAGCCACCAGGGGCAGCCTCCACCAGGCCCCCACTCATGTCTCCCACCACCCCCACACCCCAGCCACCAGGGGCACCCTCCACCAGGCCCCCACTCATGTCTCCCACCACCCCCACCCCCCAGCCACCAGGGGCACCCTCCACCAGGCCCCCACTCATGTCTCCCACCACCCCCACCCCCCAGCCACCAGGGGCACCCTCCACCAGGCCCCCACTCATGTCTCCCACCACCCCCACCCCCCAGCACTGTGGGGCACCTGCCAGCAGGCCCCCACCCATGTCCAACTCATGTCTCCCACCACCCCCACCCCCCAGCCACCAGGGGCACCCTCCACCAGGCCCCCACTCATGTCTCCCACCACCCCCACCCCCCCAGCACTGTGGGGCACCTGCCAGCAGGCCCCCACCCATGTCCAACTCATGTCTCCCACCACCCCCACCCCCCAGCCACCAGGGGCACCCTCCACCAGGCCCCCACTCATGTCTCCCACCACCCCCACCCCCCCAGCACTGTGGGGCACCTGCCAGCAGGCCCCCACCCATGTCCAACTCATGTCTCCCACCACCCCCACCCCCCAGCCACCAGGGGCACCCTCCACCAGGCCCCCACTCATGTCTCCCACCACCCCCACACCCCAGCCACCAGGGGCACCCTCCACCAGGCCCCCACTCATGTCTCCCACCCCCCCCACCCCCCCAGCACTGTGGGGCACCTGCCAGCAGGCCCCCACCCATGTCCAATCCATGCCCCCCTGCACCTGGGTCCCAACATTCCCCAATCATGTCCGTAATGCCCATCCTCCCCTGCCAAAAGGCCCAACCAACTATCACACCCACCCACATATCAAAGGCAATTACATGTTACACCCCCAATTTAAATAATGCAATTTAACACATGTCTGTCACACACAATGGCTGCAAGTGAATGACAAAACACCCAACATGACATGCCTGAAAGCAATGAGATGATACGACACATTGAAGAATAAAAAAAATAATGTATTGAACAGCAAGTAGAATGGAAATGAAATAAGAAAAAACACAAAGCAAATCAAACAAAACAAGATGAATGTCCAAGAAAATAATCTGAAAAATAAAAATAAGCCAACGAAGAACCATGAAGAAGATCATCCTGGGTCCATGAGCCCAACCAAATTAAACCTAACTATGACTACTAACTAAAAACTGAACTATATACAAAAAAGTGGTGCATTGTCCAATCGCTACCAAAAAAAATCAAAAAAACAAAGGAAACCTAACCCTAACTATACAACTATATACAAAGGCAGCGGGCTATTCGGACGGCTCACTGGTTGTTGTCATGGGCCAGGGCATCATCGAACTCCTGGTCAATGGCTTGGAGGCGGGCATGTTCCCTGGCCCCGAGGTCCCGCAGGGATAACGCAGTGTCAAGCTCAAACTCCCTGCGAAGACCCTCGAGGCACTCAGCCCGCCTCAGCGCCCTCCGCATGGAGTCCTCCGCCCTGACCATCGTGAGCCGTTCCTCCTCTGCCCGCTGCCGCTCCGCACCTATCCGCTGGCACAACCGCTCCCACACGGAAGCCACTCCCATTCCAGGGTTCTCCTGCCCTCCGGCCGATGCCTGCACCCCTGATGTTGATGGCCCCGAGCCATGATGCCTCCCACGTTGAGCCTGCTGCTGCCTCCGACGCAACTGCCTGTGCCAGCACGACGGCATCCAGGCTGATGGAAACCACCGACGCCGTCGTGCACGTGCCCTGCCCGATGATGCCGTCACATCCTCCATCTGCTGGGGTCCAGTTGCTCTGGTGTCCACCCCTGCTGGATCTCTGACTCCCGACTGTGGCAGGGATGGGATCCCCACCGAGCTGGCTGCATTGGTCGGGGCAGGTCCACAGGGGACCCTGGTGGCATCTGGGTTGGAAGACGGCAAGGAGAACGACTGGTGGATAGCCTGCACAGAGGAGGAGAGGGCCGCCACATTGGCCAACACATGCAGGAAACCCCCGAACATGGCCGATCCCAATTGGGCCACGTCGGCACGGTGCACTTCGTGATGCCGTGCGTGCTCCTCCCGGGAAGCACGCACGGCATCACGAATCACAGCCGTGCGCATCGCGACCCCAATCAGGACCTTCTCCGCACGGCCAGGGGTTCCCACGTCCGCAGGTGGAGGGGAGTCAGGTGACATGGACATCCCCTCTACCTGCGGACAGGCCTGGGACGGGGCATCCCTGCTGGTGCATGGTGGTGCACTCACAGGGTCAGGGACAGCGACATGCACAGGCCCCTCCACGGTGACCTGTGCTGCCTCCTGCCCCTGGCCCTGGACTGCACCACTTGCACCAGCAGGGATGCCCCCACCAGGCCCCATGTGTGCCCCAGTGGCGGCCTCCTCCTCCTCTGTGCAAACCACCAACCTGGATGGCTCCTCACCGTCTCCCACCGTAGCAGGCCCCTGTGGGGGCTCACCCACCCCTTCCGCTGCAGCCGTGGGGGCATCCCCGCCGCCTTGCTCCACAGCGCCGTCTCCGCCCTCCTCTTCACTAGCCGCTGCGTAGAGGGAGACAAAGAACACAAGCATCAGGGCACTGTACAATGGTCCCCTAGACAGGAAGCAATAGCAGATGAGCACCACTGTCAAAGTACACTTCCATCATGTCCCTCCACAACACATGGGTCAGTCCAGGCAAAACACACACAGTAACAGGCATGGTGCATGCCATGGACATTTCCATGCATGTCCAATGGACTCTTGAAACATTCAATGATATGTAACTCACATGCATCATGGCTCATGCCTATCACATGCACACACTTCACCTCAGTCACATCCATCTGGCCCCAAACACACCAAACACAGCGGATACAAGGGTAAATTGGCTGCTTTACTGAATCTGTGCATTGTCACACACATGTGTCATGCATCCATGGCATGCACAAGTCACAGACACGCAGGTCAGGCACACAGACATGGCTACCATATATGTACCTGGCATCAGCACCCATCCCTCACCCCCACCCATGTCCAGGTACAGAGACTGGCATGCTCTCATGTTCAAAATCTGCATAGGGCTCCCCATGCGGCATTTCAACACATGCAACAACCATGTGGGTCACACATCACTGGTCGCACATGCATTACCATGATGTCCCTGCACACATACATGCATACATGGCCTATGGCACACATACAGGCAAGTATCATAGAACCAGCACACCGCAACATGCCCTGTCTCACACAGTAATGCATGGACACTTACCGCTCAACTCCAGACGGGCCTCCCTCTCAAGGATCTGGGCGTGGAGCGCTGGGCGTACGCGTTCCAGGACCCTCATCTGGATGGAACTCATGCGGCCCCGGCCCCCCTCCACGAGGCGCCGGGCCTTCACAAGGGTCCTGGACCTCAAGTCCTCCCAGCACTTCTTGATCTTCAGGAGGTCGCGGGTTGCCACCCCCTCCGCGTTGATGGCAACCACACAGTCGGCCCAGATCCTCTGCCGTCCTTCCTTGCTGGCGCGGGACGATCCAAAGAGGGCATCATACTGCCCCAGGACATGCTCCACCAGGACACCAACTTCGGTGACAGTGAAGCTGGTGCCCCTCTGCCCCTCTGGCCTGGGGTTGCCACTGGTGCCAGATGTGGAAGTGCCCGACATGGCAACCCCAGAGGCAGGTGTGGGTGGGCAACTGGGTCCTGGGGCTGGGCTGTGGAGCGATGTAATCCCAGTCGGGAGTCTTCAGTTCCAGCAGGGGTGGACACAGCAACTGGACCCCTGCAGATGGCTGATGTGCAGGCACCAAATGGCAGGGCACGGTGGCAGCAGGCAGGCAGGCAGGCAGGCAGGCAGCAGCAGATGGCACGTGGGAGGCTGCTTGGGGCACGGGGGGCAGTAACTCGGCCTTCTGGGCAGGAGCGTGGTCTTCCGTGTGTTTTCGCGTGGCCAGCTTGATACGGAGTGATTTGGCACGTGAAAATCCTGCACGTCAGCGTGAAATCCGAGGAAAGGCCCTTAGCGCGTAAGCGCGTCAGCACGCATACGCGATTCTATTGGACCAGAGTCCCTCAGCGCGTAAGCGCGTCTGTGACGTGACCCGCACGGGTGTTCCCCACTCAGCACGTGATGACGGGGCACACGTGGAGATACTGCACGTCAGAGTGTCATCGCGTGTAATTGGACAAAAGTGCGCGTACACGCGATTGGCCTATGTACGTGTATTTAATGGGTGCGCGGGCACTTACACACGCAAGTACGTCAGCGAACCTGTATCCCGTGGTGCGTGTGAATTTCCACACGCTATTGGACTGGGAACTGGATTCCAGGGGTGCGCGGGTCACACGCTGTATCCCGTGGTGCGTGTGAATTTCCACACGCTATTGGACTGGGAACTGGATTCCAGGGGTGCGCGGGTCACAGGCTGTATCCCGTGGTGCGTGTGAATTTCCACACGCTATTGGACTGGGAACTGGATTCCAGGGGTGCGCGGGTCACACGCTGTATCCCGTGGTGCGTGTGAATTTCCACACGCTATTGGACTGGGAACTGGATTCCAGGGGTGCGCGGGTCACACGCTGTATCCCGTGGTGCGTGTGAATTTCCACACGCTATTGGACTGGGAACTGGATTCCAGGGGTGCGCGGGTCACACGCTCGCCTAGAACACGCGCAAAGCATACATTTGCGGACTTTAACAATAACAAGCTCAGACGCCAGGATGAACATACCGTTCCTAGCAGCAGTGGCAGTGGGCTACCAAAGGAGGAGGAGGAGGATAGTCAGGGCCAGAATATTCACACCCAGAACCAGCCTTTTCGGGATGCCTGATGACCAGGTGTATGGGAGGTACAGGTTTCCACCACACATTATACTGGACCTGGTGAGTGAGTGGGAGGATGACCTCACATCACCCACCCTGTGCTCCCAAGCACTCAGCCCCCTGGAGAAGGTCCTCAATGTACTGCACTTCTTAGCCACTGGATCATTTCAGCGGACAAGTGCCATAGTGGGTGGGGTGTCACAGGCCACCCAGTCACGCTGCCTACACCAGGTCTTGAACATCATCACTGCACGGCCATCAGTCCGCAGGCACATATACCTGCCCAGAACACCTGCAGAAAGGCATGCTGCCGCCCTGGATTTTTACGCTGTGGCACGATTCCCCAAAGTGCTAGGTGCCATCGACTGCACCCCATGTGGCTCTACGTCCCCCCAGGGCATCTGAGCACATCTATAGGAACCGCAAGCACTGGCATTCCATCAACGTGCAGGTAGCATGTAATGCCAAGGGAATCATCACCTCAGTATATGCCAACTATCCCAGCTCCACCCACGACAGCTTCATTTACCGAATGTCCACCCTAAGCCGGGACCTAGAAGCTGGGCGGCATGGCGATACATGGCTGCTTGGTGAGTATGTATGCCACTGCACATGCATGCATGTTGGATACTGAGCAAGGTCACAACCCCACCAATGATACCAATCACCACCTCCACAGGGGACAGTGCCTACCCTCTCAGCCCCCACATGATGACGCCAATTCGGAACCCCACCACGCCACCCCAGGTAAGATATAACACAGCCCACATTACAACCAGGGGCATAGTGGAGCGCACATTCGGAGTGCTAAAGTCACGCTTTCGCTCCCTTGACCGTTCTGGCGGGCAGCTGTTATACGCTCCCCCAGTAGTGTGCAGGATCATAGTGGCAGCATGTGTCCTGCACAACGTTGCAACACGCCGGGGCCTGGCCGTGGACATGGTGGTGGCCCCACATCCCCAACCACATGCACAGCCACTGCGCATGGGAGGGCAAAGGGCACGGGGGGAGGCAGCCCGTACACAGCTAGTGGCTAATTACTTCACATAGAAATCACACCCCTGTGGAGTGCACACTGCCCTGGCACATTCCATCTGACAATCAATGATGACTCAACCTGACACTGATCCTGAATGTCTGGAGAATGAACCGTCAAAACCATATCAGCCTGAGATTGTTCACCTGGAAGTGTCACAATGTGTGCATCCCTACCCACACAGACACCACCAATGCAGTTTTGTGAAGTTACACATTGAAGCAGCTAAAATGAATACCCACTTGCAAAATGCAACAAGAGGACAGTGCCATGTCAGCCAACCCAACCCCAGCACCGCCACACGACACACCGTGCCATGTCATGCTAATTGCAGGTAAACAAAGTAATCCCCACAACATGACATCAGTCTCACTATGTACAGTGGCACTATTAGAAACCTGCAACACCTGAAATGCTCACAGCAATGCCGGACCAACAACATACTTGAGCACGTAGTACCATTAACATGACATCACAAATGTTACATATTAGTAGTCTCACCACCTGGAAATGCCTGCACTCCCACCACTACCAACTGTGCAGTGTTGTCGCCATGTAGAGTTGTAGGTGCACTGCTGCCAACATGGACCCCATCTCCAGACTAGAGGTCCTTGTGTGGACATGAGGAAGGGACCTGCAAATTGGGAGGTAGACACAGAAGAAGAGTTACACATCAATGCAACATGCAGTGTACAACACAACAGCAATATGCACTAGGAATGTATACACAGTATTGACTACAGACTGCCCACACAGCTCATGGGAGTCCAACGTCACTGTGTAATTCACTGTCACTTGGGCACACCCTTTACAAGCCCATGGAAACGGGAAGCAGGAGGGGTGTGTGTGACTCAAACCCAAGCATCTGAACCAAATACATTACAAGCCTGCATGTGCCCAGCCACAATGCAGCGTATGCCCACAGGAACCACGGAAGCCAACAGATCGTCCCAAAAAAATTGGGAATAAAAGAAATCAAAATAAAAATAAAAATAAGAAACAATCAAAAATGGCCATTGATGGTCCCGGGGGGGTTGGGGAGGCCACCCAGGAGGTCCGAGGACAGGATGCACACCAGAACCCACCTGCGTGGATCCTGGGAAGATAAAACACCTCCATGGGCTCATGGCCCACACGGCTACCCTATTGTGGGAGTATCACTGCTGTCGCTATTATCACCCTGTGCAGCTGCATCCGGAGGTGGTTGCACTATGGGAGGCAGCCCACGCAAGGCCCTAGTCTGCTCCTCCATGGCTGCAAGCATGCGGGTGTGGTAGGTCTGGTTCTGGAGGATGAGTGTGCGGAGGTCCCCATGCAACAACTCACGGGATGCCCGGACCTCCGCCCTCGTTGCCTGCATCTCAGCTGAGAGCGTACGGGTGAGACGCTCCAGCTGCTGTTCTGTCCTTTGGTGTGTTGAAGCCTCAAGCTCAACAAGAGTCGTCCTGAGGTGAAGGAGCTCCTGCCTCAGGGCTTCCCTGTGGCCCTGGGACTCAATGGAGATGGCCTCCTGCAGAGTCGCCAGTGCCGCCCGCCTGTCCCTGTTGGACCCCAACATGTCCTCCCTGTGTGACTGGCAGATGGAGTCGGTTGCCTGCTCTAGTCGCTCCATCAGCCTTTCTGGGGGGACAATGGAAGTGGCCACCCTATCCATGGCCTGAGCCATCATCTCGGATGATGGAGCCTGTTGGGTTGCCATACCGTAAATGGATTGCTCCCATGCGGTATTGCCGGGTGGCGTACGGCCACCACGTCGGCGGGCACCACACCTGTCTGGGGCAAGGCGAACTGCGCCTTGCTGTGCCGGCACTGCCTGAGGCTGCAGGACTGCATTCCCCCTCTGATCTGCTGGCCCAGGAACAGGATCAGATGTCGCGGAGTGTGACCCTGCATCCGTAACCACCGAAGGCGTAGCTGGCAACACTGACATCCCCATGGAGGGTTCTGACCCTGGTGCAGGTGGGTGAGACAGAACAGAATCCCTCCCTGGAACACTCACCTGCGACGGCACGTAGGTCTCATCCGAATCAACACCTGAGTACAGCTCGGGGGAGGTGCAGCCAGAGACACCCCTTGAGAGCACGACCTGCAGCACTTGTGGGTTCTCCCCCACCACCACACCACGTCCCTCACTGGTGGTTGGTCGGCCCTCGGACCCCTCCTGGGTCTGCACCATCTCCACAACCCCAGCAGTATCAGGTGCGTCTTCCCCTGCAAAGACATGAAAACAAAGAAATGGAAACAGGCATTAGCACCATGGCACACATTGAGGGCTGAGAAGCAAGAGAACCAGTACTTGATTGACACATGTCCCACATGACTAAAACCCTCCCATGCATGCACCCTCACTGCGTATGAAGTCCAGGCAAATGGCACACACTGATGACACCAAGATGGAAGATGAACACATTTTCTGCATGCTGCCTGGCAGTGGCATCACACATTGGCCTGTGATTGGCAGGTGAAACACACATGCCATCACACAGATGGCATGTACCATTGCTATTGAGTGAAGATGGAGAGGAGGGCAGCACCTATTCATTCAGTCCAGTTCCCGCATGTAATAGCTTTTCTAATTCTAACAGGTCAGGTTTTTCACCTGGAGCTGCCAGTCTGAAATGGTCCAATTGCACAGGGACATGTGTGTACAAATGATATCCAGGTAACAAAGTCACTCCACTTTACCATACCCATGTCAGACATGTGACTAGTGGACAGCGACATGCCTAGTGAAAGTGGTGGAATGCAAACAAACTGACTGAATGAACAGTGAAAGAGAAGCAAATATGTTGTGGCAAGGTGACACTTCAAGGGCAACTGGCGTGCAGTTGGGCTAGATGTCTACTGTTGGCAGAAGGGATACTGCTATGGCCAAATGCAGCTGCGCAGGAAGGATTGCATGAAGCACATGGCTGACCCATACGACTCAGGCGCACACACTCTCACCTGGCACCCGAACAGAAGCCCTCACACACACACCATGCACATGGATGACACACACATGCATGGGCACTCACCGGACAATGCCTCGTAATCAGCCAGATCTCCCACGCCTTGGATCTGTTCCTCCGTGACGTAGGTCCCAGCGACTGACTCATGTGGAGTGAGTTCCATGTCTACTACTGGAGACCCACCTCCAGTCACTAGAGTTGCGGCATGACTTGAGGCCAGCTTACTCTTTGCCCTGCGCTTTAGGTCATTCCAGCGCTTATAGCAATCATTGGCTGTGCGCCTCACAATTCCAAGGGCACTTACGATGTCCGCAACGGTCTGCCAGTGTGCCTGGCGTTGTGCAGGTGTGGTCTTGGATCCTGCAACAATGACCATCTCGTTGTCATGTCCGGACACATACTCGACAAGTGCATTCAGTTCGTCATCCGTGAAGCTGGGCTTCCTGGACGGGCCGGACTGTGTAGCCGTGTCTGGGGCATCAGCCTGTGCCGGACGAGCACTCTTCCTCTTCCGCTTGGAAGGTGGTGGTGATCCTGAGTGTCCTGCGCCGCTCTGGACACTAGGGGCAGGAGCCCTGGTGGACTCTGTATCAGGAGTGTGGGATTGCACACTCAGCATGGGAGTTGGTGCAGGCATTAGCTCTAGTGTGATGGTGTCAGGGGGAATGTCAGCAGCATGGACTAGGACCGACACTGTCCTGGCTGGGTGTGTGAGGGCTGGGGTGGATGGAGCCGCAGCTGCCCCTGCAGCCTCTCCGCCCTGCCTCCTTGGTGCAGCAGATGACCTTGCTGCCCCAGATCCACGTGGCATGATGGCATCAACGTGCACCAGCGCACGTGTCGTAGCCCTGCTGACCTGGAAGTCAGCCATGGAGTCAGCCAGGTCTGGTGCCACAATGGGCTGGTCCAACAAGGGCTGAGCATGGATGGTGTCAGCCACATCAGCCTCAATGGGAGGGGGGGGGGATTATGGGTGCCCGTGACTGGTCCTCCACACATGGGGGGACAGGCTCACCCTGCAAGTTACGACCACGTCCCCTACCGGATCCACCACGGCCACCACTTGTGGCTCTTCCACCTTTGCCACCCTTACGGAATCCTCGCCTCCCAGCCATGGCACTGATGTTAATGTGCGTATGGGAGTGGATGTAGACTATTGTCCTGGGCAATTGGGGGTCAAAGGGGTTGGGTACCAGATGGTAATTGTACCCTAGTGCTCTAGCAAGGCTGAATGTAACCCCTGGGGAAAGATGACAGGTCACGCAACGCACAGGAGGCCCAAAAAAGGGAGATGACGTGCACGCAACCCCTCCTAGACCACGTGTGCAGAAAGAAAAACCTGCACTACGCTGTGGCACCCAGAAACACAAGAATGAACGTATGCGTGTCACACACAGCCTAGAATGACCTCTGAAGGGGTAGGCTACACACGGGGCTAGCACAGATGTTAGATACGTGCGTGACTCACCGTCTGCCAGGTAAACGAGCGTGTAAAAGGAGCACGTTTGGTTGGCAACACCCCCGCCAAAAGAAGATTTGTCCGCTGTCTGAGGAGACAGGACAACAGTAGAAGGGAACACTGTTTGAGGGAACAGGCCCAGGTAAACCAGTAAAAGAGAAAAAAGAGCAAAAGCTGTCAGAGGTAACAGGGAATACGAACTAGAAACGCCGTGAAGTAAATCGCGTGTGAAACGACAAGAAGTACAGAATTCACCCACTCGCTCTCCACGAAAAGCACGTACAAGGAAAACGTGTTCTACACGTACCTTTTATACAGGCCCACACGTCCAGCGTCACTTACGCGGCGTGTACGCGCTAGGGCCATTTCCACCTATTACATGCTTTGTCACTTCTGCGTGTAGGGCCATTTCCACCAATTACACGCTTTGTCACTTCTGTGTGTAGGGCCATTTCCACCAATCACACGCTTTGTCACTTCTGCGTGTAGGGCCATTTCCACCAATCACACGCGATTACACTCTGACGTGCAGTCTTTCCACGTGTGCTCTGTCATCACGTGCTGTGTGGGAAACACCTGTGCGGGTCACGTCACAGACGCGCTTACGCGCTGAGGGCCTTTCCTCAGTTTTCACGCTGACGTGCAGGATTTTCACGTGCAAAATCACTCCGTACCAAGCTGGCCACGCGTATGCACACGGAATACCACGCTCCTGCCCGGAAGGCCGAACTACTGCCCCCCAGAGCCCGAGCACGCTCCCACCTGCTGCTGCCTGACTGCCTGCTGCCCCTGCACTGCTGGGGTGTGGGGGTGATAGGGGACATGAGTGGGGGCCTGGTGGAGGCTGCCCCTGGTGGCTGGGGGGCGGGGGAGGTGGTAGACATGGGTGGGGGCCTGGTGGAGGCTTCCCCTGGTGGCTGGGGGGTGGGGGTGGGGTGGTAGACATGGGTGGGGGCCTGGTGGAGGCTGCCCCTGGTGGCTGGGGGGTGGGGGTGGTGGTAGACATGGGTGGGGGCCTGGTGGAGGCTGCCCCTGGTGGCTGGGGGGTGGAGGTGCAGGGGGACATGAGCAGGTGTGCAGGGTAGTCCCCTGTTTTGTGGGCTGCCTGCAGGGGCCGTGGAGGGTGTACAGGGAACACCTGTGAGGACCCACCCAGCCTAATCGCGTGTGTAACTTCCAACGCACCCCTGTAATACACGTACCCTGCTGAAGTCGCGTGTAAAACTTCCCGCGCACCCCTGAAATGCATGCGCCCAGGCTATTCGCGAGTGGGACTTCCCGCGCACCCCTGAAATACACGTAGCACGCTGGGAGACATGAGTGGGGGCCTGGTGGAGGCTGCCCCTGGTGGCTGGGGGGTGGGGGTGCAGGGGGACATGAGTGGGGGCCTGGTGGAGGGTGCCCCTGGTGGCTGGGGGGTGGGGGTGCAGGGGGACATGAGTGGGGGCCTGGTGGAGGGTGCCCCTGGTGGCTGGGGGGCGGGGGTGGTGGTAGACATGGGTGGGGGCCTGGTGGAGGCTGCCCCTGGTGGCTGGGGGGTGGGGGTGGTGGTAGACATGGGTGGGGGCCTGGTGGAGGCTTCCCCTGGTGGCTGGGGGGTGGGGGTGGGGTGGTAGACATGGGTGGGGGCCTGGTGGAGGCTGCCCCTGGTGGCTGGGGGGTGGGGGTGCAGGGGGACATGAGTGGGGGCCTGGTGGAGGGTGCCCCTGCACTGCTGGGGGGTGGGGGTGGGGTGGTAGACATGGGTGGGGGCCTGGTGGAGGCTGCCCCTGGTGGCTGGGGGGCGGGGGTGGTGGTAGACATGGGTGGGGGCCTGGTGGAGGCTGCCCCTGGTGGCTGGGGGGTGGGGGTGGTGGTAGACATGGGTGGGGGCCTGGTGGAGGCTGCCCCTGGTGGCTGGGGGGTGGAGGTGCAGGGGGACATGAGCAGGTGTGCAGGGTAGTCCCCTGTTTTGTGGGCTGCCTGCAGGGGCCGTGGAGGGTGTACAGGGAACACCTGTGAGGACCCACCCAGCCTAATCGCGTGTGTAACTTCCCACGCACCCCTGTAATACATGTACCCTGCTGAAGTCGCGTGTAAAACTTCCCTCGCACCCCTGAAATGCATGCGCCCAGGCTATTCGCGTGTGGAACTTCCCGCGCACCCCTGAAATACACGCGCCCAGGCTATTCGCGAGTGGGACTTCCCGCGCACCCCTGTAATACACGTAGCACGCTGGGAGACATGAGTGGGGGCCTGGTGGAGGCTGACGCTGGGGGGTGGGGGTGCAGGGGGACATGAGTGGGGGCCTGGTGGAGGGTGCCCCTGGTGGCTGGGGGGTGGGGGTGCAGGGGGACATGAGTGGGGGCCTGGTGGAGGGTGCCCCTGGTGGCTGGGGGGCGGGGGTGGTGGTAGACATGGGTGGGGGCCTGGTGGAGGCTGCCCCTGGTGGCTGGGGGGTGGGGGTGGTGGTAGACATGGGTGGGGGCCTGGTGGAGGCTTCCCCTGGTGGCTGGGGGGTGGGGGTGGGGTGGTAGACATGGGTGGGGGCCTGGTGGAGGCTGCCCCTGGTGGCTGGGGGGTGGGGGTGCAGGGGGACATGAGTGGGGGCCTGGTGGAGGGTGCCCCTGCACTGCTGGGGGGTGGGGGTGGGGTGGTAGACATGGGTGGGGGCCTGGTGGAGGCTGCCCCTGGTGGCTGGGGGGCGGGGGTGGTGGTAGACATGGGTGGGGGCCTGGTGGAGGCTGCCCCTGGTGGCTGGGGGGTGGGGGTGGTGGTAGACATGGGTGGGGGCCTGGTGGAGGCTGCCCCTGGTGGCTGGGGGGTGGAGGTGCAGGGGGACATGAGCAGGTGTGCAGGGTAGTCCCCTGTTTTGTGGGCTGCCTGCAGGGGCCGTGGAGGGTGTACAGGGAACACCTGTGAGGACCCACCCAGCCTAATCGCGTGTGTAACTTCCCACGCACCCCTGTAATACATGTACCCTGCTGAAGTCGCGTGTAAAACTTCCCTCGCACCCCTGAAATGCATGCGCCCAGGCTATTCGCGTGTGGAACTTCCCGCGCACCCCTGAAATACACGCGCCCAGGCTATTCGCGAGTGGGACTTCCCGCGCACCCCTGTAATACACGTAGCACGCTGGGAGACATGAGTGGGGGCCTGGTGGAGGCTGACGCTGGGGGGTGGGGGTGCAGGGGGACATGAGTGGGGGCCTGGTGGAGGGTGCCCCTGGTGGCTGGGGGGTGGGGGTGCAGGGGGACATGAGTGGGGGCCTGGTGGAGGGTGCCCCTGGTGGCTGGGGGGCGGGGGTGGTGGTAGACATGGGTGGGGGCCTGGTGGAGGCTGCCCCTGGTGGCTGGGGGGTGGGGGTGGTGGTAGACATGGGTGGGGGCCTGGTGGAGGCTTCCCCTGGTGGCTGGGGGGTGGGGGTGGGGTGGTAGACATGGGTGGGGGCCTGGTGGAGGCTGCCCCTGGTGGCTGGGGGGTGGGGGTGCAGGGGGACATGAGTGGGGGCCTGGTGGAGGGTGCCCCTGCACTGCTGGGGGGTGGGGGTGGGGTGGTAGACATGGGTGGGGGCCTGGTGGAGGCTGCCCCTGGTGGCTGGGGGGCGGGGGTGGTGGTAGACATGGGTGGGGGCCTGGTGGAGGCTGCCCCTGGTGGCTGGGGGGTGGGGGTGGTGGTAGACATGGGTGGGGGCCTGGTGGAGGCTGCCCCTGGTGGCTGGGGGGTGGAGGTGCAGGGGGACATGAGCAGGTGTGCAGGGTAGTCCCCTGTTTTGTGGGCTGCCTGCAGGGGCCGTGGAGGGTGTACAGGGAACACCTGTGAGGACCCACCCAGCCTAATCGCGTGTGTAACTTCCCACGCACCCCTGTAATACATGTACCCTGCTGAAGTCGCGTGTAAAACTTCCCTCGCACCCCTGAAATGCATGCGCCCAGGCTATTCGCGTGTGGAACTTCCCGCGCACCCCTGAAATACACGCGCCCAGGCTATTCGCGAGTGGGACTTCCCGCGCACCCCTGTAATACACGTAGCACGCTGGGAGACATGAGTGGGGGCCTGGTGGAGGCTGACGCTGGGGGGTGGGGGTGCAGGGGGACATGAGTGGGGGCCTGGTGGAGGGTGCCCCTGGTGGCTGGGGGGTGGGGGTGCAGGGGGACATGAGTGGGGGCCTGGTGGAGGGTGCCCCTGGTGGCTGGGGGGCGGGGGTGGTGGTAGATATGGGTGGGGGCCTGGTGGAGGCTGCCCCTGGTGGCTGGGGGGTGGGGGTGGTGGTAGACATGGGTGGGGGCCTGGTGGAGGCTTCCCCTGGTGGCTGGGGGGTGGGGGTGGGGTGGTAGACATGGGTGGGGGCCTGGTGGAGGCTGCCCCTGGTGGCTGGGGGGTGGGGGTGCAGGGGGACATGAGTGGGGGCCTGGTGGAGGGTGCCCCTGCACTGCTGGGGGGTGGGGGTGGGGTGGTAGACATGGGTGGGGGCCTGGTGGAGGCTGCCCCTGGTGGCTGGGGGGCGGGGGTGGTGGTAGACATGGGTGGGGGGCCTGGTGGAGGCTGCCCCTGGTGGCTGGGGGGTGGGGGTGGTGGTAGACATGGGTGGGGGCCTGGTGGAGGCTGCCCCTGGTGGCTGGGGGGTGGAGGTGCAGGGGGACATGAGCAGGTGTGCAGGGTAGTCCCCTGTTTTGTGGGCTGCCTGCAGGGGCCGTGGAGCGTTTACAGGGAACACCTGTGAGGACCCACCCAGCCTAATCGCGTGTGTAACTTCCCACGCACCCCTGTAATACATGTACCCTGCTGAAGTCGCGTGTAAAACTTCCCTCGCACCCCTGAAATGCATGCGCCCAGGCTATTCGCGTGTGGAACTTCCCGCGCACCCCTGAAATACACGCGCCCAGGCTATTCGCGAGTGGGACTTCCCGCGCACCCCTGTAATACACGTAGCACGCTGGGAGACATGAGTGGGGGCCTGGTGGAGGCTGCCCCTGGTGGCTGGGGGGTGGGGGAGCAGGGGGACATGAGTGGGGGCCTGGTGGAGGGTGCCCCTGGTGGCTGGGGGGTGGGGGTGCAGGGGGACATGAGTGGGGGCCTGGTGGAGGCTGCCCCTGGTGGCTGGGGGGTGGGGGTGGTGGTAGACATGGGTGGGGGCCTGGTGGAGGCTGCCCCTGGTGGCTGGGGGGTGGAGGTGGAGGGGGACATGAGCAGGTGTGCAGGGTAGTCCCCTGTTTTGTGGGCTGCCTGCAGGGGCCGTGGAGGGTGTACAGGGAACACCTGTGAGGACCCACCCAGCCTAATCGCGTGTGTAACTTCCCACGCACCCCTGTAATACACGTACCCAGCCAAATCGCGTGTGATAATTCCCGCGCACCCCTGTAATACACGTACCCAGCCAAATCGCGTGTAAAACTTCCCGTGTACCCCTGTAATACACGTACCCAGCCAAATCGCGTGTGATTATTCCCGCGTACCCCTGTAATACACGTGCCCTGGCTAATCGCGTGTAAAACTTCACGCGTACCCCTCTAATACACGTACCCTGGCCAATCGCGTGTTAAACTTCCCGCGTACCGCTGTAATACACGTGCCCTGGCTAATCGCGTGTAAAACTTCACGCGTACCCCTCTAATACACGTACCCTGGCCAATCGCGTGTTAAACTTCCCGCGTACCCCTGTAATACACGTGCCCTGGCTAATCGCGTGTAAAACTTCACGCGTACCCCTCTAATACACGTACCCTGGCCAATCGCGTGTTAAACTTCCCGCGTACCCCTGTAATACACGTACCCTGGCTAATCGCGTGTACAACTTCCCGCGTACCCCTGATATGTACGTTACCCGCTTTGCGTTCCTTGTTTGGCAGCCCTGTAAACTGGTCCAGGGTTAGCGCAGCCCTTTGCGATGATTTAGCGATTTTGATGGCTTTTCCTTGCGCGAGGGCGTTCTTGGGGGCGTTACTGGCGCTGCTGCAGGGTCGCTGCGATACTCTGCGCCACGGCTGGTTTGGGAGCCTAAAATCCATGAATACGCTGTGCGCGGAAATCGGTTTTAGCGCACGTGCCTGGCGCAGACAATCGCACGCGGACACTCTGCGCCAGCCGCTTGCGACACTTTTCTGCGAAATTCTATGAATTACCCTCTTAGTCTTTTTCTCTGCTTTGCTGAACGGTCTCCGCCCGCTCTGCTGTAAATGTTTAATTCTGATTTGCTGCCTGTGCTCCTTGCTATTCTGCAAATGTTTCATTCTGCTTTGCTGCATGTGCTTCACCTTTCCTTCACCATCTTCATTTCGATCACATTGGGCCATGGTCATTTTCTTCCTGTGCTCTGTTTATATCCTGTTGAGGCACAATAAAACGTTTTGCTGCACATTATCTCCTCCTTACCCCACTACACTAATCTAGTCTACCCCTGTTTTTCTAGACTATGGCACCAATTCATACTATGTGGCTTCCAATTTTATCATGAAACTACATTGTTTGCCTATTACAAACATTTGTATACACTCGCCAAGTCTACCCCTTTTGGCGTCCTACCAATAAAAATAATGACCCACCTTCCATTCAGCGTCTTCTATTTTCTGCATTTGTGTGAGGCGGCCATGCTTACCTTTATATGCTATTCTATTCACACCTATTTACAACTATCTTGGGAAAAAATGTCTACATAATTGAAGACACTGTGGGGCCGATTCATGGAACAAATGTGCGCCGAAAATCGTGGCGCCAGCGTGAAAAAGCCATTGCACGTGCACGCGTGCGATTCATGGAAGGCCCTGTGCGTGTTTTCGACCGGGATGTGTGCCAAATCCATGCGTGGCGCACACAGACGCACACATCATTGCAACATCCAGAACGCTGTGCGCGACACGCAGAGTGAAAGTGCACAACGTCAGCGCACACACCAAAAAGGGTGCGGAACACGGGGCATAACACACGGAATGGGGAACAACGCGCAAAAAAGAAGGCGTAACTGGGGAAGTACTGCAGGGAAATACACAGAACACCCGCACACACAGAGACAACACGTATTCATGGAAACGAATACGGGAAACCCACGCACGCCAAAAGACACGCACAGGCGTAAACATGTCCGCCACACGAAGGCAGGCAGAAGTGTCCCTGCGCAGTATAAAAGTGCGCGCAAACAACAAACACATATATACAGCTACGATGAATGCCCCATTTGTCGCAGCACTGATCGTGGGACACCGCAGGCGGAGGAGAATAGCCAGGCCCCGCATTTCTTTGCCCCGGACCAGCCTTTTTTGGATGCCTGATGA
The DNA here is from genome assembly GCF_040938575.1 of Ambystoma mexicanum. Lineage (NCBI taxonomy): Eukaryota > Metazoa > Chordata > Amphibia > Caudata > Ambystomatidae > Ambystoma > Ambystoma mexicanum. The sequence continues at coordinate 107,790,869 of NC_090936.1, read as the reverse complement.
CCAGGTCTATGGCAGGTCTATGGCAGGTACAGGTTTCCACCTCGTATCATTCTAGACCTGGTCAGGGAGTGGGAAAATTACCTTACATCACCCACTCTGTGCTCCCAAGCATTGAGCCCCTTGGAGAAGGGGCTCAATGTCCTGCCTTTTTTTAGCCACTGGGTCATTTCAGCGGACAACTGCCATAGTCGGGGGTGTCTCACAGGCCACGCAGTCATGCTGCCTACACCAGATATTGGCAATCATGACTGCGTGCCCCTCAGTCTGCAGGTACATATACATGCCCAGAACACCCGTAGAAAGGCAAGCCATGATCCAGGACTTTTACAGGGTGGCACACTTCCCCAAAGTGCTTGGTGCCATAGATTGCACCTATGTGGCCCTACGTCCACCTACAGGTTGTATGCGATGCCCATGGAATCATCACCTCTCTCTATGCAAACTATCCTCGGTCTACCCATGACAGTTTCATTTACAGAATGTCTGCCCTGAGCCGGGACCTGGAAGCTGGGAAGCATGGCGACACATGGCTCATTTGTGAGTACAAATGTCTGTGCACATGCATGCATATCACACACAGACAAATACACAAACCCAACTAATGACAACCATCCTAAACTCCCCAGGGGACAGTGCCTACCCTCTGAGCAACCACATGATGACGCCAATACGGAACCCCACCAAGGGTGGTTGTATGTGTGGTGTAGCATTGTGTAAGTGTGTGTGTCAGTAGGGACATGCACTCAATACATGCATGTGAAATCAAGTGACCCTCAGTGTCCTGTACACATCACATGTGTACACCCCAGCATGTCAAACCACAACAATCCCCTGACACCTGAAAAGTAAACACAACACAGGAACAGCCATTGACCAGCAGAACACATCATGTACATAGTACCCCACAATGACAATGCCAGAGAGTGCCTAAACACTAGCCCAAGCGTACTGTCCAACAACAAAATGCCCTCCCTCATTGACACATCACCATGACCTTCTGAAGAACTGTGTCTGGGGTCCGTTGCCTTCTTCTTCTAGTCTACCTGGCTTCAGGATCCCCCTACCCCTTGGTTTCCATGTTCTACCTTGCATGTAAATAGGGTCCAGCCCACTCAGAGGCCACCTCGACTTGTAAAAATACCAAATCGCAGAGAACTCCAAGGAGCCAAACCCCCAAACCAGGGAAAAAGCCTGTAGCCACCAGAAAACCCTGGAAGAGTCTCCTGTAGATGACTTGAAGTCGCTGAAAATGGCCAAGCACATGTCCAAGTAGAATGATAGAAGAACAACCAAGGTAGCACAGTTCAACAATGGTTCAACAGGATGGGGAGCATTTTCAGTACACAATAATCAATGAGGATGCAACAACTGATGGGTAGTGTCACAGCTCCGGTCTCCAGGCGCAGGAGTGGCACGAACCAACCACCCCATCCGCAGTCTGGGCGCCTGCAAGGTAAAACTTACACAGGCCTCCGAGACCCCCGCAGGGAAAGAGGGTTAGGGATCTGTAGTTTGGATAAGCATCGGTATTCAGGATAACCGGAAAGAGGGTCAGGAGAGGGGAGGTGGATGTGCAAGGGAAAGTAGGCAAAAGACAAAATACACCTATTGACAATAACACATACTCAATCAGAGAAACCATGTTCTTCATGCACATTGTACAAAATGGGTCAAATGCAAGCCAAAGAGAGACATATCTCTGGGGGGAGTGCTGGCCTGCGGGGCATGCCCAGGGTGGATGGGCTGCCTGCGGGGCATGCCCAGGGTGGATGCGCTGCCTGCAGGGCATGGTCAGGGGTGTAGCGTACTCCCCAGTGGTATGGGCCGCCTGTGGGGCATGGGGAGGGGGGAAAGGGCACACCAGGGAGGGCCCACACTGCCAAAATGCATGTAAAAGTCCATGCGCACCCCAAGAATACACGTACCCCGCTTGCGCTAGTAAAAATGCATGTAAAAGTCCACGCGCACCCCCAGAATACACGTACCCCGCTTGCGCTAGCGAAAACGCGTGTAAAAGTCCACACGCACCCCCGGAATACACGTACCCCGTGGACTTTTACATGCGTTTTCGCTAGCACGAGCGGGGTAAGTGAATTCCGGGGGTGCGCGTGGACTTTTACATGCGTTTTCGCTAGCGCAAGCGGGGTACGTGTATTCTGGGGGTGCAAGTGGACTTTTACAAGCATTTTCGCTAGCGCAAGCGGGGTACATGTATTCCGGGGGTGCGCATGGACTTTTACATGCGTTTTCGCTAGCGCGAGCGGGGTACGTGTATTCCGAGTGGTGTGCAGGGAGTTTTCCATGCATTTTCGCTGGAGCGAGCGGGGTACGTGTATTCCGAGGGGTGTGCGGGGGGTTTTCCACGTGTTTTCGCTGGCGCGAGTGGGTCACGTGTATTCCGAGGGGTGCGTGGGGAGTTTTCCATGCGTTTTTGTGCTTGGAGACTGTATGCTTGTCCCCTGGCCTTTGCGCCATGTAGGGGATTTGTGCGATGTTTTTGGCACACGGGGCGGGGTTGGGGGCATAACTGGTGCTGGTGCAGGGTCGCTGTGCTGCTCTGTGCTACGGCTGGTTATGGATGTTGAAATCCATGAATACGCTGTGCGCTGAAATGGGTTTTGGCGCACGCGGCTGGCGCAGACTGCCGTGCGCACACTCTGTGTGCCAGCCGCGTGTGCCACTATGAATTACCCCCTGTGTCTCTAGCTGCCTCATTTTCTGTTACTCACCTCCGTCCTCTTACTCTTAATAATGATCAACAGTGTGTCCATACCCTGTGGTGTGAACCAGTACTTTTTTTCCTTTCTCTTCTCCCTATTCACTAACACTTGCCAGTCTTATAATATACTGTCTCTTTCCCTATCAAGGCCATGCAGACATTCCTCCTATGTTCACGCAAGGTCCATGATTTTCATCTGTTACATAAACCAACATCGTTACAGACACTCAAAAAATTGTATATTACCCTTGTATTTTCTTCTTAAATTGGCTCTATACAAAATTTCCTTGTTTTTGGTCAACGATACCCCTTTTTGTTCTCTGTTACTCCATAATTCTTTTTTGTTGCACTGCGCCACTTTTTCAATTTTGGCCTTCAACCTTCATTGGTGCCATTTGTTTTTCAACTTTAGATTTTTTGCTTATTTTATTCTGGGTTTAATTTTTCTGTCCATTAATTCACTCATCCAATCATTTCTTCATTTATTTTTCTGTTCATTCATTTTTTAATTTTTTAATTTATTTCATCCAAATGACGTAACACATTTTAACTGAGCTCTTTACTCCTATACTGTTCACAATAAATTATTTATTTTCATCTTCTCCTAATTAGTTTTTCTGGACCCATGCCAAAAGGCCCAAAGTCCACCTAACGTTTTCGACACTCTCTCCAATCGTCTTTAGTTTATACTGGATGCTGTTACATTATTGACATATATACTAAAATGTTTCCTTTCCATTCTTTTTAATCTGTGATGTTCCTAAAGAAAACACAACTTCATACTTCAATAAGCCCTATCTAGATACATCGCCATCCGTGACGCTACTTAACCTAAACCTTTTATGAGACCCATTACTGTCCTTCATGATCCATTTTTATGATTCACTTCTTGATTGATTGATTGATTGATTGATTGTTTATTTGTGTAGCGCTTATACACAATGTGTTTCAAAGTATTTCAAGGAGGGAGGGAACATGGGAGAAAAAACAGTTACATTCTTAAAGGTCATTGAAACAGTTCAGAATGTGAAAAATAACTATCAAATCATAAACAGATAGTACAAGTGCATGGATCAAAAAGGGAGAGGAGAGGGAGGAAGAGAGGAGACAAAGCTAGCAGTAGCATTAATATGTCTGACGACAATTGTTGCAGTGCAAGAGTGACAAAAGGAGGGGTGCGGAGGGGAGTTGGAGAGGTTTAGGGAGAATTCTCCAAATGTGCTAATTCCCCTTACCTTTTCAGACCCCCAGCAACTTTGCTGGATTTCTAAGATTTGATTTTTTACCTAGGAAGAGTGTGAGCCTTTTTTCCCACTCTTCCATGTATTTTGCATGTGTATTACTTTTGTGTTCTTTGGTAATGGAGTTTTTAAAACAACCTCATGGCATCATCCTTTTCTGTGTGTCACACAGCACCTTCAATGCAGTAGCACAGGGGTGTCTTTCAGACTCGCCAAGGTCTATATACCTTTCCTGGGACTGACTACTGTCTCCCAGGGCATGTAAAGTTAAATTGACTTTACTAGTCTCTTTAAATTTACTGACCCAGCACACCCTATCTTACTATAGAGTGCTGAAGGGGTTACTTAGCTTCCCCTGAGTCAAAACACTCATGTAACAGTAAAATGTCATACCCACAAATCAAATCCTAAATATTAGGCAATGTAATCCAAATACTTGGTTATGGTTTAGATTTTGCTTGAAAGAGGGTGAAATTGAAACACTTCAACATATTCTGTTGGTCTGCCCGGGACTTAAGGCTGAAAGAATAAGATACTTTGCACAATTTGTTAACTCCATCCATAACGTAGAAAGAGGTTTTATATGGCACAGAATGCTACACGACAATAATATCAGATTAAAAATACGAGTGACTACTTTTTTGCGGAATGTGTGCAAATTGTGTCAAGATGTACCGAAGCCTGTGGTTAGTTAAAACGTAATCTGGTTAGTTAAAATTTAATTTGGCTTCCGTTAATGAAAGTGTGCTGAGTAACCACTGTATTTAGATGAATTTGTTTTAGAAACTATCACTGTGATCATTATGTAAATAATCTTAATGTGTGTTTAGCGACTTTGGTTTATGATTAAGTTTTTATTCTTGTTTTGATTGTAGTATATTTTGCTAATGTACTCAAATTGTTTGATTTCCTTTTTAACTTGAAGAAATGAATTTGCAATGTATTAAAAGTATATGTATTTTTGTAAAGGTTTATAAATAAACCAAAACAAATAAAAATAAAACATAAAAAAAACACTCATGTAACAGTAAAATGTTACCTTTTCCTATTTTAAGTGGCTGGTGGCAGTGGTTTAGATCAACTACCATGTTTTTTTGCAACCGCTAACAATGGTAGCTCAAAATCAGGGGTAGCCATGTTTTTCAATATGGCGCCCCAGACCTATCTGTAAAAACAGACTCTTGTCATCTTTTTTCCCCATTTCCTTTAGGAAAAGTCCTTCTTGTGTTTGTCTCTGCATGCCAAACCAGGTTTGGTCCCTTTATTCGTGCCCTTTGGCGGGCTTCTGTACTGAAACCCTCCTCTGGTTCCAGAGTGTCTGGGGTGGACAGGATGTAAGGGAGGTGCCCGAAACTCCATGTGCTTAGTCTCCTAGGAAACCTGAATGCATGATGGCGTGATTGGCCGGCTGGCTGTTCAGCAAGGGCAGCCACCCTGCTGTGTGAGTGACAGCTAGGCTGCAACGAATGGGGGAAAATTGTTTAAAAGCAGGTCTCTGGGATTTGGAAAGCAGAGTCGACCACTGGAACGAAAGAACCATAGAGGAGAGGAAGAAAGCGGACTGCTGCAACTCCTTGACGACCAGTAAAGCCCTGCTGCAGGTCCGAATTGCCTGAAACTCAGACGATAGAGAAGCCCTTCAAGGTTAACTTCTTCCCTTGAGTTTGGTGGGAACAACCATCTCGCAAGCCACCTGGACACTGTCCTATTATGGTCGAATTTTCATCAGAGTGCTGATGAAAACTGGATAGCCAGAGGGAAGAAAACCTGCTCGTGGACTTTAAGGCACTCACACTTTTTTTAAATTTATTTTTTTACTTTCTTTATTGGCTTTTCGCTTAACTACTACTACCAACAGACCCCTCCCCAACCACCCCGGGACAATCATGAAGGTATCAAGCCATTTTTAAGACAGGACATTCTGGAAGAGAAAGAGAAGAGGAAGAAAAATGTCAGCAAATTTAGGCAAACATAGCATAGCAACTATCAGTATGGGCGACAAGTCCAACATTCTGTAGATCCCACTCCCCAGACGATCAGAACAGGCCATAACGTCTGCACAGCCTTAATATCTCAAGGCAGCGGGCCCCCACTACCCTATTTGCCTTGACCCTTGAGCGGGGCTCCATATAATAGCTGAGCATCTCCCCATTAGACGGGCTGAGGTGGTCCCTCCTGTGGTGAAGGGGGCTCCGAACCTCCTCCACTTGATTGCCCAAGGAGATATAGCATGTATGCATCCCACATATGTCTATCACCCCAGCATTTCCCCCTCATTGCGCCCCATCTAGTCTCCATGTCGTTACAGTCAGTGGTCGAAATGAGCGGGAGCGGTCGGGAGCGGTGCTCCTCTACTTTTTTAAATTATGTTTTATAGCTCCTATACTTTTATTTTAAAAAGAAACCGTTCCGGAATGGTTTTGTTTTAAAATAAAAGTGTAGGAAGACATTGCAGCTTGCACTTTCAGTGCACTGCACTGAACGTTCCCTTAAACAGCAGGTGCAAGAGCATAGGGATTTGGATGGCGTGTGGGTGGCGGTGTGGTGATGTGTCTTGTGGGGAGTCAGTGCAGGCCAGCAGGGAACATAGCTCCACTACTTCTTTTTGTACACTTCGAACACTGGTTACAGTACATTATGTCCTCAGACCATTGGGCGATTGTCGGGCTTCGCTTCCTTCCCCACCCCATGGCTACTTGACGTTTTGCCAGGATCAAAAGGAGGCCTATCAACTTCCTAGTCTCTTTAGGTACTCGTTTGGTATACCCCAGGAGGGCCATCACAGGATCCGGCATGACCTGTTGCCCCACAATGTCTCCGATCACCACAAACACCTGCCCCCAAAAGCACTCCAATTCTCGGCACTCCCATGCTACATGAAGAAATCCCGCCTGCTCATGTCCACACTTGACACAAGCCCCCGATCTGTGCGGGAAGTAAGCCTTTAACTGAGCGGGGGTGTAATAACACTGATGCAAAAAAAAAGTGAACCAGTTTGAAATTTGTGTTGACCGCCCCCTTCTTAGTCATCTCACAGCAGTAATCCCATGTAGCAGCTGGTATCTCCCTACTCAGCGACTTCTCCCACAGTTCCCGGGACGACTGCACAACATCAAGCTTGCTCTTCAGAGCCATCGCATATAGTTCGGAAAGTATTCGCCGCCCCATGAGCCCCCATTCATTTTATCAAGCATCACAGCCACCGGAGGAGGTTTGGGAAAGGACGGAAACAGTCGCTGTAACGTCACCCGCAATCTGTAATACAAAAACACATCCAGTACTGAGAGGGATCACCTCTCCCTCAATTGAGCGATGGATATAAACCTGCCACTCGGGAACATGTCCCCAAATTTACCAACATCCAGCCTTTTCACCATTGCCACATACCGTGCCTCGCTAGTCAGGGAAACCCTAGGAATGAATATTGTCGGAAGCTCTGGCGAATAAAGGACGCCACTCTTGGGCGCACACTCCAAAAGGGACCAGGCTTTGCATGTCAGTTCTACCAAGTTTCGAGGTGTCCGCAGACAACTCGGAATAGTCCGGATAACCGACCGTAACAACACTGGTGATACAATTGTTCTCTCTATCTCTAAGTGCCTATGCTCCGCCGCCATCCCATACCAATACCAGAGAAAGCTGGCCTGCGCCACCATATAGTATAGTTCAAAGTCTGGCAATGCCAGACCCCCCTCTCGAACCGGAGCGGTGAGTTTATCTCAGGAAACCCAAGCCTTATTTCCAGCCCAAATGAACTTCACCACCAGCGAGCGGAGGTCCCGAAAATATTTTTTGGGCACCTTTATAGGTGCATTAAGAAACACATATAAAAGCTTGGGCAAAATGGTCATCTTGACCACAGAGATCCTACCATATAGATTGAGCGGGAGCGGGTCCCTTCTCATCATTGCCAGCTTGACCGATTCAAGTGCTTCCCCATAGTTGCTGCAGTACACCACCTTCACCTCACTAGCTATGGTAATCCCCAGGTAACGAGTATTGATTAGGTCCCACTGAAATCCCCAGGTATCCCGAAACTGGCACGCCCCCGCCATCAACGGGAATATAACTGACTTACTGGTATTTACCTTAAGCCCCGAGAGTTCTCCAAATTGTTGAATATCTAACATAATTGGATCCAGGTTAACCTCAGGGCGGTGAATAAACAGGACCATATCGTCCGCATACAGCAAAATCACAACCTTGTGAGTATGCAACTGGACCCCTCGATGCAGATGTAGCTCCCTAACCCTCTCGGCCCAGGGCTCTATCGCCAGAGCAAATAGTAGAGGAGACAGTGGACAGCCCTGGCGTGTCCCCCTTTCAAGCGATATTAACCCGGTGGTCTGCCCATTCACCCTCACCCTAGCCACCGGAGTTGTATTTAGAAATTTCACCAGAGAGATAAAGAACCCGCCCAGACCCATCCTACGCAGAACTGTAAATAAAAATGGCCATTGGTGGCATCTAATAAGACTGCCACCACTGGGTCGTCCCTCGGCAGTACCACCATTAGACCGAACATCCTTCTCAGACCAAATGAAGTCGACCGTCCAGGTATGAATCCCGCTTGATCTGCCCTCACCATGGTTGGCATCAGTGGTGCCAGCCCAACCGCTAGAATTTTGGCCAAAATCTTATTATCCATGTTAATAAGAGATATCGGCCGATACGAGGAACAAACAAACCCCTTCTTTCCCCCGTCTTTCCCGGTTTTAATAATACAACCACCTCTGCCTCCCTAAGAGAGGCTGGCAGTTGCCCCTCGGATACCGCCTTCTGATACACTCGTAGTAAATATGGCACCACTTTGTCGGCATAACATTTGTAAAATTCAGCTGTGAAGCCGTCTGGGCCCGGGGACTTGCCACATGGTAATGATTTAATGGCCCCAACCACCTCTTCCAGCGACACTGGCCTATTCAACCATTCCCTTTGCTCCTCTGAGCACTAATATAAGGCACTCACACCTTAAACTGACGTCTTGCTACAGCTTTTGGCCTCATCCCTGGGCAGTGCAGGAACCTCCCGACATCCTCCTTCTTGTCCCCACGACTGAAGCTCAGGAACAGCGAGATCTGCTTGAACTGCCAGGAACAACTGCCTCAGCTACAGCTTCCTTCATTGACAAGGTACTGTGAAAATGCGGTCTGGAAATCTTTTCGGCCATCGAGAAAGTACGTGAAACTTTCCTCAACTACGAAGGCTTGTCCTTCCCTAAACATTCGTCAAACTTTTTGCCTAGCCAAATCCTTTAAAAATCCATGGCAAAGACCTAACCGTTATCTACCAGAACTGTGCTATCCTATACAAAAGACTCTGAACCATTGACTTTGGCCCAGGCCTATTGAGAATAATTCCTTGTTGTACTTGAATGAAACCCTTTGCCCTGCCTATGAATGTATTTGGGCTGTCTATTCTTATAACATTGGGCCTCATTACGACCCAGGCGGTAAGGGGTTAACGGCAGCGTTAACAGCGCCGACCCTTACCGCCTGAGTACGAGGTCCCTTAGCGCCATGGCGCTTTTAACACCTGCTTTTAGCAGGTGTTAAAATCCATGGCGCTAAGGGACCATGGAGTTAATTACGCCACCGTAATTTACGGTGGCGTAATTAACGCCTTCCCCACTCCCATTATACCCTATGGGGCAAAAATGGGAATGGGGAAGGGTAAATGGGGATTGGGGACTTACCGCCCCGCCAAGGTCGGAATGGGGCGGTAAGTCCGCCAACCACCATGGCGTAAACGTAGTTTACGCCATGGTGGTAAAGTCACGGCCCAGGCGGTAACTTACCGCCTGGGTCGTAATGAGGCCCATTGTCTTTTCCCTCCCTTATTAAGTATCTGAAGTGCCGTTTTGCTCACACTTCATTTTTGAGCTAAACCTGTTCAATTACTTACCGGTTGTATTTTTGTGCTGTATTAGTGTGTGATCTTGAGCTGCTTGTGCTAGTGTAATGTTTTATAACTGACTGAGTAAAAAAAAATGATATTCTTTTACCAAAAAACCTTGAGTAAGTGTTTACTTGAATCGCTGTATTTGTTGGTCCTTTGTGTAACTTGTTCTACTGCTCACTTAAACTCTTGAGATAAGTCTGGCTGCTCAGCCATCGCTACCACTTTACTGTCTAGTACAGGCTTGTAGCAAAGGTGAAATTGTGCTTACACTTGTAATCCTAATTACCTGTAGTGTTCCCAACGGTTACTGCAGGTGATTCTGCCTAATACCAACATCTTCCCCTGTCCATCTGCCCCTCTGTCTCTGTGGTTAGTGCCCCTTCCAGCCCTTCCTTACCTTTCCTCACCTCTGTGAAAAAAACTGAACAAAGCTCCAAAAAATACAAAATCACAAAACAGCACAAAAAACAGTTCCTTTAGGAGCCACCTTTCACAGATAAAAAAATCACAGGACCCTTTACGGCCTGATAAGTCAACGTATGCGTGGTAGTCTGGGGACATCTGGAAAATTCCAGGCATGGGGTGGGAAAATTAAAATCATTTTAATTGTTTTTCATTCAAAAATGGTGGCTCTTAATAGAACCTTTTTTTTCTCTTTTTGGCTTTGTTATATGTTTTTAATTCTTCAGTTTTATGAACTCAGCTAACAATTATTCAACTGAACTTTTTCTAACTTTCACAAAAAGTGCTTCTAATTCTTTCCTGTTTTTCCTTTTTCTTTACTTCAACTACTCTATATGTTCATAAAAACTGCTTCAATGCATTTTGAATGTTTTCAATAAAAATCTGATTACCCACATCAGTGAGATGCACTCCATCTCTCCGAAAATTGTTGACAATATAAAATGTAATATTTTCATCATGAAAAGATGTCATCCCAACATCCTGCAAAAAAAGCACATAAAACTTTATCACATTGCGCTTTGCTTTCTCAATTTGTGTGCAAAATAAATTCAAATGCATCCACATTTGTCTCTGAGCTATGAGTGTACAAATAATTTTTGAATGTGGATCCAGTTCCATCAACTTTCCAAATGTTTCCTTCATTGCAAATTGTAATGAAATTCCAAAAACATAGCCTAAACTGTTGCCTCCACAGTGCACTACAATGAGGTCTGAATGCTTTAAGTTGAGCATATTCTCACAAAACCGGAGGAATTCTGCCCACTTCATTCCTCGAACTCCGTACCGTGAAACTTGAAATACATCAAATCCAAGATTGTCAGACAATCCACAGTGCTCAGAATACACCTTCAGCCAATGGATCCACTAGTCTCCCCAATCCAGACAGTTTGCTTCCTCAAAGCCATATCCATAGCCATCTTCACTGCACACAACAATGATCACCCTTGTTAACCAGTCTTCCTGCACACCACAGTGAGGACACCTGATTGGCTGATCCCCCGATGTCCGCAGACACACGCGACTGTCTGCAGATTCAGCAGTCCCCTTTCCATGCCAGGCATCCTCAAAATACCCGCATATGGCACATGCTATTTAACAATAGAATAAACAATGAACACTTTATTCTACAATGGTGGATCTTAAAAGAACCTTTTTTGTTTTTATTTGGTTTTCAAATTATTATTTTTTTCTCATTTTTTTATCCTCCACCTACTAACAAATGCTTTCCTATGCACTCCATATTATCCAATGTACGTTGTTCACATGAACATTTTCAAAGCATTTTTAACATTCAAAAGAAAAATGTCATTCCCAACATTATTTAAATCCACCCCATTGCTCCAAAAAAGTATTTACACCATCCAACTTGATAATTTCATTTGGAAAAGATGACATGCCTAAGCCATTCAAAAAAAAGCACATAAAGCTTCATTCCCATGGAGCCTAGCTTCTTCCATTTGTACACAAAACACATTTGGACATCTCCATTTTTCCATTGCATTTATTTCAGAAAAAAAATCTTTGCACATTGAAATAGTTCCATTAAGCTTCGTAACATATCCTTTAACGCAACCTGCAAAGATACTGGAGTAACATAGCCCTAACTATTTCCTCCATGATGCACAATAATAATATCTGGGCATTGGAAATGAGCCATACCCTGACAAAAAGATAATGAACTGGCACAGTTTAGCCCAGAAACTGTATACCACCAAAGTTCAACTCCCTGCAATCCTGTATTAGCAGAGATTCTGCAAGATTGAGTATAACCTTTCAAACAATTCACCCAACAGTCTCCCACCATTCACACATTCATCTTTTTCCTAGCAATAGCCACAGCCATCTTCCCTGCATACAACAAACAAAACACCCTGTCTTCCTGTAAACCACAACCAGAACACCTCATTGGCTAATCCCCAAAGTCTCTTTCCATGCAAGGCATTCTTAAAAGTCCTGGACATGCCGTTCGCAGACTACCGCAGTGTCCACAGATTCCATAGCACAGGGCAGCCCTTCTACCCTTTCCACTTTCATGTTTGTAACACTCCCTCATTGGCTGCTTTCAAAAAGTCACACATCCATCCACCAATCATATCCAAAAACTCTACATGTAACCCTGTCATCACAGTTCAACAATTCCGATGTACTCCTGAACTCTCAGAAATGACTGTAAAACACTCAAAGATTTCTATTTGCACATTCAACATCTGCATCTAACAAGACATAGTACAGGTATGCTTATATTTTTAAAGTATGTTTGTCAACTCTTTTACATATGTATACATGCAGGGTTCCTGTCACTTACCCTGCAATAAGCTTCTCAATAAGCACATTCTCTTTTTAACCACTCTATCGAATTCCATGTATTGCGGCATTTAGCACCTGCTCATATCAAGTGACAGTTACTGACAATTTTGTATGTTTAAAAATGTTTCATTTATAGCAGCACTGTGTGTAACTTGTTTCTAAAAGGAAAGGAAAAGCAGATACAAAAGATGTGTACAACATGTTTAAGTGGCACTTGATGTGTGCAAGTTTGATATGTTGGAAGTACATGCATACTTGCCAACATGACCCATTCCAAAGTATAGCTGCTTATCATGTCTTGGTTTCTTTCTCTGCATTCTATGCCTTCTAAGAATACTTCTCCCATTACACAACTCATACTATAAGTTCCAGAATGCAAAAAAACAACCATGTCTACACTGCTCCTAAAAAGAATTTGTTTTAAACAGTCATCATTTTCCATTTTAAATTCCATAAATACGTCACACTTTCCAACCTCACTCATTACATCCCTTACACTGCCACCATTCTCCACCTGCTCCAACATATGTGTATATATATATATATACAACACTTCACCTTAAATGTAAAGTACTCTTCTTTCCCAAAATCTACTATAAGACACCAAACACTACTACAACAGCAATCCGCTATTGCATTACCACTAAGCCACAGTTTTCCTATTCTTTAAAAACACGGTGACACATTACAAATATATTACACCACAAAAACAGTACGGCTTGTATTAAAATTAGCAGCACACAAATAACCTAGATATACACCATTTCTTACACCCGTTTGTGCTCTGTTACTTCTCATGTGCCAAACAGCAGTCATTTTACTGCAATTGTTCTAACAACATTAGTACACCACCGATAACAGAACTTCATTAATTTGTTTTCCCAACAACTCCCCCTACCTTAATAAATAACAACCTCGCTTTAAAAGTACTTCACCATTACCATATATACCCACTAACTTTGTTTTACAATTACAGGAAAGAAGAAGATTGCCGAATACAGCTACCGAAAAAAGAACACTCTTCACATCCAACAAAGTAATTACATTAATATACAATGTATACATCTTTAAATGTAACAATATACTTGCACTATATATTAGTCTAGAGTATTTTTTCAAATCAACAATATTTATATCACTCTTGCTCATTATATTGCAACATTCACATGCTTTCTATTCCCATCTAAAAACCATCATTACACCACCCACTGTTTTCCTCAAAACATCATAATGTCCCTGCTTATTCAATCACACCACCACTCCTTTACTCACTAACCCAAGCCCATCACACCTACACAGACTCTTACCCTTAAAACCTTCCTAACTACACCTATCAGCCCACTACACAATCAAACAGCACTCTCTTCATCTCTATAATCACACCTACACACCCATCCACAGTACATACAGGTACATTCCACAACTTTCAACCTTTCATTTTTCCCCAACAGACAGAATAGAATGCCTACTAAAAAGCAACTCCATAGAAAACAAAGAAAAATAGAGCAGATAAGAATAAAAGCAAGCCAGATAGTCATTCATCTCTCAAACAATTTATTGAACACTTTAAAACAAAACAGCTAGTAACCTCACTCAACAAAATTAAACCAGCGACCACTAAACAAAAGTAAGACCCCTCTTCCAAAACTAAAAGTTAAAAATGATGTATAAACAAAAGCCGACCTACTAATGAAACTAACACTGTTGAACATCCTTTACTCGACAAAAAGTGATCAGGTTCAAAACATCATAAAACACATAATATTACAATAGACCACTTTTTTTTATTTTTTAAAGAGACCTTTGATATCTCATTTTGGTACATAAAATTGTGATAGCAAAACCTAAAAGTCAAATGAAAACAAATGCCAGGAGAGCTGTGCTCGCAGCCTAGGATACTTATTAATTTCAAAATAGTAGTACAAAATTATTATATGGCCTCATCATATTTTTTATTTCTTTATTATTTTTCTTATAGCATCTTCGTCCTCTGCAGCCATGCTCTATGCAGATAACGTGCAACATCACACATTACTGAAGGATTAGAACATTGGCTTAGAAATATTTCAGCAGGGCCAAGTGTATAGATACCAGCCTCAAGCAAGATAGGCCTCAAATACATCTGTCTTAACCACAGGGTCGCCTTACAGAGTAGAAGATAATGAGAGACTGTCTCATTGCCGGCACAGCACATTGGACATTTTTCAGAATCTGAGTCCTTCCATGTGTGCGTTAAGCTAACAATGGGCAAAATTCCTAGTCTAAACCTTGCATACAGTGATCTTTTATAAGCTGGCATAATGACATCTAAGTATGCCTTGAAGTCAGCCATCTGCTCATGTTCCAAGTACTCCAGGCCCAGCTTTAGTCTGGAGGCCTCGAGCTGAAGATGATCTCATGCTCTTTGCTTCAGATGACATTTGAGCCAAGTCAGGCTTGAAGCAGGCAGGCTCTGTGGGTTTTCCCAGAACTCACTCGCTTTCAAGTTGATCAATAGGTTTTTCACATGGGATATCCATTTCAGACTTTTGCCTCCTTCAAAGGACATAATGTGTTGCAGTGCATCCCTATACTGCTTTACGCAAGGTTGAGTCCACATTATTATCCCACAAAATACTGGTCTAAACACTATTTTTGCGGACAAAGGGATGGTGCCATATTCTAAATGGACAAGGGCAGTTGGTGCGCTAGCAGGTAATAGTAATAGTTTTTTCATAAAATAGTTCTCCCCGACAAGCATCCTCTGAACATTTGCAAACCCCCAGAGTTCTGCTCCATAAATTGCTGCTGACAGTGCTTGCTTCTGATACAGTTGCACTGCTGGTGATAAAGCACCACTTCAATAACGGGTAAAAAGAGATAAAATGGAGCCGCTAAATATTTGCAGCGTAAGGGCCGCCCTGCTGGTCTGGTCCTTCCATCCTGTGCTTGCCTGGAATCTTACTCCAAGGTAGTCAAAAATATTAACCGACTCAATTGGTTCTCCCTCTATCGTCAGCTTTATTGAGATATGCTTCCTTAGATTTGGTACAAAGACCATTGACTTGGTTTTAGATGTGTTTACAGTAAGACCAAGGTCTTTGAGTTTCCTCAAAAAAATTGATAGGTATGGCTTAAGACCCTGTGGTGTATTAGCAATCAGGACTGCATCATCCGCATAAAACAATCGCAGGAACCTGGTTGAGGCCAAATTAGGGCAGTCCTGGCACCCATTTAATAACGCATCTATAATCTCTTGAATATAAATGTTAAATAATAGTGAGGCTAGGACACACCCCTGCCTGACACCCAAGCCTTCTCCAAAGAAGGTTGTATGTTCACATCCCAGACCATATGGGACACAAGCTTCCGTGTCAGAGTAGAGAAGTGATAATATAGTAATAAGATACTGAGGAATCTTACGCTTCATCAATGTTCTCCACAACTCCACCTGAGACACAGAATCAAATGCAGGCCTCAGGCCCAGAAAGAACACATACATGTGCATTTTACGTAAAACAGTATACTTCTGGGCTATTAGGTAGAGCATAAAGCATTGGTCCACTGTTCCCCGACCCTTCTGAAAACCACCCTGATGTATGCTAATCACATCATTGCTGTCAGTCCAGAGTTGTAGATGGTTCAATATGACTTTTCCGAACACCTTACCGGCCCCATTTAAAAGGGAGATGGTTCTGTAGTTAGCCGCACTGTCCCTTCCGCCCTTTTCATATCCTGGGACAATAGCAACTTTACGCCAGGCATTGGGAATCTTCCCTGTAGCCAGTATGGTGTTAAATATCCAGCAAAATATAACACCATATCTACCAATGTTAGCATAGACACAGTAAAGCATTCCCAAGAATTATTTTTACAAAAAATGTTTCACTGTAGAGTTCTTCACACTCTTATTAAGACAGCTGAAAAGTCACAATCTATCCTTAAAAACTACTGCAGAAGACTAATCCTCGACGCTCTAATTGACAGTTCATTTCTGCAGAAGAGAACGTTGTTTATATTGATTTTAAACAGAATGGAACAGTTATATCTGGGGCCTGACCCTGAATGCATGTTTTGGTGAGTGGTGATGTCAGAATGGAATGTTAGCGTGGAGTCCTCTAGGCTTGAGTAGAATGTTGTGTGGTTGGAATTCTGAACTAGGAAGCTATTCAAGATGTAGCATGCATGATGGGAGCCAGTGGGCTCTGCACAAGATCTCTCTTGATGATTACCTGATGTAACCTAATTACCATGATGTGGTCCCGAAGAAATAAACCCGTGAATCACACCACAGAGCAAGCATGTTATTGAGAAGCCTAGATCATAACAGAAACCACTAACTCAATTAATCAATACATTACAAAAAGTACTTCTAAAAATGTGCAATGTCAATATAGATACCTTTTCAAACTTCTGTGAAGGTGAATGGATTCACACAAGCAGCACAGAACCATAGTTCAATGAAGAGGCTTATAAACTAAAACAAAAAAAAACACTTGCCATAGCCCGTAATGGTGGAGGGTATGAAATGGTAGGAGACACCATTATGGCAAAAGATACCATTATAGAAAAACCTCCCCAACAAACTTTCAACCAAATGTTCCTTTCGCCCAAGCAAACTTTTCAGTGTACAAATGGACATGCAGCTCAATGTGGAATGTACGCCAACAATTCTTCAAATCGTTACGACAATTTCTCAATCACTATGTGAAACTAAAAGACAAAAGTAGAATACAAACTTTACAAACCATGGACTCCTGTCCAGTTTGCAGCCATACTGGACTGCAAGGACATGCATTGGCCTGTACTTCAGGAACTGCTTGCAAAAGCACCTTCCACTACATCAAAATGTTAGCACCACACAATTCCACTATACAGAATCTTGTGCATAGATTAAAATATGCAAAACGTTTACTCTAGAACTGCAACATTTCAATAACATTCTCCTACATAAAACAGCCAAAGAACTCCTTTTGAAAAATAGAGCACATACAAAGTAAGGATTTTGGAACTGAAGTTAACTTTGAAAATTCAGTAACTTCAGAAAACATTAGCGAAAGCCTCACAAACACCAACCTTCTAACAAACACATACAAAACACATGTGCTGAAATACCGGACCAAGTATCTGTCTGTTGTCGAAAAACCTTTTATAAGAAAAGCACAAAAATAGTATACACGGCATACAAAATAGATGACAATGAGGAATCACAGTGGTTCGAATTAGCTTTATATCTAAAGCAGAATGCAGAACATAAATACAAAATAACTGACCCCTCAATAGTTTGCACGTACTGCAATACAAAGCTTGACAATAACCAAATCACTGCATTGTTGACGAGTGTGCGGAGGTGCGGCTTGACACGTCAGTAACGCGATCACTAACGCGTATGAGGAACGTGGAACGAGGAAGTGAGGGTCCCTTTCTCTGATCGTGACGATTCCGGAGCTCCGAGTCTGGAGACTATAGCGAGGAATGCTACTGTGTCTTGAAGCGCCTGATCACGGTTGCCTCACGGCTATCTCACGGTTGCCTTGAGGTTTCCTCGGCACCCAACTGCCCCCGACTGTGCCTGCTATCCGAGAACTCCAGGAAGTGGGTACGTGCTGTCTCTGGTGAGCTCCATAAAATCTTGCACTTGTGCTGACAACCCGTTTCCCCAGCTTCTTTTCTTACAGGCAGTGGCATGACAGTAAACACGGAAGCCCTGAAAATAGCTTCCTCGTTGCCTCTGCACTTTGCGTAGTGCAATGCAGGTTGATAGACAGGCTGAGCCCATCACCAGACACAACAATACGTGCCCCCCACCTCAATCAGTTCCCGGATAAAGTTGGAAACTGAGTATTATCAGTGGTAGCGACCAGGAGACTGCAGGGATTTATTCCCTTTGATCCTGTGGACAGTATAAGCTACTAGGATAGGGAGTGTGGACTGTGAGTTGTGTGAGGGGAGAGCTTTTGATTAAAAGTCTTTTGTCTTGATAGTGCTACTTGCATCCTTCCCCCTTATAGCTTCCCCCCCCCCTTACATTACCATCCTCCACCTTTTTACGGTAATGCCAGGAAAAGCTACAAGCCGCTGTAAAGCAGCAGGTAACAGGGGTAAGAAACCTTATGGTTTACGTTCCACTAAACAGCTTAATGAGGATAGCACAGAATCACAGAAAGATGGCATGAAGGTGGACAAAGGGCTGAAAGCGCAGGAAGATTTGAGCCAAAAAAAAGGCCCATTGGATGCCTATTTTCACACTAACATTCCTGCCCAGGTAGCTTCTCTACCTTTAACAGATCCAATGCCTCCATTAACTGAGGCTGATAGTAGCTACTTACCGCTGGACCTGGACAATGATTCTCTACTCCAGTTATGCTACGCCCTACAAGCTCGTACGTCCCCTATAATAGGGGAGAGGAAAGGAGAAGACGCAGACAAAGTATTAGCACAGCTGCAGTCCCTTTTGCTGACCTCCAACCAGAAATGGAGACCCAAGTACATTTGCCAGCAAGGAACGAGATTACCTTGGGAACACCTGCCCCTACCATGGAGGCCGAGGTTATTCAAGTGGCTACTGAAATAAATGAAACTCTTCAGCCTCCGCAGGTCAATTCAGGGGGATAGCTAGGCTATCCGCCAGCCCGAATTTGTTCTATGGTACTGCTATACCCTCAAGCACACTTACTGAGGAGGAGTACAGTACCCATGAGATCACCGTGAACCACAATAATAGTATTTTAAATTTTGCGATAAAAATTCTCCTAAAATTATGTGGCACTATATATGAAGAGTTGAAGACCCAGGGGCCAGCAATTACAAGTATACGCGATCACTTAACAACTCGAACTCAACCTAAAGAAAGGGCTATTATTGACCTGCACGAGGATGTCCCTCAAAAATCCACTGCTGCTAAAGGTCCGCCCTAAGTTTGTGCTATTGTGGAGCCAAGGGCTGTGACCCTGGACACGACACTATCACCGTCTCTTGCAGACCTAATTAAGGGTGCAACAGACTTGGTGACTGTGGATAAATGTCAGGGGAGGCTGATAAAATAGCCAATTCCATCGACACAAAGGAAGACTCTGATGAACCGGCCGGTTAATCAGGAAGAGATACGTCCAGCCTTAAATTCCAGATTAAGGCCTTGTAGTGCCAATATGTCAAAAAAACAACGGAAAAGAGCTGCAAGGCGTAAAAGACGGTCCGCACAGACTGTGGGTACCCTCATTAGTTGGTTGATACAGGAAGGTCCGGCTGGCGCTGGGTCTGCTCGGGTGGAGGAGATAGCTCCAAAACAGGTCCATGTAAATTATAATCCTGCAGTGTGCACAAATGCCCCCCTGCATGAGATTCCGCGCCCACAGGTGGTCATTAATACGGCTCCCAGTATTACCGCTGCATCCCTTTCTGACCCTTCCATCAAACACTTCTCCCCTTCTCCTTCCGTGGTCTTACCTCAGAGAACTTTGATCATTACTCCTAAGGAAACAGCAAAGGGGCGGCAGTTGAATCAAGCTTCACTCTTTACATTGTTCAACAAGGTGCCCTCCCTCGGGATACTCAACAGTGGAGACTTTGACTTTGTGGAACCTCTGTGAACCCTGAACACTCTGACTACCAAAGTCCATTGTAGCCTGCTGGAGACTTCAGCCTTGATAAGATCACATGCAGCATCCTTGGGATACCTGGGATATGATCTAGACATTCCCCTGAGGTTGGATACGCCTGAGGAAGTACGTGACAAATGTACCTGCCAAAAAACTCAATCAGTAAGCCCTAAATGTGAACTGAAGTCAGCATTCATATGTAACGATAAGCAAGGCTGGGAATGGCTAAAGAACATGTATACTACTAAATGTTGTTCAGATTGAATTTGGTCAGTTGTGAGCTGGAACAGCAGGGGGTTCAATCATTGGCTTTCTGGGGGCTGTGCGCAGGAAGCATCGTTCTCACCTGAAATCTTTGTATTACAAGAGACCTGGATCACATTTGAGGTGGAATTTGATGGGTATGTGACTTTCCAAGCAGAGGCCACCAAGGGGGAATGTGGGCGCCCCAAGGGGGGCCTCTTAAAAGGAATAAAGTCATCATATAGCCCGCATCTGTTAAATGACCCCAAACCTGGCAGTAATGTGTTAGCTGTGGCAGTGACCTAACCGGTTGCAGGAGGAAAATTCCAAGATCTGTTCATTATTGATATTTATGATCCCCCGGGTACATTGAAGACTGAGTCTATTCTCAAACAGTTAGACTCCATATTATTGAACTGGGATGATGTCTATGAAAGCAATTCCATCATATTATGTGGGGACTTGAATGCGAGATGCGTAGACCTAGAGGGTAGTGGTAAATATGATAATGTATCCGAGTTTAGTTGTATGCCACAAACTACCTCTAACATCAAAGGCAAAGCATGGGTAGATTTCCTAAATTAATGGAAGTGTACTATTCTGTAACGCTCACCTGATTCCCGTAGAGGCGCCGGTCTTGACTGGGCGTATACCGTATCTGCAAAGGTGATGTGTAACACACGGCTGGCTCTTTGGGCTGGACCTCTGTGCACTGTATGTCTGACTTGAAGGGTAAGATGTCTGCAGATAGAAAATATGGGATTAAGGAACTGGGTTATTGAATGTCTCTCTCTTCTTCCCTTTCTCTTCTCCTGTAGAACCCCAAAGGTTAACGCTCTCACCTTAGGTAAGTGAACGCCGTGCTCTCCATCTGCCTCGGGGCAGGGTGCTGTAACCAGTTTCTTCACTGGATAAGGGGAGCAGGCCTCTTGACTTCAGAGGACTGCTGTCCGTCGTTTACTGCACGAACGGTAAGTTTCGAGTAATTCTAATGTCTTTAAAGTCTTTAGTAATGATGTTTCTTGTTTTGCAGGGTTCCGGCGATGGCGGATGACGGGCTGAAGTGAGTTGAAGATGGAGCCCGTGTGATGAATAGAAGCGCCTGGAAGCACGTAAGTAAGCGCTTGTTGCCTGCTTCACGATGCGCTCTAACTGTCTTTTTATTTTGCAGGTACAAGTTCGGAGCGGCTGCAGGGTGCCGGAATACCCACTGGGTTCGATGTGGAAAGGAGTAATGGCACGTGAGTATTAAAGTTCCCCAATGTCTTTAGACGCACCTTGTTTTGTCTTTCAGATGCGGGATGCAGCGCCGAAGGCCTCCGGAGCGTGCGAAGAGTTGGTAAGCTTTTGTCTTTCAGATGCCGGAATGCAGTGTGAAGACCTCCGGAGCGCACGAAGAGTAGGTAAGCCTTTGTCTTTCAGATGCCGGAATGCAGCGCGAGGCGTTGGTGACAGCCGATGGACCAGGTAAGTGAAGAGCTGTCACTGAAGACCGTAATGCTAACCTGTTCTTTCTTGTCTTTATAGGTGTTGCTGAAGACTGGATTCAGGATGGTAAGCCTTTTTCCTTAGGCCCAGGATCAGATGCAGAAGACACGATGAGCGTTCTGCTGCAGAGGATGCAGAATAACGCAAAGCAAGATTCATCCATCGGGTGTGGTTTAAATAGCCTCCTGTAGTGCTTAGGTGTCTCCTTCCACAGCCACGCCTAGGTAAGAAAAGAGTTCCTGCTTTCCAGAAGAGTTCCAGTGTTCTGAATCTAGGGAGTGGCTCCTGCCCCACCCAACAGGAAAAGTAGTTCCAAACAGAAGAGGATCAGAGGCTCAACTGGCAGGCAAGTAAGCAGCATGGTCTGCTGCAGGTAAGTCCACCCAAGCATTATGAGCCCGGCGCTTCCAGCGCTGGGACTGGGCATATTTATGAGCCTGGTGCCACTGGCGCCAGGACTGGGTCCAAAAGGTCCCAATTGGGATTGGTTGGCACTCGGAACCTGGGTTATGGATCTGCTTCCAAGGGAGTTGGGAAAACCCTGACCTTTTGGAAGCAGAGATCATGACATATACTGAATAGGCATACAACGGGAGATATTCCTGGTCAACCAACATGGACTATGGGTATTAAGAGGGCAGTATTGGATTACATGGCGGTCACTGAAAGTATTTTGGGTAACGTCATGGGTATCCAAATCGCACCTAATACCGTTAGTGACCACGCCCCAGTCACCCTGACCCTGAGAGGGGGAAGGTCAAAGGATCGTGGGAAAGTATGCAGCAATGTGATCACCTCCAACCAAGGGAATCGGATACGATGGTCCCAGTTTAACATCGAAAGAATGAGGGCCCTGATTATCCCTGAGGGTTGTTGTTTAAAGGGTATACACGCATTTCGTCGAATGATTTTACATCGTGGGACTTTTCATCGAAAACCCTTTCATCGGCAAAAACTTTTTTTGGGGTATGATTATTTAAGTAAAGAGGGTTTGGGGGGGCGAAGCCCCCCCATAAATTAAAAAAAAAAGGAGTTTTTGGCGATGAAAGGGTGGCGATGAAAAGTCCCACATTTGGCGAAATAACGTAGAACCGTTTAAAGAATGATTTAAAATAGAAATCGCCTGAGGAGATAGAGGCATGGATACAATCTCTCACTCAGTCCCTCTTTAAGCATACTCGGGCTCCTAAAATTGTACAGAATGCAGTTGTAAGGGGTAAGTTTGACATTAGGATCCGGGAAAACTGGGGGACACCCCTATTGTAGGCATGTTCTATGCAGACGACTTAATTTTGTTTGACCGTACGTTGTCTGGTGTAAAGAGCATGCTTGAGGAGTTGTCCTTATACTCGGCACAATTAGGCCTTACTACTAATCTGAGGAAAACTAGGATACTGGTAATAGCCAAAAGTGGTCCTTGTCGATCAGGGGTTGAGACTAGTGTAACGCTCACCTGACTCCCACGGAGGCGCTGGTCTAGTCTGGGTCGCTGTGGCCTCTTCGAGCGTGATGCGCAGAACTCGGAACACCGGCTGAACAGGACCCCCAAATCTTGCTTGTCTGGCCCGTAGGAATATCCTTCTGCAGATGAGAAAGGGGATTAACTGTCTGCAGAATAGTGTGCTAGCTCCCCCCTTGCACCCTTCGTTCTTCTCTAACTTCCTCCGAAATCCCCGGTTGAAGCTCACCTTATGGTTTGAAAGGATGAACTCTCCATCCTGCTTCTGGTGCAGGGGCGCGTGTTTGTCCAGTTACTTCACTGGTTTTCAGAACGGCGCTGGCAAAATCCACTTGACTTTTCCGAGCGGAACGCCGTAAGTATGAAGATTACAAAAGTTCAAGTGTTGAGCCTCCTTTTCTGTTGCCTTCCTAACCTGTGATCTGTCCTTTATTTCAGGTGCAGAATGAAGGCGATGCGTTGAGGGATTGAATTGCCGATGGTAAGCTCAGGTGAGTTAGCGATGTGGGCGACCCCTCTTAATGTCTTTATATTCTTCCAGTAATGTCTTTTGTCCTTTCCCCATAGGGCCCGGGGTGCGGTACCTGCCAACGAAGCGGCGCCGACCCGGAATGAGGAATGGTCCACCAACAGAAGACCGGTAAGTGTTATGGCGGAAAATTAGGCTTTCCTCATATGTTCCTTCTGCTCACCTTTTGTCTCTTCTTCTCTCTCCTAGGCGCAGAGATGTGGCGACCGGAGCAGACAGTCGCGGTGGAGCCAGAAGAACTCCCGAGGACAGGTGAGTGAAGCGCGGCACTGCAGCGAGCAACGCAGTGCTTTTAAATGAAAGTCTTTTCTCAGGAACGCTGGCGTGAAGGTTCCGGATGCAGGTAAGAAGTTTGATAAAATTCTTGGTTTTCACCTTTCTCTTCTCTTCTTTCCTTACAGGTGTTCCAGGATCGAGGCGGACGTGGCTGGAGACCAGATGCAGGAGCAGACACGGTGAGCGTTCAGCTGCTTGGATGCAGAACAACGCAAAGCGTGAGCTACTGTCTGGGCGTGGCTTAAATAGCCCCCAAAGTAGTTCCAGGTAAGTATCCTTCCCTGGCCATGCCCGAGTGGCAAAATAGTCCCAATGAAAAAGTAGTCCCTTTCAGGTCTCAGGGAGGCCTGAATCTTGCAGCATGGTCTGCATCAGGTAAGTGCACAAAACACCTTCCTTTATGAGCCTGGCGCCTATGGCGCCAGGACTGATGTCCAACATGAGCCTGGCGCCAACGGCGCCAGGACAGAGTCCAAAGAGCCCCTATAAGGGGCCGCTGGGCTTTTACCCGAGGGCATGATGCCTGTTCCCGGGGGTGCTGGGCCTGGCCTGGTGCTCCGGGGGTAGGCATCATGACAGCACTCCCCCCCCAAGGCCCCTCCCATGGTCGTTCCCTCTGGAGGTTTTGGTTTGTTTGGGAAATTCCGATGGAACCTTTTTACCAGCCGAGGTGCATGTACGTGGTCGCTGGATTCCCAAGACCTTTCCTGAGGCCTGTACCCTTTCCAATCAATTAGATAGAAAAGTTTTGATTTTGAGATCTTAGAATCCAAAATGTTCTTCACCTCGAATTCAGGCTCCCCATCTATCTGGATTGGTTCTGGTGGCTTTATTAATCTGGTTCCTGGTTGCACTGGTTTCAAAAGTGACACATGAAAAACGGGGTGAATCCGCATGTTAGCTGGTAGATCGAGCTTGACTGCCACTGGGTTAAATATAGCTTTGATCGAGTAAGGGCCCAAACACCTTGGATTAAAAGTTCGAGGTCCCTTGAGCAATAAGTGTTTGGTAGCCAACCATACTTGATCCCCTATTTGGTATGGAGGCGCCTCACTCTGATGCAGATCCGCATTCTTTTTGTATTTCCCTTTCGCTTGTTGCAAATGTACAGTTGCATCCTTGAAGGCTTGAGTTATCGTGGAATGCAAATGGTCCACTGCGGGCATTTTAAGGCTCAGAGGTGAGTCCAGGTCTGAAGTACGAGGGTGATGTCCATATAGGGTATAAAAGGGGCTTTGTCCAGTTCCAGAGTGTACCGCGTTATTGTATGCATATTCGGCCACCCATAAAATATCCTTCCAATTACCCTCCGATTGGTGCAACATACATTGTAAGTATTGTTCAAGGGTCTGGTTCATTCTCTCCGTCTGACCATCGGTCTGTGGGTGGTGGCTGGTTGAGAGTCTTACGTCGATTTATGCCAGTTGACAACACTTTCTCCAAAAATGAGAAATAAACTGGCTTCCTCGGTCAGAGACTAGTATGGACGGGAATCCATGCAAACGGATGATATTTTCGAGGAATTCCTTGGCTAGGACAGAAGCTGAAGGTAATCCTTTCAATGGAATAAAATAGGCCATCTTGGAAAATAAATCCACCACAACCAGAATAGTATTGTATCCATTACAAGGGGGCAGGTCCGTGATAAAATCTAGTGACAAGGTGTGCCAAGGTGCTGGTGGAATGTCTAAAGGCTGAAGAAGACCGGCAGGTTTTATCTTTTGGCCTTTGTTTTGGGCGCAAACTCCACAGGACATCACGAAAGATTTAATATCCTTTCGCCAGCAAGGCCACCAGAATTGTCGTTACATTTTTTCCTCAGTTTTGGCAATGCCAGGATGTCCTTCCATCAGGGTATCATGATGACGGGAAATAACCAGTTTTTGCAATTCCTTTTCTGGCAGAAATAAGCGTCCTTGGAAGTAGGGTAGGCCATCGTTGACCGAAAAGTAAGACCCCCTTTGGATCCAATCCTTCAAGGCTGTAGAGTCCAGGAGTTGTTTTACCCGTGCTTGAATGTCTTCAAGGGTTTGTAAAGAGGTTATCTCCAAAATTCTTTGTTCGGGAATTATCGGCACAGGTTCTGAGTTTGTGTCTATTTCTCCCATTCCTATTCGAGATAACGCGTCCGCTTTGCCATTCTTACAGCCGGGGCGGTAAGTGATTACAAAATCGAACTCAGCAAAGAACAAAGCCCATCGGAGCTGACGTGACAATTGAGCCTTGGCAGTTTTTAAATATTGTAAGTTTCGGTGATCAGTGATCACAGTGATGGTATGCCTGGCGCCAAGAAGATAATGCCGCCAAGCCTTAAAGGCGGACTTAATGGCTAATAATTCCTTGTCGGTGATTGCATAATTTACCTCAGGCGGCGAGAATTTTCTGGACCAAAATGCTACAGGGTTCAGTTGGGTGGTTTCAGGGTCTCTCTGAGACAGGACAGCTCCCATGGCTAAGCTGGACGCGTCGGTTTCGACTATATAAGGGAGATCGGGATGCGGGTGCTTCAAAATAGGTGCGGACGTGAATTTAGCTTTCAATTCCTGAAAGGCCTGTTCGGCTTCCTCGGTCCATTTGAAGCGTTTATTTTTTCGCAAGAGTGCAGTGATGGGTTGTACCACACGTGAAAATTCCGGGATAAATCTGCGATAAAAATTAGCAAAACCAAGCATGCTTTGGACACCTTTCACCGAACTAGGTGATGGCCATTTGAGGATAGCATCCACTTTTCGTGAGTCCATTCGGACCCCTTTAGGTGTCAGGATGAATCCAAGAAACTCAACCTCGGTGGTATGGAAAACATACTTTTCCAGCTTTGCAAACAGTTTGTGCTGGCGCAATTTCTCAAGGACGGCCCTGACATGCTTTCTGTGATCAGATTCCGAAGAGGAGTACACAAGAATGTCATCGATATATACGACAACACAAACATCGATGAGTTCCCGAAGGACATCGTTCATGAAGAATTGGAAGGCAGCAGGCGCGTTGCACAACCCGAAAGGCATCACCTGGTATTCGAATAATCCATATTTTGTACGGAAGGCCGTTTTCCATTCGTCGCCTTCTTTTACTCGCACCAGATGATAAGCCCCCCGGAGATCTAACTTGGTATATACGCAAGCATCCTTCGCCTGGTCAAGGAGTTCAGGGATCAGAGGCAGAGGGTAACGGTTTTTAACAGTTATCTGGTTCAATGCGCGGTAGTCGATACAAGTTCTAAGGTCGCCTTCTTTTTTGGGCACGAAGAACAAAGCCGAGGATGCCAGAGACTTTGACGGGCGAATGAAACCATTGGCTAGGTATTGATCTAAATATTGTCTCAAATGCAGATTCTCAGGTTCAGTAAGGGCATAAATCCTGCTACAAGGGGGTTGTGCACCGGGCACCAGATCGATTTGGCAATCGTACGATCTGTGGGGAGGTAACGTGTTGGCCTGTTCCTTTTGGAAGACGTCCTGAAAGTCTTGGTATTCCGGAGGTAGTTGCATGGAGACAGAGGTTACAGAAGCTAGACTAATCTTCAGATTTTCTGGGTAGCAGGTTTGTGTACAATCCGGGAAGGTTATTCTCTTCGCTCGCCAATCAATTTGAGGATTATGTGTCTCTAACCAAGGGATTCCGAGAATAACCTGAAACTGTGGAGCCTTGATTACATCAAACACAACTGCCTCCCGATGGCCGTCCGGACCTATAAGTGTCACCTCAGCAGTGGAATGTGTTACCGGTCCAGAGGCAATTTTGGTTCCATCGACTGTGGTGATGACATCTTTGCTGATTTTAGGACGCAGAGGGAGGTTAATCCTAGAGACCAATTCACGATCCACATAATTTCCTATAGCCCCACTATCGATGTATGCCTTTATTGCATGCAACCGCTTAGGCTGTTCCGGATCTACGAGGACCATTGGCACAATGAAATGCGAGGTCTGAGAGTTAGTTTTCAAGGTCGGCAAGCGGACCCCTACACTTGTCGGGCGTGGTCGTTTCCCGAAACAGAGTCTTCATGGTTTTTATCAGCGGCTCCTACCACCTTCTTGGGCGGTTTTGCCGGGCAATCTCGTAGAAAGTGTCCAGAGGACCCACAATAAAGACATAATTTCATCTGCCGTCTTCTTTCACGTTCTTTTTGAGTTAAAGGTCCTTTAACCCCTCCAATTTGCATAGGCTCAGAGACATCAGCACCCTTGGGGTTAGCGTGGGTCTTGACCAACACACAGGTCTCAAACTTGGATCGATCTGCTTTTCTGTTTTGAAGTCTGTGATCCAACTGGACCACTAAGTCTATATATTCTGTGCATTCTTGGGGCGGATTTACAACTTGGGCCAGGACATCTTTAAGTTTTCCGCGTAGACCTCGATAAAATAACGTGATTCTTTTATCCTCTGGCCACCCAGTTTCTACAATTAGTCTATTAAAGGTTGCAATGTAGGATAGGAGGTCCTGATTGCCCTGTCGCAGGGATAGGAGTGTAACGCTCACCTGATTCCCGCAGAGGCGCCGGTCTTGACTGGGCGAGTACCGTATCTTCAAAGGTGATGTGTAACACACGGTTGGCTCTTTGGGCTGGACCTCTGTGCACTGTATGTCTGACTCGAAGAGTTTGTCTGCAGATAGAAAATATGGGATTAATGAACTGGGTTATTGGGTGTCTCTCTCTTCTTCCCTTTCTCTTCTCCTGTAGAACCCCAAAGGTTAACGCTCTCACCTTAGGTAAGTGAACGCCGTGCTCTCCATCTGCCTCGGGGCAGGGTGCCGTAACCAGTTTCTTCACTGGATAAGGGTGCAGGCCTCTTGACTTCAGAGGACTGCTGTCCGTCGTTTACTGCACGAACGGTAAGTTCCGAGTATTTCAAATGTCTTTAAAAGTCTTTTGTAATGATGTCTCTTGTTTTGCAGGGTTCCGGCGATGGCGGATGACGGGCCGAAGTGAGTTGAGGATGGAACCCGTGTGAGGAATAGAAGTGCCTGGAAGCACGTAAGTAAGCGCTTGTTGCCTGCTTCACGATGCGCATTAACTGTCCTTTTATCTTGCAGGTACAAGTTCGGAGCTGCTGAAGGGTGCCGGAATACCCACTGGGTTCGGCGTGGGAAGGAGTAATGGCACGTGAGTATTAAAGTTACCCAATGTCTTTAAACGCACCTTCTTTTTTCTTTCAGATGCGGGATGCAGCGCCGAAGGCCTCCGGAGCGTGCGAAGAGTTGGTAAGCTTTTGTCTTTCAGATGCCGGAATGCAGTGCGAAGACCTCCGGAGCACGCGAAGAGTAGGTAAGCCTTTGTCTTTCAGATGCCGGAATTCAGCGCGAGGCGTTGGTGACAGCCGATGGACCAGGTAAGAGATGCGCTGTCACTGAAGACCGTAGTGCTAACCTGTTCTTTCTTGTCTTTATAGGTGTTGCTGAAGACTGGATTCAGGATGGTAAGCCTTTTTCCCTTAGGCCCAGGATCAGACGCAGAAGACACGATGAGCGTTCTGCTGCAGAGGATGCAGAATAACGCAAAGCAAGATTCATCCATTGGGTGTGGTTTAAATAGCCTCCTGTAGTGCTTAGGTGTCTCCTTCCACAGCCTCGCCTAGATAAGAAAAGAGTTCCTGCTTTCCAGAAGAGTTCCAGTGTTCTGAACCTAGGGAGTGGCTCCTGCCCCACCCAACAGGAAAAGTAGTCCCAAACAGAAAAGGATCAGAGGCTCAACTGGCAGGTAAGTAAGCAGCATGGTCTGCTGCAGGTAAGTCCACACAAGCATTATGAGCCCGGCGCTTCCAGCGCTGGGACTGGGCATATTTATGAGCCTGGTGCCACTGGCGCCAGGACAGGGTCCAAAAGGTCCCAATTGGGACTGGTTGGCACTCGGAACCTGGGTTATGGGTCTGCTTCCAAGGGAGTTGGGTAAGTCCTGACCTTTTGGAAGCAGAGATCATGACAGCACCCCCCCTCAAGGCCCCTCCCAAACCGGGCTTCTCCGGGGGTTTTGGCTTGTCAGGAAATGTTCGGTGAAATCTTTTGATTAGACGAGGAGCGTGGACATATTCTGCAGGTTCCCAGGATCTTTCTTGGGGGCCGTAGCCTTTCCAGTCAATTAGGTAAAATAGTTTAGATTTGGAGATCTTGGAGTCCAGAATGCTTTTGACTTCAAACTCGAGTTCTCCATCGACTAGGATAGGTTTTGGAGATTTAGTTAGTCGGGTTTGAGGTTGCACAGGTTTTAATAGAGAGACGTGGAAGACCGGATGTATCTTCATGTGAGGGGGCAAGTCCAACTTGACCGCTACTGGGTTTACTATGGTAGTGATGGAATAGGGACCAAGGTATCTTGGGTTGAATGTGCGTGGTCCTTTTAGAGGTAGATATTTGGTGGATAACCAGACTTGATCTCCTACTTGATATTGGGGGGCTTCCTTCCGATGTTGATCTGCTCCTTTCTTGTATTGTTCCTTAGCCCTTTGAAGGTGAGAAACGGCTTCCTTAAAGGCTTGGGTGATTGTAGAATGCAGGTAGTCTACTGCTGGTGTTCCAAGATCTTGGAGTGGATCCAACTCCGAGGTTCGAGGGTGACTGCCGTATAAAAGAAAAAACGGGGTTTTCCCAGTTCCCGAGTGGACAGAGTTATTGTAGGCATATTCGGCTATCCAAAGGATATCTTTCCAAGTTTTTTCAGTTTGTTGCAGCATGCAGCGTAAATACTGTTCCAGAGTTTGATTGGTCCTCTCGGTTTGTCCGTCGGTTTGAGGGTGGTGACTGGTCGATAGTCTCACATCAATTTGAGCCGACCGACAGCAACTTCGCCAAAAATGAGAAATAAATTGACTACCTCGATCCGAAATTAGAACTGAAGGAAAACCGTGCAGTCGGACGATGTTTTTGAGAAATTCTCGGGCCAGAGTTGCTGCTGTTGGCAAGCCTTTGAGTGGAATTAAATGCGCCATCTTGGAGAATAAGTCCACGATTACTAGGATCGTATTGTATCCGGAGCATGGAGGTAGATCGGTGATGAAGTCCATAGAAAGCGTATGCCAAGGGCGAGGTGGGATGTCAATAGGGCGTAAGAGGCCGGCTGGTTTTTCCTTTTGACTCTTGTTTTGGGCGCATACTCCACAGGACATTATAAAGTCTCTGATATCTTTTTTCCAAGACGGCCACCAGAAGTAGCGCTTGATCTTTTCTGAGGTTTTGGCCATACCGGGATGTCCTTCCATTAAAGAATCGTGATAACAAGAGATTACCTTTTTCTGTAAATCTGTGCTGGGCAGGTATAATCGTTCTTGGAAATACAATAAGTTGTCCTTTACTGCAAAGTCCTTTCCCTGCAGATGCCAATTCTGTATGTCTGCTGGAGTTACAAGTTGCCTGGCTTTATCCTTAACTTCCTCTATGGATTGTGTGGCGATTACACCCAGAATTCTTTGTTCGGGAATGATAGGTACAGGTTTAGGGTTGATCAAGTGTTCTTCCACTCCCATCCGAGAAAGGGCATCAGCTTTACCGTTTTTTGTACCAGGTCGATAGGTAATTATGAAGTCAAACTCGGCAAAGAATAGTGCCCAACGGAGTTGTCTAGAGGATTGGGCTTTTGCGGTTTTCAAATATTGCAGGTTTCGGTGATCCGTAATCACAGTAACGGTGTGTCGAGCCCCCAGAAGATAATGCCGCCAAGCCTTAAAGGCAGACTTGATAGCCAGAAGTTCCTTATCAGTAATCGTGTAATTGATTTCAGGAGGCGAGAATTTGCGAGACCAAAATGCCACGGGATGCAACTGATTGGTTACTGGGTCCTTTTGTGATAGAACTGCCCCCATGGCAAGGCTCGAAGCATCAGTTTCAACGATGTAGGGGAGTTCGGGGCGAGGGTGTTTTAAAATTGGTGCAGAGATAAATTTAGTCTTCAAATTCTGGAAAGCTTGTTTCGCCTCGGTAGACCATTCAAAACATTTGTTTTTCTTTAACAAGGCGGTGATGGGCTGGACTATTCGGGAGAATTCGGGGATAAACCTGCGGTAAAAGTTAGCGAAGCCTAACATGCTTTGAACACCTTTTACGGAGGATGGTGATGGCCATTTGAGAATTGCATCGACCTTCTTTGAATCCATACGCACTCCGCTAGGTGATAATATGAATCCCAAGAATTCAACTTCAGTTACGTTGAAAACACTTTTTTCCAACTTAGCGAAAAGTTTGTGTTGACGCAATCTCTCGAGGACCATTTTCACGTGTTTCCGATGTTCAGATTCCGATGAAGAATAAACGAGGATGTCGTCAATGTAAACAACAACACACACATCTATGAGCTCTCTGAGGACATCGTTCATAAAATATTGAAAGGCGGCCGGGGCATTGCAAAGGCCGAAGGGCATGACCTGATATTCAAATAGCCCATACTTGGTGCGGAAGGCCGTCTTCCATTCATCGCCCTCTTTTACTCGTACCAAGTGGTAGGCTCCTCTAAGATCCAGCTTTGTATATATGCATGCTTTTCTGACTTGGTCCAGGAGTTCCGGGATCAAAGGTAACGGATATCTATTCTTAACGGTGATCTGGTTCAGGGCGCGATAATCTATACAAGTTTTAAGGTCTCCTTCTTTTTTTGGAACGAAGAACAAAGCTGAAGAAGCAGGGGACTTGGAAGGACGAATAAACCCATTCGCTAGGTATTGATCCAGGTATTGTCGGAGGTGAAGGTTCTCAGGCTCGGTGAGGGCATAAATTCTACTACAAGGAGGAGTAGATCCAGGTATCAGGTCTATCTGGCAGTCATAAGACCTATGAGGAGGTAGAGAGTTAGCCTGATCCTTCCGGAAAACATCTTGGAATTCTAGGTATTCGGGAGGTAACTGGGGAGTCTCCGAAGAAATTGCTACCAGTGCAACACCAGGTGGAGGGTGACAAGTAGAGACACATTCTGAAACTGAACCGTTCTTGCTCGCCAATCGATCTGAGGATTGTGTTTCTCTAACCAAGGTATTCCTAGAATAATCTGGAACTGAGGGGCCTTGATCGCATCGAACACGATCTTCTCATGGTGTCCATCTTGACTTACTAGCGTCACTTCTTGAGTGGTATGCGTTACTGGTCCGGAGGCTATCTCCGTACCATCCACCGTAGTAATGACGTCCTTTACAGCCTTGGGACAAAGAGTTAGATTCATCCTCAAAACCATTTCATGATCCACATAATTGCCGATGGCACCGCTGTCGACCTAAGCTTCAATCGCATGAAATCGATCCGGATGATCAGGACTAATGAGGACCATAGGTATCACGAAATGCGAGGTCACGGAACTGGTTTTAACGCTCGGCAAGAGGACCTCTATTCTTGTCGGGCGAGGTCGTTTCCCTGCTCAGAGTTTGTGACCTTGGTAACTGCAGCTCCTACTGCCTTCTTGGCTGGTTTCACCGGACAGTCTCGAAGAAAGTGCCCTGAGTTTCCGCAATAGAGGCATAATTGCAACTGTTTTCTCCTTTCCCGCTCCTTTTGTGTTAGTGGTCCTTTCAGGCCCCCTATTTGCATGGGTTCCCCGGAGTCTACTCCTTTGGAAGGAGTTGGTGGTTTGGAAAATACTCGAGCATCAAACTTGGAACGATCGGCCTTCCTGTTCTGCAGTCTGTGATCTATTTGAACGACTAAGTCTATATAGTCCGAACAGTCTTGCGGGGGATTCACTACTTGGGCTAACACATCTTTGAGCTCGCCACGTAGACCTCTATAAAACAGCGTAATCCTTTTGTCCTCAGGCCATTGAGTTTCCACTATCAGTCTGTTGAAAGACGCAATATAAGCCAAAAGGTCTTGATTACCCTGTCGCAACGAAAGAAGCTCATTGTCCAAGGCCTGCCCCTGTGAATGTCTTGCGAACAGTTTTTTCATACTGAGCTGAAAAGCTTGAAAATCATGGAGAACCGGATCATCTTGATTAACTAGAGGGATCGGACCAGTCTGCCGCATTGCCACTAAGGTACGAAAGCACGAAAGCTACTTTAGCTTGATCAGTTGGAAAGGCTGCTGGCCGGCATAAGAAATGCAACCGGCACTGATTAATAAATAATGCAAACCTCTTTGGGTCACCAGAAAATCGTTCGGGCGGAGCCAGAGGTACATTCCCAGGTAGGTTGATCTGAACTGGATTCATAGAGGATGTTGAAGGAAGATTTGCCCCTGATGCGGGTAACGGGGTCTGTCCGGCTTGTGACTGTAGCAATTGTCTAGCGAGATCGTCTGTTCGCTCCTTGGAAATAATCAGTTCCCTTCTTAGAGCGTTCGTTTCCTGACGGGCTGCATGCACTTCTGCTCTTAGTTCCCCAAGTAACTGGGCTAGCTGGTCGGTATCCGAGGTTTCCATAGCGCCTGGGCGGGAGTTTTGCGGTAGGCTTTGCGTTCTGTAACGCTCACCTGATTCCCGCAGAGGCGCCAGTCTTGACTGGGCGAGTACCGTATCTTCAAAGGTGATGTGTAACACACGGTTGGCTCTTTGGGCTGGACCTCTGTGCACTGTATGTCTGACTCGAAGAGTAAGATGTCTGCAGATAGAAAATATGGGATTAATGAACTGGGTTATTGGGTGTCTCTCTCTTCTTCCCTTTCTCTTCTCCTGTAGAACCCCAAAGGTTAACGCTCTCACCTTAGGTAAGTGAACGCCGTGCTCTCCATCTGCCTCGGGGCAGGGTGCCGTAACCAGTTTCTTCACTGGATAAGGGTGCAGGCCTCTTGACTTCAGAGGACTGCTGTCCGTCGTTTACTGCACGAACGGTAAGTTCTGAGTATTTCAAATGTCTTTAAAAGTCTTTTGTAATCATGTCTCTTGTTTTGCAGGGTTCCGGCGATGGCGGATGACGGGCCGAAGTGAGTTGAGGATGGAACCTGTGTGAGGAATAGAAGCGCCTGGAAGCACGTAAGTAAGCGCTTGTTGCCTGCTTCACGATGCGCACTAACTGTCCTTTTATCTTGCAGGTACAAGTTTGGAGCTGCTGAAGGGTGCCGGAATACCCACTGGGTTCGGCGTGGGAAGGAGTAATGGCACGTGAGTATTAAAGTTACCCAATGTCTTTAAACGTACCTTCTTTTGTCTTTCAGATGCGGGATGCAGCGCCGAAGGCCTCCGGAGCGTGCGAAGAGTTGGTAAGCTTTTGTCTTTCAGATGCCGGAATGCAGTGCGAAGACCTCCGGAGCACACGAAGAGTAGGTAAGCCTTTGTCTTTCAGATGCCGGAATTCAGCGCGAGGCGTTGGTGACAGCCGATGGACCAGGTAAGAGATGCGCTGTCACTGAAGACCGTAGTGCTAACCTGTTCTTTCTTGTCTTTATAGGTGTTGCTGAAGACTGGATTCAGGATGGTAAGCCTTTTTCCCTTAGGCCCAGGATCAGATGCAGAAGACACGATGAGCGTTCTGCTGCAGAGGATGCAGAATAACGCAAAGCAAGATTCATCCATCGGGTGTGGTTTAAATAGCCTCCTGTAGTGCTTAGATGTCTCCTTCCACAGACTCGCCTAGATAAGAAAAGAGTTCCTGCTTTCCAGAAGAGTTCCAGTGTTCTGAACCTAGGGAGTGGCTCCTGCCCCACCCAACAGGAAAAGTAGTCCCAAACAGAAAAGGATCAGAGGCTCAACTGGCAGGTAAGTAAGCAGCATGGTCTGCTGCAGGTAAGTCCACCCAAGCATTATGAGCCCGGCGCTTCCAGCGCTGGGACTGGGCATATTTATGAGCCTGGTGCCACTGGCGCCAGGACAGGGTCCAAAAGGTCCCAATTGGGACTGATTGGCACTCAGAACCTGGGTTATGGGTCTGCTTCCAAGGGAATTGGGTAAGTCCTGACCTTTTGGAAGCAGAGATCATGACAAGGAGTTCGTCATCCAGAGCCTGCCCCTGAGAGTGTCGAGCAAATAACCTTTCCATGCTTGCTTGAAATCCTTGAAAATCACGGAGAATCGGGTCATCTTGAGTAACCAGTGGAACTGACCAATCGGCAGCACAGCCGCTGAGATATGACAATACAAAGGCTACCTTGGTCTGGTCGTTAGGGAAGACCCCAGGTCTGCATAGGAAGTGCAAACGACACTGATTCATGAATACGGCGAATCGTTTTGGGTCCCCAGCAAAGCGTTCGGGTGGGGCCAGCGGCATGTCTCCAGATAAATTAATCTGCACAGGGTTACTGGGAACCACAGGAGCGGGGTTCCCCCCGGAACCGGGTAGAGGAGTGTGTCCAGCTTGACCTTGCAAAAACTGTCTAGCCAGGTCATCAGTTCTTTCCTTTGATACAATCACTTCCCTCCTGAGAACATTAGTCTCTTGACGAGCGGCGTGTACTTCGGCCCGTAATTCCCCCAGTAGTTGGGCCAACTGATCAGTCTCAGAAGTTTCCATAGCGCCTGGGTGGGAATTTGTAGGAAGGCTTCGCGTTCTGTAACGCTCACCTGACTCCCACGGAGGCGCTGGTCTAGTCTGGGTCGCTGTGGCCTCTTCGAGCGTGATGCGCAGAACTCGGAACACCGACTGAACAGGACCCCCAAATCTTGCTTGTCTGGCCCGTAGGAATATCCTTCTGCAGATGAGAAAGGGGATTAACTGTCTGCAGAATAGTGTGCTAGCTCCCCCCTTGCCCCCTTCGTTCTTCTCTAACTTCCTCCGAAATCCCCGGTTGAAGCTCACCTTATGGTTTGAAAGGATGAACTCTCCATCCTGCTTCTGGTGCAGGGGCGCGTGTTTGTCCAGTTACTTCACTGGTTTTCAGAATGGCGCTGGCAAAATCCACTTGACTTTTCCGAGCGGAACGCCGTAAGTATGAAGATTACAAAAGTTCAAGTGTTGAGCCTCCTTTTCTGTTGCCTTCCTAACCTGTGATCTGTCCTTTATTTCAGGTGCAGAATGAAGGCGATGCGTTGAGGGATTGAATTGCCGATGGTAAACTCAGGTGAGTTAGCGATGGGGGCGACCCCTCTTAATGTCTTTATATTCCTCCAGTAATGTCTTTTGTCCTTTCCCCATAGGGGCCGGGGTGCGGTACCTGCCAACGAAGCGGCGCCGACCCGGAATGAGGAATGGTCCACCAACAGAAGACCGGTAAGTGTTATGGCGGAAAATTAGGCTTTCCTCATATGTTCCTTCTGCTCACCTTTTGTCTCTTCTTCTCTCTCCTAGGCGCAGAGATGTGGCGACCGGAGCAGACAGTCGCGGTGGAGCCAGAAGAACTCCCGAGGACAGGTGAGTAAAGCGCAGCGCTGCAGCGAGCAACGCTGTGCTTTTAAATGAAAGTCTTTTCTCAGGAACGCTGGCGTGAAGGTTCCGGATGCAGGTAAGAAGTCTGATAAAATTCTTGGTTTTCACCTTTCTCTTCTCTTCTTTTCTTTCCTTACAGGTGTTCCAGGATCGAGGCGGGCGTGGCTGGAGACCAGATGCAGGAGCAGACACGGTGAGCGTTCAGCTGCTTGGATGCAGAACAACGCGAAGCGTGAGCTACTGTCTGGGCGTGGCTTAAATAGCCCCCAAAGTAGTTCCAGGTAAGTATCCTTCCCTGGCCATGCCCGAGTGGCAAAATAGTCCCAATGAAAAAGTAGTCCCTTTCAGGTCTCAGGGAGGCCTGAATCT
This sequence comes from Ambystoma mexicanum, assembly GCF_040938575.1. Taxonomy (NCBI): domain Eukaryota; kingdom Metazoa; phylum Chordata; class Amphibia; order Caudata; family Ambystomatidae; genus Ambystoma; species Ambystoma mexicanum. Next base: position 107,753,089 of record NC_090936.1, on the reverse strand, counting down.
TGCAGCATGGTCTGCATCAGGTAAGTGCACAAAACACCTTCCTTTATGAGCCTGGCGCCTATGGCGCCAGGACTGATGTCCAACATGAGCCTGGCGCCAACGGCGCCAGGACAGATTCCAAAGAGCCCCTATAAGGGGCCGCTGGGCTTTTACCCGAGGGCATGATGCCTGCTCCTGGGGGTGCTGGGCCTGGCCTGGTGCTCCGGGGTAGCCATCATGACAACTAGCTTGGGGAGAATAAGTATTGATCAGTCATACCCATACCTGGGGTTAGAATTTGACACTCAACCCAACTATCATCTGATCATCTCGCAAAAAAAGAGGCAAGCAAAACTCCTCACATTGCAGGCATGTAAATTCGCCAAAGGAACAGCAGGGTTTAGTGTTGCGGGGATTATTAGACTTTATCAACAATGTTTTGTCCCAGCGATCTTGTATGGGCTGGAGGCACTAGCCATACAAGACATGAACTGGCTCAATGTATTAGAGGGGCAGTATTGGCGAGCAGTATTGGGCTTGGGCCCGGCATGTTCTGTTCAGTACCTCAGGTTAGAACTGGGTCTAACCTCACTGAAAGGCATGGCTTTACGAGCTTGCGGTGTGTTCTATCTGAAAGCTACTTCCTCCCCATCATGTAAACTGCTCAGTTTGGCTGAGCCGGTACCAATTTCGAGCAGGAAAAGTCACCTCAAGGTGATAGCTATAAGCAGCTAAATGAGTTTCTTTTTGCTGAGATTGATTGGGATCTTGACAAGAAGCGGTTAATGTCATTTATCCATCAAAAAAAATCCTTCATACAAAGAATGAACAGATGGGATTGGACGCATAATTATATCCACCTGTCGACTCTCAAGGGGCACGAAGCTGTAATGCACGTAATCCACAGATACAGAAAACCCCAACCATATTTGATATTATGCCCAGATCCGGAGGTACGGCAATTTATGCTAAGGCTGCGGATGAATCAGCTACAGGTGTTAGCGGCTATCGGGCCGCGGTTGGGTATTTCATTAAAGGATAGGTGTTGTCGTATCTGTGTGAAGGGTGAACATCTAGAAACCACGAGGCACGTTTTGACTCTGTGCCCCCGTCTGGGTCCATTGTATATGTGTCTACTGGGTAAATTGGTTAACAATTACGAGACCATTAAGGGCGAGTCCTTCTGGGATTATTGTTTAAACTCGGATTCTATTAGGACCCAGCTGGCATTATATAGGGTTTGGGTCAAAGTTAAAAGCATATTAGCCAACCTACCGGCATAGCGGATCTTTGAATGGCCTGCCTAGGCACCAGCTTCCAGAACTTTGCCTGTAGCTCGAGGCTTGACCCTTATGAATGTCATTTGGTTACCCTGTGTCCGCGGAATGTGTACATTGGTGATAGGCATTTTATGTGTTGGGCTATATATGATACACCTGGAAAATGCTTCATATGATACATTTGGAAAATGCTTCATATTATTTTGTAGTGGATCATCTCTTGTGTATATATACACATATATATTCTATTCTATATAACATCTTTTATACAATTTTATATAATCTTTTTATATCATTTTTGATTGTATTGTATGTTTGTATCAAGTTATGTACTTGTATAGTTTGTGTAAAGTTCAAATTTTGAACTAATTCACAATAAATGTATTATTATTATTATTATAACCAAATGTCATCACATGCTATCACTAATAACTCCCACTTCCAAAGGCTCTCCAACAACGTAACTTATATGAGAGCATTTTAATCCAAACAGTACCCTCATTTCAAGCTATAATACGCCTTCAAACGAAAATGGCCACATTGCCTCCATCTGAGTTACTAAAAGGCATCCTTGGCAAAGTAGTATATTTGCCATTATATCTTAAAGAAAATGTAGAAACTCTCAGAGTACAACAGCCAATAGATCAATCTTTGATTGTACTAGTTAATTGTGTACCAACAAAAGACAAACAAATTTGTCAACAACTAGTCAACATAAACAAAGTTAGACAAGCCCTACAATATCTGAAAGAAAACAATGAACACTACAAGGATATACACATAGAGGAAAACTTAAGAGAAATCACCAAAAATATTTCAAGATTCACCAGAAACTAGCCAATTTGAATGTAAAGATCCAGTTAGTGTAGCCAACATTTCAGACCAGTATACAATTCACCCAGTACACTCCAAGGACACCATTGAAGATGCAATAGAAACATATCAAATGCGTCAAGCCAAAGGATCCCCAAATAGCATATGGGAAAAAAGTGTGGAAGCACGTTCTTAATCTCTACTCTTTTCTAATGGAAAAGGAGGGAGATATGATGAAAGGTCCACACAAATTAGCGCATCAGAATATCACTCTTTATGTATGTATTCTGAATGCCCCAGATTCAGACAAAATGTAGAATTCATTTTCCACCTCCTGTTCGAAAGTAAACTACCATCTCTATGTTATGGAGTTGCACGGACATTAAAAATAGGCTCTAATTTTTTAAACACCCAACTGCTTCCAAAAATAAAAGACAAAGATGACGTTTTATATCATTATATCAAGCATAGTACACTAGAGAATTGCCTTTGTGACATATTCAACTGGATGAACCTCAACCATCTCAAAATCAACCCAGGCAAAACAGAGATAATGATTGTTTCAAAAAAGGGAGGAAACATCAACTACATCCCCTGGCCAAGAGAGCTCGGCACCATACCAGAACCATCATCAACTGTAAAAAACCTAGGGGTCCTGATGGATAACAACCCCACTCTGGAACCACAAGTAAACTCGGTAATCAAGAAATGTTTCTTCCTCCTGCAAGCAGCAAAAAGGATCCTACCGTTCCTGTCATTCGCCAACAAAACACTTACCATCATCGCTCTGATCATGTCCAGAGTAGACTATGCCAACAGCCTATACCTGTGCATGCCCAAACGACTTCTAAAAAAACTGCAACGCCTTCAAAATGCAGCAGCCAGACTCCTCCTCAAGCTACCCAGAAGAGAACACATCACACTCGCGCTAAAAATACTACACTGGTTACCACTGAAACAACGAATAAAGTTCAAGCCCATGTGCATCACGCACAGAGCAATACACAAACAAGGCGCAGAATTCCTAAGCGACAAACTACGCCTACATCAACCGACAAGAACACTAAGATCAAGCACCGACATACGCCTGGAACCAAAACCCTACAACAGAAAAAAACGTGGAGGATCGTCTTTCTCTCACCAGGCACCCAAAACCTGGAATGACCTACCTTAGAATATACAGAATACAACAAACCACCTAGCATTCAGGAAACTCCTCAAATCATAGCTCTTCAAAACGTAACCACAACGGAGACGCACTAGAATGCCCAGACATTAAAAGAATGATGAAAATAACTCCAACCTCGACCGCTCTCAAATTGGACAAACACTCAAACCAAAGAACCAACCATTCGACAGAGCATAAGACATCACGGAAAATAGCCACAAAGGAAGGCTGCAGAGACTGAACACATACCTAGACCCAGACGAAAGCCCCAAGTGACACTCCCACTCGTACGTACCGGACGAACATATCCAGACCGGCAGACGCATCTAGGTAGACGTTGGCCTGCGTCGCATCTGGATAGGATCGATTGAAGGATAACATGCCCGCGCCTAGGAAAAACGCGAATGCTAACATGTGCCACACCTAGAGTTGTGAACACCAGGCTGCGTGGCGCTAAGATGGAGTTGTGAATGTTAGCATGCCCACACCTGGACGGGTCTCTAGACACTAGCCTGTGCCGCATCTGGATGGGGGGTGAGGGTTGGCATGACCACACCTGGATGGAGTCCTATACATTGGCCTGCGCCGCGTCTAGATGGGAATGTGAGGGCCAACAGGTGCCACACTCAGACAGAACCATGAATGTTAGCATGGTAAAGGTCAAGTAACCCACTAACCAATATAAGCTCAAACTCTGCATACTTATCTCCCTCAAAAAACTCACACAACCATCTCTCGCACAACAAGCCGCATGCATCCCACAACACTTCAACAACACATAAGCCAGAACAACAGCACACGCGGACTGACTCCGATCCGATACCCGCACCAAAGCTCAGCACCCGGTGTATACTGGGTTGAAGCTGCCAACAGAACACCACTCCTCTCACTATCCTACTCCCTCCTTCACCTTACTAACCCATCCCACCTTTATCGTTTACAGATCCGCCTGAGCGCCTGGGGACCAATTCCGTTGGTGATGGTGCGCGGTACAAATACCTTTAACATTTAACTAATCTCTTGGCAAACATGTATGGTACAAAATATACTGGTTCTGACATCATGCTTATGTACGTTGAATGCTAACGAACCTAGTCCCACCCACATAGTTTGTTACTTTAAGTTGTTCAGAGTATGCATGGGATGACTTCTTACACACTACAAACCAAATTAATATGTAACAGATATATAAACACCAGGAGTACTCTCTTCTCTTGACCCTGTTAATGTATTAAGGTACTTTCACCATTGCTTCATTGCCATGCTGCACTTCATCTGTAATAAAACTATCCCTCCTCTCAGAGAAGTGCAACACTTCTTTTGGAGAAAAGTATATCAATCCAGAGGAGCACCACACATCCACATGCTTTTTTGGATAAAAGACTCCTCCAAATTTGGCAAAGACAGTGATGCCACTGTTTTACAGTTTATTCAGAAATACATTAACTGCAACATTTCTTCAGAAACTACACATAGTAACCTATGTACACACATCTTATGCTTCCAAAAACAAAATTGTGGCAAATACTGCCGAGGTAGATATAAAAACAAAAGTGAATACTATACAAAATGTCGCTTTGGCTTCCCTAGACCAGTTTGCAAAAAAAGGACAAGTAAATAGCTTGATGTCTTCTGTTAGACACAGTGCAAAAGGCAAAATCCCTTAAAAACACATACAACATTAAAAGGGATGAAGCATCCAAGTACATCAATGATTACAATGCAATCAAACCCCTCATGTGGAATGCAAACATAGACATACAACACATTGCAGACAGTTCCATTGCAGTTGCAAGATATGTCACAGCCTATCTCACAAAACACTGTCACAAAAATTGTACAGATTCGGTATAAAAATGCTCTACCATAGAGAATGCAGATGCTACAAAGCTGCCAACTGTTTAACAGGGCCAGCCTTATATGGCAAATCTGATCACATATTCTGGCTATATCTTGGTCCAACTTCATCCCAAAAAAGCGTACTACAATCCTACCAAGAGATAGAAATAATAGCCACAAATGTTTCCAACAGCCAGGACATTTTAAAAAACAATGGGCCTCATTACGACCCTGGCGGAGTGGGTTTACGCCAGCGGTATTCGCGGCGGACCCGTCCGCCCTACTACGAGTTCCCCTAGCGCCATGGAGCGTTTTCCGCCTGGTTTTTCCGGGCGGAGAAATCCATGGCGCTACGGGACCTTGTTGTTAATTACGCCACCGTATTTTACGGTGGCGTAATTAACGCCTTCCCCACTCCCATTATACCCTATGGGGCAAAAATGGGAATGGGGAAGGGTAAAATGGGGAATGGGGATTTACCGCCCCGCCAAGGTCGGAATGGGGCGGTAAATCCGCCAACCCCCATGGCGCTATCGGCAGCTTTCCGCCGTGCTCCATGGTGCATATTGCGCCACGATTTCCGCCAGGGTCGTAATGAGGCCCAATGTCATTAACTCATACTACCCAAACAGAAGTACTGCTTTGGAAAACATGTGCCTGTCCGACATGGCCCAAAACTACTCCTACAAAAGCAACGTCACACTAGATGAGACAATTGGCAAATATTCAATCTCAACTTGTGAGGGAAGTCTAGTGAAACTTACCAAACTCAGTCTAATTAATCATATAAAGTTATCATTTAAATCTCCATAACGTAGAGAACTTTATTATTGGACCTACTGCAACTTTTTAAACCTCGGAGAAAAGAAGAAGAATTATTAGGTGACTATGACTCACTTGAAGCTGCAGTCAAAGAAAATGAAAGCAGTATAACAAATATCAATTAAAAAAATACAAAGAAATGTTGGTTAATGACCGCCAACAGCAGAAAGAAATTGAAGCTCAACTAGATAAAGACACTGCTGAGGGCAGTCAACATTCCCTTACAGGAAGCCAAGAACCACCAAGAGAACCACTCATTCTAAATGAAGTTGAAATAGCCATGACTGAGGTAAAACATACCACTTAACAATCTAAACAATCTGAAGATGACTTGTTAGTGCTGAAATCACACCTAAATGATGAACAACTCGCCATTTATCTAGAAGTCACTGAAGAAATTGAATATGGTTTTAAACATGAAACTAAAACATGCAGCTATAAAATGTATAAACCTCTGCGCCTGTATGTAAGTGGTGATGCTGGTTCTGGTTAAACATTCTTAATTAAATTAATCAGCACATTTCTCCAAAACCTAACAAACAACAACCTTTTGCCTGTTGCAACAGCCCCCACAGGTTTAGCTGCCTACAACATAGAAGATGTAACTTTACCCTGACTACTGCTCCTTCCAGGAGAACACCAAAACAAATTAGAATACTGAAAATTGTCAGCAGAAGCTACTACTGAAGTACGTAGAATTCTGAAACAAGTGAAAGTGCTCCTAATAGATGAAGTAATCATGGTTTCTAACCTTCTGTTAGCTTTAATTCACCTCAGAAACAAGAAGTTCTCAAAACTGACTACGAAGAAATGTTTGGAGGAAAACACGTTATTGTTTTTGGAGACCCCTTACTGTTAATACCAGTAAAAGGTCAGCTATTTTCAAGACATTAGGACATAAATAATTCTGCAACACACTTGGCAGCATTGGAATTGTAAATCTCTGGCAAAATTTTCACTGCAGAGACCTCACTCAAAACATGTGTCAGTCTGCAGATCTCACCTATGCTAACATTTTAAAAAGCATTAGAACTGGTCTGCTTGCTAAAGATGCAAAATTCATCTTAAATAGTAGACTAATCCATGAGCTATATGGTTGAAACACATCTGACCTGATGTCATGGATCAATGAACACAATAAAACATAAAATGCATGTCCTTAATGCCTAGCCTTGCAAGCTGTGGTGAATTCAATGAGACAATGTTAAAAAAAGAAATATAACCCATACTGCATATAAGCTCCACAGGCAAACTAGAACTGCATGGCATGACAATCCCTATGTGTCAACACGCAACAGCACGACTAAATAACTCAGCAAAAATGTATCTCCAACACAGCTGGATTGGAAAAAATATTAACTTTGTGTCTAAATTGCACAGTAATTCTTAAACATAACCTTGATGTACAACAAGGTTTAGTCAATGAAGCGATTGGTACAGTTGTTTGCTTCCAAACATATCCACATGACAACTACATTCAGTTTGTCAACATCCACTTTGACAAACTTGCAGAAGTTCAAAAAATTGGCTGCACAATACCACATTTCCTTCTTTTCAAGGACATGTACATACGCAGAGAACAATTCTCACTATCTCTTGCATATGCGGTTACTATTCATAAATCGCATTGTCTAAACCTAGATCATGCATTGATTGACATTGGCAGCACAGCCTTTAAAGAAGGTGTGAGTTACGTAGAACGTTCACATCTCCGTACACTCAATGGTCTATTCCCACAGTTAACTTTGATGCAAACTAAGTCAACGCTGACATTCCTTGCATCTTCGAATACGACAGGCTATGTGCACTGTACACCCCCATCTAGATATGTACCCTGTACCTCAAAAAATAAAACCTTTGAAAACAAACACAAACAGAACCTATAATAGATCTCCTAACAATACCACTAAAGAAACAATGACCAACTGCTTCTCCATCAATTAATACAACCACAAACCTATCTATTACAAACTCAACTGCACTTCCATCAAAAGACAAACAGACAAATATCTCGTCTCAAAAAAGATCTGAAGGCCCATCAAACAATGCAGGGGCACAGCGCTCTGGCCCATTTAAATTCAGCAACACAACTGGAGTAAATTGGTATGCAAATGTAACAATCACTCTTCTCTTCCCATTGCCACCAATTGTTCACAACATTTACTTAAACGGCTAGGACGGGTTGTGTTTGCAAATGATCATCCTTCATAGAAATGTCACAAATAATCCTGACAACACTTACAGTGTCTCAGATATATGTCAAGAATAGGACTACTCTGCACACATGGTAAAATGTGCATACGAAATTTTGAATCCATTTAATTTCACCAGCTTCTGCAGAATACAAATCATGGAATATTATGCCCTTTTTGCAATTCCGACAATTGTTCCAGCATACAAATAAACTCACATAGCAATACGTCATACTAATTCTGCTAAGGTGCAATGCAGATGGTACCAAAATAACTGTAAGCTCACTGGCTTTACACACCGCCAAATATCTCTTGACAAGAACATTTTCATGACAGTAGGTATAATATACCACATTGGTGCCACAACCACTTCAGGTCACTATACTGCATATGTCAAAAAAAGAAGTGGTTGGTTTGAATGCAATTACACCTCCATTGCTTCAAAACATAGGTTACCAGCAAATCAAACAAATGCCTACTCAATATTCCGTCAACCCAAATGTACTCACTAAACTGTAGCACAATAAAAAGTTATAATATGCCAACAGGTATCTAACTACATCCATGATACTACAATACTACTTTTAAAAGTCAAGATGGTTAGAATATGCCAACAGGTATCAAACTACTTAAAAAATACCCTTCACAGCAATACACTTCAAATAGTCCATCACAGTTCTTGTTACTACAAAAGGTATGCCAATGTCCAATATAGCTAGAATACACTAACAGGTATCTAACTACTTTAAACATTCCCTTAATTACAACACACTTCAAACAAGTATACTATCACACTTACACTAATACTTTTCTTTTAATGCTCTGTAGATTTTTTTCCCAATGACCCAATGATTATTTAATGTCAGTAGAACAATAGTTTAGCACACACTAATTATATTATTATAGTTATAATTGTTTATTTATAACAGACTTAATACCAAAGAGGTTTCTAAGCACATATGCCGGATTTAAACCTGTGTTGCTCTGCATCGTCTTGCTCCCAAGACGAGCGGGTTGCCACTGAGCTATACTACTCATGCCTGTTGAACCAAACATAATACACATAATGTACTGTTGATGAGGGTCAAAATAAGTAAATGTATATGTAAAATTGTATGCGATTAAAGCTTTTAAACTATCCTGCTCAACAACTATACCATTTTATTCACAGTTTTAGCTGCTTGTGCTGAATGCTGAGATATCCGACAAGCCTCAACATTGTTTTTCAATGTTGTAATAACATATGCTGCTGTGGTAGCACCATTTGGTAATTTAAAACATGAACCATCTACAACAACTTGCCTATATGTCCGTATTTCCTGACAGTATATAATGCTTCTGTATTGCTCCCTTGCTTATTTACCCTGCCACTGTAACTTTGCACCTATGTAGCCAAAGTAATGGTGTGTCAGGTGAGCGTTGAATCTGTTGAAAGTTCATCGCTTACAGCGCCTTCTGTGCACTGGTGTTTTTTATCCTGTGCTTCTAGGGTGTGCTAGTCAGTTACCTCTGCATTACGTGGCTGTACAGCCACAATGCTTCAACACAGATTCAATGCTCACCCGACACACCAAAATATTACGGCACAGATGTCCCAACTTACGTGACAGCCCCAGTCCACTGAAGTTGTCCTGAAGACGGCACCAGATTCAACATTAATTACTGAATGCCAGAAACACCATTCATGTGTCGACCAGATAGATGTGCAGTCAACTAGATCACATTTGAAGTCACAACCATTACTAACCCACACTATGAAAAAGTGAAAGTAATAGAACCAATGTACAAGGTTGTTTAGATTGCAATAAATGCTGAAACTTTCCACGTCGACTTAGGCTAAGCCTAAAAACAGGCTGTTTGTCATTAGTAGTGTAACACACTTTGTTTTTTGTGTTTTTTAAGTTTTTTAAATTTAAATACAAATAAATGTAATTGTTTTGCATAACAGTTTGGGTGATCTCATATGTACAGACTAACTAACAAAGATCTGTTAAAGGTGTGCTGGACACACAACCGGCCAGTGTGCAACAGGTGGGGTAGCCTAAGTACTTCATTTGCATGACTGCAATGGGTGAACCATGACACGTGCTCATTGACCTGCAGACTGCATACGCACAATGTGCTGCACACCGTGAAACATCGCATCACCACACCTGCTCACTCCTTCCATGTCACTCTGTCCAGTCTCTCTTGGCCCTCTCCCTGCTCCAACGTGTGATGGCGGATAGCCTGTCACAATCTTGCACTCCACACTGGCCTTCTCTCCGCACATCTCTGACGGGTCACTCTGCCAGCTGCACCTCCTCAGGGGGATTCCTCCTTTCCTCTGATTCCCCCAGTAGCTCAGTGTCTCCAGAGGACTGGTCATACTTATGGTGGGGTACTGCAACGGCCTATACCCAGTTTCTGTGCCTCTACTCTCTTCCCTCTGCAACTCATCCTGACCTGGACAGTGGTGAGTGTCCTTTTGTCTTGGTGCCAGGTATTGTGTCTCCCTAGGACTGTGATGATGGCACTGGCTCCTAGTGGCTATGACTGTTCATTGTCAATCGCTCTGCATTGGCCACAGGGCCTTATGGCTCCTGGTGCCGCAGTTCCTTCAACTCCATCTTCCCAATTTGCTTCCTTCTCATGGTATTTGATCATCCCTTTCCTACTCCCTCCCTTCTCAGAGCAATTAGTTGGTGGTTATTGTCTATCTTTGGCTGGGGCCTCCCTCTGCTACAGCCCCCCTGCCCGAATGGCACTAGAGGTGTACCTTCACTGGGTCTGGGGGCTCTTATGATCCTTCCTCGTGTGTTCTGCTTTCTCTACCTCCTCTCCCCTGCTGGAATCCTGGATGACTGAGAGAATGCACTACTCACCTGCCCACACTATGATCTCCGACACCGGCCTCTGAGACACCAGTTGTACCCATGCACTGCCTCCCTGCCATACTCCACACTCGGTGGCTGTTAACTGTATCCCTACAACCCTGTAGCAGCTATTGACAGCTGATGTCTGCACATACACTTCCACCAACACACCGCATTTTCATTGATGATTATGTAGTTGTATTTATTTGTTATGCCATTCCCATGTACTGCACTGCCCACTCCCACTTCCAACCCCAGGTCTCACCTTCATCATGCCTATTCACTCGCGTGATGTCAATGTGAGCTGGGCTCATGGGATGGGTATGTCTGGCTTCATTCCATTCAACCACCCTTACATCGTGTGACACCTGTGTGTATTGAGTTTGTGATTTACATGTCATGTCATGTCACATCCATTGTATATGGCTCTGGGACAGTAGTCAGCAAGTCACATCTAATGCAGTATTACAGATCAGGCATGGCTATGGTACGTGGTATATGTGTTTTTGCATCTGTGATGTTGGTGGATGAACTATGCCAGTGAGGCGCTCATGTGTATAGCAGGTGCTATGCACTATGCAGGTTGTATTTAGCCCTTCAACACAGGTCCATGGCTGCTTTCATGCTAACCTTCACTTGCATTGACATTGCGTATGTGCGGGAGTTTGTGACATGGCAGGTTGATGTGTTACATGACAACATTGTGATGCCTATGTGTGTGGTCTATGGTATTTACATTGCTCTTCATTTTCTTGCTGTACATATGCAGGTGATGAGGCACTGGATGCAGAGGAGGAGGTGGAGGAGGAACAGGATATTGTGGCACGACCAACCACCAGTGGAGGATGTGGTGTGGTAGCCCATGAAGTTCCACTGGTGCTACAGGCCATCTTGGCCCAGACTCAGTCTGAGTCTGCCTCTGAGGAAGCCTTAGGCTCTGGTGGTGAACCAGATATGGATACCTCTGTGGTGTCGTAGGTGAGTGCATCAACTGTGGGTGCTGTTGCATCCCAAACGTCTGTATGGGGGAAGACTCCTCACAGGGCCAGTCAGTGTAAGGACGTCCATCTGTGGTGGTTACGGTTGCAGGGTCACACTCCACAGTATTGACTCCTGGTGCAGCAGATCAAGGGAGGGATGCAGTCCTGCAGCCACAGATGGCGTCATCACATCAGGGGCCAGGTACCCTTGGCCTAGGCAGACGTGGTGTCCGCCAAAGCGGTGGCCATGTGTTAGCTGGCGATACTGTGTGGGAGCAGTCCATGTATGCTGTTGCACAACAGCAGGCTGCTTCATATGAGATATTGGCTCAGGGCATGGATAGGAGGCCAATTCCATGATACCCCTAGCAAGACAGGTGGAGCACCAGCAGCAGGCATTTGCGGTCCACATGCCCTTCACACAGGCTGAACATGGTGGCCAGCAACAGGAGCTGACAGGTGGACCTGAGGGCTCTGCGTGCATCCTTTGCTGCAGATGGTCGGGCCAACAGGGAAGCCCTGAGGTCAGCGTATAGGTCCCTCAGGACTACACTGGCTGCCCTCGAGACATCCAGCAGTAGATGGTCTGAAGAGTAGATGCAACTGATGACTCATACCATCGCGGAGGAACTGCGTGCATCCCGTGAGGTGTTGCATGGAGACCTCTGGGCCATCATGCTGCAGATGCAAGCATCTCACTCCCGCATGGCCACTGCCATGGAGGAACAGACCAGGGCTATGTGTGGTTATCTTCCCTTTCAACTACCACATTCTGATGCAGCACCAGAGGTTGGCGACAGCAGCAACGGGTCTCCCACTCCATCACAGCCGTGCGGACCATTAACCCATGGAGGGTTCTTTTTTGAAATCCACACGTGTGGTTGTTGACGTGCACCCTGCACCTCCTCCCTCCTGGGTGGGGGGTGGGCCCAGGGGTGGGCCCCCACCCCACCCGGTGGGCCCACCCATGCCCCCGTCCCCCTATGGGCATTTTTGATTTTTTTGCATTTGTTTTTTGTCTATTGTGCATTTATGTGACAGTGTGTTGCTTTGTGTGGCAGCTGAGGGCATCCAGTGTCGGATCCAGCTGGTCCCATAGAGGCTTGTCTCGTGTTGGTGTTTGTGCCTTGGGTCCAGACACATATGCCACTCCTGCTTCTCCTTTCCATGGGCTTGCTAGGAGTGCAGCGTGTGAAAGTAACTTCCACAGTGGCATTGGGCTTCCATTCTATCTGTGGGCAGTCTCAAGTCCGACCTGTGTATATACCCCTAGTGGGATTCATGATTGTTTGTCCAGTGCATGGTTGCCATCATTTTATGTTCATACATTGAGATGCATCCTTTGTTCATGTTCCATCTTCATGTATTGCCTTGACTATCTCCATTGTTGTTAGCCTTCATGCTGTATGCCCTTCCCTGGCCCCCTTTGGTTAGCAGTGATCATTGCATGCTTTGTGACAGTAGTGTTATGTGTTGGTCATTTATTTCTCTGTTTAGACATTGTGTGTCAAGCAGGTGACATGAAGTGTGGGATGGTTTAGGTGACCTACCAGCATTTAGATGTGTACTTTGTCATGCTGTTTCTGGCATATTCCATCTTCCATGTGTTCCTTTTGTGCACACCAGATCGAAATACTTTTAGTACTAAGGGATGCACACAATGTAGCACTTCTGAGGAAAAATTCTCGGGGTGTTAAGGTTGGTACAGATGATTGTCCCTTTGTCATCATCGATTGTCACCTGGAATGTGCCAGGCCTGTGTGCACTCCGGAGGGGTTGGATTTTAGAAGAAAAATTGTGCCACAAGCTGGGTACGGGCAGCCTTGCCATGTGCCCTTTCCCCTCCCATGTGCAGCCGCCGTGCATGTGGTTGGGGATGAAGGGGCACCACCATGTCCACCGGTACACCACGCTGTGTTGCAACGTTGTGCAGGACACATGCTGCCACAATGATCCTGCACACTACTGGTGGCGCATATAGTAGCTCACCACCAGAGTGGTCAAGGGAGCGGAAGCGTGACTTTAGCACTCCGAATGTGCACTCCACTATGTCCCTAGTTGCAATATGGGCTGCTTTGTATCTTACCTGGGTTGGTGTGGTGGGATTCCGTATTGGCGTCATCATGTAGGTGCTCAGAGGGTAGGCACTGTCCCTTGTAGAGGTGAGATGGGATGTCAGTGGTGTGGTTCTGTCTGTGTGAGACATGCGTGCATTTGCAGGGCCATTTTTACTCACCAATGAGCCATGTGTTGCCATGCCTCCCAGCTTTAGAAGGTCTATTTCTATTATGGACTGTTTTACTACTCCTGTCACAAACTGTTTATTGCAGGAGGTATTTGTTGCAAAGACTATTCCTCGCAAACTGATTTTTATTTTTTATTTTTACTGGCTTTTGCATTTGATTGAATGACACTGTTGTGCTGGATGTATATTCTCTGAAAATGTTAATGATTTGATTTTTGCTTAAAAAAGCATTTGGGTCACCAATTAAAAAAGATAAAGGTGATCAAAAGATAAAAAGATAAGATCTCATATAAAAATGTAAAGAAAAAGTAAATAAATACAAAAAACTATTCAAAAGAATATAGAAAAGAAGGAGATCGCCAATAAATAAATCAACGAAAAGGAAAAAGATCAAGAGATAAAGGTGATCAAGAGATAAAAAAGATTTAAAAAAGATAAAAAGACAAACAATGTTTTTGTTTTTTGTTTCATTCCTTCTTCAATGATATTGTTGTTTATTCTTCTGATTAAGAGTCATAATTATTTGACTCAAGTCTGGAAATACGTACATCATGTTTTTCAAACCTGAATTTCCATTTACATGTTATGTATTTTCAAGTGCATTTTAGAACATTTATTTTGGATTTTTCCTGCAGTAATTTCAGGTTGTATCCCAGCAGTAAAAAAAGGAGGGATTGTAGAAGTTACAGGGCTCTGAAAGAAAGGGGCTTATTGTTGTAGTGTGGTAGTGCACATGTAGCTAATGTAGCTGTAGTGTGATTCTCAGACAGAAATGCAGAAATGCGCAAGGCACATGGTTGCAAATGCATAAGGCGCATGATGGAAAATGTACAGAGCAAAGAAATTCAGAGCACGTGCTTAAAAGTGCATATTATTTTAGGATATTTTAATTGACTGACTTGCCCTAGGACTGATACTTATATATTAACATATGAATCCAAACCCAGTAACATATCCCCTTAATAACATATAGTGCAAATTAGTCTATGTGGAAATAACCTGGAACATTTTGGAAAATGCATGTTGCTTTGTAAAATGGAGTTTTGTGCAGGCAGAGTCTTGTGCAGTAAGTTAAACAAATATGAAGTTCCGCTCTGCTGAGGCAAAGCATTGTGGAATCAGGAAGAGGAAAAATGAATGTAGCATTTATTTTTCAGAAAAGTAGTTAGTACAATGTGGAAAATACAAAGAGCAGATCAGGTGATGTGGGTGGATCTAGATGGGGAGGTGTTGCATTGACTGACAGGAGAACCTACTAAAAAGGCTGTGAGTGGGTGAAGTCAGATCAGACATCCTCGGACACTGCACTGAGAAGAGACAGTGGAATGGGGGGATGACTGGAGAACAGAGTTCAGTGCTGGCAAGCTGCCTGGTGCCGTAGCAGTCTTTAGCTGAGTGGCCGACCCTGAGTGAGACAGGCGAAAATGACCGATGGGGATTCCCATGTTCAGCTGAGCCAAAAATATCACCAGCATATCTGGGTAAATATAAGTCTAAAGTGAGGGGTTGCTGGATTGTCTATCGGTCAGTTAGTCAGGGAGATAGGTCATTTCATTTTAGGTGTTGTCGATGGTAAATGTGCATGTAATTTTGCAATTATTTGAATGCCATTCCATTACTGTTTTGTTTTCTCTATCCTCAAAGTGTATTTCTTGCCAAGTTCCTCACTTTCAGGGATGGATGGTAAGATTGGGCACACCTTATTCTGTTTTGAAATGTGCCATTGCTCTTTGCAATAAATGTGCACTGTAAAATGTGATGTATGCATAACTGTTGCCATGTGTAAATTGCAAGTTTATCTGTTACGACAAAAATAACACATTATAAAGTAATTTCTAATTCTGGTGCATTTTTTTTTTACACAAAGAGACGGGTACGCAACCAGAAATATCCCAAAGTGAAGTAACTGCTGTGAACTATCTAGCTAGAAAGTGAATGGATGTACAGTATTTAAATTTGTTTTATAATTTTGAAACTCAGCCACAAGGGCATATTGCGGTGTTATGATATGATATGATTGGATATGATATGCATTTATAACGCGCCTATACACAAGTGTTTCAAGGCATGGCGAGGCAAGGGAGGGGGAACGGAGGGAAGACAGAGACAATGATCTTGCTAGGCCAGGTGACATTGAGATTGCGCAAGTGCAGGGAGGGGAAAGGGAAAAGTTTGGGGGGAAAGGAGGAGGGGGCAGTGCAGTACATAGGATAACAGTCAAATAAATAAAGACAAAAAAATAAAGTGTGGCCAGCTGGTGGCAAGTGCAAGGGTAAGTGCAGACATCAGGTGTCAAGTGCTAGTAGGGGGATGTAGGGATACAGGGATACAGAAACAGTCCCCAAGTGCAAGGGTTATTGGGGGGCAGTGCAGGTGTGCAACTGGCAGGGAGGGGACTTGGGCCCGAGATCAGAGGGTAGCCAGGTAAGCAGTGCAGTTTCAGTTTCAGCCAGGAGATCAGCAGGGGAGAGGAGAAGAGAAAGCAGAAGCAAAGAGGAAGGTCTTGAGGTGCTTCAGGAACCGGTGATGGTTCTCCTCAAGTTTCAGAGAGGCAGGGAGGCTGTTCCAGAGGGAGGCCCCAGCGGAAGAAAGAGATCTACCACCAACTCGTTGCTTGGAGTAGCGACTGACCCTGAGCGAGTTGGAGGTGGATGAGTGAACAGCTCAAGAAGGAAGATATTTAGGAAGAGAGAGTTGAAGGTATTGAGGCCCCAGGCCCCAGAAGACCTTGTGGACAATGCAAAGGGTTTTGAACATAATCCTCGCTGCCACTCGGAGCCAGTGCATAGATTTCATTCCCGGAGAGATACAATCCCTGGGTTTGAGGCCAAGGACAAGTCTTGCAGTCCTGTTTTGGATGATTTGCAGAGGGCGCAGAGTAGAGGCAGGCAGATTTAGAAAGAGGCTGTTGCAGTAGTCCAGCCTAGAGAGAGCCAGTACTCTGGAGACAGTGAGCTTCTGGGGGAAGGAGAGGAAAGGAAAATACCTCTGAGGAGGTGCAGCTGATAGTATGACTTCTTAGAGATGTCAGAGATGTGAGGAGAGAAGGAAAGTGTGGAGTCGAAGATAACCCCAAGATTTTTAGCCTCACAGGCAGGAGCAGGAAGAGTGCCAAGAGATGCCACCAGAGAGTGACACGAAAGGAGGGAGCAGGTGTGCCGATGAGGAGAATCTTGGTCTTACTGGCATTAAGGCAGAGATCATTGGTGGCACACCACTCTTGGATAGCAGACAGACAGTCAGAGATGAGAGAAGAAGAAGAGGTGGCGGAAGTGAACCAATGTACCCAACACTAGGCCCTTTAAGACGGGGTAGAAGGGCTTTGGGATAGATGGGGATGCAGAATATACTCAAACATCAATAATCAGACCAAATCAGGAAGTTGGCAAAGTAAGTCTGTTTTAATATCAATTGTCTAAAACAGGGAGTACAAAGAACATCAACGAACACGTTCGATCTTCTCACTCAGCGCATTTCATAAAAAACATAGCTTATATATTAATAACTCATCATCATTGGCGTCAATCTACGTGGCAAACTACAAAAACCTACTTGAGAGAGTGAAAGGTCTAGAGGGAACATCTACGTATATGTCCCATAGTAGAGAGAGTGACTGGGTTTCTAACATCAGGTGGGCAACTCTAGTACAAGTCACTATGAACGGCATCAAATATACGACGTCCCATTGGTTATACAAACTATAGGGCTCTCTATTACGTGGCCCTCTATAATTGGTTGGCACCCTCGTACCCCTCTGTAATATTCCACACACGCTAGCAGCACGCAGGCCGGCACAAAGGTGCTGGTGGCCTAGTCTTGACCATAGCTTCCCACCTAATTAGCCTGTCATCTATCATCACTCTTGCCGTCTGCCAGTCAATTAGCCTTTGAACATTGGCCTTGGAAGTGTTCTCTGTGCCTGAGAATAAAAGGGAGTACAGGCATACTTTGTCTCTTGTTTCGATGTAGCTCAACCCATTGTCTATTTTCTTCCAACCATGTTAGTGGAGACCATGTTTCACAGCATTTTGCTGTATTAAACTCTATTAAATGAAGAACATCTGACATCTTCAATGTTCTTGCACCTCACCTCAGTAAGGAATTTGTTCTTTTCACACATTTTGTAGCTTCTGCATGTACATCCAGGCTCACAGTGGCCTTGACTTCCTAATGCTGAGCCAGTCAAGCCCTTCTTTGATTTGCCTACATCATTAGCTGATTTTCCATCTGCACCAGACTGAAAAAGCCTTTCTGTTCACGGGGTCCAGACTCTGCTAATATGCGTTGTGGAACATCCATAGTCCATACATTCCTATGCATATATATTGCCACTTTGCCGCAATCTATTCACTGCCTAGCCAGCCTCAAGAATACTTTGTCTGCTTGCATTACTACGTCTGTACAGTTATAAAATGACTTGGTATCTTCATTATTTCTGTAGCATGAGCAATCTTCATCTCTAGTCTAAAATATTGCTTATCTTTAACACCTCCTCCTTTGCTTCTATAAAATGTCTATACTTCTTCAGCTTCTTCTTCTGGGTGCGCCAGCTCTACTCTGTATGACGTCACCAGTCTGTTTTCTTGCTTGTTTTTCCCACTTCCTCCGGGATTGCATTCAAATGGCCATCATATATTCATGACTGCATATATGACTTTCTCAATGGGAACCTTACTTCCATGATTCTTTGTGGTATAGGTAGTTTCACTGGTACTGCACGTGTCACACACTCTTGCTCCCAACATATAGGCAACATGGGGGCGGAGCTTTGAGTGGGGGAACTTGGCCCCACCTCTAAAGAAGGGAGCCTGTAAAATGAGTTGAGTATTTTCCGCATAGCACTGAAAGTTGGGGCAGAGAGCGGAAATGCGATGGAAAAGAAGTGCCAGGTATTGGTTGAACAGCCAGGTAGAGAGGTTAGACCCCTGGGGACCACCACAGGTGGACATAGAGATAGAGGAGAGGAAGGACCCCAGTTGGACCCGGAAGGGTCGATCGGAGAGGAAAGATGTCAGCCAAGCCAGGGCCTGATCAGTGATACCCAGGTTATCACGGAGACGGTTGAGCAGTATGGCATGGTTGACCGTGTCAAAGGCAGAAGAGAGATCAAGTAAGATGAGGACACAGGTGGTGTTGGAATCAAGGTTAGAGAGTAGGTCTTCAGTCTCTTTTCTCAGTGATGCCAGTCCCAAAGAGCTATGTCTGCAAAAAATGGGGAAGGGTCATAGGAAGTGTGGGAGGCTTGGGAGACTGAAATGAGGTGGGAACCTTGTCTGGACTGGTCTCCTGGATACTCTTTATCTTACAGCTATCCTGTATGCCCTGCATCAAAGACTATATAGTAATGGTGTGATTTTGATCTAGCTGGTAGTTCCTGCCCTTTGAAGCCTGAGGCCTCTCTCTTCCCACTGGGAGTAGATAAGGTCCTCCTGGTCGGTGGCATGTCTTTCCCAGAGAAAACAAAGGCATTTGCTGGTGTTGAGCCCAATTGTTTTGTTTTGGGTTAAACCAGACAATGAATATATAGAAAGCCTTAACATATGGGTCGGTAAAAATTAAGCTGACAATAGAATGACACCGTAAGGGTTGGCTAGGTTAAGTGTAGATTCCCAGAGGCCATCATTTCAAAACTAGAGATGGCTTATCATTTCAAAGCTACAGATGGCTTTTTTTTTAGATAGGAGTCTGCCACAAGGCCCTGTGAGAAACCTGAGGATATTCTCACTCCTAAAACCCCTAGATGCTCTTCTCAGTTTGCCAGGAAAAGGCAATCGCTTTTGGATCTTGACCCTGCTGGTGGAGAAGCGAGGGAGGATCACCTGGGTGGATGGTCCTCAGAGAGTGGGATTGGGGTGCCCAGAGGTAAGACATGGTATCCCCCTTTCCCTATTCATGACCAACCTAGCCCTCCCCGGACCTTTATGGGTTATTGCAAGACCTCTCCCCTCATTATTCCCCATTCCTCCTTTGAAAGTACTGGAATGAAGATGAAGATACCGAGAGAAATGAACATTACACTTTCATTTTACCACTCTGGCAAGAGTCAGGCATGTCCCTGCTATTGTGGTGAGGCAAACCTAATTAAGGATCCACACCTGAAACCTGTTAGGAGGTTGCAGGTGTATAAAGAGAGAGCCAGAGAACACTGTAAGGAGGAGAAACAGGGAGGACTGTGGGGAGAAGTCAAGCAGAGGACCTGTTTTAACAGGAGGTAGCAGTGGTGGGGCCTGTGGAGGAGCCAGGACGCCAGCCCGCAGCACAGAGAGGGAGACCCCATGATGAGGTATAAGCAGCCAGAGATGCAGAAATATAGAAGGAAGCGGGATGCCGTCCATGTCCGTCCAGAGGTGGCAGAGCAATCAGAGTGTGCAAGCAGCAGCGTGCGAGCGGGTCTTGCAGAAGCTGACTTGCTGACTGTCGAAGAAGACAGAAGCAGCAGGAGCCACTGATGAGCAACGCCAGCGACCATTGAGTGTCAAGGAAATCACTTGATAACCAGGTCATTCCGAGCAGGCTTCGAGTGAGGTAACATTTACTGAACTGAACGAAAGCCTGAAATTGAGCAAGGTGAATGCATAATATTTACCAATTAAACGGAAACCTGAAATTAAGCATAATGAATATATATTGTATACCGAACTGAGTAGAACCTTGAAATTAAACATATCAAGTGCATATTGAATACTGACCCAAAGGAAAACTTGAAATCAAGCATAACGAATATCCATTGAATACCAAACTGAATGAAACCTTGAAATTAAGCTTATTATAATGTGGAATGGAGTAAAACTCCTATGGACAAAGCAAAGAACAGCCAAAGAGGAAATTCCCATATAAAAGCTGCATATAGGAAAGCGTGTAAGTGTGAAAGAGTGCCATAGAAAGGTGGGACATGAACAAAACCACTGCAAAGTGAAATTTAAGAGTAAAAACAGAGTGGCAAGGCCAAGGACAGGCAAGAGGTGTGTGACATGTTATGGCATAGGCAAGAGGCTAACCAGGAGAAACCAGAAAAATGTGGACTTGAATGTAAAGCCAAGAGGTCAACAAAGAGAAGTTAAGTGAGTCTAACTCTGCACACAGGAGCAGTTATAAAAGAACCTGTGTGGGCAAAAGAGCATGGGGATCCTGGTTGCGTGACCTCAGATGGGTGGACAGTGTGGTCTGACAACTGTCCGTAGACCAGTGAGCCCTGAACTGTAAGAACTAAAGACATTGGGCCTCATTATAAGTCAGCCGGTAAGGGGTTAACGGCGCCAGTAAAGGTGCCAGCGCCGTCAACCCCGTACCGCCTGATTACGAGGTCCCCTTGCGGGACCAGCTCTGGTTTTACCAGATGTACAGAGCGGGTCCCGCGAGGGGAAGAGGGAGCAAACAACGGACCACTCGTAATCGGCCCGTTGTTTGCTCCCTCTCCCATTCCCATACAGCCCTAGGGGGGCTGAAATGGGAATGGGGAAGCTCCGGGCCCAGGTTCCTGAAGGGAGGAATCACCGGGCCCTCCGAACACGGAATGGCCCGGTAATTCCCCATCCTGGGAACCTGGACCCGGACTCAATTTTGGCGGCAGCCATGCCGCCAATAGCGCCATGGCTACCGCCAAAGTCGTAATGATGGCCATTGTGAAACTAACCAAGGAGATATACTACTAGTGAATTGGTGAAGCAATTCAGAAAGAGGGTTGAGCTGACCTTGAGCTGTGTTGATCCTTTTGATAGACTGAAACAAGTACAAGGGATTGAGTGGGGAAGGGAATCGCGAAACTTGAGGAACTGCAAGTATTGTCTTGAGAATGGAGTCTCAAGCCCCTTGCCCGTTTGAGCCGTGTTGCTTGTAACTTGGGGAAGGGAACCCTGAGGATTGCGTGGAACTGTATTACTTTGAACATGAGAAAGGTAATTATGAGACCTTTGTAGAACTTTCTTAAACTTGGGGAAGGGAAGCTGAAAAGGAAGCTACAAGCTGCAAGAATCTCAGAACTCTGTGTTAATCACCATTTATTTTATTATTGATATCCCTACACATGGTTTAGCTTTAGTTGTCAGGGCAAGCATAAGTGTTGGACACAGACAGACTTTTAAGTTGAACTCTTTGACTCAGACTTTCCTTAGTTTGTTCATGTTGGGAAATCCCACCTTAGTTAGGGCATTTTAGGCCTTCTACCATCCTTGAGTTTCACCAATGGATAAACGACTGTGATAGAAAAATCTAGTTCACTATGGAAAGTAATTCACAGTCAGTAAACTTCTTAGATTTAAAGATCCATAAAGACAGTGGTTGTCTATGCACGACCCTGTTCAGAAAACCAACAGATAAAAACAGCCTCTTACATTACACCAGTTTCCATCCAGAAGAGCTAAAAAACATCTACCATACAGCCAATTCCTGATAATTCTGAGGAATTGCTCAGTGAAAAAAGAGTTTGAGACATATGCTGAACACCTAAAACACAGACTCATTTCCAGATGGTATCCATGTAAACTGGTTAAAAACAACTATAAACGAGCCGCAACACTGACAGGGACATTTGCCTAAACTCAAACAAAAAGACAACCACCGAGAGACTGATATGCGTTACAACTCTCAGCCCTATCAGTAATGCCTTTAAAACATCATTCACAAAAACTAGCATTTGGTTAAACAGAGTGGCACCTTATAAAAAAAACATGTTCACTTTAAAAAAAAACTACAACCTGAAGCAAAAGCTAGTACACACATACAGACAGCCAGAGGTTGAAACAACATATGCAGTATCTGGGGTTTACCCCCGGCCATAGGACACTATAAATTTGGCACCTGTGTGGCCTGTCAGTTTACAAATACCAAACGTTTATTTGAACATGGACACATCAAGTGGTAACTTCGAACCCACACAAACTGTTACACCAAAAATGCCATTTATATTATTAAATGCCCATGTGATTTACTATTTTTTTTATTAAGCATATGGTTCTAAATCAAGCCTTTTCTATGTCACCATTCATTAACATTTTGCTTACAGTAAAAGAAAAGAAAAAAGAAACGAAGAACTAGGGAGCACCCTGTTATAATTTAAAATGTATACAATATTAATAACATTCCAACATATTCTAAAATCCAGTCCATAACTTTAGATACTCGATGTGACCTTATCAAGGTGCCCCCATTATTTATTTTGATCTTTGTTTTTATTACCCCTTAGCACACTGTAGGCTTTGCTTGCATCACTGGCAGTTCAACAAGTTCCTTCAAGCAAGAAAGCCAGTAGGGCCAGGGTCAAGGGAATTCTTGGACTTGCCCTCAAATGGCCCTATATCTCCATCACTGTTGATGTCGAAAAATCAGCAAGGTATTTAGCCAGCCATTTAGATCGCAGCTCAGCACAGCCGGAGCAGATAAGGGTCAGATGAAGCAAAGTTTCATGATCACAAGCACAAAGACGGAAACAGTAGTCTCACAGAACGGCTGGCTTTCTAACCTCGGTAACTTCTTTTTTGTTGGATAAATGTTCATTCGCACCCTAAGGAAGCTGTTACGCTTAAAATTGCACAGGAACTTCTTCATGTACAATGGAAGGGTACCTCTTGCTCTGGATTCTATGAAGTTGTTACCGTACACTTTATAATTAACTCTAGCCTCTAGAGAATGGATCCAATCTAGGTCATAAAGCTTTCGTTTTATCTTTGCCAAGTGTCTTTGAAGTGTTTCCACTGATTCACCCAAGTCTGCTAAGATGTCCACACATAGCGTCCCCGAGGCCGCCAGAAGATGTTCGACAGGATGTGTCAGGGCCAATCTAACGGCAGCCAGGCCACCGTCTCCCATTTCTGCCGTACATTTCCTCAGAAGTGACAGGCTTTTCCATACTGTAGTTGCATAGAGGGATGTAGGTTCTAGCTCAACCCTTATCACTTGGATTGGAATACAGTTTGGCAGGTGAAACCCCTTCCTCCAGAAGATTCCCTCAAGTTTTCCCCAAACCAGGGCTGACAAAATGACGTTTCCACCCCATAGGTCAGAATTGGAGCAACCTTGAGCTGGAAGAAGTCAACCAATGGGACCAACGAAAATGTACAGTACCCATGTTCTACAATACAGGTTTGGGCGGCTAGGTTCTTAGTCTTACTTCTCAGCACCTGCTCTCTATGCGCATCCATAGAGCTGTCATTTAAACACACACCCAAGTAAATGAGCTCTGAGACTTGGGGAATCTTTTCTCCATTGATGGACCACGATTTTGGAGGGCAGACTTTCCTTCTCATTTTTCCAAAAGTCAGGATTCTTGATTTTTTTGCATTAATCTTCAATTCATTCACTGCTACATACTTTTCTAAGGCATTCAGCTGCCTTTGTAGGCCAACCTTAGTTCAGTCCAGTAGAATCAAGTCATCTGCAAAGAGCATTCTGCCAATTGGTATTCCCGCTAAAATTGGTGGAGAACACCTTCGATGTTCAAAGGCATCCTCGACATCAGAGACAAAGAAATTGAAAACCGCTTGGGAAAGCGGGCAGCCCTGTTTTAAGCCATTAAAGGTACAAATATGGTCTGTCACAAGACCTTTTCGGTCCAATCTTACACAGACAGAGGTCTTAAAATGTAGTAGTTCCAGTGCTTCTCTGATGTCACTAAGGCAGCCCCATCTTCCAATTTTTGCCATAAATGCTGCCGATCGATTGTATCAAAGGCTTGTGCCAGACCAATTGAGGCTATATGTAGTTATGTATCTAGTTCATGGCCATTTTTTGCCTTTGCCTTTATCTGAAGAATATTCAAAATGAAGAAGTTTACTGATGTCCCCAAGCCTTTTATGAAGCCTGTTTGCCACAGATCGTACTGATGGCTTGTTGTTACCCAATTTGATAGGGCTTTCAAAAAGAGGGAAGCAAAAAAGATTCCATACACATCCAGTAGGGCGATCGGTCTATAGTTTGCCGCCATCTCCCTATGGCCTTTTTTAAAGATTGGCACAATGTTTGCAGTTGTCCAGTATTCCAGAATTATTTTAGTTTTTTTAATGTGATTAAACTAATATTCAAGCTCTGCTGCCCAAAAATCTGGGTCTTCTTTTAGGTCCAGATTCGTCATTACATTGGGGCCTGCAGCTCTTGATTTACTGGCTTTTAGTATCAAGTCATTAATTTCACTCCTTGTCGTGGAGAAGGCCCAGGGCACCCCTATGGCCGTGATGGTTTGAGGTGGATTAACATCACTTCCAGCAAAGACTGACTCAAAATAAACTCTCCACGTATCTGCTGGTATTGGGTTTAGTAACATTGCTTCCTGGGGGGCCTGAAGGTTATTAATCAGTCTCTATATTTCAGCTGTATTTTTCAAGGAAACTTGATGTAACATATTTTCAGCATCCCGTTGCAGCTGCAAATATTTATAGGATTTGAGCCAGTTTTTAAATGCTTGCTTCAGTTGTCTCATTGTTTGCTGCCCCTCGCTCGAATGTGATTTAGGAATTGATCTTAAGTCTTTTCTTAGAGCCCTTTTCCTTGCCGCTAACACTGGGTCATATTTGTGATGGATAGAAAACCCAGTTTTATTAATTGTCAGTGGATTTAAATCAAAGGCTTTAAATAGGTCTTGAACATGAGTCTGAGGTTCCCTTTTTGAACGGCATGGGGGACTGCCCGAAGCCTCAATCTGTTTCCACTATTTCAAGTGTGCCACCATGTCGCTTATTGAGCCTGACTGGCCAATTTAGTACTGATATTGTGACTATACTATGGTCATTCCTACTGGTTTCCAGAAACTCTATTTTTGATAAGTCAGTAAGAAATGATTTAGAAGCAAAGATGTAGTCTAGGATTTGTAGATCAGTTCCCCTTTTCCATGTTGGCCTCGGTGCATGATAGTAAATGTGTCCATTTAATAAGTATATATTTCTTTCTGAGAGTTCTCACCTCAGAAGCAGACCTCTTTTCACTTGATGGATTGGTGATGGCGGCATGTCTGTAATTAGGGCTCGTGAAGCATCAAAACAATGTACATTCATATCACCACATACCAGAACCGCTAGATTTAAATAGACAGATCTGGCATTGTCAATAAGTGCAAGAACTGTCTACAGAAACTTAACATTCCATTTTGAAGCGACGTTCCAATACAGGTTCAAAATCAAAAGAATCTTAACGGGTCCCCGTAGGATAGTACCTACTCGTATTATTGCAGCTTGGATTAACGGTGAGGGGCAAAGTTCTACTACAGTCACGTAGCCTCTTGCTGCTCGGAGGGCTATTAAGAGGCCGAAAATTGGCCTTCCATTTTGGCCCTTTTCAGCTGCATCGAAGATTATAGAAAATCCTTCCAGTAGGGGTGGAGACCTCAACCATGTTTTCTGTAAACATATTATGTCTAGCTCATGCAGATTTGGAATGGCCAAATCCGAACAAATGATTGAACCCCTGTGTGGTTGAGCTGCAGATTTTCACTGTGCTGCTTGAGCCCTTTCGACAGCCCCCCACCCCCCAGTAGACCTCCCTATGATCTTTTACTTTGACTAGTGAAGGCCCCAGCCAACCAGCTCCAATCACCTACTTACAGATCTTGACCTTCTGTATTTCGCCAATGATTTTCAGTGTTCATATTTTCATTGGCCTTCTGAGATGTGCGCATTAGGCAAGAGGGTCTTACTTGAGGGATATAACTGGTTGAAAATTGTTTCCTTGTATGTTAATTTCAGTTGAGAGGTCTAGGGGTCTGGCCAAATTCGGGGTCTGTCCACCTCCAGTAAGCTGGAACTTGGTACAGTGGGCGAGCGCTGAACGTAACCTGGAGTGCCTTGATCAACGTCCTTTAAGTGGAAGCCCAAAGCTAGAAAATTCAGGCATTGCGACAAGACCCTACTTTTCTTACCTACACTCACGAAATGTAATAAGATTCTATCTGGTCTTAGATCATCTGTAAATTTCACCCAGAGAATATCCCTGGATTTTATATGTGTAAGATCTCGAATGGAACTCAGCAGCTGGCGAACATTGACTCTGTTCCGGACAAGGTTATCTTTAAATATCAATGTTCTTTCCAACGCTACCATATATGCTCCAACGTTTCCCTTACTCTTCCCTTCATTTTTAGTGGAATGTGCGCATCAGCCCCAGTATTTTGAAAATCAAGTTTAACCTGCCACACAGGAGGTGGGATTATTGGTTTATAGTGATGGCATCGAATGACAAAGCATCGAATGCCCAAGCATATAAAACAAAGCAACGAAAAAAAAGCATTGGATGTATGTTTTTTAAAATATTTTTTTAATGGGAGGGCCCCAACCCATGTTTTTTTACCCCTTAAAACCCATTACAATTATAATGAAACCTTTACCTTTGAAAAAAATGCATTCAATGCTTTTTTTCAATGCATTTTTTTTCGATGCTTTTATCATTAAATGCTTTGTATTCGAGGCATTGACTGGATCACAGGATTATTCGAGTACTGCCTTTTTGCATGGCCTTTAGGGGATCTGATCTTTTTTCTTCAAGTGTTTTGAAATTCTTGTAAGTTTCAAAGATTTCATTTAGGCTTTTTCCCAGAATTGAGTCTTTATTGACCCTTTTTTCTTCCAGGATGGGCGGGTCTAGGTGTGAGTAATTATCTAGGCCACTTACGGCAAATATTGTTTTTAACGGTTGTATTTGATTAGGTGGAACCATCAATAGTCCCCCTTGCTCCTTTGGGGTAGCCACCGGACGTGTAACTGTAGCCTTGCTTGCCCTCTTATAACCCTCTCTCCTGCCTGCTTCTTGTTGGTCAGGATAAGTAGAACAGCCTGGCTCTGAGTTAAATGCCTCCTCATCTTCGACAGAATATGTCGAGAGATTTATCAGGTCTATTGACTGTTCCTCCACAGAATCCATTCGCTGGGACTCCGCCGTGCTTTGATGGGTCTTGGCCGGCACGGATTTTAGCAACTTTAGGGCCTCTAGGCTTGTGCTGGCTCCCTGTGCTACAGAAACTGTCGGCTTAGAAGGCAGTATATTTCAAATATATTTTCTGGCCCCTTCGCCCTCAATTTGAGCAGTCCAATTTCTTGGATTCCTTGAGGCCTCTATATTCCTAGACTTGGACGATTTATTCTTCAAATGACTCTCTTGGATTGGTGCGATTTGATATTATCTTTATCCGATGAGAAGAATTTCGAGAAAATTCCATATTTTCTAGCTTGATCTTGCGAGGTTTTCTGGGAACCCGTCCCAGATAGAGTTCCTATCAACTCTGCAGTTGGGGCCTGATTTGTTTCTAGCAGGTGAGGTTGGGGTGGCTTTGAAGAAGACCCTGAAGCCAGAGCCGGCTCCCTCCCAAATATCCCCCTAGTCGGAGGTATTTGCGAAAGTCTTAAGTCCCCAGCATGTAGACTTGATGTTTGTAGTTGGGAGGCGTCTTCCGCTTCTCCTGGGCCAGATGTAGCAAGCAGAGATGTCAAGTTGATTAAAGCCGAGGGGATATTTGAGGCATGGAGATTCTGAGAAACTTCACTCCTACTCCTGTTCTTGTCAACTACTGCCATTGAAATAATAGATTGCAGGTTCTTTGTAATTTGCTTATCAAAGTTTCCCTGTGTGCCTGTCACAAAACCCTTTAAAAATATACATTTTGTGTGAAGCATTTCTGTTAATGTAGATTGGTCCCTAATATGCTCACTCATTGTTTCAAGTAGTTTCATGAATGGGGCGAGAGTTAAGGTCAGGGCTGCAATCATACCAGTGTCAATCGGAGGCGAGGGTCGGGGAGCCTGGTTCTACCTGTTGTGCTGCTAGATCCAGTCAGAACTCCTCATCTGTTTTGGATCGATTTTGAACGGGGGAATGTGTCCTTCTAATCCCCTCGGTTTCCACTAATGAAATCCTCCTTGACTTTTTTGTCAAATGGGAGTTTACTTCCATGGTGGAATTCGCTCTTCTTTTAAGAAAGGGAGTTCCCTCTCTCTGTCCCTCTTTTGTCCCCAAAGTCTTTGATAGGGATCCAGGGTTTGTTTTTAGAGGAAACCCTCCCTTTGTAGCTGACAGAGGTCGGGGATGCAGTGCCACTTGCTCCAAATCGCTCCCCAACATGCTAGCTCCAGCTCCAGTGAAGGGGGCATAGGTGGTGATTTTTGATAAGTAAATTGTGCTATAGCTGAAGCTGTTTCCGGCAACAACCCTCTCGGCTGCCAGCACTGTTTAGTCACAGGCAGCACTGCTATCATCTCAGTGGGCGGTTCCAGATGTCTTGGCAAACCTGTAAATTCTTGGGGGCATAGAAAAAGGTTTGCCCCCCTCTCAAACGAGGGGGTTTGGGCCCAAAGCGAGCGCGGGACCATCTAACCAGGTAATTTTACCAGGTATTTTACTGCGTGCTTCGCTGTGATTAGAATGAATTCATACCGGCGTCTTGGAGGTCCTAGGTAAGGATCCCTCATCCTGCACCCCCGTCTGGTGTAAGCACATCAGGGATGCTTGCTTCTCTTCAGTTAGACAACATTGGAGTTTTTCTGGATGAGGCAATTGGGCCTGTGATGTTTTGACTTGCAAGTGATCTGAATGAGGGTTGACGTCGGGACAATTAACATTCGTTGGATCGAGGATGTCAACATGGGAAGTTGTTTCAGCTGTTATTCGAACCTCCACCTCCAACGGACATTCATTTACCCTTTTGTCGTTATATTCATTTTGAGCCTTTTGGGCCTCTTGGGCTGGGCTAACAGTCTCTAGGTTTGTATGTGGTGCCATGTCTTCTCTTACAGGAGGCACAGGGGCTAGTCAATCTGGGTATAGAAAAGCAGAACAGTGCTTCCAGTCAAATGGGAACAAGGCTGACGAATTCTTCAATGCCCACTTTTTTTTAAAATCCTTAAACTCAAGACTCAAGTCAAAAAGTCAAAAAGTCCAAAAGCGCGCCACGTTCAAAATGCAGACCGCCTTCATTATAATTGTGCAGCATGTAACGGCAGCGTGTAATGGCAGCGGAAAGTTTAAACCACAAAACATGAACACACTGCCAGCACTGCTTACTTTTTACCGTTTTCCGCTGAAACGCTAGTCACTGGCAAACCGCTCAGCATACATGCTGCATTCTCTGGCTCACTGAAACTGGAACTCCCGAACCCCCAGCAGTCGAGTCCAGCAGTCGAGTTTCCATATGTTTCCACAGGCTCCTTCATTTACACCTGCTTTTCCGGGGTCGCTCTACTCGGTCTCCATCCGAGCCTCTCTCCTGGCAGCTCTCTAGAGAGCAACACAGCAACACAGCAACACAGCAGCACAGCGCTGAACGTGGGCAGTCAGCTTCATCTTCGGCTTTGGCTTCAGCCAGCAGATCCTTCTTCCAGCTAGAGGAAAGGACCCGGAAACCAATGAGACACGTCAAGCCGCACTGTGCACTATCGCTATCGCTATCACTCGATCACCCAGACGCTTCCGACACGAAATTCCACCATGTGATTTACTATATATTGGGAAAACTATCAGGCCAGTCGAACAACGTGTATCAGAGCACTGGTCGTGCATCAGGAACAGAGTTAATGACAAACTGCTGGTTGAACATTATATCAGAAAGGGACACACAGACCGTGACATAAAATGGTTAATCCTACAGACCATTAAGCCACACCATAGAGGCAGAAACATTGCTGAACACCTACAGAGACTGGAACAGAGATGGATCTATCACTTGAACACTGTCAAGCAGGGCCTGAACATTTTGGTAGAGTAGAATCAGATAATTTTCTCATGATCCATAAAACAGATGAGGAGTTGCCTACACATCTGTCTAGATGGAGTTGGTCAACTCAAATAGTGGAGGTGATGTGATACTTATTGAGTACCTTGCCTCTTGCCTCCATCTTTTTTGGTTTTTCAGATCATGGCTCTATAATCATGTTATGTTTCACACAGATCTTCGGCACATGCTGGAAACTACTCAACTAACGGACCTGCAAACTGTATGTTGTTGTATAGAGCCTTTAACAAACAGGTTCACATTACATGATGTAATTAAACTGTCCAACTTGACAAGGTGGGTTTCAAGAAGAACGTTAAGCAACATATAGATTTTTGTACTTGGGACGGGTGACAATCCTTGTTTGGTGTGGACGCTGACAGTTTTTGGTGCCCCAAAATTTCGTTGAGAATAGGTGATCATTTTGTCATGAGTTGTTGTTGTACATGGTGTTTTTATTGTTCTGATACGACAATACAGTTGTGGCATCTTATGCCATTAGGAGTGAAAACAAAAAGCTGATGCGCGTTTCGACCATAGTCTTTATCAAGGCTGTGATTGGTGAGGGGCGTGGGGTGATAGGTATGAGAGAAAAAGGATGGCGCAGTGGCATTGTTCAGATTAACAAGAATGATAGTTGTAACATAGTCAATTTAATCAATCATGATTTGTCATAGCATAGCATAGGTTATGCCAGATTGTTGTGGCGAGTTAGTCAACATGACATGTGTGTCCAAACACGTGGAGAGGGATGAGGTTGTGGTGATTCAAAATGCCCAGCGGAGCATTTGGAAGTCAAAAGCAATTGTCAATGACAGATAATACAGGCAAATTCATTTAAGCATACAAATTTTGATGCGAG
This sequence comes from Ambystoma mexicanum, assembly GCF_040938575.1. NCBI lineage: Eukaryota > Metazoa > Chordata > Amphibia > Caudata > Ambystomatidae > Ambystoma > Ambystoma mexicanum. The sequence goes on along the minus strand of NC_090936.1, from coordinate 107,721,376 downwards.
GCAGGAAGGAGGGAGAGAAAAGGAGAGAAAAGTCAGAGCGGTTTGCGGGGCATTAGGTTAGATGCAGTAAGGAGGTAGGTAGGAAGGTATATGGAAGCAGGTGCTTACCGAAAAGAAGGTGTTCCAGCCAGCTCGAGGTGGAGCAGGTAGGCAGGTTACCCTAGGTAGGGTGCTGGGTTGAGGCTTGTAAACCTCATCTGTAAGAAAATGAATAACTATATTGGAGCAGATTTGTCAAGGGGTCCCTGAAAGGGGGTGAAGTGTGGAAACTCAGTCTGTCATCAGACATTGGTGAGTGGGCTTGTCTGTGGGCGCAGACTTGTTGTTGGTGCGGGTGGGGAGAGGTGAAGGTGGGACCTGTGTTGGCTCATGGCTCATAGGATGGGGGTGTGGAACCCATTTGTACCAGTGGGCCCGGGTAGGTGCACCCTCAAATGGACCATGCCGCTGAGGATGGCGGGGAGTCCCGCGGGTGCGGGCCCTGGTTGGAGCACAAATTGGTTGGTAGGATTGGGGACGAAATGAAAAAGGGGGGTGTCCCGCGGGTGCGGAGAGGCCAGGTGCCCATGTGTGGTCGGTGCAGGTCTCCCTGTGCGGGCCCTGGTTATGACAAATTTGGATTTACAGTTAATGTATTGTTTGATGTCATGTGTGTCAACGTCTCTGAAGTTCAGTTTCTTGGTGTTAAAGGCATGTTTGCACATCGAGCTCATTCTGCATTTGTAGAAGCCCACCGGTTTGTTACTGATGAGCCAATTGTCATTTGTTCTAGATGCTGGTGCCATGAATGAGGGGCTTAAGATCGTCTTGAGAGTTCTGGCCTTGGTGTAGGCAGCCATTTCCTGATATCCTCGTCTATTGTTAAGATGTGCCAGCGTCTTTTTAGTATTGTCTGTACTTGTTGGCTGTCACTGCAGTATTGAGAAATGTACCGGATTTTGTTGTTATCATTGGCCATTTCTCTGGTGGGTTGTTAGGTGTTAGTAGAGTTGTACGTTCTCTTTTGTTAGCCATATCTCTTGCTGTCTCCACAGCCTGCTGTGGGTAGCCTCTGTCAGAAAATCGTCTTGTGAGAGTTGTGCACTCCTTTCCATAGTGTGCCAACTCCCAGACTTTATTTATTTCCTTGGTACATAGTCGTTCCAGTTTAATGAATTGTTGCCTCAGGTTGTCGGGCGCACTTGGCGTGGGGGGGAAGGCATGAACAGTTGATCCATTTGCTGAAAATAGGTTCTTGGTGTTGGTTACCCTTGACTCCAAATAGTTGGCCAACAATTCTCTTTGACCAACACCATTTTTCTATTCAATCAGCAGTACTACAAACAAACCAGAGGAATAGCCATGGGGGCCACATACGCACCAGCTATGGCTAACCTGTTCATGCATCACTACGAGCAGGTACATGCCTTTGCCAACGCAGATTTCAACAAATTTATCTACAAATGTTTTTGCTCCATAGACGACGTCCTGATGATCTGGTCTGGATCAGCAGAACAACTAGGATCCTTCAAAGAATACCTCAATGACAACAACTTTGGTCTTGAACTAACTGGAACATCGAGCAGCACATCGATTGACTTCCTGGACATCACCATCATGCCAGTAGGTGCAGAGCTGACGACCGCAACTTTCAGGAAACTGACAGAAGTAAATTCAGTACTCCATGCATCTAGCTGCCACAAGAAATCAGTAATTAACAACATTCTGAAAGGAGAATTCCTACATGCAAACTGGAACTGCAGCACAATGGCACATTATGGAAAAGAGTGCACAACTCTCACAAGATGATTTTCCGACAGAGGCTATCCACAGCAGGCTGTGAAGACAGCAAGAGATATGGCTAACAAAAGAGAACGTACAACTCTACTAACACCTAAACAACCACCAGAGAAATGGCCAATGATAACAACAAAATCCGGTACATTACTCAATACTGCAGTGACAGCCAACAAGTACAGAAAATACTAAAAAGACACTGGCACATCCTAACAATAGATGGGGATATCAGGAAATGGCTGCCAGATAAACCCTGCCTGACCCACACCAAGGCCAGAACTCTCAAGACGATCTTAAGCCCCTCATTCAGGGCACCAGCACCTAGAACAAATGACAATTGGCTCATCAGTATCAAACCGGTGGGCTTCTACAAATGCAGAATGTGCTCGATGTGCAAACATGCCTTTAATACCAAGAAACTGAACTTCAGCGACGTTGCCACACATGACATCAAACAATACATTAGCTGTAAATCCAAATTTGTCATCTATGCCATACTATGTGTGTGTGATCGCAAATATATTGGAAGCACCAGGAGGGATCTCAGAATCTGGGAACATCTGTGCTCCCTCCATTCTCAAGACTGCAAATACCCACTGGCACTACACTGGCAATAAAAACACTTGTGGGCCAACATAGATGACATCACCTTTGTGGGCCTGGAAACAATACCGGCAGATGCCAGAGGAGGAGACAGGGAACTCCACCTACGCCAGAGGGAAGCAAGACTGATATGCAAATACAGAGGCGTATCCACTGGCCTCAACAGTGATCATGATTTCCATGTGTTCCTATGAGCGACCCTTTTCTTCAGTACAACCATGTAATGAGCTAACCTCATCATGATTTCAACCTTTTTTGCTTGTGAGCCACCTTCTCCAATGGCACTGTCATGCTCACCTTAGCTCTGTGGGAGTATCAGGAACCGCAGCTTGCTGCCCTTTCTTGCTCACTAGAGTGATTGCATCTAAAGGGAAAACACAAGAAGATGAGTGGTGGTGAGTGTTAAAACACCTAGTGGAAGTTGTAGCCCCCACCCTTCCTTTTAGCCCCTCCGTGACTGTCTCCCTTCTATGTATGCGTGTGCTCAACTTGTGTGTTAAGAAGAGTAGCTCTCCATCCTGCTTTCCTTCTTAGCAGGGGCGCTATAGTTCGCTTCCACCAGTTACTTCACTGATGAGTCCTGCCCAGACCCGCTGTGGCTCGGATAATGCTGCGCCGTGCAGTGAGTCTTTGTTGTATAACTTGCCTTGCTTGCTGACTTGCCAGATATTGTCTCTGCTGGCCAGCTTCTATATGTTGGATTGTGCCTTTTAACTATCTTGCATGCACAGTAACTTTGATGGTAAATGTTCATCTTGGGTGCTTGTTTTGCCTTTTAGTTTGCGCGTTCCATAAAACATTTCTAGTGCTCATGTCCATTTGTAACTTACAGTCTTTTCCCTTCTTTGCAGGGTTCCAGTTGGGCTGAACCTTGGAATGTGGCTGGAACGGATGGCCGTAGCAGCTGACGGCTTGCAGAGAGCCGCGGAGTAGATGGCTGAGCTGCAGACGCGTCGCAGAGCACAGCTGATGAAGAGCCGGAGGTGCGACGTGTTAATGAAGAGCTGCGGCCAAGATGGAACCGCCGATAGAAGCAGCCGGGCCGACGTTGGACAAGCCGAATCAGGTAAGTTTGACGGAGCCTCAGGAATGCTGAAGATGGAACCAAACCTCAGGAATACTGATGAAACTCTTCGAAGAAGGTTGACAACAGGGAGATGTGGTGCTGATGTTACAGGACCACGGTGAGCGTTCCGCTGCCTGCTGGCAGAACAACGCAAAGCGTGGAATCAAGCCTGGGTGTGGCTTATATAGCAGCCACACCCAGGAGACTAGACTGCAGCCTTCAACAGTGTTTGGGCTGCTTCCCCCCGACGTTGGGTGGCCCATCCTAAGTTCCAAAATGTACCTGGTGCCATTTATCCCATGCCTGGGTCCAGCTGGGCTCATTCCCCGTTTTCTTATTTGTGCAGTGGAGGGGTCTTAATAAATGATGAACCCAAATGGGGCGCTGTGGGCCAAACGTGCATGCGTGGGCTATGGAATTGGTGGTGGCGAGTGTTGCAGGGCTGATGGTCGTGACAGGCACCACCAAGTTATGAGTTAGTATTCTCTACTCCTTCCACCAGATCGGGAATTCTCCCACTTGGGTAAGCTGTGTTTACCCCAGCCCCCACCCCTGAATTCATAACAACCCCCTGAACATTAATCCATATCTGCCTATCACCGCTCCACTGCCAATTACTTATGATTCTCACTACATATTGACATCCTGCACCCTTGACACACCTCCTATCCGTCCTCCGCAGTGGCTGCCAAACAAGGCGCCCAGGCCCAAGGCACCACACATCAGACCCCTACTGAGTCCAGTACCTATCTCCGGAGGCTCCTCAGCTTTTTGCCTCTCAGGGCAACAGACTTTACAAGGGACCAACACACAGACATATCATATTTTCCACATGCATATATACTAAGTGTGCTTACTAGAATCAACACATTGACACACCCATGTGTTTATGCACATATATACTATGTTAACTTACTGCAATTTTGTCAGACATAAGGATCCAACACATACTTCCCTTACATTTGTCCGAACATTCCCAGCCCTTTGGAACCTTGAGACACCACCAGCCAGACATACTTTTCCAATCCGTGGGCCAGACCCGATACCCTCACGGCTCTGGGTAATCACCCATGTATTTATACACATATATACTATGTGCAGCACAACTAATTAAACTACTTCCGTGGGCTCTGGTGGCAGACACGCCCCCCATTCACCCATCCAATGTTTTGCCTTTGAGGGCTCCACGTGTCATGGTTTGTCACGTACCGCCCACCAATCACAATCAAGCATGGCTTTCCTAATCAGGAAGTGAGTGCCTTATCCTGACAGGCTCCACTCACTTCCAGACTAGATTCTAACGGACCGCACGCTGAAACCAGCCCCAGGTACGGACGCTGTGCCACGCTCCTGCCAGCACCGGGCCCGCCGCGCTGCCCCTCCGGTACTGCATTCCTTATCCCGGGCAACTCGCTGCAAGGCACTCCCCTTTTTCACAACCCACGGCCAGCCACGTATACGCTGACCGCTCCAGCACCCGCTTCCAAATTGGGCCACTTCCCCTCTGGAAGACGAACCGTTGTTGCTCCCCTTTAACTGGACACTATCGGGCACAGAGGGGACCTCCCCTTCCAGCTCTACCAGCACCCCCCAGCTGGCATACCGAACGACCCTGGGACCACTCTCCACGTTCCGCCACCATGCAGTTTCCTAAATTCTTGGGCATTACTCTCCCCTGGGCACCCACGACCGCCCCCATGCAAGCCCTGCACCGATCACACATGGGCTAACCGTGGCCTCTCCACACACGTGGACCAATTATTATTATTATTTTTTCAATCCGGCGCCAATCCCACCAACCATATTGTGCCCCAACGAGGGCCCGTACCAGCGGGACTCCCCGCCGTCTCCACCAGGGAGGCCTTCACCGACCACACACAGGCACCTGGCCTCTCCCCACCCACGGGACACCACCCCTTTTTCATTTCGGCCCCAATCCTACCAACCAATTTGTGCTCCATCCAGGGCTTGCACCTGCGGGACTCCCCGCCGTCCTCAGCAACATGGCCCATTTGAGGGTGCACCTACCCAAACCCACTGGGACCAATGGGCTCCACACCCCCCATCCCACGAGCCATGAGCCAACACAGGTCCCACCTTCACCCCTCCCCCCGCACCAACAACACGTCTGCACACACAGACAAGCCCACTCACTAATGTCTGATGACTGACCGAGTTTCCACACTTCACCCCTTCCAGGGACCCCTTGACAAATCTGCTCCAATATAGTTGTTCATTTTCTTACACATGAGGTTTACAAGCCTCAACCCAGCACCCTACTTAGGGTAACCTGCCTACCTGCTCCACCACAAGCTGGCTGGAACCTTCTTTTCGTTAAGCACCTGCTTCCATATACCTTCCTACCTACCTCCTTACTGCATCTAACCAAATGCCCGGTGAACTGCTCTGACTTTTCTCTCATTTTTTCTCCCTCCTTCCTTCCTTGGTACAATGTCTGCCTTGCATCAAAATTTGTATGCTTAAATGAATTTGCCTGTATTATGTGTCATTGACAATTGCTTTTGACTTCCAAATGCTCCGCTGGGCATTTCTAATCACCACAACCTCACCCATCACCACGTGTTTGGACACACATGTCATGTTGACTAACTCGCCACAACAATCTGGCATAACCTATGCTATGCTATGACAAATCATGATTGATTAAATTGACTATGGGCCTCATTACACGGTAGGCGGTAAACATTGCGCTATTAGCGCCATGGTTGCCGCCGGTACCGTACCGAGTCCCCCTTGGTGGATGGCGGAATTACCGCCCTACTCCAAGGTGAGCGGGGGCGGTAATTCCCCATTCATCAAGGCCCTTCCCCATTCCCATTTTTGCCCCCATAGGGCATAATGGGAATGGGGAAGGTGCTAATTACGGTACCGCAAATTGCGGTACCGTAATTAGCTCCGAGGTCCCTTTGCGGGTCCCGTCCTTAACGCCTGGAAAAACCAGGCGTTAAGGGAGGACCCGCAAAGGGACCTCGTAGTAAGGCAGTAAGGGTTTACCGGTACCGGTGCCCTTACCGGTACCGGTAAACCCTTACCGCCTACCGTGTAATGAGGCCCTATGTCACAACTATCAATCTTGTTAATCTGAACAATGCCACTGCGCCATCCTTTTTCTCTCATACCTATCACCCCACACCACTCACCAATCAAAGCCTTGATAAAGACTACGGTCGAAAAGCGCGTCGGCTTTTTGTTTTCACTCCTAATGGTATAAGATGCCACAACTGTATTGTCGTATCAGAACAATAAAAACACCATGTACAACAACAACTCATGACTAAATGATCACCTATTCTCAGCAAAGTTTTGGAGAACCAAAAATTGCCAGCGCCCACACCAAACCAGGATTGTCACCCCCTGCACCCCCCCCCAAGTACCAAACCACTCGGGAACCCTGAAGTTTGGTTCCCAGAAAAACCATGTGCCAGGCTGCAGGAAAAAGCATGACCACTAACTAACTGTGCGCAGGGGACCGGTTGTCTCGACACCAGACTCCCAATTTTCTTGAAACTATAGATTTTTGTAGTTTGACGTCAAACAGTTAGAGAGGCTTTATTCATTACATACCACTCGTTGTACTTTGGTGTATGTCCAAGGTGTATTTTAGCCCACAAGGCATTTTGGGTATACAAACAATAGTCTGTTTCCAATGTCCATCAACCATGGAGGTAAAGAAGGGACTTTTAATGCGTTATGGTCCCGTGGCAACTTTTGCCTCTAGAGTCAATAGATAGCATTTAAGAGAAAAAGAAAACTCTAAACAGCACCAATAGCAGTTGGGCAAATAGCATTGCAGGATGTCTGTTTTATTTAGGTATCAGTTTAGTGCCATGCCGCTGATACAGATTATTTTTCCTAGTACTCTTTCTTTGACTATCAATGTAGAGAAAGAAAGCCGAGCGTCACACAGAATGGTTAAAGCTTAGAAGCTTTACTACCGCTAGCATGTTTAACTTCCTGGAGGGTATAGACACGAGGATGCAATGACAACATTGTGCCATTCATATAGATTGCTTTAATAATGAAAATATTTAGTTAAAAGCATAAATGAAGACATCTAAATATTGATTAATAGATGCCAGAGACATATCATGGGACATAAACATTGCCTGTTCAGTTCCAAGTCGGTCCTGTATCTTAAATTTCCAATAAAAAGGACACCAGTCAAGACATTCCAACAAATGTCCGTACTTTAATCTTGCAGGCACGCAGATCTAAATATTGAGCGAGAAGAAAGAACGCGTAATTCTCAACCAAGTGTCCTTTGAATACAACATGAGATATTCCTCATGAGTTCACGGACAAGCTGTGCCCTAGTAGAGGGTGCACTAGATTATAACGCATAATAAAACCTCCGATCTTTCTTATTTAACAGGGAAGTACCAAGAATTTCTGAAGAAATCTGATTAGGTGTCTTTGGGACATCATCGAAAAATTTCCATAGCGGATTTGAATATCACCAGACAGGTGAGAGAACCGTTGAGATAGAAAATGAATTTCTAAAATACATTAGGTTTGTAAAACTGTTGAAATCCCTCTGTACCTTTTGTCTACAGCTAATCAGACACCATATAACCTTCTCCAACTAAAGAAGGTTAAGAGCAAAATTGAATTAAGTGCACACAAACAACACTCGGTATGCACTTTTTTACCACAATTAATTTAATTTGTAATTAACGTCATTTGATTAAATAATGTGTGCAGGCAGGACCCTTTTTAAATTAAAGGGTTTATTCTCTTCATTCTAGACTCTTTAAGAACACCGATGGATAGAAAGGAAGCGCAGCTCATTAACTAGTCATGCCTTGTCCTGATGATGGCTAGTGCAGGATTTGGCATGAAAAATACGCCAACAAGTATGTTTTGAAACACGTGTCGACAGACAAACAGATTAATCAGTTGTCAATTTTTGTGTAATTTATGCTATCTTTAGCGTGTAATGATAGGGATCGAGGAGAAATGAATGTGTATGGAAGAGTGGTAATCATGGATTGATTTGCACAGGTTAATGTGAGAGGTTTTTACATAGATGGTATTTTTATACAGTGTTGTAAAAGTGTTAATGATGTTTCACAGAATCAAACATAATAAAAGAAAAAGTAACAGAAACTGAAGGTCATGGTACTTAATGCCCCATAGACTTTTAACACTAGAATAATAGTGTGCTTTGCCCTGTCTGCCATGACATGGTCTTCATTATTTCTTTTTTTATAAATGTTATGAACGCCTGTAAGGTTAAGACCAAATCATGCAAACCTATTTGTGTTCGTTCTACCATCCTGACATTTAAGTTAATAAATATCTTTTGTTTGAACTTTGCATCTGTTGTCTGTGTCTTGCTTCATGTTGCCTTCACAGCCCTGGGAAAATATAATTATATAATTTTGAACAGGGCTGTCAATGGTTAAATGCAGTCCCTGGCCGTTGGAACTTGGGTTTCCATCAAACAGTTTGCAGGAATGCACATGTTACTCTATAGCTGCCTTGTTGCCAAACTATAAGGCAGCACTGGAGGGGTGTCAGTAGGCATGCTCAGAAGAGTTCCATGTTTTCATTATGCTTTTACACATGGAGCACCTATAAAAGTGAGTTGATTTGCATAGGTCACTCACAGCGAAAACAATAAAAAGGCAAGTCAGATTAATGCATGCATTCAGGACTGTTTAATTCATTAATATCTGTTTTGGGGGATGCAGTCGGCGTCTTAGTTCGAACAGCAGGGCCTGAGGTTTTTGACTACTGCTCTGCTGCATCAGCTTAGAGATAACAAACATCTGATATTCAAATTGGAAGGGCTTCACATAGATAGGAAATTTGACCTGGTTGACACTCAGTTGGCTTTGGGAGAAATCCCAGAGAAACTTCTACTCCACAGTCCCAACTTTCAATAAACCTACATTTCCCAAATATCTATTTTCAAGATAGGGAGAATATTTCATTTCAGAGATTCAATTTTCTTCCAGGTCCATGTCTAGTAGGGTACCGGTTTATACTGCTTGGAGAGAAGAAAGCCATTCAGAGTGATGAGCAAATAACAGACTCCCAGCATCGCCTGGCCCTAATAGGTTATAGTGTTCATTCTTCGGCGGCACACTGCATTTGCACTGAGACGCGTGGACCCAAGTAGTGAGTTCCATCATTTTATCTGCCCAACTGGTGACAAGGATTACTGGGAATGGCCCACACCGTGTAGGAAGCAGAGATGATTTCCACTGAAAGCTTCTGGAGAGAACAAAGGGCCTCATCAGGAGTCTGGCAGTATCCCAGCAGTAATAGCGCCAGGATACTGCCAGTGCAAATAGCATTGCTGCTATTAGCGCCGGATCACAAGTAGCGGTTGGGCGGTTATTGCCCATTGGGCCCATAGGTCCTCTGGGGGTATCTAGACCTTGGTCGGTGAAAGAATAGAAATGGACAGCAAAGGAGGGTAATGGGTAAAGGGGATGAAGGTTCATATGCACATGAAAGATTTGTGCAAGAGGGAGGAATGAGAGGCAAACTGAAATAAATATATACTAGAGTTGTGCAATGCATTGTTAGGCCTGCCCTTGAAATCTGGTTCTCATGACTGTGGGGCGAGACGCCTAATAAGTCCACCAAGGCACTGGCAATGCTCCTCGTGGCGCAGGCTGTCAATGCATACACGCCTGCCTCCTGCATATTCAACAGGATGCAGGCCCACGATAACGAGCACCGCTGTTATAAAGTATATTTGATGGTAATAAAGCTGGGACTCGAGACACAGACCCGCTGTGGAGTCATTGGGTTTGATCCAGGTAGCTTTATTTCCATAAGTACAGCACTCCAGGCCGGTGACAGAAGACAAGACCACATTACAACAACCGCCGATTGCCCAAGGAAGGGAACAAACCCCTAGTGAGAGGCTCTTGCTCCCCAGCGTCTGGACCCAAATTCAAATCCAATCTATGACAGCAGCTTATTTGCATACATCAAATGTCTGTAAATCGGATCCAATATAGTTTCAAATAATCATTCTGCTGTTTCATTTTTCAGTCTGCATTGCGCCACTTAGGTTACATAGTTCCTATTCTGTCTCCAGTTCCTCCTTGTAAATTAGCCGGATTCATGGAATTATTTGTGCCCCTTTCTGCCCGAAATTCCCCATACTTCCAACAGGGATTTTCGGGCAGAAAGGCGCACAAATCTGTGTTTTTCTCGCAAATAATTCCATGAATATATTAGCTGGCGTCAATGCCCAATACTTGTCCATCATATACCCCGTTGTATCCCGCGTGCAGATTACGACACAGGGGTCAAGTCCTAAAAATTAAAGTGGGGGGACTTGTCAACAAATGCAATGGCACGTGACGTCACCAGAAATTAGCATATCAAGGTGAAATATGTACATTTCATTACATTTGCTTTGCATAACCACCCACATTTCACAGGACAAATGTAATTTGACTTTCATAAAAAACAACACACACACAAAGCCCAGAGAGGATTTTTTCTTCTAATGGTGTTTTTGAAAACGTTAAAAGGTGTGCATGTTTTAAACTCCAAGAACCAATACAAATGTTTTCCCCGGGAATTGCAGTGCCGAAATGAGACATTTTACCTTTAGTTGTTTGTTATTTTTCATCAGGTTATATAATGCAGTGGCAAGGGTCTGGCCTACAAACTTGACGACTGTGGTTCGATCCCTGTGGTCGGCTTTAATGCATAAATTCAAAGAGGATTATCATTTTAGCTGGGGGGGACTGAGTCCACCCTCTGAAAAAAGTGGGTGGACTCCGTCCCCCCACGTGTACCCTCGACTTGAGCCCTGTTACGACATAATGGGGTAACATATAACACAAACTAAAAGCCAGCAACTGGATAAGGGTGTAAGACTCGCCTTTACGTATATATTTTCCATAAAGTTAAGATGATACTATCTTGCTCTGAATTGATGGAACATTTACAATGCCAGTGTGTGCTCGTCTCTTCTGTGCGCTGCCTCCTGTTTTGAATTTGTCAGTTTCTGCTCACTGTTAGATCTGTGTGCGTGATAGCATTTGCCGAACAAGTCCTCAACGCGTTACACAACATGCCAGTCATTCGTGCTCTGAACATGTTCCAATTACACCAAGGATTAGACAGACTGCCAGCCACCCAACTGTATCAAATGTAAATTGAAAATGGAGCTATTTCCGTAACACGGCTAGACAATATACTTCACCGTCGACTGTGTACAATTCTGCACCAATTCTTTCTATCGCCAAACTTCCATAATAAGCAAAAGTGTAACATTAGACCCGGAAGCACAAAAACCTAGAGAAAAGAAAGCTTTCTCTACCGCAACTTCAAAGCTGCTATACAAATTAAACTAGGATGCATTCATGTTCACAGTCAATGTGTGAGGAGAAATGATGGAGTTGGCTGCAAAAATAATAGCTGGGTGTGCCCACATAGGCTGGGAGGCAAGGAATTCAGTGCTGTATTTTACACTGACGACACTGTCATCCTGGCACTTACCCTTGCGAGTCTAAATCACAGGCTTGATTATGCCATGGAGTTCTTTGAAGTTAACAAATTACAGGGGTAATTCATAGATTCTCGCTTAGAAGTAGCGCACACGGCTAGGGCAGAGAGGGAGCGTGCGCCAGCGTGCCCCAGCCGCGTGCACCAAATCCCATTTACGCGCACCGCGTATTCATGGATTTCCCAAGCCATTTGCAGCCGTGGCGCAGCGAACATCCAGCAGCACCAGTTACGCCCCTAACACCGCCCCTTGCACCAAAAACAGCCGCACAAATCCACAATATGGCGCAAAGGCAACAACGAAATCCCACTAAAAATGCTCGCTTACCCCACTCGTGCCAGCCAAATCGCAGGTAAAACTCCTCGCGCACCCCTCGGAATATGGGTACGTGTATTCCGAGGGGTGCACGAGGATTTTTTACACGCGATTATGCTGGTGCCAGTGGGGTACGCGTATTCCGAGGGTTGCGCAAGGAGTTTTACACATGCTCTGGCTGGCGCGAGCGGGGTACGCGTATTCCAAGGGGTGCACAAGGAGCTTAACATGCGATTTGGCTGGCGCAAGCGGGGTACGCGTATTCCGAGGGGTGCGCGAGGAGTTTTACATGCGATTTGGCTGGTGCGAGCGGGATACGCATTCCTTGCGCACCTCTCGGAATACACGTACCCCGCTCAAGCCAGCCAAATCTCGTTTGAAACTCCTCGCGCACCCCTCGGAATATGCGTAGCCCGTTCGCGGCAGCCAAATCGCATGTAAATCACCTTGCGCACCCCTCAGAATACGCGTACCCTGCTCGCGCCAGCCAAATGGCGTGTAAAACCTCTCGCACACTCCTCGGAATACGCATACCCCACTCGCGCCAGCCAAATCGCGTGTAAAACACCTTGCGCACCCCTCAGAATATGCGTACCCCGCTCGCGCCATCCAAATCACGTGAAAAAGGCCACGCATGCTCGGATCACCCGCGAACGCATCCCGCAAGCAGCCCACGCCACATCGGATGCCCTCAACACCTGTGCACATGCCAGCAGGCAGCCTACACCACAAAAGACCCCCCAACACCTGTGCACATGCCAGCAGGCAGCCACACCACAACTGACCACCCAACACCTGTGCACATGCCAGCAGGCAGCCCACACCAGAACGGACACCCCCAACACCTGTGCACATGCCAGCAGGCAGCCCACACCACAACAGACCCCCCAAAACCCATAACCATGGCAGCAGGCAGCCCACACCACAACGAACCCCCCCAACCACCTGTGACCATGGCAGCAAGCAGCCCACACCACAACGGACCCCCCCCAACCGCCCGTGCACATGCCAGCAGGCAGCCCACACCACAACAGACCCCCCCAACACCCGTGACCATGGCAGCAGGCAGCCCACACCACAACTGACCCCCCAACCACCCGTGCACATGCCAGCAGGCAGCCCACACCACAACGGACCGCCCCAACCACCCGTGACCATGGCAGCAGGCAGCCCACACCACAACGGACCCCCCCAACCACCCGTGACCATGGCAGCAGGCATGCCTCGAATCATGGCCACCCCCAGCGACGGCAACCTTCCAGCAGGCCCCGACTCATGTGGCCCCCACCCCACCCTCAGTGACGGCAACCTGCCAGCAGTCCCAGACTCATGTGGCCCCCACCCCCAGTGACGGCAACCAACCAGCAGGCCCCGACTCATGTGGCTCTCACCCCACCCCCAGTGACGGCAGGCCCCGACTCATGTCCCCCACCAAACCCATAGTCATTACATAAAACCATGAATCAAATATGCCCCAAAATGGCTCCACCTGCTGCCCCCCATGCTACTCCATACCCATCCATTGCCCCCACCTCAGAGTACTGGCCCCATGGCATGCCATAGCCAGAAGCACACATGCATGCATGCATATAAATGCACCACATAGCCACACAGCACTGACACATGCCTGAGCCAGTGGCAAATGACACATGCAACAAACAAATGTGACCACACAACACTGTGATTGGACCAAATGAAAATGTATTGTGAAATCAGAAACTACACCTTACAAAAATCAAAAATGCAAATAAAAATGCAATGAACTGAAACAAAACGAAATGGCAAATCCAAATGAAGTACAAAATCAAAAATATCCAAGTAAATGATGAAAATGCACTTCCACAAAATAAATGCAGTCAGTTCCAAATAGTAATAAAAAAGGAAACCCATTACTACATGGGAAAGAAAACATTAAAAAAAACTATCCAAACAAGTCCAACTATGTACAAAAAATGTCAAAGGGTCCATGATCCCAAACTGCAGACCTGTCCAAAAAACTACCTACAGAAAAGAACTATATACAAAAGAATGGAGCAATGTCCATGTCCTCCAAAAAAAATTTAAAAAATAGAAAGGAAACTTAACACTAAAGAACTATTTACAGTGGCAGCAGGCTAGTCCTACGGCTCACTTCTTGATGTTAATGTCTTTGGCCAGGGCATCATCGAACTCCATGTTGATGTCCCGGAGGCGGGTCTAGGATGTGTCCTCGAGGGCTCGCTGGGACGTTAAGATGGTCTCCACCAACTCCCTGCGAGTCTCCTCAAGGAACGCTGCCCGCCTCAATGCCCAGTGCATGGAATTCTTAGCCCTGACCATCGCGAGCTGTGCCCTCTCCACCCGCCGCCGCTCTGCATCTATCTGCTGGCCCACAAGGAAGACACACGAAGTCCAGGGTCATCCTGCCCATCGGCCGATGCCTGCATCCGTGATGTAGATGGCCCCGAGGCCTGACACCTCCCACCTCGAGCCTGCCGCCGCCTTAATGCAAACTGCCTCTGCAACCACAACGGCCTCTGGGACAATGGAATCCCCCGGTGCCGCCGTGCTCGTGCCCTGCTCGAAGGTGTCTGCACATCCTCCATTGGCAGGGGTCCAGTTGTTGGGCTGACCGCCTCTGCTGGTCCTCTGACTCCCGACTGTGGCAGGGATGTGTTCTCCACCAGCCTGGCCGCGGTGGATGGGGCAGGTCCACAGGGTGCCCAGGTTAGATGTGGGAGGGAAGAGGGCACGGAGGACGACTGGCGCATAGGGTGTGCAGATGAGGAGGGGGTCGCAAGGTGCGTCCAGCACACGGAGGAACCCTGTGCCAACGACCTGTCCTAGCAAGTCGATGCGGCCACACAGGTGACCGAAATGATGTGCGTTGTCCTGCCTGGAACCACGCACATCATCCCGAATCCCTCATGTGCGCAACGCTACACCGACTAGGACAGGCTTAACCCTGTCACGGATTGCCTTGGCCGCAGGTAGAGGAAGGTCAGTTGATGTAGAGACATCCCCTACCTGCTAACAGGCCTGGACAGAGGCATCCCTGCTGGTGCAGGATGATGGAGTCACAGGATCAGGGACAGGAATACACACAGGCACCTCCAGGGCGACCTGTGCTGCCTCCTGCCCCTGGACTGCATCACTTGCACCAGTGGAACCACCCCCTCCAGACCCCATCCGTGGGTCTGATACGGCCTCCACCTCAACCACACCCCCCACCAACCTGGATGACTCTGTGCCGTCTTCCGTAGTATACCCCAGTTGGGGCTCACCTGCCCCTTCATCTGCCGAGGAGTCCACATCCAACTTTGGCCTCTTGGACCTCCCCTTGGCAGCTGCGGCCATGTACGCGGCACCAGTCCCCTCACTCCCGTAAGATATTATTACCTGGGAGGGGGGCAGGGCCTTGCGTCTCCGGCTGGCGGTGGCATCCCTGCTGCTGGGCTCCCCAGCACTGTCTCCGCCCTCTTCATCAGTCAACGCTGCAGACAGGGAGAGACAGAACACAGGCATCAGGACACCGTACAATGATCTGCTAGACACATGACTATAGCATATGAGTGGCAGTGTCAAACATCACAGACGGCAACACACTTCCCATCACTCAGGTCAATTGAACCCACACACATGCGCAAACAAGCAGGGAACGTGCACAGGCATCTGCATCCATTCACATGGAACTTCATGAACATCCTAAGGGTGGCATGATGTCATAAGCATCATGGAGCATTCCATTCACATGCACACACGCCACCAGACAGACATGCATCTGGCCATCTCTACCTCCTGTCACAGTGCAATCATCATCCACTATGTCACATCTGCTAATCGGGTACCTACATGTCCGTGTCACATGCATCCATGGCATCTCACAGTCACACACACACAAGTTGCGGGGTGCCGCCCCCTCTGCGTTGATGGCACCCACGATGTCCAACCAGATCCTTTCCCGTCCATCCTTGTCGGCGCGTGCTTGTCCGAAGAGGGCATCATAATGCCCCAGGACTTGGTCCACCAGGATGCCAACTTCTTTTGCAGTGAAGCTGGCAGCCCCCTGCCTCCCTGCCGGGGGGTCGCCACTGGTCCCAGATGGTGTTTGGCCCAAATGGCAACCACCGAGTCAGGTGTGGGTGGGCAACTGGGTCCTGGGGCTGGGCTGTGGAGCGATAAAACACCAGTCGGCAGTCTTCTGTTCCAGCAGGGTTGGTCACAGCAACTGGACCCTGGTGATGGCTGATGTGCAGGCACCTAATTGCAGGGCACGTTGGCAGCAGGCAGTCTGGCAGCAGCAGATGGCTCGTAGAAGGCTGCTCAGGGTTTTGGGGGGACGGTAAATGGCCTTCTGGGCAGGAGCGTGGTCTTCCGTGTGTTGTCGCGTGGCCAGCTTGATGCAGAGTAACTCGGCACGTGAAAACTCAGCACGTGTGCGTGTTAATTCGAGGAAAGGCCATTAGCGCGTAAGCGCATAAATGACGTGGCGCACGTAGGCGTTTCTATGCACACGGGTTAAAGGTCCACGTAGGACGCCATTTTCCTGTAGGTGCTTTTTGTGGAGAGCGAGCGTGTGATTCTTGTACTTCTTGCAGGTTGACACGCGATTACTTCACAACGGTTGCAGTGCATACTCCTTGTTTACTGCGGCAGAGCTCACTTCTTGTTTTGGCGCATGTTTTTTCTGTACATTTTCCAGGCAGACGGTGAGTCGCGCACGTATTTTTCCACTGTGGTTGCCCCGTGTGTCGCATACCCATTCAGAAGTCATTGTAGCCTGCGTGTTCCACACATACGCATTTTTTGTGTTTCTGGGTGCCACAGCGTACTGCAGGTCCTTAATTCCACACACGTGGGCTACCGAGGGGCCGCGTGCACGATTGTTTTTGTTTTTGGGGTGCCTGATCATTGCATGACCTGTAACCCAGGGGTCACAGACAGCCTTGCAGGAGCACAGGGGTACCTATTCCATCTAGTACCCTGCCCCCTTCACCCCAATTGTCCAGGACAATTGTTTTCTGCACTTTCCATTCGCACAAGTACATCAGTACCATGGTTGGGAGGTGACCAAGTGGTAAGGGAGGCAAAGGTGGCCGACCTCCAAGAGGTGTCCATGGTAGGGGACGTGACCAGGACGACCAGGGTGGCCAAGGTGGCAGCGGTGGTCAACGTGGGCGGGGTGGCCCAAGAGGGCAGTGTGTCCAGGACCATTCAGGGACACCTATGCCCCCCCAGTGGGTCAGGGAGATGCAGCTGACACCATCCCAGCTCAGGCCCTGCTAGCCGGCCGGGATTGGTCATGGAACAGGCACGGGATGACTCACAGGCTGACTACCATGACACGAAGTCCAAGCCACATGTGGCGGTGAAAGTTGCTGTCACCAGGCCACCTGGATATGGGGCAGCAATGTCATCTGCTGCCCCGATCAGTCAAGTTGTGGAGGCTGCAGGGGCCGCTGCAGCTGACTCCACCCTGGCTGTGAGTCACCCAGCCGGGACAGTGTTGGTCCCCACCCCTCACACCAAGGCAGTTGTACCGCTTGTTCCTGGCAACAGCACCCAGCAGCCAATGCCTGCAGTGAGATCTTTGGTCATCGTGCCATTGCCTGCTTCCTGCGCTTCAGCCCCCTACAGACCGGAGCAGCGTAAGCCACTCAGGGTCCACACCAACTCGCAAGAGGAAGAAGCGTGCTCTTGCGGAACAGGCTGGGACCCCAGACACGGCTCAGCCCTCCGGCACGTCAAGGAAGTGGAGTTTCAATAATGTGGAACTGGGTGCACTTGTGGGCTACGTGTCGGAACATGGCCGCGACATGCTGGTGACGGCAGGGTGAAAGACAACGCCTGCTCAGCGTGGGGCCCACTGGCAGTGCATCGCAGACAACATTAGTTCCTTGGGATTTGTGAAGCGCGCAGCTGATGATTTCTCAAAGCGTTGGAATGACCTCAAACGCAGAGCAAAAAACAAGCTGGCTTCTAATTACGCCTCTACTCTGGTGACTGGCAGTGGGTCACCACCAGAGGAGGATGAACTCACAGAACATGAGGCAATCGCTGGAGGGTTCATCACAGAGGATCAGACCCAAGGCGTGGGAGACCTCCCAGATCTTGAGACAATGTTCAGTGAGTGCCCATGCGTGTGTGTCCAGACCAAGTGATGTGTTGTGATCAAGTGCCAGGTTAGGCTGTGTAGTCATAACTGCCATATGTGACCCATGTAGTGCCTCCAAGCCATCCCCCGCTCTTGGGTTTGGGGTTCGCTGTATCCTTACTAACCACTGCAAACACTTTGCACATGATGACTGCACTTGCCCTTAAACTGCCATCATGCCACGACATTGTTATTAAGTTTTTTACTCTTTCTTCTGCCTGATTCATGGATTAATTTGCATGAAAAATGCAGAATTGCGCGCCTTTCTGCCTGGGGATTTTGGGGCAGAAAGGCACGCAAATCTGCTTTTTTCACGCAAATAATTACATGAATCAGGCTGATTGACTTCTGAGCACCTACACATGTACTGCACCCGCTCACTTCTGAGCCCTGTTTCAACCTTCGACCTTCAACCTTCGACATGGCAATTGACTTGTGTCATGTCAAAGTGATCTACCATTGATGTATCCATGTGCCTCCCATCTGTATTTGAACACACTGGTGTTGTTGCAGCGTGTGACACATGTGTGTTTTGTCCCACTCTTTTGCATGTTCTGTTTGATGTAATGCGTTTTACATGGATGGGGGACAGTAGTGATTAACTCCCTTCTGGGTGTCCTAGTCAGTTTTGCCATGGCTATGCTACGTGCCATCTGTGTGCTGGCATGTGTCATGTTTGTGGATGGTCCATGCCACTCACAGGCTTATGTGTGATACAGGTGCTATGAACCATGCAGCACATGTGTTGCCTTTCCATTTTGGAGTAATCAGTGTCTGCTTTCAGGGTCCCCTTCCACTTCATTGCCACTGCATGCATGGCTGAGTTTGTGTCATGTTTGACATGTCTGATTAATGTATTGGATGTGAACATTGTGATGCCTATGTGTGTGGGCTATGCTGTTCATGTGTGTCTTCATGACTTCTCTTTTCATCTTGTGCAGGTGATGAGGCACTAGATGCTGTGGAGGAGGAAGAGATGGCGCCGGAGCAGGAGTACTGAGAGCCCCAACCAAGCACCATTGGAGGACGTGGGGTGGTGCTGCACGAGAATCCATTGCTCCTACAGACCATCGTGTCCACGGGTGTCACTGGGTATACCTCTGAGGATCTCTATGGCTCAGGTGCTGAATCAGATATTGAAATAAATGTCCCATCGCAGCTGAGTATTTCTGGTAGGGATGCTGTTCTGTCCAACGCACCTGCACTGGGGGTAAACCCCTCAAAGGCCCATTCAGTGTTGGAATGTCCGCCTGTGGCGGTTACGGATAGAGGGTCCCACTCCACACTATTTGCTCCTGTTCCTGGGGCAGCAGATCAAAGGAGGAATGCAGTCTTGCAGCCTCAAGGAGGGCCAGCACATCAAGGTGCACATCACCTTGAGCCCGACAGGTGTCGTGTCCGGCAACATGGTGCCGTGCACCACCGGGCAATACTGTGTGGGAGAACTCCATGTATGCAATTGCACAACAACAGGGGGCATCATGTGAGATGATGGCTCAGGCCGTGGATAGGGTGGCCACTTCTAGTCCCCCCACCCGAAAGGCAGGTGGAGCTCCAGCAGCAGGCAACGTGGTCCACGTGCTGCTCACAGAGGCAGGACATGTTGTCCGCCAACAGGGACTGACGGCTGAACAGGGGGATCTGCGCACAGCCATATCTGCAGAGGCACAGGACCACAGGGATGCCCTGAGGGAAGATAACAGCTCCCTCAGAGCTACTCTGGGTGCACTTGAGGTGTCCCGGAGTAGACGGTCAGAACAGCAGCTGGAGCAGCTAACACGCAACATCTCAGCTGAGCTCCAGGCAACCCCTGAGGAGATCCGTGCATCACGGGAGGCCTTGCAGGCAGAACTCAGTGCTACACATGAGATGCTGCATGGGGACCACCTGACCGTCATCCTGCAGATCCAAACCTTTCAAACCTGCATGCTTGTGCCATGGAGGAGCATGCCAGGGCTTTGCGTGGTCTGCCTCCCGTACCACTCACACCTTCTCATGTAGCACCAGAGGGTGATGACAGCGAGGGCATTTCTCCCAATATTGGATAGCCATGCAGGCCATGAGCCCATGGAGGGAATTTCTTTTTTTTCTCAACATCCACGCATGTGGGTGTTGTGGTACACCCTGCACCTCGTCCCTCCTGGGTGCTCCCCCCGATCACCCATGGCCATTTCTTTTTATTTTTTAATTTTTTATTTGTCCTCTTTTTGTCTATTGTGCATTCATTTGTTAGAATTCTCCTTCATAAACTTGACCCCGTAGTGTAGAAGAAGAATTCTTCCCACTAATGTATCCCTCTGGATGTATGAATAAACATACAGAGAAATCAATTAATTGAAAGACTGGATTCCCTCGAGACCTACTGGTTGTAAAGAGAGACACGTAAGATTAATATCTTGAATAAAGACTGTAGTATAAACGTACCAGATAAATAATAACACTAACCTGTGAGGCTAGTGACAAAACCAAGATATAGGAATGGAAATCTAGTCAGTAGACTTGAAAGCTCCTGTAACACAAATCAAGACAGAATAATTGGATATGGTAATACCGTATATGATACAGAATGAGTAAAGGCAAATGACCAAAGACTAAACAAAAGGTATGATGGAGTAACAATTCACTAGCACCTAAAGAATTCTGAGATAATGTTTTTCTCCAGATACTGTACACTACCCTGTGTTACTGTGTAACAAACCCACCCGAACCCGAACCAAGGAGTAGAAGAAAAAATCACTCAGTTAACGTACCAGAATAGTTCTATGAAAAACTCCCACGTCACAGCAGAGGCTGAGTCCGGCTCCTAGGTTTCAGTGGATGCTGTCCGAATCCCGCGGAGCAGCTGAGGCTGAAAACAACTCCCACGTTGCAGTGGATGCTGATAGAATCCCGAGGGCAGCTGAGGCTGGGAAACTACTCCCATGTCGCAGCAGATGCTGACTGAATCCCGTGGTGCAGCTGAGGCTGAACACAACTCCCACGCTGCAGCGGAGGCTGATCGAATCCCACGGGGCAGCGGAGGCTGAAAAAAACTACTCCCACGTTGCAGCGGATACTGACTAAGTTCATGGTACAAAGGTACGTAAATCAACACCAAAATAGAACTAAGCGGAAGATCAACAAAAGTCAATGGCCCTCATTACGACCCTGGCGGATTTCGCGGTGCTAAATGCACCGCGAAGCACGGCGGAAAGCCGTCGATAGCGCCATGGGGGTTGGCGGATTTACCACCCCATGCCGACCTTGGCGGAGCGGTAAATCCCCAATCCCCATTTTACCCTTCCCCATTCCCATTCTTGCCCCATAGGGTATAATGGGAGTGGGGAAGGAGTTAATTACGCCGCCGTAAAGTACGGCGGCGTAATTAACAACGAGGTCCCTTAGCGCCATGGTTTTCTCCGCCCGGAAAAACCAGGCGGAGAAAACCTCCATGGCGCTAAGGGAACTCGTAGTACGGCGGACGGGTCCGCCGCGATTAGCGCTGGCGGAAACCCACTCCGCCAGGGTCCTAATGAGGGCCAATGTTTCGTATGGGTGCCAAAATACATGAGCAAGTCAAAAAACAGTCCAAGTAAAAGAAAACACAGGCGGGCGGCGTCAAGACCAAGGAGCAGGCAAAAGAATATCCAGGGACGTAAACTGCAATCTAATAACCAGGAAGTTCAGGGTACCAAGACAGACAAGGAATATCCAGAAAGCAGGTCAAGAAATGTTAGCCAGAATAACGAAGGAATACGAAAAAACCACAAGACAGAAAAGCTCAATCAGAAGCACTGAATCCTGGACAAGGCAGAGCTAAAATAGAGCAGGTCATGTGACTAGCGTTCACTTCCTGGACGCCGGCTCCCTCCCCTTGACAACGGCTTCCAAAGTTTCCAAGGTAACCTCCAACCCCTACTGTAGGGAAAAAGCCGAATCCTTTGGTGTTTTTGGCCGTTCTTCCGTGCTAGATAAGTTTTACCAGGGTATTTGGCAATCCGTGAGTTTCTTGAATACTGTCTTGAGTATTGTGGCATGACAGTACCCTCCGCAAAAGATAGACCCCCTCTCTGAGAAGTCCAGAAATCGGCAATCAAACGAGGGGCATGGATATGACCCACGGGTTCCCACGTACGGTCCTCCGGACCATATCCTTTCCAATCTACAAAATACCATCTGACACCCTTGGAAAGTTTAGTAGCAAGAATTTTGTGACCTTCATATTCCTCCTCCCCCTGCACCTGCAGGGGTAGTAGACAGAAAGGAAGACTGGTGTTCGGGTGGAATGGTTTCAGAAGGGAAACATGAAAAACAGGATGTTTCCTCCACTTGGGAGGGAGATGCAGACGCACTGCCACAGGGTTAATTAACTTGGTGATCTCGTAAGGACCCACAAATCGAGGCAAAAGGGCCCTCCTCCCTGGAAGGTGTAGATTTTTTGATGACAACCATACTTTCCCACCACAGTATAACTCGGGGCCGGAGAACGATGAGCATCAGCAAAACGTTTAGCACGTTCCTGAGCCACCGCTAAATGTTGTTTAACCTGGCTACGGATAGACACAAACCATTCCACACAAGAAGCCGCTGCGGGATGATTAGTAGGACAATGAGGAGACAAAGGCAATGACCTAGGATGGCGACCGTATAAGGCAAATAAAGGCGAGGATTGAGTGGAAGAATGAAGGGAATTATTATTAGCAAATTCTGCCATAGTAAAAACCGAGAGCCAAGTGTCCTGGTATTGATGGGTCAGACACCTAAGGTATTGTTCCATGGTTGAGTTCAAGCGCTCCGTCTGCCCATCTATTTGGGGATGATACGAGCTAGAATACCTATCATCTATACCAAAAGAAGCAGTCAGAGATTTCCAAAAATGCGAGGTGAACTGCGAACCCCTGTCCAAGACAATAATCAAGGGGTGACCAAAGAAACGGAATACGTTCCTTAGGAATAGATCCACTAAAACAGGAGCTGTTGGTACACCTTGACAAGGTACAAATAAGGCCAACTTGGTTAAGTAATCAATAATGACCCAAATGGTATCAAAACCAGATACAGAAGGTAGTTCTACTACGAAGTCCATAGATACCATATACCAAGGCTGATCTGTAATTGGCATGGACTGTAGCAACCCTACTGGTTTCACATTAGAACTCTTACACTGGGTGCAAACATAACAGCGAGCAATGTATTCAGTAACATCCTTGACCATGGACGTCCACCAAGACCAACGATGTAATAGGTCCATGATTTTCTTAGTACCAGGGTGTGCTGCCACCCTAGAGTCGTGACACCAGCTTATAGCTTTCTTTCGAGTATCATCATCTGGCAAATATAACAGACCCATAACATATGGAAGACCCTGTATGATATCAAGATCAACTGTTTAATCTCATCTGGATTTCTCCTCACCCAATCCAGCAGCTCTGAACGGAGCGTGGGTTTAAGAGTACAACCACATACCACCTGATGATGTAGAAGCAAAGGACCATCGGTTCGTTTCAACGAAGGGACACCATGCATGCGCCACAATGCATCAGCTTTAGTATGTAATGATTCAGGTCTGTATGTGATGGTAAAGTTAAACATTGAAAAGAATTTGTGCCACCTGGCATGTCGAGCCATGGAACACTTTACAGATTGCAAAGCCAGTAGGTTCTTGTGTTCCGTAAATACCTGAACTGGTAAGGCTGAACCCAATAAATGATGCCGCCAAGTCATGAAGGCATCCCTACTGCCAGCAATTCCTTCTCTGTTTTGGTATAGTTACTTTCATAAGATGTCAATTTCCAGGAATGAAAAGCCACTGGGTGTAACCCATGGGTTTCCGGGCATTCCTGGTACAAGATGGCACCAAGAGCAATGTCTGAAGCATTGGCTTTGACGACAAAGGGAAGAGCGGGATTTGGATGTTGAAGAATAGGAGCGGTTGTGAAAGCCGTTTTGAGATTGACAAAGGCATTCGTACAATCCTCTCCCCATAAAAAAGACTTTTTATTGCTTGTGAGAGCAGTTAAGGGAGCTGCCACTTAGAGAAATCCTTGCTGAATCTCCTATAAAAGTTCGCGAAACCCAAAAAAGACAGGAGAGCTTTCAGCGATGTGGGTATTGGCCAATACAAAACCGCGTTTACCTTAGATTGACTCATTTGGATTCCCTTGCACGTTATGTCATATGCAAGAAATTCCACTTCCGTGGCATGGAAGATACATTTTTCCAATTTTGAAAACAGATGAGTATCTCGAAGTCATTGTAGAACCTGGGTAACGTGTCGTACATGAAGTTCATAAGTTGCTGAATAAACCAAGATATCATCCAGATAGACGACAAGAAATTGATCTATCATATCATAAAAGACATCATTTATTAAATATTGAAAGGTAGCAGGAGCATTACAGAGTCCGAATGGCATGACCCTGTACTCATACAAGCCATATTTTGTCTTGAATGCAGTCTTCCATTCATCTCTGCTACGAATCCTGACCAAATTGTAGGCACCTCGGAGGTCTAAATTAGCAAATATGACTGATGAACCAAGCTGATCCAGTAAGACAGAAATTAGTGGAATGGGATATTGATTCCTGATAGTTATTAGATTCAGAGCCCTGTAGTCAATACATGGACGAAGATCCCCTTCCTTTTTGGGGACAAAGAATAGAGAGGAAGCTGCGGGAGATCGAGAAGGACAAATAAACCCAGATTTCAGAGCCTGATCAATATATTGTTTGAGAACATGGTCTTCTTTATGTGTCAATGAATACATTCTCCCAGATGGTATCTTGGCCCCAGGAATGAGATCAATGGGCAATCATAGGGTCTATGAGGCAGTAACACCATGGCACCTCCTTCATCAAATACATCTTGAAATTCAACGTATTCTTTCGGTAGTTCCCCCGTGATCACAGCTCCGATTGTGGATGCCACATCTAGCAGAGGGCAACATGGATTGTCAACGGGAGGTTTTGACCGCCAACACTGGTTTTCACAGTGTTCAGACAGAAATTCTATAGTATTCGTGAACCAATCAATGGTTGGATTGTGCACTCTGAGCCATGGGATCCCAAGGATCAACTTAAACTGTGGAGCGGAAATGAGATCAAACCCAATGGTCTCAGTATGTCCATGAAGTGTTTCATAACAAGGTCAACAGTCTGATGGGTAACCATGCCAGATAACAAAGAGGAACCATCTACTGCATTAACCACCACGGGTTTGTCTTTCGCAAGGATAGGTAAAGCTAACTCTTTAGCATATTGTGTATCAATATAATTTCCCATAGCACCAGAATCAAGCACTGCAGTAGCTGGAACTATATTCCCAGGAAGGACAATGAACGTAACTGTCATAGTAAATGGAATTACCAAACATGAGTCCATTAACAGACAAGAGCTCAGCAAAAGGACTCCTTTCATTGCCGAGCTTTCAAGTTTCCCTGTTTCTTCATGGGTTTTTTAGTAAAATCTTTCAAGAGATGATCGGAGGCACCGCAATAGAAACACAAATGGTTCTTTTTTCTATTTTCTCTCTCCTCCTGAGAAAGGGGTCCCAGAGTAGCCGCCCCTATCTGCATGGGCTCTGGTCCCCCTGTAGCCGGATTAGGGTTAATGCGGACTGGAGGAGGCAAACCCCTCTTCTCACCCTTTTTGGCAGCCTTTCAGGCATCAATCTGCAGAACCAGTTCCAATAATCCTGGAAACGTGCTCGGGACAACAGGTACCATAGCAAGAGTATCTTTAAAAGAATCGGATAACCCTTTGTAAAAAAGCGAGGCTTTTTTTTTATCATCGGGCCACCCTGTTTCAGCAGCCAACTGATTAAATTTGGCCAAATAAGCCAAAAGAGTTGAATCACCCTGTTGTAAATTTAACAACTCCAACTCCATAACATGAGCCTTGTATATTGTATCGAAAACCTTGCCCATGGCTTCAATCAATGCATCACAATCAAACAGTAGCGGGCTACCTTCCTCCAAAAGAGGGTTAGCCCAGGCTGCTGCAGTTCCCCTAAGATGGGACAATAAGAAAGTGGCTTTAGTTGCTGAATCTGGGAAAGATCCTGGCCTACATAAGTAGTGCAACCGACATTGATTGAGAAATGTCCTAAAGTGTTTAGGATCCCCATGAAACCTCTCAGGTGGAGCCAATGGAAATTGTGAGGTAATGTAGACCGGTCCTGCCTCGGCCTGTGCTGCTGCAACACCCGAACCCGAAGGGGCTGAAGGTGAATGATCCTGAAGAGAAGGTGGCTGCATGGCCGTTTGCAATTCCAAAATTTGTTGTTGGGTAGTGGCATGTGCTGTAGCCATGTCAGTGTGCAAGTCTGCCACAAACTGAAAGAGGTTAGTCAGGGTCTCGTTAGGATCCATTTATGAGGCTTCTGATTATGTCAGAATTCTCCTTCATAAACTTGACCCCGTAGTGTAGAAGAAGAATTCTTCCCACTAATGTATCCCTCTGGATGTATGAATAAACATACAGAGAAATCAATTAATTGAAAGACTGGATTCCCTCGAGACCTCGTGGCTGTAAAGAGAGACACGTAAGATTAATATCTTGAATCAAGACTGTAGTATAAACATACCAGATAAATAATAACACTAACCTGTGAGGCTAGTGACAAAACCAAGATATAGGAATGGAAATCTAGTCAGTAGACTTGAAAGCTCCTGTAACACAAATCAAGACAGAATAATTGGATATAGTAATACCGTATGTGATACAGAATGAGTAAAGGCAAATGACCAAAGACTAAACAAAAGGTATGATGGAGTAACAATTCACTAGGACCTAAAGAATTCTGAGATGTTTTTCTCCAGATACTGTACACTACCCTGTGTTACTGTGTAACAAACCCACCTGAACCCGAACCAAGTAGAAGAAAAAATCACTTAGTTAACATACCAGAATAGTTCTATGAAAAACCCCCACATCGCAGCAGAGGCTGAGTCCAGCTCCTACATTTCAGTGGATGCTGTCCGAATCCCGCGGAGCACCTGAGGCTGAAAACTACTCCCATGTTGCAGCGGATGCTGATAGAATCTCACGGGGCAGCTGAGGCTGGGAAACTACTCCCACGTCGCAGCAGATTCTGACTGAATCCCACGGTGCAGCTGAGGCTGAACACAACTCCCACGTTGCAGCGGCGGCTGATCGAATCCCACAGGGCAGCGGAGGCTGAAAAAAACTACTCCCACGTTGCAGCAGATGCTGACTAAGTTTGCGGTACGAAGGTACGTAAATCAACACCAAAATAGAACTAAGCAGAAGATCAACAAAAGTCAATGTTTCGTATGGGTGCCAAAATACAAAGGGGTCATGCAATGAGCAAGTCGAAAAACAGTCCAAGTAAAATAAAACATAGGCGTGTGGCGTCAAGACCAAGGTGCAGGCAAAAAAATATCCAAGGACGTAAGCTGAAATCTAATAACCAGGAAGTTCAGGGTACCAAGACAGACAAGGAATATCCAGAAAGCAGGTCAAGAAACATTAGCCAGAATTACAAAGGAATACGAAAAAAACACAAGACAGAAAAGCTCAATCAGAAGCACTGAATCCTGGACAAGGCAGAGCTAAAATAGAGCAGGTCATGTGACTAGCGTTCACTTCCTGGACGCTGGCTTCCTCCCCTTGACAACGGCTTTCAAAGATTCCAAGGTAACCTCCAACCCCTACTGTAGGGAAAAAGCCGAATCCTTTGGTGTTTTTGGCCGTTCTTCCGTGCTAGATAAGTTTTACCAGGGTATTTGGCAATCCGTGAGTTTCTTGAATACTGTCTCGAGTATCGTGGCATGGCATCATGTTACAGTGTGTTGCATTGTGTAGCACCCATAGGCATCCACTGTGTGTTCCAGCAGGGCCCATACAGGCTTGACTTGTGTTTGTTTTTGAGGCTTGGGGTCCAGACACATATGCCACTCCTGCTTCCCATTTCCATGGGCTTGCAAGGGTGGCACCGTGTGACAGTAACTTACATAGAGGCATTGGGCTTCCATCAGTTGTGTGGCCAGTCTGTAGTCCAAACTGTGTATACACCCCTAGTGGGGATTAATGATGGTTTCTCCACTGCATGGTTGATTTGTATATAGTATTCAATATTGCTCATTATGCATATTTACATGTTGCTTCTTCATGTGTTACCTTGCCTGTCTCCATTGCAGATGCAGTTCATGCTGTATGCAGTACCCTGCTACATTTACCTACCAGCAACACACTGAAGATGGGAGGGGTCGATGTGGTGCCTTTGTCAGATTGTGGCACTTGGACTATTGTGATTGGTCACTGTCAGACGTTGCCACTGTTGGCTCCTGTATTCATGATTTGTCATGCTGGTAAGTATATGTTCATGTGTGCAGCTTCTTTTTCATATGTAAGAGGGAATTGTCTGTGGCCTGTTTCCATTTGTGATGGTGCACTTTGTGACAGTTGTGTCATGTGTTGTGCATTTATTTGATTGCTTTCACATTGCATGCCATGACATGGTGTGTCGGGCCGGTGACATGGGGTTTGGGAGGGTTTGGGTGACATACCAGTATTTGGGTGTGCTGTATTGCAAGGGGGTAGTCCTTTATGCAGCATGAATGTGTGCCTTTTGCTGACATGGCATTGGGTTTCTTTAAGTAGCTAGGGATGCACACAATGTAGCACTTCCAGGGAAACAATCTCAGGGTGGTAGGGTTGTGACAGTTGACTGTCCCTTTCTCATCATCGATTGTCACATGGGATGTGCTAGGCCTGTGTGCACTGCGCATGGGTGGGATTTTAGGTGAAAAATGTAGCCACAAGCTGGGTACGGGCTGCCTTGCCACGTGCCCTTTCCCCTCCCATGCGCAGCGGCCATGCATGTGGTTGGGGATGTGGGGGCACCACCATGTACACCGGCATACCACACCGGGTTGCAACGTTGTGCAGGAAACATGCTGCCACAATGATCCTGCACACTACCGGGGGCGCATATAGAAGCTGGCCACCAGAGCGGCCAAGGGAGCGGAAACGTGACTTGAGCACTCCGAATGTGCGCTCCACTATGCCCCGGGTTGCAATATGGGCTGCGTTGTATCTTACCTTGGGTGGTGTGGTGGAGTTCCGTATTGGCGTCATCATGTAGGTGCTCAGAGGGTAGGCACTGTCTCTGGGGAGGTGATAATGGTTGTGATTAGTTGGGTTTTGCCATTTCTCTGTGTGTGACATGCATGCATGTGCACAGGCATTTGTACTAATGAGCCATGTGTCGCCATGCCTCCCAGCTTCCAGGTCCCGGTTTAGGGGTGACATTCTGAATATGAAACTATCATGGGTGGCCCCTGGATAGTTTGCGTAGACAGAGGTGATTATTCCCTTGTCATTGCATACCACCTGCACGTTGATGGAATGCCAGTGCTTGCGGTTGCATTTGTATTTGTATTTATTTTATTTGTAGCGCACGCCAGGCCCAGGGGCATCCGGGCGTGAAAAACTTAGTAGCCATATTTACATAGATTCCACAACATATACAAAATAAACAATAGAGCGTAAATTTACAGTATAGTACATAGGTGATCACAATGGGTAGTTATCATATGAACATAATTTAGGCGAGACAGAGTTTAGAGGAGGCAGATAGCTCAAGGTGATTGCTACAGGCAGAAGGCTACATTAGATTTGAGCGAAAAGCCAAGATTTGGTTTTCAGTTTGAATGAATTGAATGAAGGCTCAGTCCTGATAGTGGACGGAAGAGTGTTCCATAGCTTAGCGGCCAAAACAGGGAAGCTTACGCCCCTGGCTTTTTGGAGTTTAAATCTTGGCAAAGATAGGCTGTGTGTCTAGGCAGTTCTTTGGGGTCGAGAGGAAGTGTGCAGGGAAAGGCGGTTGGAAAGCTAAAGGGGGGCCTTATTTGTCAAGCATTTGTGGGTGAGGGCAAGTGTTTTCAGCGCAATTCTCTGTTTGACAGGGAGCCAATGCAGGTTAGTCCTGATATCGGATATGTGTTGGTTTCTTGGAATATTTAAAACCGCTCTAATGGCGTTATTCTGGGTAATTTGCAGTTTGTTAAGGTTGGCCTGGCTGGTCCCCAGATAGAGGGCACTGCAGTAGTTAATCTTAGACATGATAAGCGTTCTAGCTAGAGTGATGCTATTGGGGGTGGTCAGAAAAGGTCTGCAGTCCGCAATGAGTTTGCAGGTATATGCCGACGCTGATCTGACGGCATTAGTGTGTCTTGTCAAGGACAGGGTGGAGTCAAGATAAATGCCCACGGTTTTAGTATCCTTGGACACTTTAATGACATTGCCATCAATGATGAAGGACTGATACAAGTGATCTAATTTATAAAGCTGTTGAGAGGAGCCCAAGATGAGGAGCTCTGTTTTATCATCATTGAGACAAAGTTCGTGTTGGGCCATCCAAGCCTGGATTACCAAATATCCTTCATTCAATGCCTTGGTATCCGCAATGTGATCACCTGTGATGGGGATGAATATCTGGGTATCATCAGCATAAGTAGTGTAAGAGACACCCAGATAATCAAGAACATCAAAGAGTGGTTTGGTGAACACATTGTAAAGTGTAGGTGACACACACAAGTTGTAATAGGCTTGTAATTAGTTGGTATACTCGCGTCTAAGGAAGTTTTTTTTAGCAGTGGGATCACCCAGGCATCCTTGAGATTGTCGTGAACAATACCTGTTTTAAAGGAGGAGTTGATAAAGGCCGTTATGAAAGGGGCAAGGTCATGAGCCGATTCCTTGATGATGGAGGCAGGGCAGGAATCACCTTGGCAATTTGACGGTTTAATTCAATTGATGATGACTTCCACTTCGGCAATGGTGAGTGGAGGGAAGGCAAACGGATTGATCTTGGGTGATACCAAGGGAAGAGTCCTGATAGGAGTGGGCTGACGATTATCCAGCTTCAATCCATTTTGTTTATCTTTAATTTTAGATTGGAGGGAAGCGATTTTATTCAGTAGGGCTGTCTGGATATTAGCGCACCAATTGTGTCTTAAATACAAGTGTCAGGAGGTGTGCCAGGAGATTCATGTTCCTTTAAGATCTTGAATAATTCTCTGGTATTCGAGTCTGCTTGCATGATGCAGGTATTAAAGGACTCTTTTTTGGCATGGTAGATAGCTTCTTTATAGTTAAGGGTGGCTAGGATAAGGCCATCCTTGTGAGCGTCTGACTGATGGGTTCTCCAGCGGTTTTCAGCGCAATGTTTAGTTTTGCAGAGCACTCTTAACTGCGGTGTAAACCAGGAGTTGAGGTGCGCATGCTGTTTAGGCTTTCTCATTTTAATGGGGGCAATAGAGTTTAAGGCTGAGAGCATCACTTGATTGTAAGTGTCAGCAAGGATTGTCGGATCAGAGCAGGAGTATGTGACCTTGTTAAGGGAGGGGAGTAAAAGAGGGAATAATTTCTCTCTAGTTATGTCCTTTTTGTTTCTAGTAGGGATGGTAGGAGCCATTATTGGTGGAGGGCGTGAGGCTGCTTCAATCGTAAAGGTAATGATATGGTGGTCAGACCATACGCAGGGTATATTAGATAGTACATTGCTGTTACAATTAGTATCGGCTAGCCAGTCAAGTGTCCTTCCTTTGATATGGGTAGGTTCTAGGATGTGCTGAGTGAATCCGAGGTCGGTTAGAGTATTAGCAAGGTCAATGGCGGTAGGGTCATTGAGTTCAAGGAATCCCAAATTAAGGTCTCTTAGGAGAATGATTTGCGAGTTAGTTTTAGATTTATCAAGTAATAAGGTAGAGATGTCATCCGCAAAGGAGGAAGCTGGGCCGGGTGGTCTGTAGATAAGGTTTCTATAGATGTGCTCAGTGGCCGTAGGTGGACGTAGAGCCACATGGGTACAATCAATGGCATCGAGCACTTTGGGGAAGTGTGCCACCCTGTAATAATCCTGGAGCATGGCCTGCCTTTCTGCGGGTGTTCTGGGCATGTACATGTGCCTGCAGACTGAGGGGCGTGCAGTCATGATTGCCAACACCTGGTGTAGGCAGCGTGACTGCGTGGGCTGTGAGACGCCCCCAACTATGGCACTTGTCCGCTGAAATGAACCAGTGGCCAAGAAATAGAGTACATTGAACACCTTTTCCAAGGGGCTCAGTGCTTGGGAACACAGGGTGGGTAATGTGAGGTCATCCTCCCACCCACTCACCAGGTCTAGGATGATATGGGCTGGAAACCTGTACCTGCCATAGACCTGGTCATAAGGCATCCCAAAAAGGCTGGTCCTGGGTAAAAAAATGCAGGGCCTGGCTATCCTCCTCCTCCTGCGGTGTCCCATGACCACTGCTGCGAGGAACGGCACATTCATCGTAGCGGTATGAGCTTGTTTGTTGTTTGTGCGCACTTTTATGCTGCGCGGGGGCGCTTATGCCAGCTTTCGCCTGCCGTATGTGTTTCTGGCTTAGCGCATCTTTTGTGGCACGCAGGTTTCCCCGGTTCAATTCGATGAATACGTGTTGTTAGCGCGCGTGTGGGTGTTGTGAGGATTTGACAACGGTACTTCCCCCGTAACGCCTACATTTTCGCGTGTTTAGTTTAGTTTAGTTTAGTTTATTATTTGTAGGGCGCGCCAAGCCCTGGAGCATCAGGGCGCACAAGACAAGAATATGCTCAACTTTGTTACAGGTACATCTACATAATCATAGTACATTCAGCAATAAATAAAATATATACAGGTACATGTGCATGGTCATAAAGCAGTATACAATAAGCAAGAATGAGCAGGGCTGGAGCTAGGTCCAGACAAGAGGTGAACAATGTGGAGGTGATATACAGTGGAATAAGTACAGTAATATACAATGGTGTAAAATACAGAACGTGGTATCAGAGCTGGGGCATGCAGGTGGATCGCTAGTAGGGACAGTCAGGTCAAGCAGGTCGGATTAGTTAGATGTCATTAGCTCTCAGCCACTTGGTCAAATTCTGCCTGAATTTCGTAAAGGGCTGGGGTTCTCTTATGTCATGTGGTAGGGAGTTCCAAAGCTGTGCTGCTTTGACTGCAAAGCTATGTCCTCCAATAGTGGCACGTTTAAAGCGAGGGACATAGAGGCAATTCGCATTGACCATTCTTGTTGGTCTAGGTGAGGTTCTTAAGTGTAGCCTGTCCATGAGGTAGGGTGGTGCCATGTTATTAAGGCACTTGTGAGTAAGGGAGGCAATTTTAAGTTGGATTTTGTCCTGAGTGGATAGCCATTTATATTCTCTTCTTATAGAGGAGATATGCTCTTTCCTGTTGATCTTAAGCGCGGCTCTCAGGGCATTATTCTGTAGGACCTGGATTTTTTGGATAGTCTGTTTGTTAGCCCCAATGTAGAGACCATTACAGTAGTCCAGTTTGGACAGTATAAGGGCTCTGGCAAGCGTGATGCAGCTGTCTGTAGAGAGGAATTGCTTGCTGGCTCTAATGAGTTTGCAAGTTTATGCTGTAGAAGAGGCTAGGGAGTTGACTTGTTTGCCAAAGTTTAAGGTGGCGTCAAGGTAAAAGCCTAGGGTCTTGACTTCCTTTGCTACTTTGATATTGTTCCCATCGATAATGAAGCTGGCATAGTCAGTGTTAAGTTTAGTTATGTATGTCGGGGTGCCTAGAATTATGAGCTCAGTTTTGTCATCGTTCAGGCATAAGCCGTGTGTGGCCATCCATGCCTGAAGGATGCTGTAAATTTTATTCACTAAGGCCAGATCCACGACGTAATCTCCTGAAAGCGGAAGGAGGATCTGGGTATCGTCTGCATAGTTGGTGTATGCGATACCCAGATGATCCATTTCGTCAAAGAGCGGCTTTGTAAATATGTTATAGAGGGTTGGTGATACACAAGATCCCTGGGGTACACCGCACGTTATAGGGATCGGGTCAGCTGAGGCTGATGGAGAGAAGACTCTCATGGTGCGGTTATTCAGGAAGGATTTGATCCATAATATGGCCTCTTTAGAGAAGTGAGCAGCAGAGTCTAGGTGGCTGCATAAGACTGTATGGTCGACTAAATCGAACGCTGCTGAGAGGTCTAGCAAGAGGAGTAAGGCTGCTTGGCCATTGTCCCTACATTGATCTATTTGGGCCTTGAGATCGATAAGGGCAGTCTCTGTTCCATGCTGGGGACGGAATCCAGATTGGCGGGTTCCGAGCAGGTGGTTGGATTCAAGGAAATTTTGTATTTGCATGTATGCCACTTTGTCTAAAATTTTTAGAAGAAAGGGCACAGTCGTGATAGGCCTAAAATTGGTGGGAATGGCAGGGTCGAGGGTTTGCTTCTTTAGGAGTGGCAGGACCCACGACTCTTTAAGATTTTTCGGTACAATGCCGGTAGTGAAGGATGAGTTGATGAGTTTAGTTATGAATGGCGATAGTTCTCTCGCAGCATCCTTGATTAATTGTGCAGGGCATTGGTCACCTTTACAGTTGGATGGTTTAAGTCCCAGGATCACTTTTTCGACTTCAATGGTAGATACCTTGGAGAAGCAGAAACGTGTTATTTGTTTAGATTTAAGTGGGGGTGCTGGGGTTAGAGCGTCCTGAGGTGTGAGAGATGCTTTTTTGAGGGCGATTTTAGTTTGTAAGTTGACTACTTTGTTGGTGAGGGCAAACTGAATGTCTGAGCACCATTTTTTGTCCTTGGTGCAGTTTTCTTGGGGAATGATGGGTGTTTCCAGCTCTTTCAAGATACTGAACAGTTCTCTGACACTTGATTTAGATTGGGATATTCTAGTATTGTATGTTTCCTGTTTGGCTAGTAGGATATCTTTTTTGTATTGGGATGATATCTTTGCAAGGTTTAGTTTGTTTTCTACTGTAGGAGTAAGTCTCCATTTGGATTCTAGTTTTCTTTTGGTTAACCTGAGATTTTTTAGGTGGGGGGTGAACCATGAGTTGAGATGTTTTTTCGGTTTACTAGTCCGTAATTTGAGCGGTGCTATGTGATCAAGGGCTGAGTTCATAGTTTCATTGAATTGATCAACTAGCATATCAGGCTCCGTGTTAGCTGGGAGCGAGTTTAGTTGGGGTAGTATGATTGGCAACAATTTTTCCGTGGTTATTAGCTTTTTGTTCCTCATGGGTATAGGAGGGGCAGGTGTGGGCTTGGCTGTGGCTAAGTTAGTATCTACTGTAAATAGAAGTAGAAAGTGGTCCGTCCAGATCTGGGGAACAGTGTCTGTAATGGTTACTCCACAGTTGTGATCAGCTATCCAGTCAAGGATGCGACCTTTATTATGAGTGGGACAGGTGACTCTTTGGGCAAAGCCCAGCTCTTTTAGGATCAGAGCAGTAGCTGTGGACTGGGTGTCTTTAATATCATTGTAGCCTAGGTTGAAGTCTCCTAGCACTATAGTTTGGGAGGTGTTTTTCAAATTGTTGGACAGGGTGGTGGAGAGGTCCTCAACAAAGGTTCCAATAGGACCAGGAGGTCTGTAGAGCAGGACAATGTTTAATGTTTGGGAGCTGGCGGTGGCTATTTTGACCGAGAGGCATTCACAAGATTTCGTGATGAGGGATGTGGAGACTCTTATGTCGAGACTGATCTTGGCAATAATGGCTAGACCCCCGCCTCGGGAGGTGTGTCTGTCAGCTCGTATGATGGTATAATTGTCGGGAACTGCTAAGGAGAGGGCGGGACCCGCTGCATCGTGAAGCCATGATTCTGATATGGCTAGGAAGTCTAGGTGGTGTCCGAGAATAATATCTGAGATTTCTGTAGCATGAGCGACTAGGGACCTAGCATTTATGAGTGCAACTTTGAGGTGATGTTTAGTGAGCATGGTGCATGCTATAATGGTAGGTTTGGAGCATTTTTGTGTGGGTCTTTTAGGGATATGAGCTTTCCTAGTGTGTTCTGCAGTGTTTTTCGGCTGTATGTTCATTTTTAGGAAGTTGATTTGTTCAATTTGCTTTGCTGGTAGTTCGTACAATTTTGGTAGGCGAGCACGAAGTTTGAGGTTTCTGTCTGTGGTACTACAGGCCCTGTATGTGGTAGTATCATCTTGATATTGGTTTACTGTAGGTCCCATGGTATGTTGAGAAATAGGTGTTGTTCCCCATTCTGCGTGTTCTGCCCCCTTTTTAGGTGTGTGCGCTGGGCGGTGAGCGCCTTCACTGGCCGTCTCGCGCACAGCCTTCAGGATGTCGCAATGACGTGTGCGTCACACGCAGATTCGGTGCAGGTCACAGGTGAGTCACGCGCGCCTTCCATGAATCGCCAAACGGCCGCTTGCGCAGCTTTCGCACGCGTGCGCCGTGATTTTCATGCTTGCACCCCCGTTTTCAGCGCACATTAATTCCATGAATTACCCTGACAAACTAAATGAGGACAAAACTAAGATTGTGACGTTTGGGGGAAAGGACAGGAAACGAAGTGGGAATTGAAAGAGACCGGAGTGGAGGTAGGAGATTCGTATATGTACTTAGGCATTTTCAAGAGACTGCTAGTGGTCGCCCCATATCAAACAACAGGCGGAGAGGGACAGAATTGTCCGTGAGAGCCTACAAAGGTTTTATGTTAAATATGGAGCCCGAAGATTGGATAGATGAATTGAGGTTTTTAAATATAAAGTTTTTACTCAAATGCTTTATTGTAATGAGATTTTGGGCTACTCTTTCTCTTGAGGTTGTACAATTGCATTTTTGGCATCAAACTCTGGGGCTGGCTTCTGTCTGGTTGTCCGAGCAGTGCACTGAGAATCGACCTGGGATCCAGAGTATCACTTCCCTGTCACAAGCCAGACAACTAGCCTAGTTTGCAAAAATAAAACTATATGTAAACACAAATCCGAATCTTCAGTTGGGATTTTCAGCCATGTAAAGCCACCGGGAAGCATATAAGCCGGTCTGGTATGAGACTGGCAGCAGACTTTGGGTTGAGAAAGGTTCCTGGCTGGAAGAGGAAGAGTCAATTACGACCAAGTCAAAACAGAAATCAAGACCTGGTCCACAGAAAACCTGCTGCGGGTAGATGGGGGGAAATCTGTGCTCTACGGTCCCTCATAGCCTATGCACAGTATAAGGGGACCCTGTGGGCCCCGGGGCCGATATTAGATTTAGATTGCCCGGACAGAGGAAGACTTCTTCTTAAAGACAGGTCAAATTTGCTTCCACTGGCGAAAAGATCTACTTGGTCAAAAGCTTCAACAAAATGCATCTGTGATATGGGTGCGGATGAAGATCTGGTGCACTTCATTTTGTTATGCCCATTTTATAAAAGGGAGAGGATGAGATGGCTGAGACCTTATTTTTTAGCATGAAATATTAGATATTGTAAATATCTTATATGGAGGCAATGTTTTTAATTTTTAACTGTACTAACTCACAATTTCTTTATGATCTTATGAACCATCTAGGTCAGTCGCTAAAGAAGAGGTTCTGTATAACATATTTTAGTATGGGTTTATGAGGAAAGGTGTGATGGTGATATTAAACTGTAAATAATGTGGTTTTAGTTGGACTAAGTTATATTGTATTGATGTTTATAACCAGTCTTGTTTTATTATGTAATTTGTTGTGATCTTATGTATTTATTATGTTAATGGAGAAATCTGAATAAAATATTATGATGACTTAAATTCATGTATGCTTTTAAACATTAAGGACCTCATCACCAGTTGGCCGGTAGCCCCGGCGCTACTACCGCCGGGGCTATTAGAGCTACCGCCAACCCCCCCAGCGCTATTAGCAGCGGATCACAGGTTTGACGGAACGGTTGGTTCCCATTCCCAATTGGGCTCGCAAGTTTCATGCTATTACCGCTGGCAGAATTCCCGCCGGTGGTAATAGCACCAAAAATTGTCAAATTTGCAGCAGATTTGCCCCCAGCTCAGAGCTGGGGGCAAATCTGCCAAGCCCATGATCTGGCGGACCCTTAAATGCAGTGGTAATAGCGCTACCGCCGCATTTAAGGGTTACCGCCAGACTCGTGATGAGGCCCTAAGTCGTGAACATAAAACTCACACATAAAAATAGAGTTATGCTATTAATAAAAGAGTAACTTTGTTTTTGAAAAGTGTGCATTCCTTTATTTGTATATAGCTAGCTATTCATCACGCATCGTTTATAAACCTTCAACATATCCACCAGTAGTCCAATGCAAAAGTTACAAATCGAACTGCAGATATTTTACCTAACACTAGCCAAAATAGATCTCCTATGAACTGTGAGACACGGGATATACTGAGAATTGTGACCAGTTCATCTGACATAAAGTTAGTTTCCTGAACCATACAGAACAGCAGACTAGTTTTAACATAGTGCGTTAAACCCGCATACAAAGAAGACATTTATTTATTTATTTATTTATGTATATACAGAACGAATCAATGCGCTTTTGATCCCAAAAGTACGTACAATACATAGGAAATGAGATCTGATAGGAAGCAGTGAGCTTCTTAGAATGGGGTGAGTTTGAGGGACCTTCTGACCAGGTTGAAAAGGGGAGTAAATGTAACAGTCGCTGGGGACAATACATAAGTGGACATATGTAGATTGAGGATAACCAACATGGGACATTTTTAAGTGCAGGTAGGTGGTACAGCCAGCTGTGCTCGGGATGTGACAATGATGGGTGAAGTGCTAGAATGGAGGCAGAGGAAGTGCAAGACAGAGGCAGGTTAGGGGCAAGTGAAACATGTTAACTAGCAGACGGATGAGAGGTAGGTTAAGAGGGTAACTCAGAGGCGAGAAGGTAGGATTTTAGTTTGGTTTTGAACAAATCTTTGTGGACTGTTTCTTGGATGTCCATGGGAAGAGAATTCCATGCAAGTGGAGCAAGAAGAGAGAAAGCTTGGAAGGGAGAGGAAGCACAGGGAGGGGGAGGAACCACAAGGGTAGTGGAGGAGTCCGATCAGAGATTATGAGAAGGCTTATAGAGTTGGATAGAGGAGGATCGGTACATTGGTGCTTTACAGTGGATAGAAATGTGAACCAGGAGAAGAAATCTAAATCTGGCCCTGTTTTGCATCGTCAGCCATCCAGCCTGGTTGCAGTACGAGGAAGTAGGTGTGAAATAAGGGAGTTCAAAGACAGTCCTGGTAGCGAAGTTAATGATCTTGTCAAGAGGACATAAAGCATCGTTGGGGAGACCAAATAGGATGCTGGCACAGTAGTAACGTTTAGAGAAGGCAAGCGTGGTTAAGAGATGCTTGGCTGTGTTGAAAGGAAGTAGGTGCCTGATTTTCCTAATATTTAGGAGGTTGAGACAAGCTGTTGTTCCAGTTTTGGAGATGAAAGAGGAGAAGGTGTGGGAGGGTCATAGCTGACACTGAGGTTTCTTTCTGAAGAAGACTAATGGAGAGTGTCAGGCGGGAACTGGATAGGCAGAGGAAGAGATGAGAGAGAGCTTTTGGCAGGAAAGAACCTCTATGCTGGTAGAGTTTAGCATCAGAGAGTGAAAAACCACTGAATATTTAATAGCAGAGAGACAGTTTGAAATTTTGATAGAGAGATCAGAGGAGAGTTCAGAAATTAGAAGATTTGGGTGTCATCTGCAAAGAGTTGGTACGAGAACCCAAAGGATGAGATTAGTGGTTCAAGAGCAGAAGTTTTGAGTGTAAAGCGGCACAGACCCAAGTCAGTGCCTTGTGGAACACCAACAGTTAGAGGAGTGAGTTGAGGGGTGTTGTTGCTCCATGAGACAGAGAATTGGCGAGGTGCAAGGTAGGATTCAATCCAGGCAAGGGCCTGTTCTTGAACCCCAAGAAGAAAGAGATTATTAAGGAGATCAGAGTGATCACCAGTGTCAAAGACAGGAGACAGGCCAAGGAGAATTAGGATAGAGGATAGGTTTGAGTGCTTAGCAGAGGGGAGGACGTTGGACACATTCATAAGAACAGTTTTTTCGTGGAGTGACAGGAGTAGAAACCTGCTTATAGGGGGTGTCCAAGGTGGCGGGTGTCTACGAAATTGGTAATACGGTTGAACACAACCTTTTTGAACTAATTAGAGTAGTGTGGAAGGACAGACACAGGCCGAAAGTTAGCTGGTAGGTTCGGGTCAGCCTCTTGCTTTTTTAGGAGAGGGATGACTGTGGCTGTTTTGAAAACAGAGGGAAAGCAAGCAGAGTCACAGGACAGATTGAATAGTTCAGCGGGGTGAGAGGGCGCTATATGAGGCAACAGGCTTAGGAGCAAGAGGGTCTGATTGGGCACAAGAGGGGTTAGCCTTCATCAATACAGATAGCACTTCGTCAGTATTAGTGTGACTAAAGTGGGAGATGGAGGCAGGGGGTGATGGTAGAGTATGCAGAGTGTAAAATGTAAGAGGAGGGAGTGCCGGGAAGGTCAGGAGAGAGTCTCGAATTATGGAAAGTTTTGCAGCAAAGTATTCAGCTAGGTCATTAGCTATAAGAGTGGAGTTGATAGTCATAGACTTAGGAGGAATAAGGAGTGAGTTTAGAGTGCCCTGTAGGCCGCAAGAATGGTTGGCATGGGAGTTAAAGAGGGTTAGGGAGAATTCCCTTTTAACTCTATCAAAAGTGAACTTGAGAGAGTTCAAGGCAGAGAGGTAGAGTTGTAGGTCCTCATGCGAGTTGGTATGCCTCAGTTTGTACAGCAGTCGACGCATGTCTGTGGGTAGAGATGTTATGAATGGGGCGACCCATGGTTGAGGATGCTGAGACTTAAGGGTGAAAGTAAGAAGTGGGAAGTGAGAGGAGAATGAGTTGTTAGGGATAACTCCCAGGCAAGCAGGACGGGTTGCTAGGAGTTCATGGATATCAAACTCATAGAAGGCCTAACTCCACCCAATACCAAAGGAACGTAAGTTCAGACAAGTAGCAAGTTCAACTGA
Organism: Ambystoma mexicanum; assembly: GCF_040938575.1. Classification (NCBI taxonomy): domain Eukaryota; kingdom Metazoa; phylum Chordata; class Amphibia; order Caudata; family Ambystomatidae; genus Ambystoma; species Ambystoma mexicanum. The sequence continues at coordinate 107,680,243 of NC_090936.1, read as the reverse complement.
GGTTTATTACAACCCACAAACCACAGGGATCAAATGCACGGAGGCAATTCAAGGTGCAGCTCAAAGAACTCTTGTTGGCAGGCCTTTTTTGATAGCATGTTGCATCACAAGTGCATCACACCCTGGGTCCTTCTCCAAAAACCTGTCTCCACTCCGGATAGGAAGTTGAGTGGTAGTCCCCCTATATCAGCCCCTATAGAGGTTATCGGATAGGCTCTCGCCATGTCAGGTGTCAGGCCTGGTCCATCCCTGAAAACTGTTACTTACTAAATGTTACAGTATGTGAATCCAATGATTGTTCGGTGGCCCCAGTTACCCACCACTAGGGCCCTAAATTGTGATTGGCTGAGCCGTGGGCACCCAGGCCTGGGACAAAATCAATTCCGAGCTCGGACTGCACCTGTTCACGGTGCTGTGTGCAACTATGTGTCTGCGATGTAACCGTGTGTAGACCATTATTGTCGTCCAAGTGTTCCTTTCCCATCGTATAACTGTAGCTCACAAGTAGCAATTTCTTTGCGATCGTCGTCTGGTCCATGAGACGGCTGCGCTTCTCAGCCGCTGAATCTTGCTTCGTTCTCAGCTCAGCTGAGTCATGTGCCCAGAGACCACGCTCTTGAGTCTTGGAGTTCTGAATTATTCTGATTTCAAGGAGAATTATGCTTCTCTACTGTCAGTGTTACTTCAGTTCAGAGGAAGGAATGTCACCCTACAACAGTGCAACCTTGGCAGTGGCCTCGTTCCCCACCACAGTACCTCTGCTTACACACAGCGGCTTCAGATTTTTGGGGCGAATATGGCCTGCTATGATTTTCTAAGCCTTGGCCTGGTTTTCCCTGTTTGTGTGTCTTCCATATAGGATCCATAGGTTAGTGCATTATGGCCCTATCAGGTCCTGTGGGTTCTCCTGCCATTCCATGGGGTTATTTGCATGCAAGCATCTGCAAGCACGTAAACGTGATCTTCTTGCTACTGGCGTTTCTGCGTTGATGCGATAAGCAAGTGGCAATATAATAAATGTGCAGGCAGTATGTATTTGTAACAGTCCTCTATCTCATAGAATTGTACGCATGTGTTCTTCATGCATTTGGGTGTGTGTCCCGACTGTGTGGATGGCACATGTGCTTCATGTCTAATGCTGCTAGGTTGTGTTGTCTCTAACGACTTGAGGCATGGCTTCTCAGAGCTTTTGTCAATTCTGTCCATATAGCTGTCTTTGGTTCCGTCTTGTGCCTCTTCATCCATCCTGGGTAGTGCTTGTGCTACTCCGTGGTTGGAAGGACGGCTAAGAGGATACTTCATACTTCTCATGTTACTTGATCATCGTGGGTGCAGTAGGGGTTGGTGCGAGCTTATACAATTGGTGGCCATATTGTCTTTGATTCTTCTTTCGGTTGGGGTGTCTCTCGGGACAGGGCGAATAGTTCGACCTCCTCTCTTCAGTCCCCCCTCTGGTCGACTTGTCGACCACACCACCATCATCTCCTCCATCGTCCATCAACTGCCACACCTTCGTTATTCCTGTGAGGTGTCTGTAGTAGTTGACATGATCTTCAAAGGACCAGTACATATAGACGCATCCACCTCGGATTTGCACCATACCCATTTCCCCACATACTTCTTTGGATTGCGTGGGTTATCTACCTTTATTTCAGGCCGAAACAGTTCAGATTCTGCTATTTTTTGTCTTAGGCTTTTCCTCTCCTTGACATTATAGTCCATTGCTTCTCCTGTCTCAATTTTCATTAGTACTCGCATCCCTATTGCTTCTTCTGCTGCCTTCTTGCACCTGCCATACATATCTTGATGCCACACAGAGATGCTGCTCTTAGTACTAGCGCTCCAACTATCACCTTCAACTATCCACCAACCAGGACGGCATCCACGACCAGAGATATGCGAACCAGCTCTTGTCCGTCCCTGTTCCTTTCGCCTCTTATTCCATCTTTGAATGCATCTGGGCCAATTGGGTAACTGCGTCCGAGAGTGTTCCATTATATTTGTCGTTGGCAGGTATGAATGTCTAACAGGAACTTCCCGTTCTTGCGCATACTCCTCCTTCCATAGCTGTGAGGAGGTCCAGAACGTACCTATTCTGGAGCCCCACTAACCTTATCGCTCTGAGCTCTTCTTTTATTGCGTTGAACCCATTTACCATTGAGTTTATGGTTACCATCAGCTCCCAGCGAGTGATCTACAACCATTTGGTGTTTACATATGTCTGTAGTACAGGTATTTGTGATGCAAAGAACATTTGTGTCCTGCTGAACGACCTGTGGGATGCTGGAATTTCATCCGGTGCTGCTTCTGATCTTCCTCATAAGTAATTCCCCTCTCTCCTCACCCTGCTGAGTGTTTTGTGCTGGTCTGCGTTGTTCGTTTGAGTAGTTGTTGCGGTATTCAGCGATCTTTTCTTCCTCTTGTTTGTTTGCATTTTTGGGAACTCTTCAAGTTTAACATCCTTCCTCGGCACCCCTAAAGAGGGCATGTTGACATGCGCTAGGGAGCATACTCCTCCCCAGTTTGGTGGCAGCTTGTCATACGCTTTAGATCCGCAAGCCCAGTAGTGGTCCATCAGCACTGCTGTTCCTGCCACCATTTCAGGTATCTTCTCTACCCTTTGGCATCCTATGTTTTCCCCCACATCTTCATCTCCGTTGTGCTGATAGCAGAGAGCTGGTGTCTTGAGGCAAACTATAGGCAGTGGTCCAGCTTCATTGTCCACCCATGTCACTAAGTTTGCGCTCCTGTCCGACTTATTGAGACATTTGTTGTTTTCCTCTTGGACCTTATTCAGTGCAGCTTTTGTCAGAGTTAGTGCCTTGCTTCCCACAACTCCATCTTCCAATCTGTCCCTTGTATATACTCTTCCGTAGATCAGTATCTGTGGTCTTTCCCAGCAAGCAGGTTCTCCTCCCATTTCCTTTACTCTTGACCACGGTCATGGCAAGTATTCCAGTGTGATAGTCTTTGTTTCTTCTTTCTCTGTTCCTTCAGTTATGTACTGCAACCCCTCACTGAGCTGCCAGTAATTGTTCATCATGGCTAATGTCTTTATATAATTGTCTTGATATGGAAAGGTTCCCTGGGACATCGACCTTAATGTGGCCCTTTTCCCTTGAAATTTCCCTTGTGTCTGGAACATTGATGGATACATCAAGCATTGTGCTCTTGGTGTGGGTATTTATGTTTCTACGAAGGTTCTGGAGGCACTCATGGCATAGGGGATTAAGGAGCAGACATAACAGCTCTCCCTGGTCGTATCCTTACCAATTTTGAACATGTGCTTGTACCACATGTTGTTCGTTATGTGTGCTGTGTCTGTGAGATACGTGTTAACTCCCTTCATGTCTGTGGCAACACTGTGCTTACCTCTCCTTACCTCATCAGCAGTGTCTCCTCTTCCACCTGACATGGTTTCCTTGCTGCTTGGGTCGTGGGAATGTTAGTAAGGGACACAACTGTTACATGCATAGCAAGGTACATCTGCCAGAAAACACCACCCAATAGTCCAAGGGATAACAGGAACCAAACAACAGTTATTACAATCATTATTTTAGTCATCATTACCACTTATGCTGCATGTGAGCACCTGAAGAGATGATAACGTTGCCCGCCTGAAATTTGCGATAAAAGCGTAATTTGGTTAGTACTTATGAGTATTAGTCAAGCTCCACTAACTAAGTAATTGTTAAGTGCCCTTGTGAAGATAATATAATAATGTATGTGGGCAGGACGGGATATGTGCTACGTTCAAGTTGGGGATAGGCTTGTGTCAAATATTCTTTGTATGCTAGATAGTATATCTCAGGGGACCATGCTCAAAAGTGTCTGGGTCTCATAGCATGGACAAATTGGTTGGAAAATGCTTCGGGGTGATCAATGGGAGCCAACATCAAGCTAATTCTCTAACAATGATATCAACAAGCGCAACATCCTGCATCTGTGAGACACGAAAATGGTTGAATTGTGTTACAGCTGTCAAATGTGCATAACTTGCATAACCTGCATGTGCAAGAAAAGAAAAGGTTAAATCGTGTTACTGCTGTCAATGTGCATTCACACACCCCATTTAATTGCGGGTGGTACGTACATGTGAACTTGTGTTTCATTCCCAGTAAAGACGTGTAATGTTGGAACATTTCATTGGCGAAGTGAGGGCCATTATCAGACCTCAGGACCTCACAAACGACCCAGCTTGGGAATACTTCCCAGACCAGAAATTTAGCAGCTTGGAGAGTCTCAGCATGGGAACAGGGTCTAGCTTCTATCTATCTTGAAAATGGGCAGACAACTACAATCATGTTTCAGTACCCTTGACATACTTGGATCAAGTCCACATAGTCAACATGGAGATATAGGAATGGGCCTTTGGGTTTTGACACGGCCCCTCTCACAACTCCCAGGGTGTGTCCAGTTGTGAACTGCTGACATGTCAGACAGTTACTGATAACATTTGCCACATGTTCATTCAAATTAGGACAGAACCAGTTTTCTCTGATGCGTGCTGCAATGACTTCCTTCCCTCTGTGTGTTGGATGGTGTAACTGTGTCAAAACTGTTTTCAGTAATGCAAGTGGTATGACCACCTTTCCAGTGTTGTTTTGTCACCATAGGGCGTCTGTACGGGACATCAATCATCCCCTTTCCAAGAGATCCTTTTCCTCCCTGGGGGCAGCTCTTTACAGTTCCATGATTTGTGTCTCTGGTAGGGGATTGTATCCTTCCTTCAATACCAATTTCCTTACTCCTCTTGAGCCCTGTGCTCTATCCTTCAACTCCAACAGATCTCCAAAATAAGATGCACATTTTGCCTCCTGGTCTGCTGCCTCATTCCCTTTGGATATTGCATCTTCCCCTTTGGTGTGTGCTTGCCACTTCACCAATGCTAGCTCCTGTGGGTATGCAATTACTTTAATCAGCTCTCCCAGCAGTAGTGCATGCTGTACTGGAGTTCCATCTGCCCTCCTGTACCCTCTCTGAGCCATCGTGCAAAGCCAGAATGGATTGTGGATGTGATGTACGCACTGTCCGAATATATTGTCACTCTTTTATTTACACTGTTTTGTAGGCCAGTATGAGGGCCACTAATTCCGCTGCTTGTGCTGAATAATGGGGTGGTAGCCTGGCACTCACCACTACCTCACTTCTCCCATCTTCTCTTAGTCTTACCGCAGAAGCCCCTGTTCTCCTGATACCATCACTTTGATCGATTGTTGATGACCCATCAATATAAAGGACATCTCCCCGCTCAAGTGCATCTTCCTTCACCTTGCGTGTATCGCTGAACAGTTCCATATTTTTGGTGCAGTCCTGTGCCCACTCTCCTGGTTGGTATACATCTGCCATAAATAGTGTTGGATTTACAGTTTTGCATCTTGCTACCTTCAATTCTGGCTTTGATAGTATTATCTGGTAGCCTGATGCTCTTTGGGTTGTCAATGTACTCTTTGGTTTGTGCAGTATTGCAAATAGTGCATGTTCCACGTAAAGGGTGGTGGAGCATCCCATTGTTATTGCTGACAACCGATCTACTGCGATTGCTCGCACTGATAGTGTCCTCTCATTACTGGATCAAGCTGTCCACTGTAGTAAGCAATTGGCTTATGGCCCATGCTCGTTTTCTGCATTAGTACTGAATTCATAACCACACCGTCGGTGTGTGAAAACAGGAAGAATTCTCTTTTGTAATTTGGGGTCCCTAACACAGGAGCCTTGCATATTGCTTCTTTCAGCTCATTGAATGGTTCTGTCATTTCCTGTGTCCAGGCCAGTGGTTTTGCTCCTCTTTGAGCCTCCTTCAATGCAGTTAGCAGTGGCCTGATGTACTTGCTGTATTCAAAAACCCATGCTCTGCAATAGTTGCACAACCTGAGGAACTGTTGCATTTCCCTCACTGTTTTGGGCTGTGGTGTGTTTTGTATTACCTCTGTTCTCTTGGGGGGCGATGTGTCTTCCATCTTTAGATATCAGCTGTCCAATGTACAGCACCTCCTTTTGACAGTACTGGAGTTTGGCCTTGTCTACCTTGTACCCTTTGTCTGCTAGTACTGTGAGCATGTGTACGGAATCTTTTCTGCACTGGTCTTCTGTCTCAGTACAGATCAAAATGTCATCTACATATTGCAGCACTGTGCTTTTTGTTTCAATGTTACCTAAATCCATTTGGATCACCCTGTTGAAGATTGATGGTGACTCGCAGTACCCTTGTGGCAACTGAGTGTGTATCCACTTCTGGTTGCAATACATAAAGCTGGTTAAATCTTGTGAGTCTGGGTGTAAGGGTACTGAGAAGAAGGCATTATTTAAGTCAATCACAGTGAAGCAGGTGGCTTATGCTGAATGCCACACAGGATCGTTGCTGGGTTTGCTGCTACTGGATACTCTGCTTCCACAATATGGTTAAGAGAGCACAGGACTTGTTTAAAAGGCCATGACCCCCTGTTCGCCTTGCGTACGGGGTACACTGCAGTGTTGTATGGAGATTCTGATGGTACTAGGATAACTCTCTCAATGAGGGCGCTGATCACTTCATAGATGCCCTCATCTGCCTCCTTTGTTACGGGGTATTGCTTTGCTGGCGTTACCTTTGCCAAATCCTCCTCCCAGAATGGTGGGGGCACTTCTAGCACCATCACCATTTTCTGTGCAACCTCTCTACATAATCTGCAACCAGAACATCACACTCATTTCTAACAACATCTCTGTTTCCACTATTTCTTCCAAGAACAGCTCCTCATCTGTTACTGTGGTTAGTCTACACCCTTCTGCAACTGCAATTATTGCCCTTCATGCTCTCCTTTGGTCATCTGTTGCGTCTACTGCAACCCAGTCCTCCCATGCCATAACTGCTTCAATGTAGATATGCACAATTGTTCCTTCTTTCTCATCTAGTGGCATCTCTGGTCTAAACAGGTACTCACCTGGCATACTCCATACTTCCCTGCTATTCCTGGTATCCAGGCAAGTGCCACGTCTGTCCCATACTGGAATATTTCTGGGTCTACTGGCACCCCCCTCTGTACCGTGTTCCCACAATATGCTTCAACAATCTGCCTTGCTGTTGGCATGTTTATTCCTGGTGTGGAACATATTATGCCCTTGCCTGTGAATGAAATGTTCATGTTCAGTCTGCTCATTATGTCCTGTCCCAGTATGTTTACAGGTGCTTGTTGGGAATAGAGTAAGGGTAAAGATAAGTCATGATCTCCTATAGATTAGGAGCTATTATCAGTAAATTGAACCACTTCTCGAGCCCCAGAGAGTCCTTGAGTGTTCATGGCATCACCTGACAACGCAAATTTCCCTTCCCGGATGCATGACCTAGTCGCCCCAGTGTCAACATGAAAGGAACAATTTTCGTCACCTATCGCCACCCTTATGCGAGGTTCCTCCGCAGGATTAGGTGTGACCGACAGGATGGGACGCAACAAGTTTGTCTGTGGGCTATCCTATTGTGGGTACATAGATAGTTGGTTCCCGGTGTAGGGGTTGATCACAACCATGGTGAACCCACCCAACCTTCTCACTGGCACCGTTGCCACCATTTCCATGGGTTCTTGGGAGTGGCGGTCCTGCACCTCAGCCAATCGTGGTGCTGCTGCTGCGGGCAATGTGGTGATGGTGCTACTACTTGTGGTGCTGTCATATGTGGTGGTGTCACTGGTATGGTCTGAGGATGGTTCTGTACTGGAGGTGGCATATGTTGCTGTGTGTTGTGTTCCTGTCCTTGTTGTGGGATGTCTTGGGCATAATAGTCGTCCTGTCCTCCTTGGTAGCCTTGCTCTCCCCTTAGTCTACATGCTCTAGAAAAGTTGTCCCAGCTGCGCACATGTCCAGCAATGGGGTGGTTCCCTCCCCTTCCCTGGGAACTCACCTATAAAATATCTGGGTACTTGTGGCATCTGCTGATTGTAACCCTGGAAGCCTCCTGTGTTTTTATGGGAGTGCAGCCCGGAGCCACGCCCGCGTTGGGAACCTCCCCTCCCGCTGCAACCCAGTGATATCCACCTCTACCCATGTACCCTCTCATGGGCGGGGCATATCATTGCATTGGGTGGTATGGGAGCTGTGGTTGGGGTTGGGGTTGTGGTACTGGCGCTTGTGTTTGTTGTGTGGGGGTCGTTATTATTGCCCCCTTCATTGCATTTTTCACCAATTTATTTTGTACTAGGTTCTCCTCATCTGCCTTCCTCTCCTCTGTCTTTTGTTTAACCTTGTCCTGCCATAACCTGCAATGGTGCACAATGGTGAGCTGTATTTCTGGCCAGCCCTTTGCTTGCATCCCCATGACTTTCTTCAACCTTTTCTGAATAGGTTCTGGTAGCCCGTGCACCAAGATGTGATAAAAGATTGCTATCGTTTTGTCCCACTGCTCTCGATTTTCAAGGCGCCAAAGCTCTTGAATCTCTTGAATATAATTCACAGGATCTTCATCGTCATGCATCTTGCGTGATTTAATAGCTCCTATGTCTGACGTTTCTGTGTATTGGGTCTGCAAAGCTTGCTATACGGCAGCTCTGCAATTCACAAATGGTGCCCCATCTTGGGCAGTGTTGTGGATTGTTTCCCCTGGGAACCCTGCCCTCTTCCAAATGTCATCCGCTGAGTCGCCCAGTATGGAGACCAGGAGCCGCTTGACGTCTCCAACTGCTAGCCTGTGTCCTGCAGTCAACTTCTCCATCTCATATATCAATTTCCCAGCTCCCGCACTCAATGAGGGTAACCTGTATTTGACATTTTCCTTGTCTGTGTGCTTCCATGGTACGTATTGAGGTTGTGTCCCACCTCTCTTCAATAGGGGCATTTATGAGTATGCTTCCCTCTCTTCAGGTGATCTTCGGTACTGCCTGATTTGAATGGGTCCCTGTTCATCCTCTATGTCTGTGCATGTGTCTGTGGGTCCTAGTCTTGGTATACGTTTTGTTTTGTCATGTTCTCTAGAAAGTTGCCCCCTCGAGTGGGCCAACGCTGCCTCCTCCCCCCTGCGCCCTGGGAGGTCCCTCAGTCTGTTGATGTATGCGGTCTGTGTAGTGTACTTGTCATTTGTCTGGTGTGTGTGTTCTCTGCGTTCTGCTCCCCCTGACCTCTGACTCTGTGACCTACACTCCCATGATGCCCCTTCCCCTGTTCTAGCGAGATAGAGTTTACTGTTCCCCTCTCTCTCGTCATCACTGTGTGCAACATTATCGTCAGACCATTCATCCATGTCGCTACAGAACACTTCTGAAAAATTCAACTTTCATGTGATAGGGCTGGGGTCGTGCTCTTCCCTGAGATCGATGTTTCTGAATGTGCATGAGTTCTCCTCCTCCCATACCCCCAAGTGCGTGGTGTCTGCCGAACCTCCCCTACGGGTAGCCATGCAGCTATGTTCTTCCCTTCTCTCTTCATTACATCTTTTCCTGTTCAGCTCCAGTGCTATCTGCTCACTTACTGCCCTTGTGCTCGTGCCTCCTCGTCCTCACGTGCTCATTAACATGCCAGTCTTTCTAACTCTAACTACCTCAGCCTTCGTTCTTCACACCTACGTGTTTCCTGCTGCAACATCTTCCTACTCCACTCCACCATTTCTGCCTCTTCCAATTCTTTCCCCTCCTTCCCCCATTCTTTCCTCTCCCTTTCCTTCCTTTCCCTTTCTACCTTCTCCCTTCGCTCCCTTTCCATTATCTCCACCTCTTTCTCCCTTCTCTGTTCCCTTTCTTCACGTTCTAACTTTGCCACCTTGTCTGTCTGTTGTTGCTCCACCTCCTTGATCTGCGCTACCCAGTCACACCTTCCTTGTTCCAATTCCAGACCCTCTATTGCCTTTGTTGCCCCTTCTGCGGCCCCTATTGTCTTCCCCTTTAATTTCAGGAGTATCTATGTCACTATCCATTCATCCCGCCCTATTCCCTCGAATTCTGCTTTTGCACGTAGCTCCTCCTCGTTTGGGTTGATGATGCCAGCGACATGCTCTGTACCTCGCTGTTGGTATATGGTGGTGGTCTATACCCTTCTGCTGCCCTGAGTTCCCTCGATGGGTATATTCCCTGTTTGTCATCTAAATCATCGGATATGACGCTAGGTGGGGCTGGATGAGGTGCGGAAGGGTCAGAGCCCTCCGCCTTTGCCTCCTGCTGGTTCATCATCCATGCCCATTCCCCCGCTCCCTCCTGGAACATGCACCTCAGCTCGAATATGGCCATGTGGTTTGCTAATTTCTTCCCCTGTATGTGCTCTGTAAGTGGGTCAGTAGCGATTGCAGCATGTCTTTAGAGAAATTGCCGTTAGGAAGCCACAGATTCAGGCTTTTTCCCTCAGTGTCTTTTGACCACTGCATGCTATACTTTACAATTTTCTTCTTGTACGGGGGTAATGTCTTGCACAGGTGTTACTCCCCTCCACTATCCTCTGATACATGGGATACATTATTACTCTTTACTTGACCTCTAATCGAGGATTTCGGTTATCTGCTGTCAGATGGGAAAGGTTATAATACAGTGGTTATCACATTCAATTACTACGAGACCCAGAGGCTCTGCACCGTACATGGCGTACTCCACATACAGCCCCTCCTTCACCAGCACTGCCGCTCTCTGGCACACCGCCAAAATCCTGCGCATGCACCTTCTGTGCACTGCCACTTGTTCACCTGTCTACCAATCCCAAGTTCGCAATGCTAGCTCCTCAACATCACAACACTCCGTCCTATGCACCGACCTATGTGGGACATCACCAAGCTAAAGTTAGAACAGGTAGACAGACAAGTTGGGCACCCTGAGAACCATGACCCATTATGTCAATTCCACAGATAAACCCAAGAATTTCCACAAACCGCACTACCCGTACAGCTGTCTTCCTGCTTCTCCAGGGCAGAGTATACAGTTATTTCTTGTGACTAACTGCACCCGTTGCATCGCCTAATGTGTGAAACGCTTCTCTCCAGGAGACTTAACCAGATAGTGCACCTTCCATCTTCTAGGATAGCTCCAGCTAACCCTCACAGGAATACCGGCATCTATGCTTCAAGCTAAAACACCCAATTCATAGGAATACCTTATGTACATACTTCAATAGTCCAAGCCTGTCATATCTATAGTCTTGGTTCACCACCGGAACCTTATACCTCAAAGACCGAACAATCCCTAAACATAGAAAAGGGAGTTCTACCTCCTCTCCAGTTCCCTACTCGACATGCACCTGCTACCATACTCTTCAGGTACTACACAATACTTTAGACCTTACAACAGTTCCTTCCACCTCCCGCATATGTAACTCCCACCCTCACACCTTCATTGCTGATTGTGTGGACCAATACTTACGTTCTGTGCTCATCGACAAGCTTGGCCGCTGGCTCCTCATCAACAGCTCGCCTCGCCCTTCTTGTCTGCCTTGAACTCTTCACCGATCGTGGGCGAATTTTCCAAAAGCAGCTCCCGGCGGCCTTTCTCCGGGTAGCACTATTCCAGTTTACTCGCAATTCCCGTGAAGGCCCCACAGACTTTTCAGGTCCGGCAGCTGAGAAGGCAGCTTCTGGCCGAGCTGACACCATGAACAATCGCTCTGCTACCAACTTGTTAGGGATAACTTCCAGGCAAGCAGGGCGGGTTGCTAGGAGTTCATGGATATCAAACTCGTGGAAGGCCTAATTCCTTCCCAATCCCAAAAGGAATGTAAGTCCAGACAAGTATCAAGTTCAACTGAGGTTTATTACAGCCCACAAACCACAGGGATGAAATGCGCGGAGGCAATTCCAGGCACAGTTAAAAGAACTCTAGTTCGCAGGCCAGTTTTGATAGCATGTTGCGTCACAAGTGCATCACACCCTGGGCCCTTCTCCAAAAACCTATTTTCACTCCGGATAGGATGCTGAGTGGTAGTCTGTTTATATCAGCCTCTATAGAGGTTGTCGGATAGGCTCTCGCCATGTCAGGTGTCAGGCCTGGTCCATCCCCGAAAACTGGTTCTTACTAAATATTACAGTATATGAACCCAATGATTGGTTGGTGGCCCCAGCTACCCATCCCTAGGGCCCTAAATTGTGATTGGCTGAGTCGTGAGCCCCCAGGCCTGGGACAAAATCAATTCCCAGCTTGGACTGCACCTGTTCACAGTGCTGTGTGCAACTATGGCCCTCATTACGACCCTGGCGGAAAGCGACTGACCGGAGCGCCACAGCGTAAATAGCGTTTCCGCCATTGTACGAAGGAGCAAAGTGCGGCCCATTCCGACCCATCGGGCACGAGCACCACGGCATGGCGGAAGTGCAAAGTCCGCGATGGCGGAAAAGACCCCAAAACGGCCCACACCGCCGCCGTACGGCGCCCTAGGTGCAATACCGCCACCCCTCTTAGCGGTCACCGCAGTGTGCGCCTACCGGAAAGTACGGTGGCCGGAAATATACGGAAACGGAAGCTAAAACATGGGCCCGGAACGGGAAACATCCCGGCGTACACCTATAAATACACTAAAACCACACAACCACTAAAATCACTACCCCGAAACACACCCCAACCCGTCAACCACCCTAGCGAAACCAAGAATAATGGGAAAAGCAGCGAAGAAAGCGTGCGACCGCAAGCGGCAGGTCCACTTCTCCCGTGAGGAACTCACCGTGCTAACAGAGACCCTCCAGGAGAATGCTGCCGTCGTCTTCTCCACGCAAATGACCAGGACGGCACTTGCAAACAAGAAGGCCATATGGGCTCTGGTGGCACAGCGGGTAAGTGCGGTGGGGACCGCACCCCGCACCCCACAGCAATGCCGCAAGCGATGGGACGACCTGCGGATACGCGTCCGCAGCATACTCTCTGCCAACCGCAACATTGCCACAGCCACCGGGGGAGGTCCTGAATCACCCATCAAGTTGACCCCCTGGGAAGAAATCTGTGCCTCCACCATCGGAATGGAGAGCATAGAGGGAGTCGGAGGGATGGAGAAAGGAGTGCAGACATCCGAAGATTCAGGTAGGTGGGCCAGATAAAACAATGCCAAATCCACAAAGTCCATTCATGTGAAGTACCATGTGTCCCCATAGTGCAACAGAAACACATGTCCAGGAGAACGTCCACACACATCGGCCTGATAGCGCACGTTAAAACCCACAATAAATACATAAATAATTAAAAACCCCTAAAACACGCACTACACGTGCAGCAGGCACACCCTAACTGCAGGCTGCCAAACAACTGCACCCTCACTCCACACACAAATGAAACCACCTCCAAGGCCCCGACCCAAATCACCCTCAGGTACCACCCCAATGCATGTGATACAATGCCATTCCAATTCCCACTGACCCATCAATAACCCTCGCCCTCCTTTACTCCACCACAGGGTCCGATCCAAACGACGAGCTACAGGACACCCCTACCAGCACACCTGCAAAGAGGGCCAAGACCAACGGCCAGAGACCCTCCACCTCAGCTGCACGCATCAAGACACGGCAGCAGCACAAATCAGGTGGCAGCACAGAGGAGGGAACATCAACAGGCACCCCAGCAGCCAGCATGCCCACAACACCACCACCACAGGTCCCCCCAACGGATGCCACAGAAGGCACTGCCTCTGGTGGCAGCAGCACCATAGGTGACACCCCATTGATGGCAGCATGCTCCGACACAGAAGACGGGGATGTCGAAGTCAGATCCATCCATGACCTGTCCCAATCCCCCTGTCTGTCCCCTCCCGTACAACATGAGGATACCACGCAGGGGCACCCACAAGACGACGACTGGCCATCCCCCACAAGCCCTGTGGCAAGGCAACATGAGGACAACAGCCCCTCTGTGACACCACCGCAAATGGCCATGGCCCAGCAGAGGCAACAGTCCCTCGACAAGTTAATCGTCCAACAGCAGCAAATGGCCACACTCCTCAAGGGCCATGCCGATGAATGTGGGGGCACCAAGGCAGACATAGAAACATCAACAGAGACACTTAGGGCAGAAATGGAGAGAGGTACAGAGACGCTAAGGGCACAAATGGAGAGTAGCACCGAGAGCCTGAGGGGGGAACTGCATGCGACGTCCAAAGACGTATGTGCCGAACTTGCCGCAGTGCGCCGTGTGCTCACTGAGCTCTCGCAAACCCTTAGGGACATGCATGGACGTGAGCAGGCAGACACATCATCCGTTGCAAGTTCCGTCCAGGGCAGCCCCCAACGTAGATCTGGAAGGAACCTGCGCTCCACAGGCAGGGGTGCCCCTGATACCCGCAGAGGGGGCATGCAATAGCGACAGCCCACTGACAATGAGCATCTTTGGACACTGGTGTTCGGGGGGGAGGTAGGAGGGTGGAGGGGGTGTGTTGGGCTCACTTGGGTGGCGGGTCGATAGGGTGTTCAACATGATATCACATATGCCATAAAAAGTGCACGATCAACCAATGAGAAGTGTGGACATTGATCTTTGTGTACTAGGCCATCATAGGCGTACAGTCCATATTGTGCATGTCCCAGACACACGCAGTGCCACGAGTCCCGTGTCCATGCATCAGCCACCAGGCGTGAGTGCTAGAAGCATACATCAATGAGATGCTGACGAATGTCACGGCCCTCCGGTGCCTCGCAGACTCCATGAGGTGCTGCCACATCCCCACCCTCATCATGACCATCTTCAGGTGCTTGCAGTTCTGCGTCAGGGGGCATGGGCACATTTCTACGTACGCACATGTTGTGGAGCATGACACATGCCATCACCATCTTTGCAACCTTCTCATGGCGGTACAGGAGTGCCCCGCCAGACCTGCTGAGGCAGCGGAAACGACCCTTCAGTAGGCCGAATGCCTGTTCAATGACTACACGGGTACGTGAGTGGGCATGGTTGTAGTCCTCATGCTGGTCCCGTGGGTTCCGGACTGGTGTGAGGAGCCATCTCTTCAGTGGATATCCAGCATCACCTGTATGTGGACGAGAAACGTATGATGTGGAATGCCATTGATACGTACGCACACCCCCCCCCCCCCCTTCCTGGCAGGTCATTGCCGCATCACATACCCCACATCATCATGCATGTAATGAGACTCACCGAGTAGCCAGGATCTGTTCCCTGCGTGTCGTTCCATGTAGCGTGGTATTGTAGAGTTCCTCAAGACCATAGAATCATGGGTTGATCCAGGGAATCGGGCACAACAATGTGTAATGATCCTGTTGGAGTCACACACCATCTGTACATTCAGGGAATGAAATTGTTTTCGGTTGCGGTACTGGGCCTCCATGGCATGTGGGACGACCAATTCAACATGGGTGCAGTCGATGGCACCAATGCAACCCGGTATGCCGGCAAGTGCATGGAATCCCACTTTTGTGTTGGTTATTTCCAGCTCCGAGCGTGGTAGAGAGATGTAGTCGTCTGCGTGCTTCAGGAGGGCATCGAGCACTAGCAATAGTGTCCGTGAGAACAGTGGCTGAGAAATGCCATGCAACTGTCCGACTGTGTGCTGGTAGGTGCCTGTGGCCAGGAAGTGGAGTACAGACACCACCTTCAGTAGGGGTGGGATGGCGGTTGGGCTGTCTATCATGCTGACATGGTCAGCCTGTGTCATGTCCACAATGGCGGCTATGGTGTCCCGGTCCAGACGGTAGAGGGTGTGGATCTGCTCATCAGTGAGGTTGAACGGATGTGCTCGGAGGCGTTGAATTGCGGGCTGCCTGCGTGGTGGTAGTGGCTGTGCTGGTGGGCCTTGCTGGCCCTGCCTTGGCCTCCTCCTCCTCCTGCGTCTCCTCCGTGCGGCTGGTTGTAGTTGGTGTTCGTCTACTTCTTGGAGTCGGAGCACTTGCAGTGCTATCAGGTCCCCCAGGGCCAACATCGCGAGTCCTGCCGGTAGCATTTCGGTGTGGTTGTGGGAGGGGACTGGCTGTGCAATTTATGTGTTTTCAGGCTGTATGGCCTCCACCTGTGGTGATTGATTCCACCTGTGCAAACTGCTCTCCCCTTTGGCCGAGCACGTCCCGCGCACAACGCTGCAATTCGGGGAATTGTATCTTGCTATTGCAATCATGTATTAGTACCCGATGGCCGTGTAAGATTGGTTGATATGTTCATTCTGCTGTGGTCCCATTGTTTCACGTACTATCTGTGCAGTCGCGAACAGACTTGTGAGGGGTCAGTGGGACGTAGTACTCGGTTAACGGTGGGCCCTCATGCATCACTGTACCGAGTTGCAACGACGGGCGGGGCGTCCCATTCGTGGGTGAAGGCAGTTGCCATTTTCACACACAGCCGCACTCGATGGGATAATTAGTGATTTCAAACGGCCACAGATGCCTTTTCGACGTGATGTTGCAAATGAGGAATTCGAAGGGCGGCGCTTTCGGTTTCCAGCTAGCGGCGAGGAGATGCCCACAGGTCTGACTGCAAATGTAACGTTCTATTGTTCTATGTCCTTGAGACAGGGCCCATGGCGAGGGAGCAATGATTGATATGAATAGTTTGGGATGCGCAATAGCTACGTGGGCGATGAGGCCGTCCGTTCCCAAATACATGTTACTTCACAACACTGGAATTACGGGCTGGGGCACTGTGGATTTAGCAGGCTGCATAACGCACAGACTCAATGGATGTTTCTAATGTCATGTGAGTAATTATTCAGGCATTTTGATCCCGGGATGAGGGAATGATGGATGGATGCATGGGCAGGTGATTTGATACAGAGTTTGCCATGTACAGGGCTTCTTGGGATCTATCCGCCTCCCCTACGCTATGTGATGCAGGGCTGCCATAGTGGGACCATCGTCCATCTGGCCTTGTTGAGCCCTCCCTGTCTCGAGGCGCCCTCAGACACTCGTTTGTGATGGTGTTTGCACCTCGATATAGATGGTTGTGAGTCGCAAGTGGTTTTGGGGTGGTGATGTTTCTTTGGAGTGGGCTAGCATGCATATGGCTGTGGATTTCGTGTGATCATTGAAGTGAGTTGTTGGTATGTAGTTCTGATGGCCATTCTGTTCTTTTTCTTTTCTTTTGGTTGACAGGTATCTCCTCCCCTTTTGCCACTGCCATCTGTATGCCACTCCTGCAGATGGATTTTACTCCCGACACCTGCTGCTTCGTGTTAATCAGTGGAGCAGCATTACGATCTTATGGGACGATCGCCAATGGGCCACATGCCCTTACGCAGTACTGGTGGCTCGGAGCAACATTTCGGCCTTTCAGCTGGACTAGTGCCTCCCCATTGGGACGGCCCTGCGGTTCTGTGCGCTTCCATGTTGCCTTTTCGTACGTGAATGTGGCTCTGTGTACCATGGGGGAACAGGGCGACACACAGGTAGTGGCTGGTCGTTTCTTGCGGAAGCAGCCCACAATGGTGGTTGGTGTTTTGGATTTCATGGCCTGATGGCTGTATGTGCTTGGTGATTTTGATGTGCATAAATGTCTATTCTGATTTGGCCCGTGTAGCGTTTTTCTTTGCAAGTGATGTGGCATATGCCTATTTGGGGGGCGATGTATTGTGAGGAGATCTGCATTGGGTTCCAGCTTCGGGGTTTAGTTGCGTGGTACTGTGCTGTGCGCGTTTGCCTACGAAGCCCAGTGAGGTCAGGGATGGGGGCTGCCAATATGCCAGTTTGAATGTTGTCATGCTCAGGGGCGGGGGATTGGGTTTTGTGTAACAGATGCCGGTCAGCCAGGTGGACTGGTTGAATGATGTGGTTTTCGGTATATTGCTGGTCACAGGTGCCTGTGTTTGCGTGCGTTTCTTGGTGGGGGACTGTGGTCATGTCCATTGGGATGGCTTCTGTATTCGTGCCATCTGTGCCCTGCAGCTCCCATTGGCCCCTGTTGTGTTTCTTTTGTTCGTTGGCATGCATGGGTGACTTGTACATTTCAATGGTTGCATTGTGGCTTCATTGCACCTACGGGGAGTTGTACTTTGTGGGCAGGGAGCGGTGTACAGGCACTCAGTGGGGCCGTTTACGGTTGATTCGCGATGCCGTACTTCTCGCCATGGCGGAATGGTCCATTCCGCCATGCCTGATGGCGTTAGGTACATGTCCGCTAGGGTCGGAATTGGCGTACCGTTGCACCATGGTGGTGTTTGCGGTTTGGCATGGCGCGCGCGCGCGTGCTTGGTGCAGTTGGCGTTGGCGTTCACTACGGTGTCGCTAATGGCTTCGTACTTTGCGGTGACGGGTCATAGTCGCACCGAGCGCTATTCGATGGCGGTATTGCATTTCCGCCATCGTTTTTCGATTTCCGCCAGGGTCGTAATGAGGGCCTATGTGTCTGCGATGTAACCGTGTGTAGACCGTTATTGCCGTGTGCGTGCTCCTTTCCATCGCATAACTGTAGCTCGCATGTAACAATTTTGTTGAGATCCTCGTCTGGTCCGTGAGACGGCTGTGCTTCTCAGCCGCCGAGTCTTGGCTCGTTCTAAGCTCGGCTGGGTCACGTGCCCAGAGACCATGTTCATGAGTCTTGGAGTTCTGAATTATTCTGATTTTAAGGAGAATTATGCTTCTCTACTGTCGGTATTACTTCAGTTCAGAGTAAGGAATGTCACCTTGCAACAGTACAACCTTGGCAGCTGCCTCGTTTCCCACTGCGGTACCTCTGCTTGCACAGCACTCAGCGGCTTCAGGTTTTCTGGGACAATTATGGCCTACTATGATTTAATAAGCCTCAGCCTGGTTTTCCCTGTGTGTGTCTTCCATATAGCATCCATAGGTTAGTGCGTCATGACTCTGTCATGTCCTGTGGGTGCTCCTATCATTCCATGGGGTTATTTTCATGTAAGCATCTGAAAGCATGTAAACGTGATCTTCTTGCTGCTGGCATTTCTGCGTTGCTGCAATAAGCTATTGGCAAAATAATGAACGTGCAGACTGTATGTATATGTCACAGTCCTCTATCTCATAGAACTGTATGCATGTGTTCTTCGTGTATTTGGGTGTGCGTGTGTGTGTCCAGACTGTGTGGATGGCACGTGTGTATCATGTCTAATGCTGCTAGGTCATGTTGTCTCTACTGACTTGAGGCATGGCTTCTCAGCGCTTTAGTCAATTCTGTCCACATAGCTGTCTTTGGTTCCGTCTTGCGCCTCTTCATCCACCCTGGGTAGTGCTTGTGCTACTCCGGGGTTTTAAGGACAGCTGAGAGGATACTTCTCATGGTACTTGTCCATCGTGGGTGCAGTAGGGGTTGGCGCAAGCTCCTACAATCAGCGGCCATATTGTCTTTGATTCTTCTTTCAGTTGGGGTGTCTCTCGGGACAGGGGAATAGTCAACCTCCTCTCTTCAGAGTCATATAGTAGGGATTGGAAGCTGGAGAAGGCAGTGTTGGTGGAAGAGGTATCAGGTGTGAAGCAGGAGAGTAAGAACTGTAGGTCAGATAACAAGGGGGAATGGCAGAAGGTTTACATTTTCTTTTAGTAATGGGTGAAGCAGCGGGTGAAAAGGAGATGGTGGTGGAAACAAATGACTGATCAGATATGGATGGTGTGGCAGTAGTATTAGTGGCTGAAAAAGAGGTGGAGATGTATAAGAGATCCAAGGAGTTACCCCCTGTGTAGCTAGGTAGGTTATGGATAGCGTGGAGATCATGGTCACTAAGAAAAGACTGACGTTTAGATTTCTGAGAAGTTGTTGGCGAGGGAAGGTTAAAGACACCTAAGAGAAAGAGGTGATGTTTAGTGGAAAGAGAATCAAGGAGTTGGTCAAGATCATCAAAGAATGGTCCAGTGGGACCAGTAGGGCTATAGATGGAGATGATGTGAACCGACTGAGGCAGAGCAATAGTAAAGATGGTGAATTTCAAAGAGTTAGGAGAGGATGTGGCATTGGAGATTTGTGAGGCATTGAGGCATGAAGAGAGTAGGTGTCCGACACCTCCACCCCTGCCAGTCAGTCGAGGAGCGTCAACAAAGGATAGTTTGGAATTGTGAAGGGCTGCCAGAGGGGCAGTGTCAGATGGAGAAATCTGGGTTTCAGTGATAGCAAGAAGATCTGGGGGAAGAGCTGTAGTGAAAGTAGTCAGTGATAAAGGAAGTTATGTAGAATATAAACTGAGCATTCCAGAGTGCAATGTTCAGTTGATGAGGTAAGGAAGAGTACAGATGTTGGGTTTCAGAGGAAGAGAGGTGAGGTGGATAGATGTTAGAGGAGGTAGGGTTAGCTCCTCGGCTTTATTTGTTGGAAGGTGGTGGAAGAAAAATGGAGTAGTGGGAGTTTCGAGTTGTGAGTTTTATAATAGGGATAGGAAAGGAGGAAGTTCTAATGTGATCGAAGAAAGCATAGGGAGAGGTGAGTAGGAGGAGCAGCATGAAGAGCGGGAGTGAATGCATTATAGATTAGCAGCACAGTGTGGAGAGACAGTACAGTAATTAGGAAGCTTTGGGTACTCACAGGTGCAACCGGGAGAAAGGCAAAAGCAAAGGCTCATAGTCTAAGAGGCAAAGAGGTTGATCAAGTGCTGGTCTTCACCCATCACTGTTCCGCCCTTAACTGTGACAACCATGGCTGGACGCCCCTAGGAAGTTCAGAAGGGATGACACACTCTGTTGTCACCTGGTCGCATAGTCTATCAGTAGTTTGTCTCTCTGATGTTGTCCCTGGTGTTGCTGGGATGAGGCGATTTCTTCCTAATAGATGTTGCCAGAGCAGCCTCTTGTGGCTTTTGACTGTAGATGGGGTTGGTTCAAGATGGCCACAGGAAGTGATGTCACTGATCCTACATGGCCACAGCAAGTGATGTAATGGATCCAAGATGGCCACTGGAAGTGATGTCAGTGACCAATCCAAGATGGCCGCTGGCAGTCAAGTTCCTGACAGAAAGTGAAACCAAAAACTAGAAGGAATGACACAGGCTCTTGTCACGTGATCGTCTAGTCCATCAGTGGTTGGTCTGATATTGTCCCAGCTGTTGCTGGGATGAGGCGACTTCTTCCTGATTGGTGTTGCCATAGCAGCCTCTTGTAGCTTTTGGCTGGAGATGGGGTTGGTCCAAGAAGGCCAAAGGAAGTAATGTCACAGATCCAAGATTTACTGATAACACTTAGGGTTCTCATGTTCATTAGGTCATAGCGTAAGCAAAATGCGTAAAAGCCTTGCTTAAAGGCTTCACTCTAGGCTCACAAATAGGCACACTATGATTAAAATGCCTACAAACAGAAGAGATAGTAATACTAACTATACAATGAAAGGGAGTGTGCAAATTAAGAAGATTATCTCTGGGGAACCTAAAATTGTCCCATAACTTTCAATAATAAAAAGAGGCATTTAATCCTGTTGCTCCTCCTTTTGTACATACTCTGACCCCAGAAGCACAAACCGCCTCTAACTGGGACAGTCAGACGAATTGTGGTTGCAAGTCAAAAAATGAGAATAAGGGATCGAAAATAAGGAATATTTTTTATGAGATTATAAAAGGAATATTTCCTCACAAATAAATGGCAGAACCACTTTAACTCAGCTAAGCTCACTCTTACCCAGAAATGCTTGTGAAAATGTCCCGTAAGGGGAAACTTAACTCGCTTACTGAGGAGCATCTATTTCTACTTCCACATGAATTTCATGTTTGGGGAAAGAAAACGTCCTTTTGCCAAGGTCTTTCCTTGCCAAAACTGAAAGGTTGCTTGAATCATGCAACAACGTTAACATATCTCTGCTGAGTTCCTCAGCTTACAGTGGATCTGGATGTTTTAACTCCACCTGAGAATGAAGAGGAAGATAAATCGTCTGTAATGTTTTATTTAGAATAAAAGCCCTTGCAGGGCATGGCTGCAGTGTTGAGTGATGCAGGTGTTTGGCAGCGATGGGGTAGCGGCACAGATTGTGAGTGCGGATGACTTGACAGTCCTTTCTGTGGCCGCAAGGCAAGAAGGTGCGTGGAGGGTTAGCTTTGTTACTCTCCCCACAACCCCCCGACCTTGTGCCCCTTCGCACTCTTGCATTCGTGTTCTCCCCCTACAACCAACCTGTGCACCCTCCAGCTCCTGCATGCTCGCGTCTCTCCCTCTCACGTTCGCTACCTCGCTACTTAGGCTGCGTGCACTCCCTCACAACTTCAAGTCACGTGCGCTCCCTTGCTTCTCTTGCCACTTGCGCTCCCTCGCAGCATAGGTCCCTGCATCCTGCTCATTTGCGTACACTCCCTCGCAACTGGCTGTGTGTGCTCCCTTGCTTCTCTAGCCATTTGCTCTCCCTCACATGGTAGGTCCCTGCATCCTGCTTGAGTGCGTTCGCTCCCTTTGCAACTGCCTGTGTGCACTCCTTTTCCTCTCTAGCCATGTGCACTTCCTTGTATCGTAGGTCCCAGCATCCTGTACCGCCCCCACATGTTCCTATCTTATCCCCTCCCTTCTTGATCTATTGTGTACTATTTTTGACATTGTGTTTGCTCCACTGCATTCCTTCCTCTAGGTTCCAGTTGTGCTCTGTACCTTTTTGATGATTTATCCCTACGGTTTTTATATTGTGTTATTCTCCATGGTCTGTGGCAATACATTGCATTGCCTGCATTCTTCACTTCCAGGTTCCTGTTGAGCTCTGTGTTTTGCTTTTGGTTCGGTATTACATCTGCTTTCTTACTACTAGGTTCCTTGTTGTGCTCTGTACCTTGTTTCTGGTTCTTTATTACATCTGGTTTCTTACTTCTAGGTTCCCTGCTACGCTCAGTGCTTTGTTGTTGGTTCTGTATTGCTGCTGATTTTAGATCAGTTGTTCCTGCTCTTTGTTGTGCTCCCCTCCCTCTTGTGTCCCCACTTTGCCCCTACTTCCTGTCTACCCCCACCTGTGGCATCCCCTGCTTGGGCTGTCCCCCCTCTTTCCTACCCGCACCCCCTTTGGTGCTTTCTATCTCACCTATCGCCTCTAACTGCCTTTCTATCAACCATCCTATCCCTCTCACTAAGTCTGGCAGGAAGAAGCTCAAAAGGGACATCCTGGTCTCCAACCCAGGCCTCCATTTTGCTGATACCTACACCAGTGCTTCCTCCAGACAGACCCTTACCGACATCCTCTTTGTTGTTCCCTCTCCAGGCCTATGGACCCCTGTTCTCTCTCCTTTTTTGTCTTCTCCAATTAATGGTGGCACCCATTGGGAGGCCCTCCTGGTGGTTCCATGTGATTTCATCGCGGGATGTTTTTTCGCAGGCTTTTTTACAGCAGATTTTTTAATGAAAAAACGAATTGAATTTTTTCTTTTTGGGGGGGTCCCCCATACCTCCATCGCCTTTATTTTTTTATATATCCCCGAACACCCACACCCAATATATATATTTTTCCAACCCCCCCCAAAAAAAATTTGATTCGTTTTTTCAGCAAAATAAATGCAGTAAATAAACCTGTAATAAAACATCCCACGATGAAAGGACGTCGTACTCTCCTGGCCCCCTTCCACTTCTTTAAGACCATCATTAATGTCTACCTAAATGGCACCATATTGGTCCAGGGCTTATCTCCTCCTTTTTGATTGATGCTTCCTGTGCCTTATCAACTTTCTTTCCTCTCCTGCTATCCCTTCTTACCCCTCTCAGGCTCCTCCTCCACCTCTTTCCGCAGCCACATTTCCGGGATCTCCTGCCACTTCTCTGGCCACCTTGTTGCCTCCCTCGTACACCAACCCTCTGGCACATTCTTCTTCCTCAATGACTATCCGGCCTTCTCTTCCTTCCTCCTCTACCCATACTTGGGCACCTCCAACACTTCCACAAGGTGTACCTATAGCCTGTACCCCTCCCCGGAAACCCTTCAAATGTGGCAACATGCTCCACATCGCTACTCTCAACTCTTGTTCAGCTGTAAAACATTCCTCTGACATCTGCCGGCTCTTGAAAGAGCTTGATTTGGATGTACTCTGTCTCACTAAGACTTGGTACATGGCAGCTCTGTCACGAGTTTTGACACTCTCCTTCCCGATGACTACAAGATCCTCTCCAAACCCAGAACCATCTGTCCCTATGGGGGTCTAGCCTTGATTTTCACAGAGTGGATCCCTGCTTCTATCATTCCAATGCAAGATTACTCCTCCTTTGAATACCTGGCCTGTATGCTCTCTATTTCTGCTGGCCTCTCCCTCACTGTGGTCACTATCTACAGGCCACCTGGCCAGGTCGCCCTCTTCCTCTCTGAGTGGGCTGACCTCTGTCCTGCCACTTCCTCTCAACTTCTCCTCCTCAGAGACCTAAACATCCACCTGGATGCTACCAGCACTTGTTCAGGACTCTTTTGCAACCTCTGCGAATCTCTCTCGCTATTCTTTCCTCTGGCCTGACTCACTCTGCAGGGCACACCTTGGATGTTCTGATCTACCCAGTCTTCCCCCTCTCTAACACTCTTACCACTCCTCTCTCTTGGAGTGATCACTTTCTCCTTTCCTCCCACCTCTCTCTCTACCCCACAGGCCAAGCTGACTCTAGAACTGCCACCTACCTTTGCATGTGTCAGTTTAGGCTTTCACCACTACTTTCTCTCCTCCTCCGGCACCTTTGACTGACTCATAGCCTTCTCTAACTTTCATCTCTCCATATCTAATACTATGGATGTCCTTGCCCCTGTCATGAGGATCTGCTTGAAGCCCAAATCCAAGTGCAACTCTTAGTATGATTCCGACCTCGCCACCCTTGGATGCAAGTGTGCGGCAGTGGAGAGGAAGTGGAGGGCATCAGGTGCACCCCCTGACAAACTGGCCTGCCGCCTACTCCAAAGGCAGTACAGACTCTCTGTCCTCTCTAGGAAGAGAGCCTACATCAAAGCCTGCATCTCTGCGGCATCGAACAATTCGGCCATACCTTTTCAAAATCTGCAAGGAGCTGGCCAATCCTGCAGTCTCTAGCTCTTCTGTTCCCTCCCATGCCCTCTGCACGGCCTTGGCTTCTCATATAACCAATAAAACTCAGGACATCCTGTCCACACTCTCTTCGTCCACTTCTTCTTCCTCCTCCTCTACAACTTCTGGCCCATCTGAGGCCACCTATCCTCCTCTTTTCCCCTGTTCACCCCTGACAACGTTTCTAGACAAGTCCGATCTATGAAAGTCTTGTCAAAGCAGGTTCTCCCCTGCTCACCAAGACCATCAAGGACTACATCGACTTCCTTGCTCCAGCATTGGCCGATTTATGCAATCACTCCTTTGCCACTGGAACTTTCTCCTCCCCCCTTAAGCACTCCCTTGTGCACCCCTTTCTAAAGAAACCCTCAGCCGATCCTTCCTCTCTGGCTAACTATCACCCTATTTCCATCGCTCCTTTCCTGGGCAAACTCTAGGAAAAGCTGGCCATCTTCCAGCTTAATCTGCACCTGGAATCGGCTGGTTGCTTCCACGACCGCCAGTCTGGCTTCAGAGCTGCCAGAAGCACAGAAACTGCCCTCCTGAACACATATGAAGCCCTGCTCTCCAATCTTGACTCTAATCTCCCTTCTGTGCTCCTTCTCCTCGATCTATCCCCTGCTTCTGACACAGTCCTTTTTCACTGACCGACCCTCACAGGTCCAACTGGCGTCTTTTCCTCTCTTTTATCTCTCTCTCTTCTTATGGTGTTCCACAGGGGTCTAACCTCTCTCCCTGGCTGTTCAACCAATAACTGGCACCTCTTGCCCACTGCATTACTACTTTCTTCTCCAGTTTTTAGTGTTATGCGGATGACACCCAGCTCCCTTTCAGGCTCTCCTCAGCCACCTCTGCTCGTTCTCTCATATAAGACCGTCTGGCTGCAATTCAGGAATGGTGTGCCATCAACGATCTCTGCGTTAATGCCAGTAACACTGAGATCCTCCTCATTGGGACACAATCTCCCTCCTTTCCTCTCTCTCTCTCTCTCTCTCTCTGGCTGTCCACTCTGGGCCCTCTTTCTGCTCCTTCCTGTGAGGCTAAGAACTATGGTGTCATCTTCGACTCCACCCTTTCCTTCTCTCATCACATCTCTGACGTCTCTAAGAAGTCAAACTATAAGCTGCACCTGCTCTGAGGTTCTTTTCTCACTTTCTCACTTTCTTCTTTTCTTTTCTCACTTTCCCCCAGAAGCTCACTGTCTTCAGAGCTCTGGTTCTCTCTAGGCTGGACTATTGCAACAGCCTCTTTCTAAATCTGCCTTCCTCTACTCTTCGCCCTTTGCAACTTATCCATAACAGGACTGTGAGACTTGTCCTTGCCCTCAAGTCCAGGGATCTTATCTCTATAGCACTGACATCTCTTCACTGCTTCCGTGTGGCTGCAATTATCAAATTCAAGACCCTGTGCATCATCCACAAGGCTTTCTGGGGCCTGGGACTGCTCTACCTCCAACTTTCTCTTCCAAAACATATTCCTTCTCGAGCTCTCCACTCATCCACTTCCAACTCTCTGAGGGTCAGACGCTTCTCCAAGAAGAGAGTTGGGGGCAGATCTCGCTCTTCGGCTGGGGCCTCCCTCTGGAACAGCCTTCGTACATCTCCCAAACTTGGACAGAACCACCTCCGGTTCCAGAAGCAACTCAAGACCTTTCTTTTTGCTTCTCGTTTCTCTCTTCCTCTCCCCTGCTGATGTACCTGACTGCTCCGCGCACTGGTCACCTTGATACCCTCTGAACTCGGGCTCAGGCTCCTGCTTGACTAGTTTCCCTTGCACTGCCTCCAGGCTCCCACAGCACTTAAGGGTCTGTTCATACAACCCCGCAGTCCCTTCTCATTGCACTTATGAGCCACCTGTTGGCTGCACTTATTGATTTATCTGCAATTCTCCCTTCCCCTCCCCCCGTACTTGCACGATCTGAATGACAGAAGGCCTAGTAAGATTGTAGTTTTGTCCTCCCTTTCTTTCCCCCTCATTGTCTTGTCGTGCCTAGAAACATTTGTGTACAGGCACATTATAAATGCCATATCATATCACTAATCTTAGAGCATCTAGATTATTTTAGAAAGTCAGGTATGGACCATAACTCATAACTCATTTTCATTGAGAAATTTAGCAACACTTGAATGTTTGGGTGAAGATAAGCACCTTCTCAGTTCACAAAGTGGTTACTAGCCAAAAAGATTTTACAGGTCATGACTGGATTACAGGGCTGTAATATGGTGGGGAAATTAATATTTGAAAGATGGGCCTCATTCCGGGTTTGGAGCTAACCATGGAGTAATTAACTCCATGGTTGCCTCCGAAACCGTCCCAAATCCGGCATGGTGAATGGAGTAATTACCGGTCCATTCCAAGGTTGGAGAGACCGGTAATTCCCCATTCACCTTTTGCCCTTCCTCATTCCCATTTCTGCCCCATAGAGCTCAATGGGAATGGGGAAGGAGGTAATTACGGCACCGTAAATTACGGTACCGTAATTACCTCCGAGGGACCTTTGTGGGTCCCGTACTTAACTCCTGCTAAAAGCAGGAGGTAAGGAAGGACCCGCAAAGGGAACTCGGAATACGGAGGTAAGGGATTACCGGCATCCGGACCCTTACCGGTGCTGGTAATCCCTTACCTCCAACCTCGTAATTACCCCATTGGCCCTAAAGTGCCATTGATGCGCTGGAATGCCATGGGGTTTGGTGGGCCACTAGATCTAACTGACGTAAGAAAATCCTTGATAAAATTCATTTCAATCTAGAATTGGGTAATTTTTGTTCATTTGCAATTTAGTTTGCCGCCGTTAGGAGGATGGCTTGCAAGGGAAAGTTCTTTACAGCTTTTAGGGATACAATTAAGGGGTCCCACCAAATAAATTGCCTCAATAGAGGGTTATGCACTATTGATTGAGCTTGCTATTAGTAACCAGGGCAATCATGAGATGCTATGTTTCCTGGTAGTAAATGACTATTTGAATCCTGATTTATCGACTTTGACTTTTGAAAATAGATCGGAAAGTATTATGGAAGTTATTTCAAATTGGCATAATGACCATTCTAACACATGGTGCATTATGGCTGTGGATTGTAACACAAGCCAAACTGGCCCAGACAAGTGTGTGAAATAGAGTGACATGCAATGTGTATATGAGATTCCATGTTCTCTCTTTGCAATCAACTTTTCTGATTAAAAGGAGAACTCAAGCGCTTGCTAATGGAAAAATAACATGAGGCATATTAATTGTAGACTGTAGGGTGATAACCCAGACAAAGCAACTTGTATTTTAGCCAGAACAAGATAAACTATTGATTGCATACAGGTAGACACAATCTGATTATCATTGTGTACATCACTCCTTGTTCTCCCCCGCCTTGAGAGTGACCATTCCTCTTTGATTTTTTAAATTAAATTTACTGCGGTACAAACGAAAAATTATATAAAGGCCACAAATATCAGTTCATGTCCAAGAAATAGATTAGATGGACAGAAGTAAATGTAAATCATTGAAAGAACTTTATCTTATTAGCTCTGGGCTCCACCATAAATAATATGGAATAATTTTTGGGTGAGTTGTGAGAAACTTGAGGACTTTCTCACAGGTAATCCCCGGGAATCCTTTATTCAGGTGTCCAGGGAAGGGCCATCTCTCTTAGATCCCAACCCTGGGGGTGGACAAGCTAGGGAGGATCATCTGGGCAAGGGATCCTTGGGGAGTGAGGGAAGAACGCTGAGGGTGAGACATGTTATTTCCCCCTTCTTATAAACCCCTGCCCGACATACCATCAGGCTTCATGGGTTATTGCCATCTAAGTCTCATCTTACCCCAGCACCTTTCCTTAAGGAATAGATGGAAAGCGTCATCTTCCTTTCGCTGTAGATCCCGACCAATCCTCAAACCTAACATGCAACCATTTCAGGTGTCAACAGGACAAAGTAAAACTCTGAGGAAGAAAAGGAAAAGGCAAGACTATCGGCCTCATTTCGCGGTTGGATGTAGCCATGGTGCAAGCAGCACCATGGCTACCCCTTTACCGCATTCCAGGTCCGGGTTGTCGGAATAGGGACTTACCGGGTCATTCCAACCTTGGAGGACCCGGTAAGTCCCCATTCTGAAAAAACATTCCCCATTCCCATTCGAGCCCCCATCGTGCTCAATGGGAATGGGGAAGGAGCTAATAACGGGCCTGTAAATAGCGGGCCCTTTATTAGCTCCATGGTCCCTTAGCAGCTCCCGCTAAGGGCCGCTAGTAAAACCAGCCGGCCTTAGTGGGACCTGCAAAGGGACCTCGGAATACGGAGGTAAGGGGTTACTGGCACTGGCATCCTTACCGGTGCCGTTAACCCCTTACCTCCAACCTCGTAATGAGGCCCAATATATCCCAGTATTATCATTCCTATTCTTATTCCTATTTTGACAAGAACATCTCACCCCCACGATGAGTAGAAAGCTCTACAAGATCAAAACCCTGTCTAATACTAAATTCAGACTTTATGTACTTGACAACCCTTCTCCTCCCCACAAAAACACTGGGACGAAGAAAAACAGACCAGGAAACACAAGGATTCCCTAGGGGAGTCAATGGACCATTGATTCCTATGGGTTTTCTCCATTTTGTCCCCTTAACAAGGACAGGCAGAGTCAGGCAATTCAGGGTGACCATCCACACATGAAACCCATTTACTATCAAGGCAGGTATAAAAGGTGTGGTTTGAAATGGTATACAGTGTTAATAACGAAAAATAAATAACGACAAACATTTTCAGTGAAACCCAAACAATGAAAATAATGTAGACATTTTTAATAAAAGTATATTTGGGGGGTGAGTTAAGGGATAAAAAAGGGTGGGGGTTTGGGGAGTGGTTATTAAAGCGAGGGAAACAGGGGACTCAGGGGGGACCCACCAATTAAAAAAAAGTCAATAAAAATGTTTGTTGTTATTTATTGTATCGTTATAAACGCATGGATCTGTTTGAAACAAGGTGGAGGGGGAGCTGGAATGGTAGAGAGGACCTGGAGAAGCCAGAAGCAGAGTCCGGAGGAGAGCAGAGACTCAAGGCGCTGGCTCGGTACCTGTGAGGGGCTGCAGCATAGCTGAGAACCATGTCTCGCAAGGGCCAGAGAAGGCAAGCTGCAACCTGCTGGGTGTGTCCTCTGAAGTACTTGCTTCCCGTGGCGTATGAAAGGAAGCACAGGTATCAGAGGGGCATGGGGAAGACCCTGACTTAACGCTGAGAGCAATGGAATCAAACAACCCACAAGGCGACGACCAGTGAGTTTTTGTGAAACCCGATGTGTGCATGAAAGGAAGCTTCAGAGAAAGCCTTTTTGTCATAAATGAAGATTGGAATGTGAGCGACACTATTGAAGTCAAGAAAGCAAGGGGAAACTCTATGCGAAATTCCTGAATATAAAGTCCCCTAGCCTAAGAGAAGGAGGCATTATGGGAAATGTAGTTTCAAACAAAAGTGTTGAACTTTAATGAAAAAAATAAGTGTTCTAAAGAGGAAAAGGGCACTGAGAGAGGCTGTGAAGTAACCCTTGTGATAAAGAGAATTGAATAGTGATGAAAAGGTGAGAACAAAGACATATGGGACTTGTAGGCTGAAAGTGAGAGGAGAAAGATTCAATTGTTGAAAGTTTGATACAAAGTAACAAAGTGTTCCAGGGGAAACAAAACGCTTTGTCAAAGGCCTCTGTGAACTATGAACTGAATCTCCCAAAGAAAGTGGAGTTGCAAAATCCTCTATGAAGTGAAATATATCAAGAGTAGGTAGGGCTCAGACCCAGGTGAGGGAACACTGGTGGGCCTGATATGAAATTGTTGTGTACTAAAAAGTGAAATACCGAAAGAGACCCGGACTCAGGCGAGGGGAACCTGAGGGGTCTGGTTTGAACTTGTTTAAAATTAAGTTGTGTGAAAGGAAGTGTTGGGGAAGAAACCCCGGAGAGTTGAAGTGTTGCTAAAGCATAGGAGAAGGATACCTCAGAGAAACCAACAGAAGTAAACTGTGATCTAATGTGTTAAGGGCAAAGGGAACCATTGAGAAATAGGTGGTGACCTAAAGGATTTCAATGAATGACAAGCCTTTGAGAAACTTGTATACGAACTGTCCCAATACAAGAGAGTGTGATAAATCCAGGTGACATCAACCTGGAGAGAGAGGAGCTGAGGGACGGCTCCAGTGGTTTTTGGACGCTTTGCTGATAATCAGATGCGCACAGTAACTCGAACCCGACCGGGGGAAGCTTACCAGAGGTGTTTTCTTTTTAACTGGGCAAACATTCCGCCTTACTAGAACTTTTGAGAACCCTGTGTTTTGAACGCGGGGAAGGGGATTGTCCTTCAGACACAGAACCATCCTGACTAAAGTTGATGCACCAGTTTTGTTTAAAACCCCATTTCCATCCAGCGTGACGGCAAGTATAGGTTTCTTTAGCAGAGGCTATTTATTTTGACATGACTGACATTGATTGGCTTTCATTGAATGGATGGTAGAAACTACTCCCATCTTATTTTTAGGACAAAGCAGGAGTTTTTTCAAACCCCGAAAATTTAATAAAGGTTTTGCAACTTGTACCTCTTGTGTCAGTATCATACTTTTGATACCATGAATACTTTATAGATGATATCATTTCTTTGATTCTTTTCGATCAGCTCCTAAAAGCGAAAAAATATAAACTGGGTATCTTCAGTCAAAGACTAATTGGATATCAAAATGTGTGTCTGCAGTTTAGGAAATCAGAAAAACAACTTAAATTGCGTCTTTGAATTTTTATCAAATGAATTGTGGGGCCAATAGAATATCCCAGAAATGTGCTTCTTGCAGAAAAATATAAAAAAAAGGTAAATGGTGCTACAGGCAAGAATAACTGCAATGGCTTGAGAAACAGAGTGGAAACCACCCCGTAGCACCCAGTGCTCACTCTTTGCTTCCTGCCAGGAAGCTAAATTCATTCCTTTGGAGTACACTAAAAAATGTATTTTATTATTAAAATGGTAGGTATGATATTATAGATGCGCATAGTCCTTTATCTTTATCAATTCAAAAAATGCGATTTTATCCACTTCTTTTTCCAAATCTTTACTTTAGTAATTGTGTTTAAGTCACACAATTCATTAGGCGTGTTCCCAATTCCTCTAAATATAGTCACAGCTTTTGCCAATGCATTTCGGTGACTAGCACCATCTTCAGGGCTAAATTTCAACATAAATCGTTACACAAACATACATGAATAAATAATAAATAATAAATGTACATACCAATAAGAAGGTTAGTTCCATCACGTGAAAACATACAAAAGAGAAAGTTACAA
The DNA here is from genome assembly GCF_040938575.1 of Ambystoma mexicanum. Lineage (NCBI taxonomy): Eukaryota > Metazoa > Chordata > Amphibia > Caudata > Ambystomatidae > Ambystoma > Ambystoma mexicanum. The sequence continues at coordinate 107,648,199 of NC_090936.1, read as the reverse complement.
TGCAAACGTTAGGGACCCTAGTTGTACGAAAGATGTTGCATTTCATATCTTCTAAATGTTTTCATTTAGCTGTGTATGCACTTAATTACCTTTGCTTTCTTGTGTGGTCGTGAACGCCTCATGAATAAATACACATCAGTACAGCGTCCCTGTCAAAAGAGAGGGACAATGAACTCCCTTAAAATGTATAGCAAATCAATTAGAATGCCGCGACTCGGCAGAGCTTCTTACCTTGACACTGCTCTGTAGCAAACTGCTCGTAAACCGGGCTGCAGCTGCGCATGCCCCTGCGTGGCTAAGTAACCACGTAACCATGGAGCTCACGGCGCCGCCTGTGTCCAAGATTGGACCATACGGGCATGCCTCCGGTCCCACCTCCCCGCGTGATCATGCGGGCGGGACTGAAGACCTCCATGGTAACCGTTCCTCTCTCCGTAACGATTAGGGGAGTGTTTCTGTTGTCTGTGTTGCTCATATATCTCGGCGATCTGCATTTGTGTATACATAAACATTAACGTTTGTGCAAGAAAGTCTGTGTATGAGTGTCCCCATGGTGATCGCGGCCGTCTCCCTACCCACGTGGGATTGGGCCGAAGTCTCGGCTAACGTTCACACGCGTGAGCGATGGGGAGGGACCGTGAATCACCATGGCGCACTACTATGTGCCCATTCTTAGATCTCTGATTGCCAACATAGTGCTGGTCATTTACTCTGTGTATTAGGATTAGTGTACGGACTCCTTGTGCATACTTTCAAACATTTGTATGAGTTCGTATTCCAACATAACAGTAACTACCTCTATCTGAGGTAAATCTACTTTACACAATTACTCATTTGTGTTTCAACCACTGTTCTCACAACCGCCATCACTCCTTAGAGGCAAAGTAATTACATCCTATAAAACCCATATTGCAAAAAATGTATATATAGCCTTAACCAAAACCTAGCAAAGATGTTCACTCCACATTCTATATATACATTGCATCAAAGAAAACAAGCAAAGTTGATCTCTTCATTCAGTCCTTTAGGTGCCAGTGTTCCAAGCCTGTGTATCCAGAACGATTCTCTTTGATCTAGTCTTTGTTGTAGATTCATGTGTGGCTCTCCTTTATGAACCACTTCTGAGATTTGAAACCTTATCTGGGATAGATTGTGCTTTTTAAAGTCCCAGTGTCGTGCCACTGCTGAAGTTATGTTGTGTGTTCGAATACATGAGCGATGCTCGTTCCATCTTGTTTTAGCTGCTCTTGTTGACTGTCCCACATAGTATAACCCACATGGGAATTTGATTGAGTAGATTATGTTTACAGAGTTGCATGTCCCAAAATGTCTCAGTTTTATCTTTTCGCCAGTATGTGGATGACTTACTGTGTTTCCTTTCAAAATATTTCCACAGTTGGAACAGCTAAGGCATGGGAAAGTTCTGTTTTTTGTTGTGCACTCTTTTTTCCTCAGGTTTTTTGTTTTGACCAACTTGTCTTTCAAATTCTGACTCCTTTTGTATGCAAATGCCGGCAATTCTTTAAACAAAGGTTCTACTCTTTCATCTAGGGCTAGTATGCTCCAGTTCTTTTTGATTATATTCTTAATCCGTTTGCTCTGTTTTGAATATTTAGACACAAATACTATTGAGGGTGCTTCATCCTTCTTCAGTTTAGGCTCTAGTAGTTCTTCTCTTCTTTTGTCCTTAAGTCTTCCTTCTGCTTCCACAATCTCTGATCTGCCATATCCTCGGTTCAGGAATTTAGCTCCCATCATGTTGATGGCTTCTTCATAGTCTTCTGGGTCGCTCACTATTCTTTTGACTCTCAACATTTGACTATAAGGGAGATTTTTTATTAGACTAGGCTGGTGAAAACTTAAGTTATGCAAGATGTTATTCCTGTCCGTAAGTTTTTGGTATATGTTGGTTCTGTAGCCTGTGTGTTCCTTAGTCACCTTGACATCCAGGAAGTGTATTGTTTCCGTGGAAAATTCAGATGTGAACTGTATGCGTTCGTCTATATTGTTGAGATATTCCAAAAATGTCTTCAGTTCTTCATCGGTGTCATGCCATATCTCAAAAATGTTGTCTATGTATCGGACCCATAGGCCGATCTTACTTCTCCATCCTTCGTTTTCCAACACATGGTCTTCCTAAAATTTATGCATAAAAGCATAAGCATAGGATGGTGCCATCATGGCACCCATGGATGTCCCCGCTATCTGTAGAAAAAAATTCTCTTTGTATTGAAAATACGAGTTTTCACTGATGAATTCCAACAACACCATAACAAATTCCTTCTGAGCCGGGATGTCTCCTTCTTGTAATAACAGCCATTCCACTGCCACCCTTCCTAGGTCATGTGGAATAGAAGTGCACAGACTTTTCACGTCTATTGTGAACAGTATGTCGGATTCTGTATATATTGCTTCTTTCATATATTTCAAAAAGTGTGTAGTGTCTTTGACATACGTGCTGGTTTTTTGTATCAATGGTTGTAGGAAGTGATCAATGTAGACTCCTAAGGGTTGTAGAATGCTGTTCGTACCTGCGACAATAGGTCTGCCAGGTGGATTAATGAGGCCTTTATGAACTTTCGGTAATGTGTACAAGTGTGGAATCTTTGGATAATTGTTCATCAAAGACCTTTTAGTGTGGTGGTTGATCCAACTTAGTTCTTCTGCCTTTGTGAGTAGTTCTTCTAAGTTTTGCTTGATTTCAATGGTGGGATCTTTTTCAAGTCTTGCGTATGTGTTGCAGTCATTCAACTGCCTCATACATTCAGCATCATACTGTTTTGTATCAAGAAGTACCAGTGCTCCTCCCTTATCCGCACTTCTTATGGTTAATTCTTCATCACTATACAGTTTTTTGATCAGCTCCCATTCATGGGGTTTCATATTCATTCGTCCTCTGGATTTGAAATTGATCTTTTCCAGATCTCGAATAGTCTGTTTTTGAAAGATATTAATGGAGGGTACGTTGATCGGTGGAATGAAGCCACTTTTTCTTCTAAACTCTTTCAATTCTTCCTCCTCCCTTTCTCTTCCTTCTGGTATCTCCAACTCATTGAAGAACACTTTTAGCTTCATCTTCCTTACCAGTTTAAAAAGTTCCATTCGTGTATCGAACAGTGAGCTATTATATGTAGGCACAAAGTTGAGTCCTTTGTGCAGTGTCTTCATTTCCTGTTCAGTAAGTATTCTGGATGAAATATTGAGTACTAGACTCTTCTCTGTTTCTGTCTCGTTTCCGGCCCTTCTCTTGGTTTTCCTCTTCCACCTCCTGGTAAACTCTGCATAAAAGCAAACACCTATTGGAACAACATAAGGAACTGGGATTTATTCAAGACTAATAGAATTCACAGTGGTGCCCACCTGTTCTCCATTTCGCTACAGGCAAGAATCCCATAAATGTGGACACAACTCAAGGATGCTGTGTACTCTGGAGATAGCCAAAGGGTTTGGCAACTGGCGGCACAAAATATGGGCCATAGACAAATGGCGGATGTGGCTCCTATGTCAGAGGAGTCATTGAATTCCCTTATTGCGCAACTCTATTCATGGCCCACTGAGGCCCTTCCATCCTTTGTGAACTGAATCGCTATCTCAAGAAAGGAACTTCTCACCATGTCTTTACTCCAAGTGCAAGAGGAGATTCAGGGTTTAAAATCTTCACAATCTCTCGGCACAGAGAATGATTTCGGCTGCCACTATCAAAACAAACCAGTATGAGTGGGATGCCTTTTTGACTCATCAATTCACTTTGATCATTAAAGAAGGTCTAGTATGAGAGACTTGGAGAGACAGTATTTTGGTACCAATCAACAAGAAAGGTGATCTACTTGATCCCACAAACGATTGCTTTGTCAAAATGGAGGTCAAATATTTACCTTTATACTCTTAAGTGAACTAACATGCTGGGTAACTTCCCTCAAATTGATTCCCTTGTTTCAAACAAGATTTGGGAAAAGCTGCACTACACTGGATGATTATGTCACGCTTTGATACATATCCCACAGGCACCTGACAGACTACGTTCCCTGTAGGCCTGTTTTGTTGACTTTTCTGGCACGTTCAACTCTGTAAAATCAGGAACTCCTCTGAAGAAAACTTGAAGCATTGGGAATTTCACAAGAGCAATGAAAACTCACAGTAGCACAGAAACTTGGGTTAAACTGAAGATAGTCCTAAAAAGAGAACACGCAAATAAATATTGACCCATAACGTTGTTAAACCTTGTATTGTTTAACCTATATTTGGTTGACCAGGAGTGCTTCTCTGTGCCTTCAGTACAATTGTTTGGAGGGGAGGATTTGGAAAATGTTTATAGGCCTCCCTAAATGTACACCAATTCCAGTAATTAGGCTTGAGTTGGGGGCTGCACCAATCAAGTATGCTGTAATTGTTGCCATAGCCGGGAAGCTACACCCATGTTCCTTTGTTGTTTTGTTAGCGTTATTCAATCTCTGAATTTTAGTTGGACAAATTCTTACATAAAACTGATAGCAAAGAATGCTTTGGATATTCATGTTTCTAATCCTTTATGGGTGGAGTTTTGCTTGATTATGATGGATATATTAATCTCCTAAAACAATTAAAGGTGAAATGGAGTCTTTCTACTGATATTAATCACAGAGCCTCTTGATCTGTACTGTCTGATGTATCCCATGGATATGAGGGTAAGTTTCCCCAGCGATATATAAAAGACCCCATGGCAAAAACCATAAGCAGTTGATGCTTTTCTACTGGGGAATGACACTGTTTTTAATTTATTTGGGAGGTAGGATTGGAATCCCAAAATATGATAGATTATGGATACTATGCAGTATATGTTTAGAATCTGTTAAACTTTTTAATTTTTATTTTCCTCCACTTAATGAAATCTCGTTCCAAATTGCCTCACCACCTCTTTGGGGAGATCTCTTTTCACACAGTAAAAGAAGCACCTTTGGTACCTAAAAGGGTACTCATCAAATGTGATATGTTTGAAAACGTATGCAATGAAAAATGATGTATTTAGAGGGCAGCTGAATCTTACAAATTAATTTCATTAATGCATTGCATATAGATGCCCTTCACATCTTGGGATATTTGTATGCCATGTTCCTGTTCTGGGTAAGGGCATATTGCATCCCTTGGTCATTTATGGTTTTATCATGATTGCGATAATTACAGGGTCTGTGGTAGCAGCCCTGTAGTTATGGTTAAGTTGCTCAACTCATAGAAAGAGCACTTTTTTGGCAGCTTCTAACTTTCCCGCCCTGGACAAATCCTCACCAAACTTTGGAAAAAAAGCAGATGGTGCGGCTTTGTTAGGGGTAGGGGGGAAAAGTTATAGGTGAGGTCCCAAAATGTATGGAAATCCTCATAGAAGCAATGGAACAAAATGTTGCTCATGCCCACAGCCCAAACCGCTGGACGGATTTTCACCAAATTTGCATGAGGATTGGCGCCTTGGTCCCAAAAGCGTGCTTTTCTAAATTGCTATGAGTTCAGCAACTTAACCATGACTATAGGGCTGCTAGTGATATATGGGTCCAGTCCGCAGACTCAATTCCAGATTCAGTGTCCGCGGACACGATGGGCCAATCTGGGGGATGGCATGATGTCCGCGGACATCGGAGGCATCCACTGATTGGATGGTGAGAAGCGTGAGGTGCGTCATATTTTTCAGATCGGCCACCATGTTGGATCAGTGGACAGCCACCAGTCTCTGCAGATAGCGCAGTGGGGAAAAAGTCTGGAAAACACATTTGTGGTGATTTGCTGGTCAAAATAGAGTGGCTGGAAAGAGTTCGGGGGTGGAATAAAGATAATATGGTGCTGTTTTTATGGGTGAACAAAGGGCATGCAGGTGACGCAATAGTCCACGGACACTACAGCAGTCCGCGGACAGCGCTGTGAACGAACAGTTTGGGAAACACATTTGGGGTTATTTGATGGCTGAAAGGGGAGTGGAATAGAGATGATTTTGAGCTGTTTTTATAGGTGAAATTGTCCACGGTCAATTTTTGTGTCTGTGGACATTATTTCAATTGCAGGGGGTTCAGGGCGAATTTTGTTATTTGAAGGTGTATTGTATGTACTTGTTACATGGTTTGATTATAGTGTGGTGGTTGTGGCCAGTGGCCAGATTCTTGGGGCATGGTTTTAGGCCATGCCCCCATGAATCTGGGCACTGGCTACACACACTACAGTAATATGTGTATAGTAATTATAGGTACTGTAGGGGGAGTATACAGTATTTGTAATATGGTGGAATTATATAATTGAAGTGTACATGGTATTTATGATTGTAGTACAATTAAGGATAGTGCTTATGGAATATGTATTTGTTTATACGTGGAATGTTTCCTTTGTTGCATACATTAATAAAGCTGGAATCTGTGGGTCTTTTTCTGTGAAAAAAACAAGTATAATTTGTTAAGCAGGATAATTTAAAAGCTTTAATCACATACAATTTTACTTATATTATGACTTGTTTTGACCCTCATAAACAGTACATTCTATGTACTATGACACAACATTAGTGTTTGCTACACTGTTGTTGTATTGACATTAAATAATCATTGAGTGATTGGTAAAAACAATCCATAGAGGATATTAAAACACTATTATAATGATGTGAGTGTAAGTGCGATTGTACGTTTGTTTGAAGTGTGTTGTAATAAAGGGAGTGTTTAACATAGTTAGGTACCTGTTGGTGTATTCTAACTATATTGGACGTTAGAACAAGTTTTGTAGTAACAAGAACTGTGATGGCATGTTTGAAGTGTATTGAAATGAAGGGTATTTTTGGTATATTCTAACTATCTTAAATGTAGTATTGTTGTATTGTAGTATTGTAATATTATGGATGTAGTTAGTTACCTGTTGGCGTATTCTAACAGTTTATTGTGCTACAGTTTAGTGAGTAAATTTTGGTTGAAGGAATATTAAGTAGGCATTTGTTAGATTTGCTGGTAACCTATGTTTTGGAGTAACAGAGGTGTCGTTACATTCAAACCAACCACTTCTTTTTTGACATATGCAGTGTAGTAACCTGAAGTGGTTGTGGCACCAGTGTGGTATATTATGCCTACTGTTGTGAAGTTGTTCTTGCCAAGAGGTACTTGGCCTTGTGTAAAGCTAGTGCGCTTACAATTTTTGGCACCATCTGCATTGTACCTTAACAGCATTAGTATGACATATTGGCTATGTGAGTTTATTTGTATGTTAGAATGATTGCCTGAATTGCAAAAAAGGTATACTATTCCATGATTTGCATTCTGCAGAAGCTGGTGAAATGGAATGGATTCACAATTTGGTATGAATCCATACACAAATCGTTCATTAGGGATGTGCTCTCATGAAACGTGGTTGCAGAGAGAGAGTGCATGCATGTTTCCATTTGTATTAAATCTGGAAGATTTCATTTATAGGGATTTTTTGGTTTCCAGTAATTGTAGTAAGTACATTAGGAATTCTTATGGATCTTTCTGTCTGTTTATGGTCAATTTTACCATTCGTGCACAGTAGTCCAATTCTTGCCTTATACCTGAGACACTGTAAGTGTTGTCAGGATTATTTGTGGCATTTCTATTAAGGATGAGAATTTGCAAACACAACTGGTCCGAGCCATTCAGGTAAATGCTGTGAACAATTGGTGACAATTGGAAGAGAAGATTGATTGTTACATTTGTATAGAAATTTACTCCAGTTGTGTTGATGAATTTAAATGGACCAGAGAGTTGTGCCTTTGCATTGTTTGGTGGGCCTGCAGATTTTATTTGAGACAAAATATTTGTTTGTCTTTTGATGGACATGCAGTTGAGTTTCTAGTAGACAGTTTTGTGGTTGTATTATTTGATGGAGAAGCAGTTGGTCATTGTTTCTTTAGCGGTATTGTTGGGAGATCTGTTATAGGTTCTGTTTGTATTAATTTTTATTTTAATGGTTTTCTTTTTTGAGTTACAGTATACATATCTAGATGGGGTGTACAGTGCACATAACCTGTTGTATTCGTAGGATGCAAGGAATGTCAGTGTTGGCTTTGTTTGCATCAATGTTAACTAGGAGTGTACAGAGACATGAAACTGCTACCTAACTCATACCTTCTTTAAAGACTGTGCTGCCAGTGTCAATCAATGCATGATCTAGGCTTAGACCTTGCGATTTGTGAATAGTGACAGTATATTCAAGAGATTTAGTGACAGTATATTCAAGAGATTGAGGGAATTGTTGGCTGCATCCGTACATGTCTTTGTAAAGAAGGAAACATGCTATTAGGCGACAATTCTTTTTAACTTCTGCAAGTTTGTCAAAGTGAATGTTGACAAAGTGAATGTTGTTGTCATGTGGATATGTTTGGAAGCCAACAACTGTACCAATCGCTCCATTGACTAAACATTGTTCTACATCAAGGTTATGTTTTAGAATTACTCTGCAGTTTAGACACAAAGTTAATATTTTTTCCAATCCAGCTGTGTTGGAGCTGTGTTGGAGATACATTTATCTAAGCTATTTAGTTGTGCTGTTGCTTGTTGACACATAGGGAGTGTCATGCATGCATCTGTAGTTTGTCTGTGGAGCTGATATGCAGTATGGGTTGCATTTCTTTTTTTTAAATTGTCTTGTTGAATTCACTACAGCTTGCAAGAGTGGGCATTAAGGACATGCATTGTATATTTTGTTGAGTTAATTTTTCCATGACATCAGGAGCAGGTGTGTTTCACTCATACAGCTCATGGATTAGTCTATGATTTAAGTTGGATTTTGCATCTTTAGTAAGCAGACCAGTTCTAATACTTTTTCAAATGTTAGCATAGGTGAGGTCTGCAGACTGATGCATGTTTTGAGTTAGTTCTCTGTAGCGAAAATGTTGCAGGAGATTTACATTTCCAATGCTGCCGAGTGTGTTGGGGCATTGTTTGTGCCTAATGTTTTGAAAATAGCTGACCTTTTACTGGTGTTAACTGTAGGAGGTCTCCGAAACAATAATGTGTTTTCCTCCAAACAGTTTTTCGAAGTCAGTTTTTAGGACGTCTTGCATTCTGAGGTGAATTAAATTCAACATGAGGTTGGAAACCATGCTTACTTCATATATTAGGAGCACTTTCATTTCTTTCATAATTCTGCGTACTTCAGTAAGAGCTTCCATTGATAATTTGTAGTATTCTAATTTGTTCTGGTGTTTTTCTGGTATGAGCAGTAGTCGGTGTAAAGTTAAACCTCCTATGTTTTAGGCGCTACACATGTGGGGGCTGTTACAACAGCCGAAAGGTTGTTGTTTATGTTTTTTTTAGAAATGTGCTGATTATTTTAATTAAGAATGTTTTATCAGAACCAGCTTCACCACTTACATACAATAGCAGACGTGTATAATGTTTAAAGCTACAAGCTTTAGTTTCATGTTTAAAACCATTTTCAAAGTCTTCAGTGGCTTCTAAATAAATAGAGAGTTGTTCATCATTTAGCTGTAATTTTATCACTGACAAGTCTTCTTCAAATTGTTCAGATTGATACATGGTATTTTCTACACCAGTCATGGCTGTTTCTGCTTCATTTAGAATGAGTGATTCTCCAAGTGGTTCTTGGCATCCTGTAAGGAAGGTTGACTGCCCTCAGGAGTGTCTTTATCTAGCCGAGCTTCAATTTATTCCTCTTTTTGGAGTTCATTGTCCAACATTTCTTTGTTTTGTTTCAAATTGACATTTGTTATACTGCTTTCATTTGCTTTGAATGCAACTTCAAATGAGTCAGAGTCACCTAATAATTCTTCTTCTTTTCTCCAAGGTTTATACAATTGCAGTAGGGCCATGTAATAACGTTCTCTATGTTGCAGAGATTTAAATGATAACTTTATATGATTAATTGGGCTGGGTTTGGTGAGTTTCACTCAGCTTCCTTCACAGGTTGAGACTGAATATGTGCCAGTTGTCTCATCTGGTGTGACATTGTTTTTGTAGGAGTAGTTTTGGGCTATGTCCTACAGGCACATGTTTTCCAAGCATTACTTTTGTTTGGGTAGTATGTGTCAATTAAATTGTTTTTTAAAATGTCCTGGCTGTTGGGATCATTTGTGGCTATGGATTTTAGTACTATTTTTCGGGATGAAACTGGACCAAGGTTCAGCCAGACTATGTGTTCAGATTTGCCATATAAGGCTGTACCTGTTAAAATGGTAAGCAGCTTCATAGCATCCACATTCTCTATGGGAGAGCATTTTATACCAGAGCTGTACAATCATTGTGACAGTGTTTTGTCTTTTAGCTCTGTATTCTAAGCTGTGGTGAGATAGGCTGTGACATATCTTGCAGCTGCAGTGGAATGGTCTGCAATGTATTGCATGTCTATGTTTGCATTCCACAAGAAGAAAATGATTGCATTATGATCATTGATGTCCTTGGATGCTTCGTCCCTTTTAAGTTTGTATGTGTTTTTAGGGGATTAGACTTTTACACTGTGTCTAACAGAAGACAACAAGCTATTTACTTGTCCTTTTTTGCAAACTGGTCTAGGGAAGCCAAAGCGGCATTTGGTGTAGTATTTACCTTTGTTTTTATATCTACGACTGCAGTATTTGCCACACTTATGTTTTTGGAAGCATAAGATTGATGAACATATGTCGATGTGTGGTGATCCTCTGGATTGATATTCTTTTCTCGAAAAGAAGTGTTGCAGTTCTTCGAGCGGAGGGTTAGTTTAATTACAGATGAAGTGCACCATGGCAATGAAGTAATGGTGAAAGTACCTTGATACATTGACAAGTTCAAGAGAACAGAGTTCTCGTGTTTTTATGTCTATTCCCTCTTTATTTTGGTTTGCAGTGCGTAAGCAGTCATGCAAGTCACCCCATGCATACTCTGCACAACACAAAGTAACAAACCATGCAGGTGCAACCAGTATTCTTTTTTACCATGCATATTTGCCAAGAGACTTTTGATACTTGACTGCAAAACTTCATCTTTGTCTTTTATCTGCGGACAGGTCGGCTAGGTCCCTGCAGATTTTGAAAAGTTCAGCCATGTTATTGGATGCACCAGATACCTGTGCCTGAATGTGGAGCCTTTTCTTGGCACGGATGGAGAGTCTGTATTGCCTTTGAAGCAGGCGGCAGACCAGTTTGTCAGAGGGTGAGCCTAAGGTTTGCCCCTTTCGTTCCGCTGCTCTGCACTTTCATTTCAGAGCTGCAAGTTCAAAGTCTTAGCAGGTGGTATGTTTAGAGGTGTGTTTCAGGCGGATCCTTGTGACTGGGGCAAGGATGTCAAGAGTACTGGTGATGGCTAAGTGGAAGTTGCTGAGAGCAGAGTTGGTGATAGAGTTTGAGGTGGGGGACCAAGGGAGAATGAAAGTAGAAGCAAAGACAGCGGCTGACACTCGATTCATCGGCCGGATGTTCCAGAACGAGGTTGGCAGTGCTTTTGAGGGTGCTGTGGGTGATATGATATGATATGATGTGGCATTATGATATGAGGTATGCCGAATGGACCCAGGTGTGAGGAGAGAGTAGTCTGACCAAGAGAGAGGGGTGACCAGAGGGGGGGAGAGGCCAGAGTGGATGAGGGCATCCAGAGTGTGTCCAGCTAAGTGGGTTGGACTAGAGGGGATAATGGAGACGGATAAAGAAGTGCAGAGGTCTATAAAAAGAGTGGATGCTGTGACAGGGGAGTCTAATTGGATGCTGAAATCACCCAAGAGGAGGAGGTTGGAGGTGGTTGAAAATAAGGCAGAGTAGAAGTCATCCCATTCAAAGAGGAATACGGTGGTAGCACCTGGATGCTAGTAAATGGTAGCAATGGTCAGTGAGGAGGAGGGCGAGATGACCAACTTGCATACCAGGCTCTCAAAGGAAGAGTACAGCTGGGTGGCTAAGATGGAAGAAGGAACCCACTCAGGGAATATTAAGGCAACCCCAGCACCAGCACGGTGAGGTTGAGGCTTGGAGAGGATATTGAAGCCGTCAGGGAGGAGGGAGTCAAAAGCAGTGACTGAGCTGGCATTGAACCATGTCTTGGTGAGAACGAGAATGTTGAGGTCAGTGTCTTCATGAAGGAGGCAGATGTCAGCAGAGTGTTTGTCGTCTGAGCGGGTGTTAAGAGTCACCAGATGAAGGAGGCCACTGCCTTTGAAGGTTTTCTGAGGTGGAGTGCAGGGGCGTGGTACTCCGGTCAGAGGGGGAAGGACAGAGAGAGTGGTAGGGGGAGAGGCAGGAGAAGGAAGGACGTTAATGAGGGATGGCAGGATCTGGTCAAAGAGAAGTAGGTTGGTTAAGGACTCTGAACCCGGATAGTGCCTGCGTGCTAGACATTAACAAAGCAACGTGAAGATGAGAAGCTGGAGAAGAGGACTTCCCACTTGGTGCCACCGTTAATGGAAGAGGATGTGAAAGGCGACAGAGAAAAGGATATCATTGAAGACCTCTCTGGCAGATGCGCTGACATAGGTGTCAGCGATGGGAAGGCCAGGGTCTGCACTCAGCATGTCTTTTCTGTGCTTTTTTCTACCAGACTTCGTGAAAGAGGTAGGATAGGTGATAGTTTAGCAGTTAGAGAAGATAGGAGAGATGGTGAGAGCCATAACATTGGGAGACGATAGATGAAAGAAGGAAGTAAAAATAAAAAAGGGGGCTTCAGTGCACAGTCCTGTCCTGTACTCAAAGGTGGCCTAGTAGATAAGGTGTCACTAGTAGAAATGGTGTTCTCAGTCACAAAAGCGCTGAGATTGGAAGCGGACCTACCTTTTACATCCTATCTGGCACTGCGAGTTCTCTCACAGACTCTTGCCAGCAACGATCACTGCAACGCGCTTCCTGGAGGAGGCGCGGCTTCGTTTGGACACGTGATCTGATCACGTGATCTGGGGCGGACTCAAAGGACGGAGTTTGCCGCCCGTTCCGCTGTGTTCTCAGTCACAAAAGCGCTGAGATTGGAAGCGGACCTACCTTTTACATCCTATCTGGCACTGCGAGTTCTCTCACAGACTCTTGCCAGCAACGATCACTGCAACGCGCTTCCTGGAGGAGGCGCGGCTTCGTTTGGACACGTGATCTGATCACGTGATCTGGGGCGGACTCAAAGGACGGAGTTTGCCGCCCGTTCCGCTGTGTCCTCAGTCACAAAAGCGCTGAGATTGGAAGCGGACCTACCTTTTACATCCTATCTGGCACTGCGAGTTCTCTCACAGACTCTTGCCAGCAACGATCACTGCAACGCGCTTCCTGGAGGAGGCGCGGCTTCGTTTGGACACGTGATCTGATCACGTGATCTGGGGCGGACTCAAAGGACGGAGTTTGCCGCCCGTTCCGCTGTGTTCTCAGTCACAAAAGCGCTGAGATTGGAAGCGGACCTACCTTTTACATCCTATCTGGCACTGCGAGTTCTTTCACAGACTCTTGCCAGCAACGATCACTGCAACGCGCTTCCTGGAGGAGGCGCGGCTTCGTTTGGACACGTGATCTGATCACGTGATCTGGGGCGGACTCAAAGGACAGAGTTTGCCGCCCGTTCCGCTGTGTTCTCAGTCACAAAAGCGCTGAGATTGGAAGCGGACCTACCTTTTACATCCTATCTGGCACTGCGAGTTCTCTCACAGACTCTTGCCAGCAACGATCACTGCAACGCGCTTCCTGGAGGAGGCGCGGCTTCGTTTGGACACGTGATCTGATCACGTGATCTGGGGCGGACTGAAAGGACGGAGTTTACCACCCTCGCGGCGTTAAGCCCGGCAGGAGACAAGCCCATCGGCTGTTGTGCGGCTGTTTGGCGGTCTGAGGCGCACCTAACAGGTAATTAACTAGCGCGTTTCGCGCGCACCTACACCATCAAGCAATAATTATAACAACCGTAATGAGACTGCGCAGCTCGCCTCTTGAAGAAGACATGGATGTACAAGAGGGGTCTTACCTAGAGGCAGGGTGCGAGCCAGGGAGGGGGGCATCTATTGTCTCAGACGTAGATCCAGTAGCTTCACAGGAGACTCAAACCCATTTTGACGCACAACAAACTCCAGCGGGAAGATTCCCCAATCTTAACATTCAAAAAATTTGGAAAAGAGGGTTAGAGTACACTCTGACAACTGAAAAAATCCAGACAAGAATTAACGATCACTTCCCCAGGAAAAGGAACAAGAGTACCAATGACCTAGAGGGCATTATTGACACTACCTGGCATTTACCAACACATAAACCCAATACCCCGGCCACAAATACATCAACAGAGGGGTCAGAAGTAAACACCACCCCAACAAACAAAACTCAAGGAACCAGGGCAATCTTACTGAGAAATCACAGCCAACAAGAAGAGCCATTGGCCATCTCACCAGAAGGTCCTCCATTGGCATCTGAAAACACATTGGCAGCCCTGAGCTATGTTTTAAATTCTCTGGTCTCAGTGTTCGAATTACTAAGAACAGAGGTGCAAACACAAGCAGGACATCTCTTGGAAATGTGGCAGGAAATTGCGAAAAATGAATCATCTATGGTTGCTGTAAACAATATCATGAATAGCATTCTGATTCCAATTCTAAAGGAAACACAAATAGAGGGCATCAAACAGGGGCTAGACATCGCCCAAATTCAAAGCCTACTGAAGGAGGGGGCAAAAAGTAATTCAATCACTCATGAACTCATAAAGACAATACCCTCGGAAATTCAAAAACTGCAAACCCAGAACAAGACTCTAAACGAAGAAGGGCCAAAAGATCTCTTCGATGATACACCACTCTCAGACTCAATCTTGGAAGAATTTCGAAGGCTGGCAAATGTAGATATTGACTATATAGAAGTCATCAACAACAGCCCTCAAAAAACCCAAGAGGAGGAAGAAAAGAAAACCGACAGTTTAAATCAGAATATCGAGGCACCACAGATACTGAGAAGGAGAAAATGTCACAAAAGGGGCAAACAACGAGAGGCTACCTCTTCTCAACCTTCAGGTGGAACAATGAAGAAACCCAAAAACCAGAAAAATAAGGCAAAAAAGAAAGCAGGGACAAACACATCCCTGAAAAATCTTACTACTCCCACAGCTGAAAAGACAGCTGATTCCATCGTTATTGCATCTCCAGTTACTAACCTTTCACAAACATCAAAAGCACATGACGCCCTCGTAAGCAAGTGTGTTCCTGAGAGAACCCAGGGCAAAAAGACGTGCTCAATAGGCAGAGAGAGTCCTAGTAAAATCAAGGTTCAAACATCAAACTTTGGTATGCAAACAGATTTTATTTTTCCATTACCTGCAGCTTTCGACAATCAAAAAAGCATACCGGTCTCTACAAACATCAAGATTGCTCCAATATTTCTAAAACAAAATTTACATAAAGAACCAAGAAAGGAACTCAGCGGGGAGCCCAAGCAAGCATTTATAAAAATGGCCCCTATTTTTCTGAAACCGTCAGGTAAAAAAGCTCCTGCATTACAAGAAAAAAATACACCTCCCGTGTCAGCCATCAAAGATGTGACATCACCAAGCTTCTCATTCAATGAAGTTGTCTGCTGGAACGGGTCCGGGAAATTTAAAAACCTGGAAATGTGTCCTCAATATGGAGAAAGAGAGAAAAACGAACAAAAACAACAAACCCCTATGGTAGGAAAAGAGGAAGTAGCGGCATCAAACTTTACAATCCCAAGATTGTGGCTTAGACTAGAGAATCAAAGTACAAAGACATCACTATGCAGATCTGTCCTATTGTCAGAAATTCAAAAGAATTACAATCTCTTTTTTTTCGATTCAGAGGACATTGAATATTTAGCCTTCCCATTCAGGGAGGACAAATTCTTTGTGGAGATAGCTCTCACCTCAAGAAAGGCACAACAGGCGCTTATCAATAATAAAGACGATCTGGCTAAAGAAGGGCTCTGGGTTTATGAATCAGAGGAAGAAGGAATATCTGGAAATTACCGGTGGTATAATCAGACCGTAGAGGAACCCGCACCCACTGCTGTGGGTACTGCCGGAACTACTAGAGGGCTCCAAAGCAACGTAACAAGTGGTCCCAGATTAAAAGACGATCTGATAACTAAACTCCCAGAAATCATCTCGCAAATCCTCCAGAAACTGGGCGAGGAACAGAACAGTCTTTAGTCGGAGAGGCCTTAGATTAGTCTCCTGGAACACCAGAGGCCCAAGCTTTTTGAAGAAAAAGCAACTCAAAAACGACCTCTTAGAGCGCAATGACATCTTATTATTCCAGGAGACATGGTTAGCTAACTCTATCGAGATAGAGGGCTTCACAGTGCAAAACCTCATGGCCTCTCAAAAAGCCAAAGGAAGACCAGCAGGAGGAATGTTAATAGCAACCAAAAATTCTGCCATTAAAAATGTGGCCACGCTATGTAATAACCCAGTGGGCATTCAGGCCTGTAAAGCAGAGATAAGACAGAGTGACTGCCAGGCCAATCTCATTTTGGTAAACATCTATTGGAACCCAGCCATTTCCAAACTCCGAGACTTCATAGAAACTCTAAATGAACTCTTCTCTAGGGTCAAGATGAATCACATAGGAGCACAGATTGTTGTAGCAGGGGACCTGAACACAGATCTCATTAGTGTAGGAAATAGGAAAAACAGCTTACCTAAACACAGTACCACACAGAAAGGTAAACAATGGTGGGACTTCTTCCAATCATGGGATCTCGACATGATATCTGAAGACGATAGCAGTACGAACAATCCCGGACCAACATGGCGGCAGGGAAGGTTGCAATCAATTATAGACTACATCTTCGCCTCATCATCACTTACCCTGCACCAACATTATCTCACCTTAGATTGGGAAGGGGGAAGTGATCACGCGAGGATGGAACTCTACTTTCCTGAAATTCAGTGTTCTGCAAACCCACGCATCAGACAGGACTTGGAGGGCTCTAAAGGGAAACTGAAAGTAGTCAAGTACAAACATGGGGGGGAAAAGTTGAATGATCAGCTAGCAATAATTCATCCCTCAATAGTGGCCGAAAAGTGTCATCCAGAAAAATTCGGAAAGTTTATATGGTCCACTTGCCGACCAAGTGAAGTACAAATAGTGGGGAAACAGACACACCTCCATCACTTCGACGAGGAAACTTTCAAAAGAAAAAGAACTCTGCGACAAACACTGCGAAGTATAAGACAGACCAGAGCAGAAGATCCTTTAGGCTGTATTCAAAAACTTTAAAAAAACAAACAAATTTATAGAAACTGGTCCAAGAATCACAAACATTTAAAAATTCAAGAGGATGGGGAGAAAATGCTTTCGCTTCTTAGTACAAATAACTGCAGAAACTTTTGGGCAGCTCTAAATCAACTTGAAACTGGCCAAAATAGTTCTCTCTGCAACCTAGTGTCGGAACACAAGTGGGTAGACCATCTGGCCAAGAACTTTGAAGCAACAGGCTTAAGAGACATTAGCATCAGCAACATCACCTGGTCTCTGGATTTTACCGAAGAGGATATTGAAGAACTTATAACATCATCCTCTACCTCGAAAGCCGCAGGTCCGAATGGCCTCACATATCAGGTGTTAAAAAATCAGCCAAAACTCTGGTCAAAACTGCTATTCCATCTCTTTCAAGGAATCTTGAGGGAAAAAACTTTTCCACCATCGTGGAAGAATGCAGTGATGATTCCATTCTTTAAAGGGGGTGATAGGCTAAGTCCAACATGCTATCGACCCATAGCCCTCTTGGATATAGACAGTAAAATATTCATGAGAATATTAATGAGGGAACTTTCTCTTTGGGTGGACTCAAATGAGATTCTCCCCCCGCACCAAACAGGTTTCAGGAAGGGTCTTTCTACCAGCCTTAATGTCCTTACACTGAACCTGTTGAGCGAAAGCTCGAATGAGAAAGAAGGCTCGCCGCTGTATGGGGCATGGGTAGATCTGTCCAAGGCATTTGACCTGGTGGACAGATCTCTCCTCTGGCAGAAACTGAACAACCGGGGAATTCCAGCCCCCCTGCTGGCTATGCTCGTCGAACTACATAAAAATACTACGATCAGAGTGAGGCTGGATGACGCCGGCAACCTTTCAGAAGCAATCCAGGTCCTTAAAGGGGTACGACAAGGATGCTTGGGTGCACCACTGCTTTTCAACCTTTTTGCCACATTGGAGACTTTCTGGCCTCGGCGTCGCTCATCTGTCCCAGGATTAACAGCAGAAGACTTCACTGGCTGGCCTATGCGGATGATCTTGTTCTTTTGGATGGATCAGCATTAGGACTGCAACATCTTTTATCCAAACTCAATGAATATGCCAAGTTAAATGGCCTAATAATCAACCCACTAAAATCTAAGGTCCTGATTTTCAAACATCCAAGAAAAAAGGTAACATCAAGGATCTGGGTGCTGGACAACGAGGAAATTCCCCGAGTAGATGAGCTCATATACCTGGGATACGAAGTCTTAGCCCATCCAACTGTAAATAAGGTGAACTCATCAATTCTCAACAAGACCTCGAAAATCATTGCGCAAATGAAAAACTTAAACGGAAAATTTTGTAAATTTTCATTGTCACCACTCAAGAAATTCTATGTAGGCAAAGCAGTTCCTGTCCTCCTCTATGGATTGGAGGCAAAACCTTTGCTGTGGAACTATGATTGGAACAAAATTGAGGGCCTTATTTGGAAATCATCCATTTCGCTACCAATGTGCACATCGTCAGTCAGTCTGAGGTTCGAACTAGGCTTGACCTCATTGAGCTGCTATGCAGAGTGGAAACTTCTCTCACTCTACCGTAATATAATCACAGCCAGTAAGGCCACTCTCTTTTTCGATATAAACCAACATCTAAAGAAAGCAAAATCAAACCAGCTATCGAGCCTAGAAGAGAAGATTGGACAGATTCTGCATAAGCTTGATTTAACAACAGAAATCCTTCTACAAAACCCCTTGAAAGTAAAGAAAAATCTAAAAATGGCTGACTGGATCGACACAATCACAAGAGTCAGAAACCTAAAATCACTGAACTCCTTCCTGATAGCAGACAGGAAACTTGGAACCATGCCACGTTACCTGGAAAAATTCCCAGATCGTGAGATAAGAAACAGCTTTCTCAGACTGCGTCTGAATTTAGCCTACACAGGAGAAATATTGGCTCAAAGAAACCAGGGAGAGAAGGCAATAAAATTCTGCGAAATCTGTAAAACTTCGAACCTCCAAACCTTGAAACATCTACTGTTGGAGTGCGAAGGCACATGGGCCATAAGAGTGTCTTTACTGAGGAGATTTGTCAGCAGAGAAGAGAGTCTAATTCAAGATGCATTCTGGAACAGACTGATCTCCGGCCAGGAAATCATGCTCACTGCAGCGATAGTAAAAGTATCAGAGGAACTTACTATTCTAACAAAGTATCAAAAGATGACACAGCCTACTGAGCTTCCTGGTTGACATTCTTTGGCCTCTCAGTTATTCTAGTTATTCCCTGGTTTCCGAGAACCGTTTGTAATTTTATTTAAGGAAATGCACTATTCTTTTGTAAAGGTTTTCTTTTAAAAACCAAAACCAAATAAATAAATAAAAAAAAAAAAAAAGGTGTCACAGATGCGAAGCAGTAGGTAGGGGTACAAGATACAATTTAAAGAAACACAGTGAATACAGTGCACACAGGATGGACGAACACCCACCTAGATATGACTTTAAAATCAATCACAATGAACGCAGTGCAAACAGGATGGAGGAACACCCACCTAGATACGACTTTAAAATCAATTACAATAAACGCAGTGCAAACAGGAAGAGGTACACCCACCTAGATATTACTTTAAAATCAATCACAATGATTGCCTTGGAAACAGGATGGAGGAACACCCACCTAGATATGACTTTAAAATCAATCACAATGAATGCAGGACACTGTGCAATGAAAGCTAAAGACTACAGCTTTCTTTCTTTCTTTCTTTCTTTCTTTCTTTCTTTCTTTCTTTCTTTCTTTCTTTCTTTCTTTCTTTCTTTCTTTCTTTCTTTCCTTCTTTCCTTCTTTCTTTCTTTCTTTCTTCAAATGAGGAGCACAGAATGCAATGAGGGAGTACGATGGCTAAAGGTCGAAAGTCAGAGAGGGATAGGTAATGTTATGGGTCACAGTGATAGGAAGAGAAGCTAGTGGGAAGTTCAGTCATCACTAACTTGTTAAGAACGATCATCAGCCAATCAGGCAGTTTCAGACTCCCTCAGGAAACACAAAGGGCTGCAGTATTCCATGGCGGCCATCTTACGGAATCGTGGTTTCAATTGGGGGTAAATCTGCAAACAGAAGTTGATGCACCAAAAACGAAAGCGCATGCAAGTAATTTCTAAATTAAATCATAGTGCTTTGGAAATGCTGTTAAAGCGCTATTTATGGTGATAAAATAGCGAACCTCGGTGCTCGAGTAGGCGAGTAAGGCAGCGTAATGAAATTGCAGAGTGTGTAAGCCCCAGCTCACCGTAGCTTTGTCGAGGTGAGAGGGCTTCACGCCAGCCCAATGATATGAGGCCTCCTTCTTCCATTGTGCTGAGAGAAGAAGAATGATGAGCCACTCTTACACTGCAGGTGACAACAGCTAGTACCCTACCCCCCACTAACACCATGCAAACGACACACCTCTCTCCCCCACCTGGGACACATAGCCCTTCAAAAACCCTTAGCCCATCCTCACTTTATGGGCAGACCTTGTTAGTAGCAAACCACACCCGGGGCTCCCTTCAAGATACACATACTCTGCAGAAAGTCAAGCCCTTCCTCCCTTCAGGCAGCTTTAGATCCACTGTACAAGCACTGGTCCTAGCCCACCGGGATGGGGCAATGCCCTCCTTGACGGACTCCCGTCGTCCTCCCATGTTCCTCTGAGAAGTGTCCTACACGAGGATGCATGCCTCATGAAGGGTCTACGCAGATATGATCACATCACCCTGGCCCTCATCACCCTTCACTGGATACCACTGAATGCACAAATCATCTTCACATCTTGCTGCATCGTCCATAAGGCAGTATCCCTCAAGTCACCCAGCTACCGTGCAGACTTGAAATCCGCCAGTGCAAAAAGGAAAGGACCAGAAAACAAGCCTTCTCTGCCTACGCCCAAAGACCATGGAAACTCCTCCCACTCAGCACCCCACTTTCCCCCCATGCTCCTGAAATTCAGAAAATAACTCAATACCTGCCTCTCCAAGGAGTCTCTCCTCCACACCTAGGCCATCACGTCGCCCCCTGCACCACCTGACTCACCAGACACCCTTTCCGCCCCTCTCCTCCCGCCACCCTGTACAGATGTACCCCTCCTTTGTGTCCCTCTATATCCAACCCGCTGTACATATGTTCTTTTCTTACATCTGAAAAGCACTCAGTTACGTATCTGTACTGTTGAATACCTCTGTTGTGTATCTGTATTGTTGTATACCTCTGTAATGTGCTCCGTTGCTTCTCGAAGGAAGGTCTGCCCTCAATAATTACAATAATTACAATGACAATAATAACAATAATAATAATAATACCCCACGTGCCCTAACCACAACTCTACTCCTGTGGCTACCTTCCGTACACACATAGCTTAAGTGCTCCCACTCCAGCACACTTAGAATCATACCATCACCCAGAGCCTGCTTAATTTTGATCAGCACTAAAGCACAGTTCCACTTTGCTGCTCCTGCTCTTACTAGCCAAACCTAACCTATTTTCCTACAGGACCCAAAGTACCAACAGAGCATGAGAGGGGCAGCAGTGCACTATATAAAACCCAGTAACACAATAAATAGGAGTTGAAGAGAAGTTGAAGAGAAGAAGTGCATTATTCATCTATTAATCCCACAACAATCCTGTCCATTTGGTCGGAAATGCATGAAGAACATTTAGTTTGACACGAAATAAACAATACAACTCAAATTGGGCCATGTTATTGTGGTGGACATGAACAGGCCACATGATCATGACTTACCTGAGAGAATGTGCTCTCTGCTCTCTAGCCAAAACTTCCAAAACACCGGAAACACCACCCCGGCAATGGACAGAGTATCACCTTAAAGGAATGTGTTCTTTTAGTGCCTACATTCTAAGGACGTTTTGACAGGTGGCACTTGTTTTGAAGGAGCCAAACTCAAGCAATCAATTTAGAAGAAGAGAAACACGTCTGCAACCCTAAAAAGCTTTCTTAACACATCACTAATCCAAAAGGGAAATTATGCAGAAACAGTTTATGTAGTGTTTCATAGTCTTCATAAGAGTGAAGAGTATGTTTTGTTGTTTCTTGCCTCGCTGTCTTCGTCCAGTGGGTTATGACAGTGAAGACAATTAAAACATGATCTGACAAATCCACAGCACTGAGTAATTCATGGTAGATTCGAGGAGCAGAGGAAACTCATCTTGATCATTTCTATTTGGTTTCTCCGTTGGCATTGCTGTGAGGAACCACACACTGAGTCATTTAATGAGATGTTAAGAAAACCTTGATGCCAGCAAGGCGTGAGGTTGGCAATTACCCCAGTAGAGATTAATACCTCCTGAGAAGGTAAAACGCCCCCCAACAGCTGCTCTGTTTAATCAGATGTTCCATGAAAAGAACTTCATTTCTTGGAGGTAGATATAAGACACGCAGGGGTTGCCAAAGAGCAAGTCAAATAAATGTGTATGACTTCGAAGTTGAAAAAAGGAAAATAAAGGCAAAGAGTTTGCTAGGACACAATAACATTTTGGGGGGTTTCTTGAACCCCTTTATGGCAACCCTGAGAGTTTTCCTTTATTTTTGCTGGCTTCCCCGTGTTTGGCCTTTACTGTACTGAAGTCCCCCTACCACTACATCTCTTTTTGTGATCTGCTGCCCAAATAGCTCATTTGACTATGAGGGCAGCCCTGGTTTTAAAGCCCCCTATTTTGGTCCCAGGATGATTCAATCACCCAACTGTGCTCAGTAATAGGCTGGTGGCAGCTGTAATTTAGTTCAGGCCTCACCAAGGGTGCAGCCATTTCCCCTGCATTAGTAGCTCAACGATCCAATAGAGTAGTCATTAGGGTACTCATATATTTTTCAAGCCCTAATCCAGGCCGTTTTGTTTTAATCCATCCCCTTGTCTGCCTAAAATGGCTATTGCTGAATAGGGCTAACTCTGAACCAGTTCCTGCACCCTCTAGATGGATTTAAATTGGACTTTCCTGGTGTTCTGGTCCAGATATGACCCATACATATCCTGTCTGGGGGGAACCATTTATTAAATCCAGCCTGATTGGCTTACCACCAAAACAATTGTGTGTCTGCCTTGTGTGTGATTGGAGGGCTGGATTCGGCCAGTCCCTACTGGAGGACTGCTGTGAAGGTGGACTGCAGCATCTGAGGACCTGGTTTGGCCATATTGGCTGAACGCTTGCTCTTTTTTCTTTTCCCCGGTTTCCTTTATCCTGAACCAAGAGCTTCAAGGTGAGGAATCTCTCTGGCATGCATATCCTCTTTGTTGGGTTCCTCCATCTTCCTTGTGCCTTCTCCATTGCTGCTGCTTCTGCCTGGTGGGCCATCCACCTGGATACATGGATTCTTCTTCTTTTTATCCGTCTGGGTTATTTCTGGTCCAAAGTGCAAATCCCTAGGTAAATGATCACTGTCCGAGCCCTGCAAAAGAAGCACAACACTTACCAAATGATCTAGCTATTTCTGAGTGAATCTTCAGTGACTGGCACTGTGAGTTCCTTTCCCCGGATCATGGGGTCCACATTTATTAATTGGAATCATCATCAGGGTTCACCAGAACATGGGAGTAGTGGGGTTTACACAACCCCAGTTACGTTTTTCTGGTTCCATGTGTTAATAACCCCGCAAAAATATCGCCATACAGAAATATCGCCATATTTTTGCACCAATATTAAGGCATGGAACCTGCGGGGATACCCCCGCAATCCCTGCATTAATTTTAAAGGAGCGGGGGACACCCCGCAGCCCTCCTCCCAAACCCACCCCAAATTATCCCCCCAAAAAATATCGCCTATGGCCGTTCCTGACGACCATCTATATGGCGATATTTTTGGTGGGGATAATATGTAGTGATACCCGTTTTTCTATAGACTTCCATTGGTCCGAATCCTTCTCCTACTGACTGGGTCTCAGAACTGGAGCTGGAGCTTTTTGAAGGGGTCTTCTTTGGAGTTCCCTGTGATTGGTTGATTCTTTGGCTGCAAATGTTAGGTAGAACCGTTGCTTACCAGACTTAACCTACAGCTGTTGCTTGCCATGGACTTTGTTCTGTGTTTGCGACAGGGAGAACTTTTCCAAACACTTAAACTCCTACTAAATTGACTAAAAAGGATACTTATCTGAAGGTGTGTCCCCCCTGAAATTTGCCACCAAAGGATTTTAGCTGATAACTATGGTTTATTAGGGACTTCAAAGTAATGATTATCTACACTGCATTTATGTGGTTCTATGCCTTTTTACCACACATGTTGTCATTGTTGCTTTTCCCCTGCCAATTTGCTACCATTTTATTTACTGCAAAATGTGGGGCGAAATCCCACACACCTCTGTTTACCCCCAACTTCACCCCTCCCTCACCAATCCCTTACCTATCCCTCCACACCATATTCCCTCACCCAAATACACCCTTTGCATTTTGTGGTAAAAGAATTTGGTAAACAATCATCAGGGGAAAAAAGCTGCGATTAATAAATGCGGTAAAAGACTGGATACACATTGAAAAGTTATTGGTACAGAATTTAACTTTGGTTATTTTGTTATCACGTATTGTTCGGCATGTATTGATTCCATTCTGGTCTGGTATTATAGGTCTCACTGCTATGCTATGCTGCAAAGCTTGTATACTGCTCCAGTCAGCAAAGTAGTGCTCCTATGGCACCAGTAAATTGTATGGGTAAATAGCATATTGTGCCCCTGCGGTAACAGGTAATAATGTCGCCATGAAAAAAGTCGTCAGGTTGGCGACTTTTTTTGAAAAATGCATTAATGATGCACCCTCCAGGCTATGAAACACTTTCCCCAAATATTCTAGACTGGAGGTAATAGTATATAATTATACCGCTCCTAGAATATTTGGGAAAAGAATTTTGGTACCAAGGAAAAAGTCGCCAGAACCTGACGACTTTTTTGCAGTAACATTATTACATGGAACTGCCCCTGCCCTGGGTAACCAGTCTGTGGAGAGAGAAGAAAGGAAAATAGGGCAGAACATTGGAGGCAGAACGAAGCAGGAATATAACAGGGACACAAAGAACTAACAAATCTGAGACATGCAATGGGATTGTGGTATAGGGAATATGTTAGTATGAGTGGCGGGGTGCAGTGGTAGGTAATGGATCAGGAGAGTTGCTGACCTAGAAATAGCAAAAATTTGAAAACCTGTGGTAACAAACATTTAGCAGTGTTGGTGATTTATGGTACTGTTGAAGAAGTAATAGAATTAGAGGAAGCATGGTTCTGAGACGTGCCCGCGCAGCCCTGAAGTGTGTAGGCTAGAATTGTTAGGTAGTGTTTTTAAGCACCTGCTGTAAATCCCATATATATGTATATATGTATTTATATATTTTTTAAAAATATATAATATATATCAATAATCTGGGAATGCCAAGTTAAATGTCAGAATTGACAGAAGCAAACATAGGTCTGTAAACAGTGAATGTAGGATACCACTATGGAAGAAAGAGAATAGGGAGGAAGGAACTAGAAAGCTCCCTTCGGTAGACATATGTGCACGGGCAAATTCATTGATGCAACCTGCGGGAGAGGTGGTGCTGATGAACGGCACAATTTAACCACTGTGCAAACTGAATACCCCTACCATTGGCTGAAAGCATGATGGAAGCAAGTATGCCACATGTAAATGGTGCTAAACTAACAGACATTCCAGAGCAAAGATGTGCAACAGAGCCATGAGTACAGATGAGTCATGAAACACATGAAAAGTACAACATAAGTAATGAAGCCAGTACCGGTGTCCATTACTTAAATGAAAGAGCCATTGACACTGGTCACATTCCAATTAATTCAACTGTTTCCCCCTAAAACAATAGGTATTGGCCCCTATAAGACTGTGCATTTCATCCTCAAAGCTCATCATCACAAAATTACATTAATCACACTTTGGAACAGTAAACATCAAACAGAATCAATCAACACTACAGCAGAGACTCCAGTACGCAATTGTTTTTAAAAACCGCAATCTTTCCTTGAATTTATCTAAGACGAAGATTGCTGTTTTTGGAAAAGAAAGACCCCGGGGCACTTGGTGCATTGACCAAGAAAAAACGGAGCTGGTTGATGCCTAGAGATGCCTCGAAATTCTCTTTTCAAGAAGTGGGACATATTCCACCCATGTAAAATCTTTGGTCAAGCAATCATGTGACCCTGGGACCAATTTTTGCCAAACAGCCCTTTTCAGTTCATCACAGAGCACTTAAATGTCTGTGGGGGAAACATGCAATGGCAAAGCCAATGGGAATAAGTAGAACATCTAAGTGAAGAGTCGGCTGGAGAATATGATTTAAGGGGTTTGGGCCTGTGATGTAATAGGCGGTGTGATCAACTTTACTTTACTCATTTTTATTGTTATCTATGGCTCAATTCATGTTTTTATTCTCATGGCTCTTCCCCAATTTCCCCCTTTTGCCCTTTAGTGCAACAAAGTATTGTCAAATCAAACTTTATCATGATAACTTCTTGTCCTCTTGTAAGAGATAAAGGTCTCATGGGAACCTGGCCTCTGCAGCGAGGCCTTTTTTTATTCTCCTCTTCTTTGTGTTGCTCATTTGGGTCATAGTCGATATTATTGAACATCAAAGTCGAATAATACACTTCATTATTTAATAGCTCATGGGGTCTTGAGGCATGGCGAGCAATATGGTTCCCTCTATTTCGGCAAATACAACAACGCATGATCAGTCCTGCTAAGGGAACAGAAAAGAGTGTGAGACAAAATGTGGTGATAACTAAAGGTCTTTCCTTAGAATTGCCAGTGACATGACATATCACATTAGAAGGGATGCACAGGGGGTGCAATTCAGTGGGCTGCCTGGAAAACAGGGGGTGCTGTTTGGTGGGCTACCTGGAAAGCCTGCTTCCCCTTGTTAACTATTACTTCTTTTTTTTTTTTTTTTTTTTTTTTTATTACTTGTACATAATCAAAGAAAAACATGATTTTTACAAGAAGTATCAGATCTTGCTTCCATAAGTTTCGAAAACCTACACAGGTGCAGACACCAGGGATTGGACAGAGTTTTGAAGAGTTGATGTAAAAACAGATCAAATCAAGTCAAGGCGGAGTTTTTTGCAGATTGAAAGGATAAATTCCGCCAGAGCCTGGTTCGCCTGTTGGAGCCTCGTGTCGTGCACCTATGTTATCAAGTTGATGTCCAACAGCGAAAGCTTCCGGTAAGGAGTTCTTGCTTTGGTTTGCAATTTTGAGAAAAGCCGCCTGCATTATTTTTGCCGTGGCCGTTGCCCAGCGAGATTTTTCACCACAAATCAGACGGCACCACCATGTATTTTCTTCAATCAAGATTGAGTCATGCCATAATGGAAGAAGGTAGGCCATCCGTTCTCGGTTCAGCGAGGGGCACTTTAACAAAAGGTGGCGTATTGACTCCGTGGAGTCAGGATCGTTACATAGTCTGCAGGTGGTTGTAGCAGTTAAGGATCTTATCCCCAAGATTTCTCTTGTATGAAGCAGGTTGAGACGGGCTCGCAGAAATATTCCTCGCAGATTTTTATCTGGGAATTTTGTACAGTAGCCTAGGGGCGACTTCAACTTATTAAATGTTGGCGGGAGATGTCTTAAACACTTCGCAGCTACTGCTTTATCAATGGTAGAGATCCAATCTTGGTTCTTTACTTTTTCGTTAACCCTTTGGGGGTTCGAGATTAGGTCAAGTTTAGAACATGACACTTCTTCCAGTATGTGTTCTTGTTTGCGGACCCAAAGCAGGGTGGCTTTCGAGGACGTGGAGGACAGCTCCTGGCCAATAAAGTTACAGATTGGAAGGCCATCTTTCATTAAGGTCTTTCTAAACAGGGCAAGTGAAGCCACCCTGACAGACGCACTCAGTGAGAGCAGGCCCAGCTCTCTTCTAACTGCTTCGATGGGGATTGCATTTGGTAGGCCCAAAAGTGATTTCCATATGTGACCCTCTAGCCTACGCCATAGTTGGTGTGGGATTGTAAACATCGCGTCCATGCCATACGTTAATGCTGGCACTATTTTCCCTTTGTAAAAGGTAATGGCCGGCAATAGTGAGTATTTGCCGAATTTTCTGTCAATCGCTTTGAGTTGGGACGTCAAAAGCTTGGTTTTTGTCCAAAGGTGAGCTTGCATCTTCTGTTCCTTGCTTGAACCGTCGATGATCACCCCCAGATATTTGAAGTGGGGGACCACCTCAATTCTGATGTTATTTACAGACCACGATGTGGGTTTTTTGAGAGGACGAGTCGCTCTTGAAAGGATCATGATTTTAGTTTTGGCCTGATTGATTAGTAGGTTGTTGGCTGACATATAGGCTGCAAGGTTATCAAGCTGTCTTTGCAAGCCAATTGGCGTTTGGTCGAACAGAATCATGTCATCTGCATAGAGGAGTCGAGACAGGACCATGTTTCCAAGCTTTGGAGGAAAGGAACGAACAAGTCGTTCAGAGTCTTTGTAGTCCCCAAGAAATGCAACAAAGAGGGCTGGGGCCAAGGGGCATCCTTGCTTGACCCCTCTGTTTGCACTGATTTCCCTAGAGAGAGTGCCTTGTCTGTTCAACCTGACCTTGAAAGTGGTATTGGTATGCAAGGCCATTAGTGGATTTAGGACCGATTCTGGGCAGTTCCAATTTTTTAACTTATCCCAAAGTTTCCTTCTATCGACTTTATCAAAAGCCTGTGAAAGGTCAATAAAAGCCGCATAAACAGGCTGCGAGGTTTCTTTCGTTTTCGCTTTCAGCAAGGATAGTATAAATATGTTCAAGGTCGTGCTCCCGTTCTTTTTAAAACCCGTTTGAAGAGGGTCACTGCAGGGGGCTGTTTTGGCCCAATGTTGGAAGTGACCTAGAAGGAGAGAAGCGAAGATCTTGCCCATGATGTCCAGCAAAGCAATCGGGCGATAATTACCCGGGGCGTCTCTAGTTCCCTGTTTGTAAATGGGAATAATAATCGATGTACACCACGAAAGGGGGATCTTTCTCGTCAATCTGCAATGATTGAACAAATTGGAAATGAAGATGGACCATTCCTGAGGATGTTTTTTTAGGTCTATATTAGACAGCCCGTCCGGACCTGGCGCTCTGGACGGTTTTAGCCTTTTGATTGCGAGAGAGATGTCTGGTATGGCTGAGAGATCCACCCATGGGGAGTCTGATGCGGTGAGACACTGAGTTTTTGCTGTTGAAGGGCTCGCAAAAAGGTCAGTAAAGAAGGTAACCCACGCTTGCTCCGGGACAGCATTCATCATATTTGAAGAAGTTGTTGCTTGCGTGTGATTTATTAAAGACCAAAAATCTGCTGTCTTTTTAGATGTAAGGACTCGGAGCATTAGTTCAGCATCCCGCTGGTAGATGTCTGCCCGTCTGGCTCTTAACCATGCTTTATACGCTTGGAATTCGTTGGCCCACATCTTCCATGCTGCGACAGTTTTGGCAGCTTTAACTTGTCTTTTTAGCTTTCTTAGTGCCGTTTTTTTGAGTGCTATTTGTTTGTCAAAGTGGTGAGTATGGTTCTTTTGGGTTTGTGGAGCCAACGCCGATAGGTGTTTGTAAGATAAAAGGAGTGGGAGGTAGTTTGGTCTACCAGGAAGCTCCCACGGTAACTCGGCGGCTTGGTTGGTCGCATACTGAGAGGTGATTTCCCTTATGTTTGTGGCAGACAGACGCAGACGTGTTTGTTGTGGGTTGAGCTCCACCTCTGGGAGATAGTTGTCGTTCGGGAGCGCTGTAGAGGCCCAGGAGAGGGACAGAAGGTTGTGATCGCTTAACGTTGTTTCCACCACATGAAAATCTAGGACTTCTGTGCACAGGGCTGCAGAGGCAAAGATGTAGTCCAAAGTGGCCGCCCATTGGCCCCTTTTCCATGTTGGTGGGAGAGGCTGACCCTCTCTGATCTTGGCGACATTGTATAAGTTCCTGGAAGACATGAGTGTCATCCATAGCTCACCTCTTCTTTCTGCCTGCGAGGGATCCATGTCCTTCGAAGGGATCACCTTCGGCTGATCGCATTTTGCGTTGAGATCGCCGCAAATGATGATCCATGGCGTCTCCCATTCGATACAGATGTCGTCGATTGTTTCCTCCATAGTTTGGCAAAAGAGAGATGAAGAGGTTCTCTGTGGGTTCCAATAGGTGGTAATCAGCGCAAGGGGGGGCGGCAAAGTTGGTTTGGCGGATGATTTGGAGGGGTCCAATGGGCTGTTCCATGCCAACAGGACCGCCAGGACCCCGTAGGAATTAGCAGTAGTTTTGAGAATTTTTAAATTTTGATCCGATCTCACCGCTATTAAGAGACCTCCTGAGGGGCGGCCCAGGAGACCCTTTACCGCAGGTGAAGTCACGATTTCATAGCCATCCATCACGGGTTTATCTAGCAGCCATGTTTCCTGGAGGCAAAGGATGTCGAACTGTTGTAAGTCAATATTGCTTTGAGTCGTTAAGTGAGTGTGTCCCCTTGTGTTCCAGGAGGCCAGCGTTAAAGGTTTTGAATATGGGGGGGCGTCGGCTTCCTCTAGTGATTGCTATTTTGCCTTGTGTGGAGCTAGAGCTTCTTTGATCCAGTGCCATGGTCCTGTTGGCTTTGCAATGGCTTTGACTGGTGATATGACAGTAGTTGAATGTCGATGTTGGGACCTGTTGGCACGGCTGACATTTTGAGGTGAACGGTGTCTCCGGGCGTATGGTGATCTGCCCGTGCGCTGTCTGTCTTTCTGGTACTGAGACAAGAATCGGGTGGATGTGTCCTGCCTGTATTCCTTGTGACCAAGTGATCTTTGAGGTGATGCGTCTGCCCAGGCCACTTTCAGTGAAGTTCTGTGATGAGGGGAGTAATCCCTAGAAGGGTCTGCCCGATATTCATGGACCTGGTCAGAAGTTGAGTTTTTTCTTGATGGAGCATTGAAACGTGACCTTAACTTGTCTCTGCGCTCATGAAGGCGTCTAGATGGGCTCTGGTCGTTGGTAGTTTTCTTCTTTGAGTATGTCTCATAAGGGGTTGGTTTGTCGACATAGGTTTTTATTTCTGAAAGGAGGAACCCCATTGCCTTTAAGTCTTCGCCTGCTTGTTTACAAATGTCTTGTATTGCCGAGGTATAAATGTAGAGGTACGCCTTGGCCTTATTGTCTCTGTGATATGGTTCGACCCGCTGGAGGTGGTCCGATTTCAAGTGTTTTAAGGCGGATACTGACGATGATATTTTTAACACGGTTCTTCTGTTGAGAATTATGTGTTTGTCTTTACTTGAAATCTGCTCAATTTTAAATAGAGTTATAGTACTGATCTTGTCCTTGGCCGTGTTCGATTCCGTTGGTTTGAGGGGAATAAGTAACTTTGACGGGCTTAATTTGTCTGCCACGCTGTGTTGAGTACGATCAGTGTTCGATTTGGTCGGAGCAGATGCAGCACGCGTGGACAGGTGGCGAGATTCAAGGTTCCTCCCGGTCGACTCTCCTGCTGCGATGGATTGAACGGCGGGAAGGACCTGTACGGCGGGCGACCGGGGGGAGGTTTGTCCAGCGTCTTGAATGGGTGAGAGCACTATAGACAAGTCGACCACATCT
Organism: Ambystoma mexicanum; assembly: GCF_040938575.1. NCBI lineage: Eukaryota > Metazoa > Chordata > Amphibia > Caudata > Ambystomatidae > Ambystoma > Ambystoma mexicanum. The sequence continues at coordinate 107,616,555 of NC_090936.1, read as the reverse complement.
TGATCCGGGGTTGGGGGTAGAAGGCTCAAATCAGAGGAGTCTTCAGGGATTTTCGGAGTCTGAGTCAGGGCAATTGTAGTTTGAGACCGTGGCCTGGTCGAGACCAGAGAATCCTTTGAGATAGGGTGGCTAGGGCTTTTTGAGCCGCCTTCTGGCAGGTAGTTGCAGAGATGAATCGGCGGAGAGGAGTGACGGTCGTTTGACACTAGTTTTAATGTCTTTTTCCCTGGGAGTCTCCGTTGGGACCGCTCCGGGTTTTGGACAGGTGCATGGTGAGAGCTGGAAGTGGCTGTTAAGGCCACTGACGTGAGCTTTGGTTTGCTCAGAAATATTGGAGCAAAATCAATGCAGGGGTTGGTTAGGGGCGTCTGTGTGGAGCTGTCAGCCCGAAGCTTTTGAGGAGAGATCATCCCCCTTGTCGCCGGTGAATGTGGTTGCTGCGGACCTAACAGTGTTGGATCTTTTGAAGAATGGAAAATGTCATGTTTCAAATCTATAGCAGTGATGTAGCCTTCGAGAAAGGTGAGTTTAGACTGGATAGAAGCTAAGATGGCCGTGTTGTCTCTCGATGCATCTCCTAATGATTCATACAGTTTACAAAAAGGGGCCATAGCGATGGTTATTGCCGACATAATTGTCGTTAAGTCTTTTCTGTTGCCCGATGTATCTTTTTGAGGTGTGGAGGCAGGGTCCAAGACTGATCTTTTGTTTCTTGGAAAGTCTCTGGGTCCTAGAGATGCCAGGTTCGCCAAGGAGTGCCTACGCCTTACTGATGTTCCTTCGAGTTCGACATCACTTGAGTATTTCTCTGTAACAGAGCTCTGATGTTTGTCACTGTTGTCTTGTATAGTGATACTGGGTGGAAGATCCGCCATCAACGCCAGGGGAGGGGAAGTAAGTGGGTGCGATTTAGTCTCTGATTGCGCAGACTTTACTTTGTGAGAGAAGTCAGACTTGGGCTGTAGTAGATCTAGAATGTCCAAAATACCCTGGTTTGCCGGGCAGTCTTTAGGTGTTGGATGAAAAGGTGAGCTGGGTTCCAAGTTTCTAGAGAGGAGCTTCTCAGTTTGGGTGTCTGAAGCAATGGTAGATGAAGCAGAGGGAATCCGCTCTGGACTCAACAGGACTGGTGTCGAGAGTTCTTGTAAGTTATTTTTGGGAGCTAAAATTTGGCTCAGGTCTATGGGGCAAGTAGGTGACTGAGGGCCTTCAATGGCCGCGGTTTTTCTGGTTTTTAGGGCAGGTGCAGCTTCATCAAATGCTTCTAGAATTTCCGCATCTGATAGCTCAGAGTCGGTGGATAGTTTTCTTTTTCCTTGGAGCTTGAAGAAATTTAGCAAGGCAGATGACAGAAGAGGTGTAGGCAAAGAAAGTTTGGGTTCGCCTCTCTTTTTCCGGAGCTGGGATCGGGCCTCACTTGCTGGATGCCTGGTAGATTTTGTTGGTACAGATATCATGGTTTGATGTTTTTTTGTTTTTTTTTTTGTTGGTGCCACCAGTTTATTGACCAATTGTGTCGCCGGCGCAGGGTTCGTTCTTGCGTTGGCTTGCTTTCCGTGAAATGTTTTTTTTTTAGGTTGAAGGAGCATTTTTTTGTGTGAAGCAACGTTCGAGGAGATGGAGTCCTCGTCTGAATCTGAATCAGTTATTGAGACTGAAAGAGAGTGTGATAAGGAATCTTTCGATTTCTTTTGAAGCTGGAGTTGTGGATCTGAGGAAGGAGTGAGAAGAGGAAGCTCAGCCGTGAATATATTGTCTTGTAAGGAGCTGAGCTCAATATCAGCTGCTTGTGTGGGGTTGGGAGAGGTCAGGGTCGGCGCCTTTCGAAGCGCCGTTGGGGCCTGAGCGGAGGCTGCGTGCTTTTTTTCCGCCTTATCCGATGAGTTCCTGGGATCGACCGTAGTTGTATGGATCAGCGCCTCGATGATTGTATTGGGTGTGCATAGTTGAGGCTCGGGGCGAGGGTCGGGCACGGGTGGCGGCTTGTGGGCCAGAGTCAGGTTGGTCGAGGTATCTGATGGCGCCGCCATATTGTTCAGCTCCGCCCTGCCGACTGGCCAGACTGTATCAGATAAACTAGCTAGCGCGACCCCCCTCAGACTCACTGACAGGGGCCCTCCGGTCCCTGCACAGAACGAGTCGCTCGCCGAGGCGGTACGAGGGCGGGTCGCGTCATAAGCTAGAGTCGAGCAGCTGACTGTTGATGTTGATGTAGCATTAGTTGGTCCGCCTTTACGCACTGTAGGGCGCGTGTGGATGGTCCGGGCCTCAGGTCCGGGGGAGGCCGGTAGTAGTACCCCAGAAGTTAAGGCAGCTCCATTAAATTGGTTCAACAGGGGGGGACCTTCACAGGGAGTCAAGGCAGCGGAGAGCAGCGCCAGAGAGCTCGATTGCTGTGGATGAACCGAGCCAGCCGTCGGAGCGCATAAGTTCTTGCGCACTTTGCTTCTAAGTCTGCGCTGGTCTGGGTCTTCCTCCATGGTGAGGGGTAGGGGAGATGAGAATGGGAGAAGGGAGATGGGAAATGGAGAGATGGAAAAGGGGATGGAAGAGGGGGGGCCGGATCGCAGTGAGGATTGGGAAAAGATGGGAGAGGAGTGAAAGAAGAAAAGAGGGAGAGATAAAGGAAAGGAGAGGAGTGTTTTAGAGCGTTTGGTGCGTAGAGGCAAAGGGGGAAAGAAAAAGAGAAAAACAGACGATAGGAAGTAGAAGAAGTACAAAGATAGGAGAAGGAGTAGGGGTTGGAAGGGGGAGGGAGGGGAAAGGTATAAGGACGGTGATGGTTTTGTAAACTGGCAGGCTTCAGGAGCAGGTTAGCAGGTTAGATGCAAGAGTTACCTTGAGTCCTGTGGACCGGCTAGGCTCCGGAGCCCCACGGAGCCGGCGCGGACTCCGCGCGCGCTCCGCGCGCACGGCAGGTTTTTGAAGGTGCTGCTGGGAAAAATCCTTAAAGGCACAGCAGCATCAACAGGAAAGCAGTCAAGGAACACGTCCTCACACGATAGTGACTGGAGCAGACTGGAACTCTGCCCGAACTCTATTACTTCTAATATGTGCAATTCTTTCACAATGGCAGTTATTTTCTCAACCTGTGGCAGTAACTTGAACAAAGCAACCCAGTACAATCCTTCTCAAAAATCAAATCTTACCACTTGCTTTATTTATTTTTTGCCAGAATCACAATGGACCTCATTACAGGTTTGGCAGTATGTTGGTGGTATATCTGCCAGAATACTGCCAAACAGAATTACCATTACACCACACTGTCCAGTGGAGTTACCCTGGGATTATAAGTGGCAGTAATTTCCCATTTTTGGAGTCCATATGACTCCACGGGGATGTTTGGTGGATTTACCGCCGGCAGACTTACTGCACAGTGAGAAGTCAGATATTGAGCTGGAGTTCCAGGAGGTTTCACCTCCCACCCATCACAAGGGCTGGTCAGCCCCAGTGGTAGCGTGACCAAGGACCTGGTACAATCTGACTTGTTGTACTCCATGCACCAACCACACGACCAGTGGCTTAAAATCTGCACATTTGTTTTCTTCATTTTCAGCTGCTATACTTCCACAGGTTTCTGCATGGTCAACGACCTTCTACTGTATGCACTCCCTGTGCGATATTCACAGGGAGTGCATACAGTAGTAATTTTTCATTAGTAATTTAATCATTAGACTTCTGATAGGCTACATTCCATATTTTTTGATTTTCCATACCTTACTCAGACTATGCTATTTCTCTCTCCATGTCTTAACTGCCTTCTACAAAATACAGAATAGTAAAACAATATAAACATTGATCAGGCAAATAACAAAGGTTTGGGACAAGTCTTCTCATCTGGTATTGTGGGAAGAATAGTGAACAGCGAACAGAGTCTAACGGGGTCATTACAAGAAAGCCGATCTGGGAAAAATGCTGGTAAAACGGCCGGTACCGCCGGCTCCGGCATTCTTTATGGACTGGCTTACTCCGAGTCTGCCAGTAGGGGCAGTGAACTACAGGCAGGTTAGGCCTGCAAAGCACCGAGACAATTGTTAACAATGCTGGTGCTTTAGTGATCCCCTTCTGATGGAGCCCTCTGGGACTCCATGGGAATGGGAACTTATCGTTCAGCCGCATCCCATAATATCCCTGAATCACAGGGATATCGGGTGACAGAAACGCTAAGGCAAGTTTGCCAGTGAGCCGCCAGTCATACCGGTGGCTTACCAGCAAGCCCGTAATGAGGGCCTTAGTTCGAACTGCAGATGCTTGTGTCTCTAGCTGCTTTTTGGCTGCCAGCTCCTTTAAGTAATCAATATCAGAAACCCAATACAGGAGGGATTCACAAGGATAAGACATGTGACCTGGTTGATGCATTTCTGGTTTTGGGAGGAATCCCAAAAGAGTATTTATGCCATCAGTTTCCACCCAACCTACAGGTTCCTCCTTGCCAAGTGACAGTTTTCCTGCTCTTATAATAGGGCCAAGTCTTCACTTAAGAAATTGTAACCACCCATCAAAGATTCAGTCTCCTGAGAGACCCATCATTAGATGATGAAATGTTTTTTCGAGAGAAGAACGTCATTCAGAGTAATCAGTAGGTAACAAAATACTGTTTGGTGACAATTAATTTTATATGTTCACATGTCACGCTCCTCTTGGCATGCACTCAGGTGGGGATCTTCCATGTGTTTACTGCACACTAACTTGTAAGAATGATCTGGTAGGTTCCCCTGCACTTGGCAGCAATGCGTACTTCCCCTGGAAGCACGGTACTAAGATATAATCTCTTGGCTGAGGAGAATGGAAGGCTGATTCTGGTTTCTTTGGCAAAATGTCCTTCACCTACATGTGAAAAGATCTAATGGTGGAGGTCAGTTTTCTGCAATAGCGACTAAGACACTCATTGGTGAGATGGAGTTTTGCATGAGCATTTTGAGGGTTCACAGATTGGTTGTCCATTAAAGACCTTGCCTGGGCTAAATCCAGTCTTTAAATTGGAGGTGTTTTGATGCAAAGCAACGCCAGTTGAAGGGGCTCAGTATCTGCACATAACTTGGAAAGGTGATTTTTGATCACTCCATTCTGCCTTTCACTGGTCCTGCTGTCTGAGGATGATGGGGGCAGCAGAGTTTGTGCCGGATGTTAAGGGCCACACACAATTCCTTTAGAAGATGATTCATAAATTGGGTTCACATGTCAATATGTATGCTAACTGGTACTCCAAGCCTGGGTACAATGTCCCCCAGTAAGACTTTTGCCACTGAGCTGGTATCGGCCCTCCAGCATGGGTACGAGTCCACCCAGCCAGAGAAAGTATCCAGGACCACAAGTGCATACTGTAGAGTGTTGCATTGGGGAAATTGTATGGAGTCCACTTGCAAATAAATTAAGGGACCATAGCTGCCTCCTGGATATTGTACTGAAAATATATAACACACCACCTGCAGTAATCCAGGGCCATGTCTGAGGATTTAAGGGGAAATCAATCCTGATTCGAGTTTGAAATCTTTCCTCTTTTTCCCCACATGTGTCAACCCATGGCAAGACAGGTTAGAAGTATTTTTGGAGCAAGCAAGTAACTAAGTTATTAGGCCTCATTACAAATCGCCCAGTATGGAAACAACAGTGGCGGTAAACCCGCCACCAGCGTTTTTTCCGGACCGGGTGATCTCGAGTTCTGCAGCCGGGAGGTGTCATTCCCGCCAGGTCTGACCTGGCGGGTTGAACAACTCCCGCCTCCAGGCGGACGTGGAAACACCAGCATCATCACAAGATGGTGCTGGTGTTTCCATGATCACCGTTCCCATTGAGTCCTATTGGACTCAATGGGAATGGGGATTAACACCATTCCGCCTCCGGAATTCCCGGGACACCAGGTTTGTAATGCCCTGGTATTTCCGGGAGTCACAGAGTCGGAATGGTAATACGAGTCTGACGGTAACAAGGCAGTTTTACCGCCTCGGTTACCTCTGGACTGGTAATGAGGCCCATTGTCTCCTCAAGGAGTTCTCAAGTCAAGGTAATCTTTTGACATCCAAAAGTCTTTCTCTATGGGAGGAGCAGATTCTGGTAGGTGTGCAAACTCCCCAAGTATTCTTAAAGTGAGCGGCTTTTATACTCTTTTTACTCTGAATACTTATTCAGGCTGAGAGTCAGAATTAGCCTCCCATTTAGTAGTTGAGTCTTCAAAATAATTCCCACAGTTGGCCTCACTATCCAAGGGCTTGTGGGTAGCGCACTTGACAATAGTTATCTATTTAGTCAAAATAATAGTCTCTAACAGAGCTTCTACATAAGCATGATTATTTATAAGGGGACCAACTGATGCCAGGAAGCCACACTGCTTCCATAACTGATCATAATCGTGAGCATATATTTACTGGGAGTTGTTCTGCCAGTTGGCAGGCACGTGCCAATATAAATCACAATGCTACTTCTGCCGAAGTATCATTCAGCCGTTTTCCACTCTCTTTCCTATCCCTCAGTGAACATGCTCTATACCCCACCACCAAGCATCCCTCTTTGTCCCTCCAAGAAGAACCATGCATACAATAAATCAAGTCAGCATTGTGTGTAGGGGTATCCGACAGGTCATTTATAGCTGTTAGGAAAACATCTACAGTCTTAGGCACGCAGTCATGTGGTTAAGCATTGTGTGGTTCACCATCAGTTGGGGTTGGAAGTAGGGATGCTGAATTCAGCACAGGACATCTGGTTAAGGTAATGTTAAAGGAATTTGGGTGCAATATCTCCTATGTATTTGCTTGAGACACATTCATTTATAGTGTTTGCTCTTTAACAGTTATCAACGACAATGAGTGGGGAACTGCTACTTCTAGGGTAGAACCCAGACCAATATTTTCACACTGTTTCACAGCTATAGCCGCAGCTGCCACAAGACATAGATGCAGAGGTATTCCTGCAGCTCCTGGCTATAGTTTCTTGTAGTAATTTGCAATGGGTCTCTGATTTTGGCCATTTGTTTCTGTTAGTACTGCTGATGAAACACGTTTCCTGCATGACAGGGAGACTGTGCAGAATCCTGTAGATCTCTCATTAAAACCCTACCTAGAGTTTCCTCCCAGATGGCCAGGGGAAGGCAGACGCCTACTGATCCCAACCCTGGGGGTGGTGCACTGCGGGAGGATCACCTGGGTGGAGGCAGGGCCCAGGGCATTGGGGAGAATCGGTGGGATGAGACACAGTATGTTTCCTCTGATAGGGATGCTCTTACCACCCTGCCAGAAGATATTATGGCTTATTAACAACTCTCAACCTCCTCGTAAAGCTGAGATGGTAAATTCTAAGGTTGTAATCTCACAACATATTATACCAAAAGAACACATCTTGTGTATCCCTAAAAACAAACAACCGCCTCAAGACCAAATGTATACTACAAGAAGTGGTGGAAAGGTTGCCTTCTCTGCACCTCTTTCTCTAATAAGGTTAAAGTCTACAGTCCCTCTGTTAAAATGAATAAGGGAATGAAATCTACCCTTAACACTTTATTAGAAGTGAAAAAACGTAGTTTCACTAAAGTGAATTACATGTCCCAGAATCCCACGAAGACTGAGACGAAGATGAGGGCTGAAGAAGCATGTAGAAGTGAAGGACAGGCAAGTAGCCCTAACAGCCTTTGCCAGGGTCAGGCAATTAATAGTAAGGGCCTGCACCTGAAATCAATTGCCTCACCAAAGGGGCATAAAAGGCTGAAAAGGGAGGGGAAATGAGAAGAGAGAGCTGGAGCAGGAGCTGGAAGGCTGGTAGTAGTAACAGAAGGAGAGGAGTACGAGGTTGGTAGGTCATGGGGAAGTGTGATCACTTAAGGGACGCCGGGACACGAGGAAAGCAGATTTCACCTGCAAGTTCTGAGACGGTCCTGTGTCCACGAACCCTGCGTTTCCATTGCTGCACTGAAAGAGATGTGCCAAAATTAAAGGACTTCCCAGGTGCACCTATAGGCTGTAATTGCAGGGCCATGATCATGCTGCAACTCGAGGCCCGTGTAAAGAAGCAAGCCAAGGGACAGAGGAGGGAAGGAAACTCCCCTTGGTCAAGGCCGGCTCGAAGACACCCTTGCTGCAGAGGGATGTGGGTCCCAAGAGTACCTGGCATGGTAGCAGAAGGAGAAGAAGTCGGGAAGTGGAAGTAGCCCACAACCGCAGTGTTCCTGAAGCCGGTGAGTGAAGCTTCATGCTCAGGTTCACTCTGAAAACCTTGGCGGTAACAGTTACCAGTTCTATTTTAACTTGCTTAAGAGTGGAAGCAAGTAGAAATTGTTTGTCATTGTGAAGAGTCCTGCTGACAAGGGAAATGTTTAGCGCACACTTCTAATGCAAATCGGAGTGCTTGCGTATAAAGAAAAGCTTTTCATTTCCCATAGTTAAACCGTTTAAAGTTACCGGAGTGGTCGCGTGTCTCTAATTAGGAAGGGGAAAGCTTTTGAAATCACTTGGAAACTCTTCACAAATTGTTACAAGACTTATTACATCAAAGAGAGGTCACGTGTAAACAATTGTAGTTCCCCACCAGAGTCGGAGCATAACTCTGTGTTAATAAGGGGAATACAATTCCTTATGGTTCTTTAAAGATAAAGATCTTCCTTAAAGCGTGGTCATGTGTAACTAACTCTGTTTCTCTTTTGAAGATTGAACCTTGTAAAATCCAGAACAAGTTTTCTGTAAATGTAGATGTTATTGAAATGACGAGAAGAATAAGCATTACACAAACAAGTAGGCGAAACCTTTCTAGAGTCAAACCATCCCTGTTGAAATCTATCCACCTGCATTCTGAGGTTGCTAAAGTTGAAGTAACAGTAGTAGAAGGGGGTTGTCAAGAGGAAAGCAACAACCTAAGAAGAAGTATCCTGACAATTATACCAAAGACACTGCAGATGTCATAAATAGGTGGAAAGTTGTTGACGTAGAAGTTGTTCCTTTATTATTTGAACTGTGGCAAAACAATCTTGGAAAGAGGATATCCAGGATTACCATGTGTGCCGTTTTTCTTGGCTGGAATTGGAAGGGGATCTTTTCAACAGAAAGCTGAAGAACTGTTACCAGTGAACGTTTGTTTCATTTGGAACTTACAGGAACTGGTTCAAGACTTTACTTTTATTTTTGAACATTTGGGGAAATTTACTTTGAACAATCTTGGGGAAGACATTTACTAGGGACAGGTGAAGTCAAATGAATTACTGGTTGTTTGGTATTCACTTATTTATATTGTTTATAATTTACTTTGAATGTTCTGTTTTTTAGTGTGAAGGCCAGTGTTGTTTATGTTAGGTGTGATCCCCTAGTTTTTAGACTAGGTAGGGAGCTCCCTGATAGAGTAGGATTGGCGAGGATTTATTTGGTCTTTTTATCTTTAATACAATGTTTCATTTGGATAACAACACAAGCAGTTGTCTGCCTCACATTACTGACCCCTCACAGAGACCTAAAGCTGGTGCTTCAGATAACATCTTGTTCACTGTTTCAAACACTTCCTCTGCTTCAGCTGTCAAAGGAAGAGGTTCTATTGCGTAGGTATTCAGATGGTTTTGTAATGGTGTTACTATCTCTATGTAACCCAATATTTCTTGCATGAAGTAGCCTAGCATAGGGGATTCTTATATACCACTTCCTTCCTAGAAGGAGCTATAGATTTATCTTCCAACATAATATCATGTCCCGAAAAAATTTACCATTTGTGAGGAATTGCCATCTAGCAAGGGTGTAGGAGCCCTGGCCTTTTTGATTTTTTATTAAATATTAAAATGGTGCAGGAAATTCCATCTCCAAAAGGGAATTCTGCTAATGAAATTCCCTTTTCATAAACTGCATGCCGAAGGCATAGTGTGCCCTGCTCCATCAGTATTCTAATTCCCAGCACCTGCTCTACCAGTGGCACAGAGCATGTTCTAAGGTCACAGGTGCCCTTTTGGCAATCTCTGCAGCGCAGGATGCTACATTTACAGTATGCACCCCTGTCCCAAACTGCATAACTCTGACAATCCTGTCCTAGTGGCATGGGAAGCTGTAAAAATAAGCCATGCCTGAAAAAGGGTCTGGTGGCCAGCATCTCTCATTATCACAGCCACATTAAATTGATATTGCCAATGTTTTCAGCCCTGTGGGTGCAGTTCAGCTCTAGAAGGATTATGTGTATTCCTCTTAGCCAAGGCCCACTAGCAGGACTGCAGCCCTGGGGGATTGCTTCTCTTTGTTCCTTTGTAAGGGCCAGACACACCCTTTTTCCAGGGATACCCACTCCTCAGGAGGCTTGCCTGGGAACAGAAACCAATGGGAACACCCATTCACAGAGAGCCAGGCCTCACACCAGGGTTTTGCATTTCTAAAGGCCTTTGTTCTTAGAGAGAAGGCAAGGGGTCAGGGTTTAGAGTAGTCAGGGGAACTATGTTCAAGGGAAGGCGGCTTCCACCATCTTGTGCCTCTCTTTTCCTTTCCTGTCCCCTCCACTTTCTCTGTGGCAAAGCACTTTGGGTGTGACATCAGAAGGGCAATGTCCACACATTTCAAGAGCTGGGATTGGACCCCTGAGGCCGGATAGCTTTAGTCCAATGACCTGGGGACTTTTAACTATAAGGGAAGGGGTCTCCTACCACTTCTTTGAACCATTCTTGGGACTTCCATCCTGAAGAAACTTGCATTAGATGTTGCTGGGAGAGAAGTGCTTGCTAAAGTCCTCCAGTTGTGAGGTGAGGCATGTGTTCCAATGAAGAGGTGTGCTCTGTCCCCTAACCATCCCTATGGACCATTGGGAGTGAACTCTGCTGCCTCTCTGACAGCCACGTTGTTGTCTTGGACTTCATTGTGTTGCTCGTTCCCGGAAGGTGTGTGCTAGCCTCCCCTGTGTTTGGGAGGCGGAGAAGAGGACTGACATTGACCCTTCAGACCCTGGAGTATGACTAAGAATATCTGGAAGCCAGCGCATCCGAGGCCCCTGTTTCTGATGATGCCCCCTCCAAGGTGCGATTCAAGCATATTCTATGCTGAGTGATTGAGCAGGACCCTCTGATGCTGCACTTTGGTGTCCATTGTTCTCCACACTGCCATCCACAGTTCGACCCCATTTGCCAATCCACCATTCCTGCTGAAGCATGTTGTTGTCTCAGCTCGAACTACAAAGTACTACTGCCTTGCCTTGCTCGCATCACCATCCGAAAATGCCAGTTTCTTCATCGCTGCACCTGTGAGTCAATCGACCCAACCCTGGTTTTCTCCCGAACAGCAAAATGTGAGTGTCTGCATCAAACCGACTCGCCTGTGCATCTTGGTACTAGCTTGATCATTGTCGATCCTCAACCCCCAAACTGAACCTGGTAACTGTCCCATCTGCGCCGGTTGAGTGGAGGCTTCAAGACCACCGCTTCCCTTTGTGTTGGACCCCATCTCGGCGCAAGCTTGCAACTGGACCATCACGATTGCTGCATGTGCGACCAAGCCGGACGAAGCTGAGAGACCTGGTAAGGGCTCTAGATACTGGCTAGGTCAATGTAATCCGTGTTTGCAAGATCAAAACATATCTTTTAGAACATTGTTGTCTTTTAACTGCCTTTTCTCCCCTGCCTCCTTACCCGGAGTGCTGCAAATTTTCTATCTTAGCATATTCTGTGCCATTTGTACAGGGGTGGGGTTTTACAGTGCTTTCTAGTATATTTTTGTTGTACATGCTGTGTTTGATTAAAGTATGTATTTTTTTTAATAAAACCTTGATTAGGTATTTCTTTATTTTGGACTGTTATACTTTGCTGTTTGCATTGCTACTGAACCACAGTCCCACCCCTCTTGAGAGTATACTCTTCCCTTGGTCCACATTACCACAAGAGGCGAAGGAGGTATATCTCTTAACTGTGCTTGTTTTACCTTTATGATTGTGTTGGCTCTTGGATTGTAGAGGTGTGAGGGTTTAGGAGGCATTTTAGCCTCTACCCCCCCCCCCCCTGTTCTCCTTGTAGGGCAGAAGTCAATTTGGCACACCCTTTTTTCTGCACAGCTGCAACTTTTCCTTAGGTGCTTTATGGCCTTTATTGGCTAAAGCAGTCAGTAATACCTTGGTAACTGGCTTACATTCTTCATAAGATGGGGTGGCTAACAATAGGTCCTTCACATTCTGAACTAACATTGACATTCCTGGGAACTTGATATTGTCTACTCTTTCCGAAGGTGCTGTGAAAAAGTGTATGTGATTCTTTATACCCCTAGGTAAGCCTAGTCCACACATATTGAATTCCACAATAGGAACATGTGAATAAGAACTGGCTGTCAGGGTGTATTGCTATAGAAAGAATGCAGATCATGGATCATCTACAGTGAAGTGCATTGCGATTGGTGGGATACAAGACATTATAGTAGCTGGATTTGGTACAACTGGAAAGCCTGAAATAAGACCAAATTCATTGCTCTCAGGCCCTGTACAAATCTATATGCATTCCTCTGAGAGTTTTTCAGCATCAAAATCAAGGTATTGAAAGGGCGAGAAGTAGGCACTAAAATCTTTTGCTGAAACAACGATTCTATTACTGGTGCTATACCATCTTTGGCTCATGGCTTCCGAGGGCACTGGGGAATGTGGGGTAATTTCTTTGACAGATCTGCTCTAAGCTTAACTGGTTCAGCATTTCTAAAACAACCTACTCCATTATCATGCAATGACACAAGGGATTCAGGGATAACATCAATTAATTCTTGAAAATCAGTTGACCAGTCACCAGTTGTGTTTTTCTTTTGGTTCTCCTGTGAGACCGGTATTGCGTCTTGGACTGCTTCCGTGTTATTACTAGGAACACATAAGAACACTCTGTTAGGTGTACTGTAGATCGTGAAGTTGAATTTGCATAATACTTCTCTTCCTAACCGATTCATGGGAGCTGATGGACTGAGAAGGAAAGCATGTTAATCAGTGATCTGTTGTCAGGGTATATGTTTTTGTGAGCTAATGATTTTTGTAACAAGTGAAAACAACTGGAAGGATTTGCACCAAATAACAAACAAGTGAGGCTCAAAGCAGTGTAATTGTGCCTTTTTGGTGGTTTGGTGTAAAGCCATGCAGTAATATTTGGCTAAGAACAGGTACCCTCGGCGCACAGAGGAGTGAAAATTACAGATGTAATAACGCGATCTGCTGAGGTTTACAGTGCAAGTGAACTGTGCAATATCTGAGTTTAAATTAACCAGTAAACTGGACCATGCAATCGTATTCGTCAAATAGATAAAATATAGCGCTCCTCAGAGTGTAGTGCACTCAGTGATGTATGCGCCACATGGATGTGTCCCCCATTACCCCAGCTTTCCCGTCCCTCATCACTGTCCCCCATTACCCCAGCTTCCTCCTTCCTCATCACAGTCCCCCACTACCCCAGCTTCCCCCTTCCTCATCACAGTCCCCCATTACCCCATCTTCCCCCTTCCTCATCACAGTCCCCCATTACCCCAGCTGCCCCCTCCCTCATCACAGTCCCCCATTACCCCGGCCTCGCTCTTTCTGATCCTGGTCTCTTATCACAATGGCCCCACATTCTTCATGGTCCTCCAACACCTCTGCCTCCATCTTCCTTGTCATAGTCCTCAATATCCGGGCTACACTCCACCTTGTAACCGCCCCCTTTTACACTGCTTGCCTCTCCCTCATCACAGTCTCCCATTACCCCAGCTCCCACTTTCATGTCACAGTCCCCAATGACCCCAGCCTCCCTCTTTCTTGTCAGAATCTGCCCATTACCTGCACCTCCCGGTTCATCCTGACAGGGCCACATTTCCCCGGACATTCCCTTCATTGCCACAGTCCTCCATTATCCCCATCTCCCCATTCCTTGCCACAGTCCTCCATCATCCCCATCTCCCCATTCCTTGCCACAGTCCTCCACTATCCCCATCTCCCCATTCCTTGTCACAGTCCTCCATTATCCCCATCTCCCCATTCCTTGTCACAGTCCTCCATTATCCCCATCTCCCCATTCCTTGCCACAGTCTTCCATTATCCCCATCTCCCTATTCCTTGCCACAGCCCTCCATTATCCCCATCTCCCCATTCCTTGCCACAGTCCTCCATTATCCCCATCTCCCCATTCCTTGCCACAGTCTTCCATTATTCCCATCTCCCCATTCCTTGTCACAGTCCTCCATTATCCCCATCTCCCCATTCCTTGTCACAGTCCTTGTCACAGTCCATCATTACCCCACCATAGGCGTCCTCATTGCAGTCATTCATTAATTCTGCCTGCCCCTTCTTTGTCATAGTCCCTAATTACACCACCTTTGCACTTCCAGAGTACCCCTGCCACCTTCTTCCTCATCACAGTACCCAATTAGCCTCCTCCTCTTCACTTTCCCCAATTGCCCCAGCCTCCTTCTGCTTCATTATAATCATATTAGACCTGCTTCCCTCTTCCTCATCACAGTCCCCCAGTGCCCCTGTTTACCTCCTCTGCTTCACAGTCCCCCATTACACCACCTCCTTCTTCCTCATGCTGATACACCATTGTCCCAGCCTCCATCTACCTCATCCTGGTACCTCAGTACTCCGGCCTTCATTTTGTCTGGTCAAGGTACCTCATTACCCATCCCTCCCTTGTCCTCATTCCAGTACTGCATCATCTCCTCCTCCTTGTTGCTCACCCTGGTCTTCCATTACACTGCCCTCCCCTTCCTTGAAATGTCCCCCTTTTACCTCCACCTTCCTCGTCACAGTAAAAATTACCCTGTCACACTCATTCTCATCACAGTATCCCATTAACACTGCCTCTGCTTTCCTCATCATAGTGCCCCGGTACACCTGCCACCCCCTTCCTCATCTTCGGACCCCATTTTGCACATGACCCCTTCCTTTTCAGTACCTCATTTTGTCCTGCCTGCCTCTCCCTCTTCATGGTCCTTCATAAACCCCTCCTTACACTTAATTGTCACAGTCCCCCATGATCCCCACCTTCCGCTTCCTCAAAACAGCCCCACATCACTCATGTCTCCCATTTTCATGTCACAGTCCACCATTGCCCACTTTCCCATTCTTCATCACACCCACCTCCTGCTTCTTTGACAAAGTGTCATATTACTCCTGACTACTTCTTTGTCACCACTGTGCCCTCCTAAGCCTGCTTCCCCTCCCTCATTATAGTTCCTATTTCCCCTGCCACCCACTTCCTCTTCAGCCCCCCCTTACAAACACCTCCCCTTACTCTTCACTGTACCATATCAGCCAATCTCCCACTTTGTCATCACAGTTCCCCTTATCCCCTGCTACTTCCTTCGTCATTAGAGTCTCCTATATCCCCCCTTTTGTTGTGACAGTGCTTCATTTCCCCCACCTCTCACCTCCTTGTCACAGTCCCTGATTACCTCCATCACATCCTTCCTTGCCACATTTCCTCAGCACCTGCTTCCTCCTCTAAGTCTACCATTAATCCTGCCACACCCATCCTCAACACAGTCACCTATTATCCTGCATTCCTCTGCCTCAGCACAGTCCAACCGTTACCCCGGCCACTGTTGTCCTCATTAAAGTCCCCTACTTCCCACAAATCCCTTCCTTGGGACAGACCTCCCAAATTTCCCAAGCCTCTCCCAGCCTCAGCAGTTGGTCATTACCTGCACCACCTCCTTCCTTGTCATGTTGCCCCATTACCACTTCCTCCTCTTTCCTCATCATAATCCTCCATTAACCTGCCCCCCTCTTCCGGACAGTCCACCATTACCCCACCTCCCTGTTTCCTGTCCATAGTTCCCCCAATTGTTCAGCACCCATCTTTCTCATCACAGTCCCTCTTCATCTATACCTCCCAGTTCTGTGTCACAAGTCCACCATCAGCACGCCTTTCCCATTCTCATTCCACCCCATCAAGCCCAACCTACCCTATGTTGTCACAGTTTCACATCTATCTCTTCTTTTCATAGTCCCCATTACCCCTACCTCATTACATCATCACAGGGCCCATTGCCACACCTCCCCCTTCCTTGTCAAGGCTTTTCATTACCTCTTTCTACACCGCCCTCATCACATTCCTCATTTACCCAGCCTGCATGATCCCCATCGCAATCCCCCTTTACCTCTGACACTCCCTGCCTCATCACATTCCAACCATTACACCTGCAACCCCTTCCTCGTTATAATCCCCTAATTTCCCCGCCTCCCCTTCCTTGTGACAGCCCTCATTTCCCCAGCCTCTCCATTCCTCATCACAGTACCTCATTACCCCCACCACCTCCTTTCTTGTCACATTGCCCCATTACTTCTTTCGCCCCTTTCCTCACCATAATTCCCTTTACCCCCACATCCCTCTTTCTCGTCACAGTCCCCAACATCCTGCCTTTTTTCTTCCTTGCCACATTCCCCTATTACCACTGGCTCACTCTTCCTCGTCACAGTACCCCATTACCCCTGCCACGTTACTGTCCCCATTAAATCTGCCTACACCTTCTTCATCACTGTCTTCAAATACACCCTCCTCCTCTTCCTCATTACCCCTCCCTTGTCCTCATCCCGGTGCTCCATTATGTCCTCTCCTTTCTCATCATGGTCTTCCATTACGCTGCCCTCCCCTTTCTTGAAATGTCCCCCTTTTACCTCCACCTTTCCCTTACTCATCACAGTAACCATTACCCTTTCACACTCTTCCTCATCACAGTACACAATTACCCCCACAACCCCATTACTCGTTACTGTCCCCATGAACTCTACCTACTCCTTCTTCATCACAGTGCCCAAATATACCCACATCCTCTTCCTCATTGCAGTCCCCTATTTCCCTGGATCGCCTTCGTATGATACTCCCCATTTTTCCAGGTTCGCCCTTCCCCATCACAGTCCCCCTTTCCTCCTCTCCCCTCTTTCTTATCACAGTCCCCTATTGCCCCCGCAGACCTCTTCCTCATCACAGTCACTCATCATCCATGCCTCCCACTTCTGTGACACACTGCACCAGA
The DNA here is from genome assembly GCF_040938575.1 of Ambystoma mexicanum. NCBI lineage: Eukaryota > Metazoa > Chordata > Amphibia > Caudata > Ambystomatidae > Ambystoma > Ambystoma mexicanum. The sequence continues at coordinate 107,599,648 of NC_090936.1, read as the reverse complement.
GCCCTGCCTTCCTCTTTCTCTCACCTCCCCATCAACTGCACCTCCCCCTTTGTCATCTCAGTTCCCCATCACCCCAACTATCTTTTCCTTGTCACAGTCCCCATTACCCCACCTCAATTCATCATCACATGCCCCCATTTCTCCGCCTCCCTCTCCCTTGTCATAGTCCCCTTGACCTCTGCCTTCACCTGTCTCATCATATTCCTCATTTATGCAGCCTACACAATCCTCATCACAGTCCCTCATTACCCCCAACGACCTCTTTCTCATCACAGTTTCCCATTAATTCTGCCTCACCGGTCCTTGCCACAGTGCCCCATTACCCTGCAACCCCCTGTCTCGCCACAGTCCAACCATTCTACCTGCCAGCTCCATCTTCATGACAATCCCCATTTCCCCAGCCTCTGCCTTTCTTGTCACAGTCCCTCATTGCCCCGACTACCACCTTCCTTGTCACATTTCCCAATTACCGCTTTCTCCCCTTTCCTCGTCATAGTCCCCCATTACTCATCACAATACTTAATAACCCTCCCTTCTTCTTCCTTGCCACATTCTCCTATAACAACTGGATGCCTCTTGATCGCCACAGTTCCCCATTACACCTGCCTCTTCTTCCTCATCAAAGTCCCCTATAATCTCACCTCCCCATTCCTCGTCACAGTCCCCCTCTACTCCATCCTTCACTTTCCTCGTCACAGTTGCTAATAACAGTTGCCTGTCCCTTCCTTGTCACAATGCCAGATTATCCCCACCCCGCCCTTTGACAGTGTCGTATTCCCTCCACCCCCTCGTCACAGTACCCTATTGCCCCAGCTTCCTTCGTCTTCATCAAAGATGCCAACACCCCTGCTTCCCTCTTACTCCTCGCAGTCACTCATTAACTCGTCTCCCTCTTCCTCATCACAGTCCCCATTTAAACTCACCTCGCTCTTCCTCATCTTTGTACCCCATTACCTCAGCCTAGCTCTTCCTCATCTCGATCCATCATCTCATCCTTCCTCTTCCTTGGAATGGTATCCCATTACCCCTGTCCCCTCTTCCTCGTCCTGGTGCCCCATTACTCCCTCTTCCCTCATTCTCATTCTGGACTCGCATTGCATCAGCCTCCACCTTTCTTGACATGGCCCCACATTATCCCTGCCTTCCCCTCATTTGTGATTACATTCCCCCACTACCCTTACCTGCTGCCCCCATTCTATCTGTGCCTCTAGGTCTGGCACATTTGGGGCTTGGGCATCAGGATGTAGGCATGCTTCCTCTGTGATCCCCAAAGCAAGACAGCAGAGAAGCTGCAGCCAGGATGCTCCTCCTGTAAGCCTCCATGGCACTGCCATTTCCCGTGTGCCTTTCAGTGTCTGAGGAGGGTGCATCTCGTGAGCAAGGAACGCCTGGGCAGCCTGTTGGTGTGAGGTGCCAGCCAGGTGGCCCCATGTAGCGCAAGGGCATTGTGCTGGCAAACGGGAGATCGGTGCTCAGCTTCATGCCTCCAACATAAGAAAGTCTTTGCTCGAGGAAAGCTGGATTCTGTGGCCTCTCAGTCTAACGTGGCACACACCTCCCCACATGTATAAGACATGCTTCCTTTCCTTGTTTCTGTCCTTCATTTCGGCCCGCCCCTTATTTCCCCAAAAAAGCAGTAAAATCCTTCCAGTGCCCATATCTTTATACATGCAGATTACCACCACCTAGACCCAGAGGTTGCTTTGTTTCTTATGGAAAGTTTGGTTTTAGGAATAAGCCTACATGGTTCCTTTCCGCAATTCTTTTAATTGGAAAGCAACTTTTCTATCCGGCACTCCGGGCTTGCTTTCTTACTAGCCCGCCAACACGAGCTCTGGACATGAGCTATTCCATGTGAATGCAAAATGCACAGAGAGGGTCTTTCCATCAGCCTTTTAAAAGGCCACTAAAGCTAGTAATGCACACAAACCACTGCACACCCCTTTCCCCCCAAAGAAATATGCAGAATCAGAGCGCCTATGCTATGCACTGTGAGTCGTATCTTCCCTACTGCATGCGATTTAGCAATCCTGTATATTTGTAGATGGCCATGTTATTAAGGCATGTCGATGAGTTCCAAATGCAATATAATGCAAGCCTATCACACAAAATGAGGTGCACCCACACTTTTATTTAGGACCTGGAATCAGTGGGAATCAAAAGAAGAACACACAGGGTATACCCCTAGGCCCAGAGTTACATTTTTTCCGTTTTGTTCAAAAAAAGATAAGTGACCATTTTAAAATAGAACACCGACAACAGTAACAAGGCCAGAGACAATCAAACAAATCTATTTAATCATAAAAACAAGTCAAACATGATAGATACAAGAATACTCAGCAGAAATAAATGTATCAAAGCCTCTCTAACCCACCAGACATTCACGTTCCATTCACATACACCCGCAGTCAAACCACATATATTTGACACCAGACACTCTCTAATTATACAAAAAAATAAAGGACACATAATCTCAAAGCACACACAGGTAAAGGGGGATACAGCTCGGTATCACAGTGCACCGAGACACCTAATGTCGTGCGCCACGGTTCGGTGTTCATTGTAAACAGTGTAACATCTACGTAGGTTTATGTACAGTACATAGAACCCATTTCATGAAGTATTATGTACAGTAAAGCATATCATGCCTATGACGGTTAACTGCCAATATGACGCAAGCCTGACCGCCGGGACTTGGTGATCATTTAATACCTCAGATGAGGCAACGCCAGCAGACGTGTGGCCACTGTTTCACAGTGACGTGCACATTGTTATGCAGGAGCTGAATAAAATGTGCAGTCCCGCCAAAATGGTGAACATGTTGCCATGCCGTTCAAGCAGACACAAGTCAGACTAGTCTGCAGGGCTAGGTGTAAAACCAGCTTTATTTTGAAAAGGTGTTTACTTTGGAGTAGGGGCCAAGTGAAGGGCTGTGAAATACTAATGTGTCTGTCCCAGTGAGCTGTGACTTGACGCAGAAATGGTCTAGTCCCACTCAACATTTCACATGTATTTCTACTACAGACTGCAACGCATTATGTGCCAAATTGGGTGTTTAAAGAAACAAGGAGAAGTGCGGGTACAAATGACTGTGCCGTAACATTGTATCATACATAGCCATTGATCAACACCTCCTCATCATGAATCAAAAAAGTGACCCTTATTCAGAACAGGGGCGGAATTCTGTGATTTATCCCTTAAAGAAGCACCATTTTCTGTGTTTTTTGTGTACTCGAGAACCGCCATCATCTACAAGGATGGCTTCCCCAGTCTCTTGAGCCCCAGAGCAATAATTATTGGTGGGGCTCGATTCCCACAGACCTGCAACTTCTATCCCCTATCGGCCCTGTGTCACTCTTCCTCATCACAGCCCATAATTACCCTCACCTCTCCCTTCCTCATCACAGCCCCCATTAACCCTAGCTGTTCCACCTTCTTCATCACAGCCCATAAGGAACCTCCAGAGATACTGATAGCTGGTTCCACTGGCTCTTTTACTAAATTACTCCTTCGACGATGTCATTTTCACCGCTCAACCCTCCATGTCATTCGTTTTGGCTCCACTAGGTGGTGAAAGAGTATCACTTATGATTTTTTTTTAAACCATCAATATCATCATTATTTCCAGTGCCCTCACAGCACCAAAGATGACACAAAAGAATATTGACATATACTCATCGATAGAAACACTGTATAACAAAGGAGTTAATGAAAGTTAAAATGTGTTTTGAGCAGAACAGCAACGCGTTTGACACTCAGCACAGCCCTGAGTGCAGTTGCAAGGAAGCAGCAGACAGGGTTGATGAGAGGAGAGTGGAAGCTGGATGCTTCCCTGGGGCATAGGTTCTGTCACCCTAACTTGCAAAGGTCTTGGAGGTTTTTGTGTTGCTTTTCGGTGGGGTGGGGTGGATTTACCAAGAACTGATGAGATGCTTTGCCACAGAGCCCATGATGGCGCCTGACACCTCTGGTTCCAGATCAAAGGCTGATGCTATAATGAGGCAATGGAAGGCGCCGGAACATGAAGCCACCAACAGAGGGGCGCCATTTTGACCGAAACGCATTCAATCTGCCCCCATTGTAAGAGATGTGGTGCCAAAATGGCACTCACCTGGGCTGACCTAGATCCCTGCCACAACCTTTGCAGAGGCAGCTAGAATCCATGCATAGTCATGTCGAGATAAAGACAAGTAAAGTGCCATTTTGGCACCACCTCTCTTACAATGGGGGCAGATTGAATGCGTTTCGGTCAAAATGGTGCCCCTCTGCTGGTGAACGGAATGTCTGTATGTGGTAGACGGCACTGTTCTGTTCAGATGCGAGAGTAAATCACAGTTCAGGACATACAAATGTCGATACAGTACAGCGTGCAATCTGTACGGGTGGTATCTCCCAGTGGCAACGTGCTCGTCTTAGAAACAAGACGACACAAAGCAACGGAGGTTCGTATCCCAGGCTAGCGCTTAGTAACATCTTCGGTATTAAGCACGTTCTGAAAAAAACTATTGTAATATCCGCGACCATTAAAGTCCCTAATAAAACATATAGGGCCTCATTAGGACCCAGGCGGTAAGGGGTTTACGCCGGCGTAAACCATGGCGCACCTTACCGCCTGAGTACGAGTTCCCATAGCGCCATGGTGATTTTAACGCCTGCTTTTAGCAGGCGTTAAAATCCATGGGCCCTCATTACGACCCTGGCGGAGTGGGTCTACGCCAGCGGTATTCGCGGCGGACCCGTCCGCCCTACTACGAGTTCCCGTAGCGCCATGGAGCGTTTTCCGCCTGGTTTTTCCGGGCGGAGAAATCCATGGCGCTACGGGACCTTGTTGTTAATTACGCCACCGTATTTTACGGTGGCGTAATTAACGCCTTCCCCACTCCCATTATACCCTATGGGGCAAAAATGGGAATGGGGAAGGGTAAAATGGGGAATGGGGATTTACCGCCCCGCCAAGGTCGGAATGGGGCGGTAAATCCGCCAACCCCCATGGCGGTATCGGCAGCTTTCCGCCGTGCTCCATGGTGCTTATTGCACCACGATTTCCGCCAGGGTCGTAATGAGGGCCATGGCGCTAAGGGACCTTGTTGTTAATTACGCCACCGTAATTTACGGTGGCGTAATTAACGCCTTCCCCACTCCCAATATGCCCTATGGGGCCAGAAATGGGAATGGGGAAGGGTAAATGGGGATTGGGGACTTACCGCCCCGCCAACCTCGGAATGGGGCGGTAAGTCCGCCAACCCCCATGGCGGAGTTGGCAGCTTTGCGCCATGGACCATGGTGCAAATAGCGCCATGGTCCTCCGCCAAGGTCGTAATGAGGGCCATAGTAAATGAGATGTATTGGAAAGTACGGTCTGATGTATGTTTAGTCATCGTAATCGCCATTGAAGATATGAAATCAACAGGGACTGTTCTTGCCCTCCTTTCATCTGAACATGCTGGACTTTAGACGCCCATTAAGTTGTTTTTCACACTAACAATAGTTCACCCATTCCTTTTGCATTGGTAACCAATATTTTTGTCACAGCAGTTTTTTCTACATTAGTACGTCAGGGAATTATTTAATGAAATCAAAGAAGTTTAGCATGTCATGACCTCATTGGTTTCTTTAGAGATCTGATAGATTTTCTTTGCTTCTTTTTTACAATAAGTGACACGAAAGTCTCTTTTTTTTTCTTCTTTTTCTCTTTCTTTTTATCATTATTTGTTTTATGTGGAATGATGGGGAAAAAATGCTAGTTTTACTACACGTGATGTGAACGATCATGTATGTGTATTGTATGCATATGTGTGCTTATTTAATATGTTATGTTTAGATATTGTGTGTAAGGTTTGTTTTAACCAATAAACACACACAAAAAAGAAATTAGTAAGATCAGAAATGTGAAGGTAGTGAAAATATTTTTGCTCTTTTTAAATTGGATGCAGATAGATGGTCTGGTAACAAAATATTCATGTATAATATAAGGTGCATTCTTGTGTTGGAGACAATGGTGCATGGATACATTGGCGCTTAGCGGTCCAACATCATGTCCTTTTTTGCAATTAGCGATCATGCACATTCTTACACCTAACAAAACAAGTACAGGTAAAAAGCACATCCATGTCACTGACAAATACTCAATTACAGACAAAAAACAAATATGTCGTTGAGTTATTACAATACAATAATTCATCTTTATACCCAGTGCTTAGTTTGTAAAAAAAATAAGTGCTGGGGTGCATACATGTGCTAACACGGCCATGACATGTCAGGATGGGCAGACCCTGCCCACTGTTGCCACCAACCACCGGTGTTCCCATGCTGTCAACATATATGGGGATAAAGCTGCAACTCCCACTGCCTTATTGTGGTCGACGGATGTACTCGGTCACTACTGCAGATGTGTGATTTACAAATATCAATCAACATACACATAACATAACATCCTCGTTATGTCTTGACGTGAGACAAATGTTTAAGTGTGTCTTTAAACACAATCATCATTTACATTTTGCTCTGATTATATAGGTGTCGATTATGTGACTGGCAGGTGCAATAATAACGGTGCCAAAACACCACATCATAATCAAATTGTGTCTGACAATAAGTGCCGGGGCTCAGAAATAATTGCTGGGGCTGAGCCCTGGCAACCACCCCCACAATTTAAGCACTGTTTATACCCAATGTACCCCAGTCTAATCGCCCACACAGTACACACAAAATTGGCCTGCATCAAATTGTATCCAGTGCAGATTTCTGGCCTGACCATTCACAAAGTAGTCTTTCCGTTCCTTATCCCCAATATCGGAAACTGTGATAGATCACGTTTTCCTGAAAGGCCAGAATTCCTGTCAGAAAAATAGGAAATGCGTGGTCTTTTTTTCTTTTTAGAAATTCAGACACTATAAAAAACCCATGAGGATTAGAAGTACCCTTAAACCCCTCAGTAAACATTGACAGCTGACGGATCCCTAAACGTTCACTGACAGATAAGGAGCGTGTTGAGGGTCAGGACATGCTGCAAGCTATAAATCTATTGGGGAACTTGAACACATTGCTACCAGAGCTAATGATTGTTCCAGTTCCAATGCCTAGCAGTGATTATCACTGTGTATCTGTCTTTTTTAGTCTCCTGGAGAAAGTTCAAAACATGTTGTGACCCAAATTGCATTTGTCTCCTCAATATTTACAGTGTTTTAGGGTGTGTGTGTGGGGGAGCAACAGGGGGGTGGTTGTATCTGGAGTGAGTGTGGGGTGTGTGTGAGTATCTATGTATCTATGTATCTATCTATGTATCTATCTATATATCTATCTATCTTTCTATCTATCTCTCCCTCTCGCTCTATCTCTCTATCTATCTTAACAAACTGCTTTTTTGTCTGCCCATCCTTTCATGTTTGCCTCTCTTTATGTTTCTGTGTCTGTCTGTATGCCTGCCTGTCTAGTCTCTGGAGTCTGATTTCTGATTTCTGATTTCTGGTCTATAGACTTGCCTGCTCTGGTCTATTGTATCTGTTACGGTGTCTGCTGTCCTATGACGGGCCAATCTCTTGGACCTTAACAACATTTGCAGACCTCAGCAGTGTCGTATGATCAAAATCATTCAATCAAGCCTAAAATAATTGCCATATGGCTCCAAGAATAGAATTGAGATATCTCTAAGGGGATTGTTGCAACATTTATGTGGATTTACAAAAAAAGTAAAATACATTTTTACCAGGTCACCAAAGGCAGATGAAACACCAGCTTCTTGCACATATTCGGTGTAAATCCATCCAGTTTTTTGTACTGTACTGTACTTGAGTGCAACATTTGGACATATCAATCCTTTTATCACTCTGAACGGCTGTCCCATCAATACATATTGCCACTATTTTACTCCCAAAATCGTCTGATATATGGCTGAAACAGCCATGCAAAGCACCGGGCCTCATTAGGACCCTGGTGGTACGGAGTGAACCGCGCCGTAAAAGGTGCCGGCGCCGTTCACCCCGTACCGCCGCATTACGAGTTCCCCTCGCGGGACACGGTAAGCACGCCTGGGAAAACCAGGCGTCCTTACCGGGTCCTGCGAGGGGAAGAGGGAGCAAACAACGGTCCATCTCTTAATGGCCCGTTGTTTGCTCCCTCTCCCATTGCCATTCAGCCCTATGGGGACTGAAATGGGAATGGGGAAGGACCGTGTCCAGGTCCTTGGAGGGAGGAATTACCGGGCCTTCCGAACTCGGAATGGCCCGGTAAGTCCTCATTCCGAGGACCCGGACCCCGACGTGATTTCGGCGGCAGCCATGCCGCCAATAGCGGCATGTTTACCGCCGAACTCATAATGAGGGCCACTGTCTATCATTTTACCACTCAGTGTCATTCAACAGGCGTGTATATTAATGCTCTGTCTATAATGTATGTATCATGGGCTGTGTAGGAGATGAGATGTGTAGGGAGAGATAGTGGAGATGTAGTGACACTGTATAGGAGGGGCAGTAAGTGGGACATGACATTATAGTCAGAGGAGGCAGTAAAATGAATGCAAAATACAGACAGCAAATGGAAATGCACATTAAGTCTGGTTTAAAATGATCCATTTTGTGGTGAATAGACCATCTGTCCAGTCTGCACTGTATGCATATATTAACCCAGCTAACACTTTCCTATCAATTAACACTTTCCCACAAATTAATAATTTACCCTTAACAATGCAGTGCAAAATGCTTCAGATTAAATGGCAAAGTAATGTGCTGTTTTACAGTAGAATTATAACGTGCATGCAGTTTGCTGGCTGTGATTCATTGACAAACTGTGAAGACAGAAATGTGCGTTGGTGAAGAGTGCCATTGTAAATGATGGAAATGTTTTATTCCAGAGAGAGATCAGGTCGGATGATGTGGGGGAAAGGGCAGGTGTAGTGATATTGACAGTGTTAGGGTATAACTCTAGCTGAAAGAAGGGGTGGAGAGGATTCAAGGAAAGGATGGGAGAGTAGCAGGTAGAGCAAGCAGATCGTGCAGCGTAATTTATTTTCATGAAGCTGGGGCATTGAACTGTCTTTCGTGGGTGGTGGAGCTGCGGAATTTGCAACACTCGCGTTTGCTGATAAGACACTTGATATAGGGGCTTCTCATGATAAGCAACGCAGTAGTCTCATATGCTAGAAGTGAGTATTGGTAAAATTGAGGGGCGTGCGGATAACTGTGTTTATCTTTCCCGTCAGTCAGTCAGGCTTAAGTGGTTATTTTTTTAACAGTGTTTCTTTTTGTTTCTCGCATTGGTAAATGATAAATGCTCAAGTGTAACAGGGAAAAAAAGAAAGTTTGCATGCTGTCGTGCCTCGGTTTATGTTTCTTCTCTTAGACTATTCTGCCAATTGCCTCGGAACGTAAGATCTGGGTAAGATATAAAATGTGAATGTTTTGTTCTGAACACAAGCTGGTCATGTAATGTAATGAAAAGATGTGTTACTTTGTATTAACGTGTATACCGCATAACCTATTTTCAAACAATGGCTTTATAAAAGAAAAGCATTTTAAAACTAAATCGGCGGGTTGCGTTTTCTGTGTCTAAGTGTATTCAATGACAAAAAGAGTGTTAAATCACAGGGACTAGCCCAAGTGTGTCAAAAGGAGTAAAACATTTTACCACTGGTGGCAAAAACAGGAGGTAAAGTTTGGGGGCCTAGCAAGTAAGTTAAAAACATGTGATGCATTGATTGCTGAATTATTCATAATGAAAAGTGTCTTATGAACAAATCTGTCCAAGACAGTAGTGATATGATATGATATGATATGGTATTTGTAACGCGCCTATACACAGGTGTTTCAAGGCGCGACGAGGCAGGGAGGGGAGGGACAAGGGGAGACAGACAACGATCCTACTAGGCCAGGTGTCATTCAGATCGCGCAAGTGCAGGGGTCGGGGAGGGGGAAAAGTGCAAGGGGAAGGGGAGGGGGGGAAGTGCAGTACAAGGTAAGTGACGTAAAGTAATAAATAAATAAATAGGGCCAGCTGGTGGCAAGTGCGAGGTAAGTGCAGAGCAAGTGCTGGGGAAGGGGGGGGCTGTAGGGATACAGAGACAGTCCCGCAGTGCAAAGGGGTTCCAGGGCATCAGTGCAAGTGGAGAGTGGCTGGGCCCAGGACCGAGGCCGTTTAGAGTGGTCCAGTTGCAGGATCAGTGCAGTTTCAGTGAAGAAATAATTAGCTGTTCAGCAGGGGAGAGGGAGAGAGAAAGCAGAAGCAAAGAGGAAGGTTTTGAGGTGCTTCCAGAACCGGAGATGGTTCTCCTCAAGTTTCAGGGAGGCAGGAAGGCTGTTCCAGAGGGAGGCCCCTGCCGCGGAGAGAGATCTACCCCCAGCTCGATGCTTCGAGAAGCGGCTAACCCTGAGGGAATTGGAGGCGGATGAGCGAAGGGCTCGGGAAGGAAGATATTTGGGAAGAGAGAGTTGAAGGTATTTAGGACCCAGGCCCCAGAAGGCCTTGTGGACAATGCAGAGGGTTTTGAACTTTATCCTCGCAGCCACTGGGAGCCAGTGTAGAGATTTCAGTCCTGGAGAGATACGGTCCCTGGGCTTGAGGCCAAGGACAAGTCTCGCAGTTCTGTTCTGGATGAGTTGCAGAGGGCGGAGAGTGGAGGCAGGCAGGTTAAGATAGAGGCTGTTACAGTAGTCCAGCTTCGAGAGAACCAGGGCTCGGGAGACAGTGAGCTTCTGGGGGAAGGAGAGGAAGGGAAGAATACCTCTGAGGAGGTGCAGCTGGTAGTGTGACCTCTTGGCGACGTCAGAAATATGAGGAGAGAAGGAGAGTGTGGAGTCGAAGATGACCCCAAGGTTTTTTGCCTTGCCGGTAGGAGCAGGGAGGGGGCCAAGGGAGGCAGGCCAGAGAGCTGCAGGGAAGGAGGGAGTGGGAGTACCGATGAGTAGAATCTCAGTCTTACTGGCATTAAGGCAGAGGTCATTGGCGGCACACCATTCGTGGATAGCAGACAGACAGTCAGAGATGAGGGAAGGAGAGGGGGAGGCTGAGGGTAGCCTGAAAATGAGCTGGGTATCGTCCGCATAGCACTGGAAATTAGGGCAGAGAGCGGCGATGCGGTGGGCAAGGAGTGCCAGATACTGGTTGAACAGCCAGGGAGAGAGATTAGATCCCTGGGGGACACCACAGGTGGAGAAAAAGATGTCGGAGAGGAAGGACCCCAGTTGGACCTGGGAGGGTCGATTTGAAAGGAAAGAGGTCAGCCACGCCAGAGCCTGACCAGTGATACCCAGGTTTTCCCGGAGACGGTTGAGCAGGATGGCATGGTTGACAGTGTCAAAGGCAGAGGAGAGATCGAGCAGAATGAGAACACACGGAGTGTTGGAATCGAGGTTCAAGAGCAGGTCTTCACGGATGTTCAGGAGAGCAGTTTCCGTGCTTCTGGCAGCTCTGAAGCCAGATTGATGGTCATGAAGACTACCAACAGATTCAGCATGGAGGTTAAGCTGGGAGATGGCCAGTTTCTCCAGGAGCTTGCCCAGGAAGGGAGTGATGGAGATAGGGCGATAGTTAGCCGGACAGGAGGGGTCGGAGGAGGGTTTCTTGAGAAGAGGGTGCACAAGGGAGTGCTTGAGGGGGGAAGGGAAGACTCCAGAGGCGAAGGAGTGGTTGCAGAAGTCAGCCAGGGCAGGAGCCAGGGAGTCGATGTGGTCCTTGATAGTTTTGGAGGAACAGGGGTGAACCTGTTTAGACAAGACTTTCATTGATCGGACTTGTCTGGAAACCTCGTCAGCAGAGAAAGGTGGAAAGGCAGAGAAAGAGGGAGGAGGGGTGACCGCAGAAGGGCCAGAGGAAGGGCCGGGTAGGGAGGGAGGGAGGTGAAAGGAGGAGAGCGAGGACAGGATGTCCTGAGTTTTAGAGATGAAGTGAGAGGCCAGTGCAGTGCAGAGGGCCTGGGAGGGGACAGGAGAGGTAGAGACTGCAACAGGGTTGGCCAGCTCCTTGCAGATTTTAAAGAGTTCAGCGGAGTTGTTTGATGCCGCAGAGATGCGGGCTTGGATAAGGGCTCTCTTCTTGGTGAGAACGGAGAGCCGGTACTGCCTTTGGAGCAGGCGGCAGGCCAGTTTGTCAGAGGATGAACATGAAGCACGCCATTTCCTCTCTGCAACCCTGTCCAGTCTCGTAGTTAAGTGACTGGAATGACAGCCAGACTGTCACATCCCCACAGGTACATAGTCTGCTTTGTTTGTTTGTTTGTTTGTTTGTTTTATTTATTTGTATAGCGCTCCAAACCATGAGGTAGAAGGACGCTTAAAGAAGACGGTTACATAGTGTGATATATACAATTTCAATATACAGCAATTTACAGAGTATACAAACATAGTTAAGCAGTGGGAGGTGTACATACATACCTGGGGGGTACTGCAATTTCAAAATACAACAGTTTACAGAGTTCACAGACATAGTTAAGCAGAAGCAGGTGTACCCACATATCTGTGGTGCTACTCAACCAATAACATGTTTCCTAAAGATCTGGAAGGACTCAATAGTTTTAATGTTGAGTGGTAAGGTGTTCAAGAGTTGGGAGGCGAGTACTGTGAAGCTGGCCCCCCATACCTGGGGGGTACTGCAATTTCAAAATACAACAGTTTACAGAGTTCACAGACATAGTTAAGCAGAAGCAGGTGTACCCACATATCTGTGGTGCTACTCAACCAATAACATGTTTCCTAAAGATCTGGAAGGACTCAATAGTTTTAATGTTGAGTGGTAAGGTGTTCAAGAGTTGGGAGGCGAGTACTGTGAAGCTGGCCCCTCCAGCTCTCTTTAAGGAGAATCTAGGCACTATCAAGCATAAGGTGTTGGAGGATCTAGTGGTTCTGGTGGCGGGTTTCATGGTGAATTTATTAGTGAGATGTGGTGGGGCTAGGTGGTTTAATGCCTTGTACGTGAGGCAAATGGTTTTCAAATCAATTTTTTGTCGTATGGAGAGCCATTTGCACGATTTCCTAGCAGTGGGGATGTGCTCTCGCCTGGGGATGTTAAGTGCTGCACGTAGTGCGTTGTTTTGAAGTACCTGTAATTTGTTAATTATAGATTGGTTAGCACCTAGGTACAGGCTATTGCAATATTCCAGTTTGGACTGTATGAGGGCTCTAGCAAGAGTGATACAGCTATTAGATGATAGGAAGGGTCTACTGGCCCTAATAAGCTTGCCGGTGCAGGCAGAGGCTGAGGCAATCATGTTGGTTTGTTTGGAGAGGTTAGAGTTGTCATCAAGGTAAAAACAGAGTTTTCATGCTTGTGGCAATAGGGATGGTGTGACCATCGATAATGATGTTGTTGTAATTAGGATTAAGTTTAGATAGGTTACTGGGAGAGCCGAAAAGGAGGAGCTCTGTCTTCTCATCATTCAGGCAAAGGCCATGAGAGGCCATCCATGCCTGAATGATGGAGAATATTTCGTTAATCCGGGTGACGTCTGCATGGTAGTTGCCTGTGATGGTGAGGAGTATCTGGGTGTCATCTGCATAATTCGTGTAGGTGACACCCAGACGGTCCAGTTGGTCAAATAGTGGCTTTGTAAATATGTTGTACAAAGTGGGGGAGACACAGGAGCCTTGTGGGACCCCGCATGAGATGGGGATGGGGTCTGCTGCAGCTATTGTAGAGAAAACCCGCATGGATCTGTTTGCCAGAAAGGATTGTATCCATGTGACGGCAGAGGAGAAGAAGTGAGCTGCGGTGGCTATGTGGCTACAGAGGATTTTGTGGTCCACCAGGTCGAAGGCCGCTGAAAGGTCTAAAAGGAGTAGGATTGCAGCATTGCCTTTGTCTTTGATTTCATCAATCTGACTTTGGAGATCAACAAGGGCAGTTTCTGTTCCATGTTGAGGTCTGAAGCCAGATTGACGTATTCCTAGCAGTTGGTTGGATTCCAGATATTCCTGAATTTGGATGTAGGCAACTCTGTCCAGGATTTTTAAAAGGAAAGGGACTGTGGTAATGGGTCTGTAGTTGGTGGGTATGGCTGGGTCTAATGATTGTTTTTTTAAGAGTGGGAGAACCCCTGAGTGTTTTAGGTTGCTGGGGAATGAGTTATTGATGAATGATAGGTTAATAAGTTTAGTGATGAAGGGGGATAGATCTCTAGCTGCGTCTTTTATGATCTGGTTGGGACAGCTGCCCCCTTTGCAGTTCGAGGGTTTAATGAGGTGATGATTTTTTGAACTTCTACCGTAGTTACTTGCTTGAATGTGAAGCCCGATTTGGTATCGATGGGCGTTGGTGAGCTGGGGTTGGTAGACTTGTCGTTGGAGAGTTGTTGGCGTTTGTCCTCAATTCTGGTCTGGAGTCCTGTGATTTTGTTGTTAAGGGCGTTTTGGATGCTGGTGCACCAAGGTTTGTCTTTCAAGCAGGTGTCTGTAGGTGGACTGGGATTTTCTAGTTCTTTTAGAATTTTAAATAATTCTTTAGTGGAGGACCCTGCTGGATTAATCCTGACGTTGTATGCATCTTTTTTGGTGCAAATTATCTTACTTTTATATAAGGAAGTTGTATTCGTAAGATTTGATTTATTTTCCGCGGAGGGATAGGTTTTCCATAGGAGTTGTGCCTTAGCTTTCTTTTTTCTGAGTAACTTGAGTTTGGGGGTGTACCACGAGTTCAGATGAGCTCTTGGTTTATCTTTGCACAAATTCAGAGGGGCAATGGTATCCATCGCTTGGCCATGGAGTCATTGAAGGTGTCAATCAGTAGGTTTAGATCAGCATTGGCTGGAAGTGCGTTGAGGGTGGGTAGGACCAGGGGTAGTACGGCCTTAGCAGTAATGTTGCATTTGTTTCTGGTAGGACAGGCTGGTGCCATGGGGCACTTTTTGGGTACTACATGATTAATGTTAACCTCAAAAAGGATGAGGTAGTGATCTGTCCATGCCAGAGGTTGGGGGTCCTTACAGATTGTGTTGCAGTTGTAGGTAGCTATCCAGTCGATAATTCTGCCTTTCTGGTGGGTGGGGAGGACATTAAGTTGTGCAAAGCCATGTTCTGTTAGGGCATTAGCTAAGGATGCAGCAGGTGCGTCATTAGGGTTGCGGTAACCAAGGTTAAGGTCTCCGAGGATAATCATTTGTGCTGATGGCTTGGAGTTTTCAGCAATGAGAGATGTGATGTCTTCTTCAAAAACCCCGGGGCAGCCTCGGGGTCTATATATGAGGTGAAAGGTAATCGTGCTTGTGGGGGAGGTTTGCAACTTGACTGTAAGTAGCTCGCAGGATTTGAGTGACACTGAGGAGGCTGATCTGAAGTCTAAGGAAGATTTAGAGATGATCGCTACGCCTCCTCCCCTGGGGTTGGGTCTATCAACTCTGAGGATGGAGTATTTGTCAGGGATGGCTAGTGATAAGTATGGTCTGGACGCTTCCTGAAGCCAGGTTTCTGTTAAGGATAGGAAGTCAAGATCATTGGTTAGAATGATGTCGGCAATGTCTGTAGGGTGGGCAGCAAGGGATCTGACATTAAGTAAAGCTCCTTTTAGTGGGAGTAGTTTGGGCTTATTAGGTGCCTTGTGCTTCTTGTCGGTTCTGGTGTTGGATTTCGCAGTAGGCCTGCTAGTTGTAATGGGGAGCCTAGTGCCTAGTCTATTGTTGCGGGGTGTGAGGTTAGGAGTGATAGAGGGGGTCGGTCCAGGAGGCTTGGGTGGGGCAGGGGGCTTAGTGTTCAGTTTGGTGCGGTTAGGCTTAGTAATGGGTGAGGCGCTGCCTAGAGCACTCGGTGTGAGGTGGATGTGGGTTATGTCAGCGTTGGCTGGGAGGCCAGTGTTAATGGGGGAATAGAAGGCAAGTGGTGAGTGGGTGGGAAGGGGGGCAGAGGTGGTAGGAAGGGCATGGGGCATGGGATGGGGTAGGGTCTTGGACATCAAAGTTTGGCAAGGCCATCCTTGTAGGCTGTGTAACTATTACTGCTCCAAGGTACGTTGTCCAGCGTGACGCAGAAGGGGAACATGATAAGAGCTAACCAGGTGATCATGGTCTGGCTACGAGGATACGCAATGCTGGTGGCCTGAGTTGTAGAGCTGGTTGGATGAGCAACACAGGCTGTGACTTGCAGATAGCTAGTTTGATCTGGGTAGGGGGTAGGCCTATAGGGCAGCAACTAGATTCAGAATGATACACTTAAGCTAAATTGCAGTGGGGCAGCTCCTAGAATCAAAGTAGAACACTTAAGCTAAAATGCAGTGGGGGAGCACCTAGATTCAAGGTAAAACACTTAGGCTAAAATACAACGGGCACAGAATTCAGAATAATACATTTGGCTAAAATGCAATGGGGTAACACCTAGATTCAGAGTATTACATTTGGCTAAAATACAACGGGGTAACACCTAGGTTCAAGATAATACATTTGGCTAAGGTGCAGTGGGGCAACACCTAGGTTCAAGATAATACATTTGGCTAAGGTGCAGTGAGGCAACACCTAGGTTCAAGATAGTACATTGGGCTAAGGTGCAATGGGGCAACACCTAGGTTCAAGATAATACATTTGGCTGAGAAGCAGTGGGGCTACACCTAGATTCAGAATAATACATTTGGCTAAAATGCAATGGGGTAACACCTAGGTTCAAGATAATACATTTGGCTAAGGTGCAGTGGGGCAACACCTAGGTTGAAGATAATACATTTGGCTAAGGTGCAGTGGGGCAACACCTAGGTTCAAGATAATACATTTGGCTAAGGTGCAATGGCGCAACACCTAGATTTAGAGTAATACATTTGGCTAAGAAGCAGTGCTGGGCTCCAGCAATCTGCCATGGGGGAGCCGCATTGTAAACAACACTGGCAGAGCAGTTTCGGTCCCCTGCTCGCCTCCTCTCCTCCATGCCCCCTAATGTGGGGGTTGCAGAGGGAGAGGGGTGCAGGGGGGACCGGTGCTGCATTAATAACGCAGCTCCCTCATGGCAGATTGCCGGGCTCCAGCAATCTGCCATGGGGGAGCTGCGTTATTAATACAGCACCGGTCTTCCCTGCGCCCCTCTCCCTCTGCGACCCCCACATTAGGGGGCATGGAGGAGAGGAGGCAAGCAGTGGAGTACCTTTGCTGAAAATGTTGGGGGGGACATGATATCTGATGAAAAGTTTACCCAGCTAAATGAATGGGGATAAAATGGTGTGCCATGAAAGTTGGGGGGGACAAACACCCCTTCCCCCCTAAAATTACACCCATGGAGGCAAGTGGGGGACTGAAACTGCCCTGCTCTCGCCTCTGCCTGTGTTACCCTCGCCTCTGCCTCGGTTATGTGCTGTATGTGACAGCCATTTAATTTTTAATATGTCGATGGCACAAGCCTACGCTATACACAAGGACCTTTTCATGTATTGCTCTGAGCTGCAATGCTATTCCCAACTGGCCATTGCCCCTCTCTGCACAGCTGTCAATGGAAGCAGCACAGTGCTAGGTCTGCTTCTCACAGAAGCATAATCACTGTCTTTCTACCAACATATACTGTTTACTAGTCACTCCTCGGATCTGCCGGTGTTGTGTTTGCAGGTTGAAAGCCTGTCTTTAACAGTGATGCCTCCCCACCTCTGCTCTAACACCTTCTGTCCTCCCCCCAGACCTGCAGCACTTGCGCCAGAAGACCTTCGCCTTCCCATACTTTGACGGATCTTTCCTGCCCGTCATCCGATCTTCGTATTTCCCTGGTAGGTGCCAGTGCCATTTGTGAGTAGGTAGGAAGGGCGCCTGGGGACAGAGGTGGCAGCGCCATGCGGGTCATGTATTTGAATCAGGGATTTCAACCCTATCTATTTCTGGGGCTGTACCTATCTCTGATGCATTTTACCTAAGAGCTGGGTTTAGCTCCTGCTCATCTAATCCTAATTTGAAATCTCAGGAAGACCCATAAATCCTTGTCTAACTGTTCTGTTTTCATTGCAGCAGCATTGCTCCATGTAACCTTGACTAACTGTTCTGTTTTCATTGCAGCCGCATTGCTCCAAGCGTCAGTCTATCAACCAAACCACCTGTGTTCCGGCAAGAAAAACCCAGTGAAGCACTTGCCCCAGTCACGCAGGTAAGGATTTATTTTCCCTGTGTGCCATTGGATGAGTAAATATGCTGATGTTTTATATCCACCCTGTGCAAGGTTTCACCTGCAACCTAGTCTGGAGCCACACTGCAAAGAGAATTTAGAGCTAGACCTGCATGATCTGAATAGTAATTCTTCTGAGACTTGTACCAATGTATTTTAATCCAACCAGTGTTTCCGACCCATTTTTGTGTGGCGCTTCCCTCCCCCACTCCCAAGCGTTTCAGAACGTTTTTGTTGAATGTTTGCTTTTTTAAAATCTCTTCTCCTTTTTTCCCCACCCCGTATTTCTGACCCTTTTTTGCATGGGATGTTCCCCACCAACCCCAACCTTTTCACATGGCTTAGTTTAACTCTTTGCATGTGGTGTTTGTCATGTTCACGCTTTTTTTGGGGTGCATTTTCACTTTTTTAAAACCGTTTGCAATGTTTCAACAGGTTCAGGCTCCTTTTTTCGATGGATCGTTTTCTAGTGCCCAAAGATGGTAGGGATCTGAAATGTAAAGCAGAAGGAGAGGTGGCAACAGACAAAAGAAATGCAAAAACACGGAAATATGATCACTCTTATTTGGACTTTGGGTTCACATGCTGTCATGATGCCTACCTCCAAGGAGCCAGGTCCGACCCAGCAACCCCAGAGGCAGGCATCATTCCCCTCAGGGAAGTGCCAGTGGGCCCAAGCTGGGGCCCTTTGGACACAGTCCTGGCGCCTTAGGCGCCAGGCTCATGTTGGACCCCTGTCCTGGCGCCTTAGGCGCCAGGCTCATAAAGCTAGACATGTGTTCAAGTGTTTTAATGTGCACTTACCTGATGCAGACCATGCTGCTACATCCAGGCCCTCTTGAGGCCTGAATGGAACTACTTGTGGGACTACTTTCCACCTGGGTGTGGTTGGGGAAAGATACATACATTATCGGTGGAAGGATACATACCTGGAACTTCTTCCAAAGCTATTTAAACCACGCCCGAACAGCAACTCACGCTTCGCGTTGTTCTGCTCCTCGCAGCTGGACGCTCACCGCGTCAGCTCCTGCATCTGGACTTCAGCCACGCCTGTCAGCATCCTGGGTCGCCTGCAAAGGGAGATAAGAGAGAATTGGGGAGAAAGAAGACCTTACCTACTAAAGCTGCATCACAGAGACATCACACCGACGATCCTGAAAGGGAAGACATCATTTTGAAAGCATTTCGCTTCGATCGCTGCAGCGCTGCATTTCACTTACCTTTCCTGGGCGCCTCCATCTTCAGCAGCAATCATCCGGATCGGCACCCACTTCCCAGAGCCTAGAGGGAAAGACAGGAAAACAAGGTGAGAGAAGGAAGGGAAATAGGAAAAGCTCAGTTTCCTTCTAAGACTTACCTGTTGGGTCATTTTCCATTTCATTTCGGGTCCTGCCGCTTCCTGGCATTCCGGACCCCGGCCCCTATGGGGAAAAAAGACAAAGACATTGAATGAGCGAAAGCAAAGACATTACCTGAACGCTCATCCAGAACTTACCTGTCATTTACTGGAACTGCACGTTTCACTTCGGGTCGGCGCCATATCTCTGGCATTCCGAACCCCGGCCCCTAAGGGGAAAAAGACATAAGCATTAGCGCTTGCTGCAATAAGACAATGAACATTATTATTAAGCTTGAACTTTTGAACTTGCAACAGAACTCTTACAGCGCCTCACCTGAATAGTCAAGCTTATTTTGAACTCCCATCAAACCTCAATCCAGTGAAGTAACTGGGTTTCAACGCGCCCCTGCATCAGAAGCAGGATGGAGAACTCATCCTTCCAGACCCTAAGGTGAGACTTCACACGGAATCGTGGAAGGGTATCGTGGAGGGTTGGAAGGGAGTGGGAGGCTTGAGCATTATTCCGTCAGTAGGTAATACTCCCTTTTCACGCACAGGGGAATATTCCTGCGAGCCAGAAAAGCCAGAGTAGAGGGGCTCTTCCTGTCCATCTTCAGAGTCCTGCGCTTCACCATTGAAGAAGCATCAGCACTCGAAGCCAGACCTGCGCCTCCGTGGGAATCAGGTGAGCGTGACAGAACGCGAAGCCTACCCACAATTTCCCACCCGGGCGCTATGGAGACTTCCGAGACAGATCAGCTGGCCCAGCTTTTGGGGGAATTATGGGCAGAAGTGCACTCAGCCCGCCAGGAGACTAACGCTCTCAAAAGAGAACTGATCCTATCCAAGGAAAGAACAGATGACCTGGCCAAAAGGTTATTGCAGGCCCAGGCAGGGCACACTCCTTTACCTAATTCCGGAGGTACTTCCACATCAATGGGTTTGAATAACCCGGTACAAATCAATCTACCTGGACACATGCCTTTGGCCCCGCCTGAACGTTTTGTGGGGCATCCCAAGAAATATGCCGTCTTTATGAACCAATGTCGTTTACACTTTCTATGCAGACCCGGGGCCTTCCCTAACGACCAGACCAAGCTTGCCTTTATACTATCTTACCTCAGTGGCAGTGCTGCCGATTGGTCTATTCCATTGGTAAATCAGGATGATCCCATTCTCCAGGATTTTCAGGGCTTCCAGGCCAGTATGGAACGATTGTTTGCTCGACACTCTCAAGGTTAGGCCCTTGATAACGAACTGCTATCCTTACGACAAGGTAATCAGGATCTCCTGTCCTACGTTGCCACCTTTAATAGACTGGTTGTGGAAACTGGATGGCCAGAAAACAAAAGGATCACATTGTTTCATCGAGGCCTGCGCGGAGAGCTTAAGGATGTTCTAGCTCAGATAGTAAATCTACCACTGGTCTGCGCAGACTACATAGACTTGGTGGTTCAACTTGATCACAGACTTCAAAATAGAAAAGCAGATCGGTTCAAGTACGAAACCCGAGTACCGATCAAAACCCACACTAACTGCAAGAGTACCGACGTATCCGAACCTATGCAAATCGGCGGTGTTAAAGGACCATTAACGCAGAAGGAACGAGAGAGAAGGCGGCAAATGCAACTTTGTCTGTATTGCGGGACTTCCGGTCACTTTCTTCGAAATTGTCCAGTTAAACCACCTAAGAAGGTGGTTGGAGCCACTGATAACGATTTATTGACACCTGATTCGGGAAACGACTTAGCCCGACATGCGTAGGGGTCCGCTTGCCGAGCTTGAAAACAAACTCTTTGACCTCGCATTTTGTCATGCCAATGGTGCTCGTGGACCCAAAACAGCCTCAGCAGTTGCATGCTATAAAAGCATACATCGACAGTGGAGCTATTGGAAATTACATAGACCGTGAATTGGCTTCCAGGATTAAGCTCCCTCTCCGCCCGAAAGTAACCCAAGATGTCATTACTACAGTAGATGGAACCGAAATAGCCTCAGGGCCTGTAACGCATTCCACTATTGAAGTGACACTGGTGGGTCAGGATGGACATCGGGAAGCAATCGTGTTTGATGTGATCAAGGCCCCACAATTTCAAGTAATTCTTGGAATTCCTTGGTTAGAAACACATAATCCCACAATTGACTGGCGAGCAAAGAAGATAAGTTTTCCTGATTGTGAACCAACTTGTTATCCAAGAAATCTAGCTATGGGTCTAGCCTCAGCAACTTCCACCCCTGTACAGCTACCGTCAGAATACCAAGAATTCCAAGACGTTTTTCAGAAGGAACAGGCTAACACGTTACCTCCCCAATCGGTCTTATGATTGCCAAATCGATCTGGTACCCAATGCTCAACTACCTTGTAGTAGGATTTATGCTCTTACGGAACCTGAGAACCTGCATTTGCGTCAGTATTTAGATCAGTACCTAGCCAATGGTTTTATTCGCCCGTCCAAGTCTCCTGTCTCCTCAGCTCTGTTCTTCGTGCCGAAAAAAGAGGGCGACCTTAGAACATGTATAGACTATCGCGCCCTAAATCAAATAACGATTAAGAATCGTTATCCTCTGCCCCTGATCCCTGAGCTTATCGACCAGGTGAAAGACGCTTGTGTGTACACCAAGTTAGATCTCCGAGGAGCTTATCACCTGGTGCGTATAAAAGAAGGCGACGAATGGAAGACTGCATTCCGCACTAAATTTGGGCTCTTCGAATATCAGGTGATGCCCTTCGGGTTGTGCAATGCACCTGCCGCCTTTCAGTACTTTATGAATGATGTTCTTCGGGAACTTATCGATGTCTGTGTCATTGTTTATATTGACGACATCCTGGTGTACTCTTCTTCAGAATCCGATCACAGAAGACATGTTAGGGCAGTTCTTGAGAAATTGCGCCAGCACAGACTATTTGCAAAG
The DNA here is from genome assembly GCF_040938575.1 of Ambystoma mexicanum. Taxonomy (NCBI): domain Eukaryota; kingdom Metazoa; phylum Chordata; class Amphibia; order Caudata; family Ambystomatidae; genus Ambystoma; species Ambystoma mexicanum. The sequence continues at coordinate 107,577,358 of NC_090936.1, read as the reverse complement.
CTCGAAAAATGCGTTTTTCATACCACAGAAGTTGAGTTTCTCGGATTCATCCTGACACCTCAAGGAGTCCGAATGGACTGCGAAAGGTGAATGCCATCCTCAAATGGCCATCTCCTAGCTCGGTGAAGGGAGTTCAGAGCATGCTCGGCTTCGCCAATTTCTATCGAAGATTCATCCCGGAATTTTCCCGAACAGTCCAACCCATCACAGCTCTCCTAAAGAAATAAAAACGCTTTGAATGGACACTTGAGGCCGAACAAGCCTTTCAGGACATGAAAACCAAATTCACCTCTGCACCTGTATTGAAGCACCCGCACCCAGATCTCCCTTACATTGTGGAAACCGACGCATCCAGTTCGGCCATGGGAGCTGTCCTGTCGCAAAGAGACCCAGAAACTAACCAACTACAGCCTGTGGCCTTTTGGTCCAGGAAATTTTCTCCTCCTGAAATCAACTACGCAATTACCGACACAGAGTTACTGGCTATTAAATCTGCTTTCAAGGCTTGGCATCACTACCTTCTCGGGGCAAGACACACCATCACCGTAATTACGGACCACAGAAATTTACAGTATTTAAAGACGGCCAAAGCTCAATCTTCACGACAACTCCGATGGGCTCTATTCTTTGCAGAATTTGATTTTGTAATTACCTATCGCCCTGGCTGCAAGAATGGTAAAGCGGATGCCTTATCCCGGATTGGCATGGAAGAACCCAATTCGAGTTTAGAACCTGTGCCAATCATACCTGAACAAAGAATCTTAGGCCTAACTTCATTGCAAACTATTGAGGACATCCACACGCAAGTAAAACAACTTCTAGACTCTTCAGCCTTACTGGAATGGAGTCAAAAGGGTCCTCATTACACCGTTAAGGATGATTTACCCTACTTCCAGGAGCGGTTGTTTCTGCCAAGTAAAGAATTGCAAGAACTTGTTATTGCCCATCATCATGAATCATTAATGGAAGGACACCCTGGTATCGCTAAAACGGAGGAGAAAATCAACCGCCACTTCTGGTGGCCTTCTTGGAGAAAAGACATAAAGTCTTTTGTATTGTCTTGCGGAATTTGCGCCCAAAACAAGGGTCAAAAGAAAAGGCCAGCCGGCCTACTTTAACCCTTGGATATTTCACCGGCACCATGGCACACCTTGTCAATGGACTTTAGAACTGACCTGCCTCCTTGTGCTGGTTACAACACTATTCTTGTAATTGTGGATCTATTCTCCAAAATGGCCCACTTTATCCCTTTAAAAGGTTTGCTTTCAGCTTCCACCTTGGCCAAGGAATTTCTGGAGAATATAGTTCGCATACATGGTTTCCCTTCCATATTAGTCTTGGATCTTGGAAGTCAATTTATCTCCAATTTTTGGAAGAAGTGTTGCCAACTAGCACAAATAGATGTGCGGTTATCCACCAGCCACCACCCCCAGACCGACAGACAAACCGAGAGAACCAATCAGACTCTCGAGCAATATCTTCGGTGCATGTTACACCAATCCGAGTTAAATTGGAAAGACATCCTTTGGATCGCAGAATATGCATACAAAATTCAGTGCATTCTGGAACCGGACAAACTCCTTTTTATACTTTGTATGGTCACCATCCTCGGACCTCTGACCTAGATCCACCTCTGACCTTGGAAATGCCCGCCGTAAATCATCTGCATTCCACAATAACCCGAGCCTTCAAAGAAGCTGCAACTCATTTACAGCAAGCCAAGAAAAAGTATAAAGAAAACACTGATTTGCACCGAAGTAAAACTCCTCCTTACCAAGTAGGAGACCAGGTATGGCTAGCAATGAAACATTTACCCCTCAAGGGCCCGCGAACCTTCAATCCCAGATTCATAGGACCTTATCCCATCAAGGCTATAATCAATCCTGTGGCCTTTAAACTGGATTTACCGTCCAACATGCGTATTCATTCAGTTTTTCATGCATCACTTTTGAAGCCAGTACAACCAGGGACCCGACTGTCCAAGCCTCCAGACCCAGTTCAAATTGAAGGGGAATTAGAATTCGAAGTTAAAGACATTTTAGACTCCGAGGTGTTAAAGTCAAAACTCTTCTATCTTGTTGACTGGAAGGGATATGGACCTCAGGAGAGATTGTGGGAGCCTAGTAACCATGTTCACGCACCTCGATTAATACAAAGGTTCCACCGGAGATTTCCGAACAAGCCAAAACCCCCGGAGGGAACAACCTTGGGAGGGGCCTTGAGGGGGGGTACTGTCATGATGCCTACCTCCAAGGAGCCAGGTCCGACCTAGCAACCCCAGAGGCAGGCATCATTCCCCCCAGGGAAGTGCCAGCGGGCCCAAGCTGGGGCCCTTTGGACACAGTCCTGGCGCCTTAGGCGCCAGGCTCATGTTGGACCCCTGTCCTGGCGCCTTAGGCGCCAGGCTCATAAAGCTAGACATGTGTTCAAGTGTTTTAATGTGCACTTACCTGATGCAGACCATGCTGCTACATCCAGGCCCTCTTGAGGCCTGAATGGAACTACTTGTGGGACTACTTTCCACCTGGGTGTGGTTGGGGAAAGATACATACATTATCGGTGGAAGGATACATACCTGGAACTTCTACCAAAGCTATTTAAACCACGCCCGAACAGCAACTCACGCTTCGCGTTGTTCTGCTCCTCGCAGCTGGACGCTCACCGTGTCAGCTCCTGCATCTGGACTTCAGCCACGCCTGTCAGCATCCTGGGTCGCCTGCAAAGGGAGATAAGAGAGAATTGGGGAGAAAGAAGACCTTACCTACTAAAGCTGCATCACAGAGACATCACACCGACGATCCTGAAAGGGAAGACATCATTTTGAAAGCATTTCGCTTCGATCGCTGCAGCGCTGCATTTCACTTACCTTTCCTGGGCGCCTCCATCTTCAGCAGCGATCATCCGGATCGGCACCCACTTCCCAGAGCCTAGAGAGAAAGACAGGAAAACAAGGTGAGAGAAGGAAGGGAAATAGGAAAAGCTCCGTTTCCTTCTAAGACTTACCTGTTGGGTCATTTTCCATTTCATTTCGGGTCCTGCCGCTTCCTGGCATTCCGGACCCCGGCCCCTATGGGGAAAAAAGACAAAGACATTGAATGAGCGAAAGCAAAGACATTACCTGAACGCTCATCCAGAATTTACCTGTCATTTACTGGAACTGCACGTTTCACTTCGGGTCGGCGCCATATCTCTGGCATTCCGAACCCCGGCCTCTAAGGGGAAAAAGACATAAGCATTAGCGCTTGCTGCAATAAGACAATGAACATTATTATTAAGCTTGAACTTTTGAACTTGCAACAGAACTCTTACAGCGCCTCACCTGAATAGTCAAGCTTATTTTGAACTCCCATCAAACCTCAATCCAGTGAAGTAACTGGGTTTCAACGCGCCCCTGCATCAGAAGCAGGATGGAGAACTCATCCTTCCAGACCCTAAGGTGAGACTTCACACGGAATCGTGGAAGGGTATCGTGGAGGGTTGGAAGGGAGTGGGAGGCTTGAGCATTATTCCGTCAGTAGGTAATACTCCCTTTTCACGCACAGGGGAATATTCCTGCGAGCCAGAAAAGCCAGAGTAGAGGGGCTCTTCCTGTCCATCTTCAGAGTCCTGCGCTTCACCATTGAAGAAGCATCAGCACTCGAAGCCAGACCTGCGCCTCCGTGGGAATCAGGTGAGCGTGACACATGCATCACAGTCGCTGGGGAAGTGAAGCCGCAGTGTGTGATTTGTGGTGCTACATTAGCAAATGACAGCTTGAAGCCAACAAAATGAAGGCGGCATTTGGAAACCAAACATGCCGATTTAGCAAAAAAGACCAGGGATTTCTTTGTACGGCAGCAGCAAGGCATGAACAAGCAAAAGGAGACTGTTAAAAGTGTGGCATCTGTACCTGCAAATACTTTGAAAGCATCTTACCACATTGCGTACTTTCTTGGCAAAAAACAAGAAGCCTTTTACAGATGCTGATGAAGTGATTCTCCCAACCATTCTCGCTGTCAAACGGGTAATGCTTGGTGAAAGTGCAGCAGAGAAATGCAAAAGTATCCCTATGTCAGACACAACAATTTGCCACCGTATTGCTGATCCTTCCTCTGATATCAGTACAGAATTGATATCGCGCTTGAAAGACAGCCAGTTCGCCCTACAGTTGGATGAGTCCACTGACATATCAAAAAAATCTCCCTTGATTGCCTATGTGAGGTACTGCCATGGGAAGGAGATGTTGGAGGACTTCTTGTTTTGTAAGCCAATTAAGGGCAGAGCAACTGCACCTGAACTCTTTGAAATTTTAAACAACTTCCTAAGTTCCAACTGCCTAAAGGGGGGGGCGTGTGTTGGTATTTGCACGGATGGTGGTGCTCCTTCAATGTGTGGTGCTAGAGCTGGGCTAAAAGCAAAAGTATTGGCAGTAGCTCTACATATTGTGTGGACACACTGCATGATACACCGAGAAGCTTTGGCTGTGCGCAGTATGGGGCATGAACTGACACAGGTTTTGACTTCTGTTGTAAAGATTGTACATTTTATTAACATGCACCCCACAAGAGCCCGTCTGTTTTCCACCGTAAGTGCAGAAATGGGAGCTGACCATGATGCTTTGCTGTTTCACACAGAGGTCAGGTGGCTATCCAGGGCAAAGGTTTTAAATCGCATCTATGAACTCAGAAACAAAGTGAGACACGTTCTCCTGGGGTTAGACCAGACAAAAGCAGAGCCTCTGTGTGATCCACGCTGGCTTATACTGTTGGCTTACCTTGGCGACATCTTTGAAAGGCTACATTTTCTAAACCTCTCCCTGCAAGGCACAGAAACCACATCATTTGCCATGAATGCAAAAATATCGGCGTTTAAGAAGAAGCTGGAGCTTTGGAGGAGGAGGGTTGATATTGGCATAGCCGATGCGTTCCCATTATTAGAAGATGCTCTTGAGGAAACGGAGTATGATCTTTCATGTGTTTCTGAAGTAATTGGAAACCATTTAAATGCTCTCAGAACCAGTCTCGAAAAGTACTTTCCTGACGACAATTGCAACATGAATGACTGGGTGATTCAGCCTTTCCTAGCTGACGTAGGAGCCCATCTGCCAATACAATTCCAGGAGGAACTAATGGAGCTCCAAAGTGACCGCCTACTAGAGAGCCAATTCAGAAAATTGTCTTTGGGTGCATTTTGGCAACATGTGTCTGCAGAGCTTCCAACTTTATCGAAATGTGCAGTCAATGTACTTTTACCTTTCAGCACCTCATACCTGTGCATACCTGTGCGAAATTGGGTTGTCTGCACTTGCAGCCCTAAAGACAAAGCTGGAGGTGGTAGAAAGCCTGCGGTTGGCTATTGCAAAAATAGAACCCAATATTGACAGGCTGGCTGGTGAAAGGCAGGCCCACCCTTCACACTAGTTCTCCAGTATGCCACTGTCCAAATTGCAAGTGGCAGCATTGACTGTACGTTGTTGTACTTGAGAAACAAGTTGTTACAGCACTTGCATAGCAAATGTTACTACAGGACAGCAATATTGGGTGTTTTCGTTTGTGTGAAATAAATATCCAACACTATTTTTAGTCGAGTCCTCTGTATTATAGCAAAATAATCAGAATGCTTTGTTCACAAACATTTGTCCTGTAATCTGATTTGAATCATTGCAAGCAATGATTTTGAAACAACGTGGTGTTTGCCATTCACTCCTTCGTTAGGGGCACCATTCTACTCCAGCGCGCGATAACCGTTCGCAAGCGAGTACAATTTTGGAGTCCATGCATATAGGGGGGCCTGGGCCGGAGACATTTTTCTTAGGCGAGGGCTCAGGGTCAAAAAGTTTGAAGACCACTGCACTAGACGAAGGCACGCGATTACCACTTTATGCGCAAAAATAATTTTAGCCAACCTCAAAAACAGTCAGCGAAGAAACACGCATATGTACGAGGGATGCTCTTAGATGAATTTCAGACATTTCCATTACACAGATTGTGGCACATAATACGTTCAACCAATATTCTCCAACCATGCCATGAAAGGTATTGCAGGTAATGGTAGAATATTTACAAGATGAATGTTTGAAAAATAATTTGTGCTGTCCTTCTGACATCATAGTAATTTATAAACATGAATTTTCTGCTGACACCGCACTAACTTCATTGTCACTCAATATGGCTTTGCTTCTTAATAAACACTTGAACGTTTCCACAATGCAATTACCTATGAGAGAGGTTCCTCCAACTCTTGTCCCAAAGGTAGAAATACCAGCAATAGGGGGATCACCTGCCACATCTATACCAGCCCATTATAATTCCCAAATTGTTCACGTTCCCTTTTCAAGACAGGAAGTAAACACTTTAAAACAATCGATTCCAGATATTAGAAAGAATCCTACAGGATTTTACAAAGAAATAGAGTCAGTTTTGAATTTGTCAGTCTTCACCTTGATATTGATCTATTTTTCCCTGTAATTTTATCAACAGATTAATGGAAACAAATTAGGACTATAGATGACCAAACTGCCATGGGAGATACTTGGGTTGCCGTGGAATTAGCTGATAGATCTAGGAACACTGTAGGAAAAACCACCGCAGAGCATATTAATGTTACCGAACCACATAGTGACTAAACTTAAAACGTTAGTACCGGAAAAGAGGATTATTTGGGATAAACTCACTGCATGTATGCAAGGAAAAACAGAAGGGGAAACTGAGTTCTTTAATAGATTTGAACAAGTATTTTCAGATTTTAGTGGTCAAGATTTAAGTACGGAGCCAGGAAAGAGATTGTTTGTTGACAAATTTGTGCGAGTATTATTGCCGGACATTCAGTCACAGATCACTGCTTCTGACAATTCATGCTTATGCTGTAGGAAGGGTCTCGGGTTTGGTATGAAAACCATTGAGATATCACATTTCATGCTATAGGAAGGGTCTAAGGGTTGGAACGGGAAGTCGTTGGATAGCACATCTAATGCTGCAGGAGGGTCTCTGGTTTGTAATGGGAAGTAGTTGGATATCACATCTCATGCTATAGGTACAGCGTCTGACCCTCCGGCAAAGAGCAGAGAATGAAACCATTGGCAGAAGACCACAGAGAGCATGCAATGGCATGCCCGGTTTGAACAGAAGTCAGTTTACCCAAAATCAACAGAACCAGCCACACGATAATAATGCAAATAATCAGGGAGCCCAACAACAAAATAATACCGGCAATACAAATGTTCTGAGAAACCTGGAAGCTGAGTGGTAATCTGAAAGGCAGACAAAGGGATTGAAAAAACAATGGTACACAGAGATGCATTCACAGTGACAAATCAGAACCCTGACCGATCGATCTCACTAACCATATCATACTATAAAGAATGAAGTATAACTTTAGTGACATTGCAGAATTCAAAATCTTCAAAGGTGTGGAATAGCACATGCTGAATTACAATGCATGACCTATTCCACTTAACCAAACACACCTTGTCAGTAGGACATTCAAGGGATTCAGAGATGTAATTTGAAAGCAAAACAACTCTTGAGTTTGGTCAGATTCCACTTCAAATTCCCTTTCCTGTTCACACTTCACCTTCCCTTGACTGCCACTGTTTGAAATCCCTGTGGAATAGTTATTATTTTGTAAGTTACCTTGTTACCAAATTGTCAACCTGTGACATTTACCGCACTGGTGATGACATAGTCATTCTTCAACCAAATAATCTGTCTCCCCTTGTCCCTATTATTATCTACTTAATACAGGGTAGAAAAACAATAAAAAGGCTAGTTAGATAAAAGTTTCAATTCAGGCCTGACTAAATCACTTGTAGTTGGTGTTGGCAGAATCCAATTTCATACTGTAGGGCTGGGGTTAAGGGCTGCTGTTCTTCAGCAAAGGCCTGCAGTGGATCATCTCCGATATCCAGTTTGGATGGGCTTCACGTGGATAGGGAATTTGACCTGGCTGATCTTCAACTGGCTTTGGTAAAGTGCCCAAAAAAAATCAATTCCACATTCCTATGTTGCCAAATAACCATAGGTTCTTCTTCACTAAGACACTAGGAAACAGTGTGTACACCATGGCCAAGACTCTACCTCAGAGGAGGTCACTAAATAAGAAAGATTTAGATTTCTCCTGAGTCTTTTGGGAACTGGCTTGTGTGGCTTGGAGGGAAGAAAGTCATTAAGAGGAATGAGTAAACAACAGACTTCCAGAACCACCTGTCTCACAAGGGTCTTACTGCTCATGGTTCTGGTGGCACTGCATGCTTAAATTGCAATATGTGATACCACCACACCACCCTTCCTTTCACTGTAGAATTTGTGGTAAGTATTACCTGGTACGGTCCATGTCATCTTGGAGCCAATGCAAATTTCTGTTGACAGCTTTTAATCAGAATAAAATCTCCATGTTGCAAAGAATATCATACCTCAGTTGGTTTCCTGGGGAAAGTTACTCACACCTTTGTGTGTAGAGAACTGATCAAAGAAATGAGAGTTCTGCCATATTCAAAGTTTATCATAGGTCAGGAGTAAATTATTGTAGCTATTTTTTAGAGGTGGAGATGAAAGCAGTCACCTAGGGTGTCCATGGAAGACCTTGTGGGAACTCGGCCCTGACCTCTGATTTGGAATGCTCCACCTACTAGAGAGAAGCAAGTGAAGTGCATCTCACCACTTGAGGCCAGGTATATAGATCGTTTTTCTTCAATACACCATTCTGCTGCCCCTCTGCACGTGCTACCTGGGGATGGTGGCGAATGTGTAGGTTGTTCTGAATATTGAGAGCAACATATGTCAGTTTTATAACTTGACCGGTAAAGTGGATTCCCCTATTGCTGTTTGTACTTCGGGGTATCCCAAATCTTGGCACAAGTCTCGGAGGAGCTCTTTTACCACTGATATAGCATACGATCTCCAACATAGATAGTTTTCAACCCAACCAGGATCCATATCTACAACTACGGGGCTGGTCCGATAGCACAGCGAGTAGAGCGCTCACTTTGACATCTGTGCAGAGTCTGATGACGCAGGTTCAAATCCCGGCAGGGCCAAACTCAGCCTTTCATCCTTCCGAGGTCGATGAATGAGCACCACACACTGTGGGTAATAATAAGCAGCGCTCAGATACCCGAGGGTTTGTAGCCCTATATAAATGCTAAATTATTATTACAAACAAATGCTGCAGGCCATAACATTGGGGCAATTGTTTGAGGTCTGATGGAATTGAAAGTGCTCCCAGTGCAGTCAGCAAAGTTTTCCTTATGTTATTCTAGAGGCAAATAGTTAATTGTCCACAGTAGTCCTGGTCTATAGCTGTAAATTCAGTAGGAAACCAATGTTTCTTTAATGTCAAAATCATTCCTCCTTTCCCTACATGTTCTTGTCTGTGATACATTCTAACCAAGTGAGACAACAGTATCTTTGGTGCCACCACGCCTCCCAGTTCATCTCTCTATAAGAAGTCCTCATTTAAGCGACATTCTTTACATATCCAAAAGTCTTTTTCAATTGAGGCAGTGGTTTATTGTATTTGTATTTTGTGCTAGCTCCTGGAGAATTTTAAAAAGGGGTGGATTATACTCATTTTAGTGTGTAGGACAAATTCAGCCTGAGAGTCGGCATGAGCCGCCAGCTTCGCGGTAGAGCCTGCAAAGTTGTTGCTGCAGTTTAATTCATTATCTAATGGTTGATGTGCTGCATACATAATGATAGCTCATTGTTTGGGAAGCAGTTTTGCATCTAACAAGGCACCTACATACGTGTAATTTCTTTAGCCAGATGAGAACACAAAGCCACATTGCTTCTGTAACTGTGCAAAATCATGAACAAAACCAAAAGCATAATGTGAAGGGTCAGGAATGAAACCTGGGCACCTATTAGATATGGTTTTTGCTCAAGACTTTTATTGGGAAAATGCCTCGCTGTCCCTGCGCTAGAGGTGTTTACCTAATGAAACAAAAAACTAAGGATCTGTCATTGTCAAAATGGCCAAAACAATACAGTCCTGTGTCCAAAGAACTATTCTGACCCACACATTCTAGGGAAATAAATCTTAAGGTGAAAATGATAATGTTTTTGGCCTTCAGTGTTTCAGAAATGTTCAAATGGAAAACGGAATAAATAACTCTCTGTTTTATTACAAACAACAGTTTTTGTCTTTTCTCTGGATTAATACCAAAATTATATTTAACTGCCTTTGTGTTGGGCCTTCAGTATTTTGTAAATGTTCAAAAATAGAAAAGGCAATAAATAACTTTCAACTAAAGGTGTTTCCAGGATTTTGCTCCTTCATACAGAAGGTGTTTCCCTTCCCCTAGATTCTTCTTTATGTTTTCCTGAAAATAACAATTCTGATCTTTCCTTTTGATCAATATCAAAATTAGGCACAATCATCTTTAGCCTTTGGGTTGTCCAAATACCTGGTAGACTCTCCTGCCAGGGTTTCTCTGTACCCCTATATTCATACACTTGTAATTACCTGGTATATTTTCCTGCAAGGGCTTTTTGTATTCACACACTTGTAATTGCCTATTATACTCACCTGCCAGGGCTTCTTGTATTCTCACACTTGTAATTGCCTGTCTCTGCAACTTCACTTTAATTTACCACATGAGTCCTTTTGGCTAATTCCCTTTGTCCATAGTATATTGCCTGGTTAGTGTTTTTCTCACACTTCCAATCTTGTTAATTCACCACCTTAGCGTTATTAGCTAATTCACATTGTCCAGTAAATACTAAATTGTTACTGGGGGTCATTACAAGGTGGGCGGTAAGGGATACCGGGCACCGGTAAGGAGACCGGTGCCGGTAATCCCTTACCGCCCTATTCCAAGGTCCCTTGGCAGGGATCGTAAGGAACGTGTGGTCCAACCACACATCGCTTACGGGTCCCGCTAAGGGACCAGGGAGCTAATAACGGGCTTGCAAGTCGCAAGCCCGTTGTTAGCGCCCTCCCCATTCCCAGGGGCTGAAATGGGAATGGGGAATGGTTTGTTCAATGGGGACTTACCGGTCCCGCCAGGGTAGGACTACACTGGTAAGTCCCCATTGAACGAGACCGGACACGGGCACGGTATGGGAGGCAGCCATGGAGCTATAGCTCCATGGCTACCACCCATCTCGTAATCAGGCCCACTGTCTCTTATTCTCTGCACATGGGTGCAAGCTTCAGAGATTCCGGTCAGTGGTAAATGTACTTTTATTTTCACACTTTTGGTGTTACCAGACAGTTTCCTTTCTATATCCGTTTTGGGTTGTTCAACTTTTAAAATGTGGCATACTTGCCAATACACCCAGGTGTTCCCTTTGTCCAAGCGTTGACTCATTGGCTCTTCATGGCATTTCCCGGTCTGCTCACAGCCCGCTGATGACAGCCACTGGATGATCTCTTCCTTGTGCTGCTTGGCTTGAGGTCTCCCTGCTTCCTATAGTTCAGTCTGGGCTTCTCTTTTCCTCGTGGTTCTCCGATAGGTGTCTTGCTGCTTCTTTCCACAGGCAAATGTGCACGAGCACTGTACTTGGCATTCCCACATGGAATCTTCTTTGCGCAACCTTCTCTGGTCAATATTTGCACTGGCTGGCTCCAACGTCCCTCTCTCAATTCCTCGGTAGCACAAAGAGCAGCAGCCCGCTCCCACCAGCAGTCTACCATTTCTTTGGAAAATCCTGTTTTAAATGTCCCGGGCACTTGTGCACACACACAACAACTAGAGAGTTTGCTGGGCTTGGGGCTTCTCATGCTCTGTATTCCCCCATTCCTCTTCCTCGTGTCAAGGCGTTTCTGGGAACAGTTTAATTAACTTGCATGAAACCATTGGCGGAATGGTCTTAACATGTTCAGAGGGTAAGTCAGTGTTTGAAAATTGGCATGTAGATTGATTTGAGAGAAGTACAGCTTTCTCCTTTGAGGGAGCAGAGAAAGAATGACAGTCTCATCCCTGTACACCACCACTCCTTCCTGGAGCTTTTCTCCTCCCATGTGATCCTTACTCCTCATATAGACACCCTAAGGGTCAGAATCAGGTAGCGGCTGTCAATCCCTGGTCACATGGGAGAAGGTCACCCCCGGGACAGCAATGATGACTCCATCGGATTCATCACAGTAGCTAGAATCTTTGTATACATTCACTGACTGCTGTCCTGCCAATGGACAGGCTCTTGATAGTGCAACCAATTCTGCTACCTGTGCTGACATAACATTTTGCAATTTGCCACTTTATTCTACCTCTCCTGGTGCAGATGCAGCATACCCTGCCACCTGTTAACCATTCGGAATAGAATTGTATATAGAAGTATATGATAGATCACTTTTGGGGGCTACGAGGGAATCTGTAGTAGCTGCACTTTCATGAGGTTCAGTTTTGTGCTGTTCACCATCAACAGAAGTGGGAAGTCAAGATGCAGGTTTGGACACAGAGTTAAGGTAATGATACTTCTCCTGAAGTGTGATGACATCATGCAAACCTATTTTAGTGAGCATGGACATGTGACAATTTCATATTGGCACGGGTGCCGTTGGCAAAGCTGCATTTTACCATGGTCTAGCTAACCATATATTCACTGTAATTGACCAGAACATAAAGGTGCACACACAGCAGTCACTGTAGGGTGTATGCTGTGAGAGTGGTCTTTCTTACTGGATCTATAGATGAGGTTATCAATAGAGAAGCCATTTCTGTATACATTGAGAGGCTTCACTTGTTTCTGGTCCCACCACAGGCCATAGATTGTGTCTTCTTATTGTGGGCAATACTTTTCAGCATGCCCACCTATGTGCATAAATAACATAAAATAAATAGCACCAGCACAGAAAAGAGTTGCAGAGTTGCAGAGGAATAGTTTATGTCACTTAAGCGAGATCAGCATGGTATGCAGGCGCCCATTTGAGCCTCCTACTCTTTCTCAACTCATCATGAGAATAGACATCTCAATTCATTCAACACACTTTGCTACATGACAGGTCATTAAAACACAGGATAATTGTGGACACAGGCCAAAGATTTCAGTGTACGCCATGCAGCTGTCGCTTTGGCTAATTTAACTCACTGTAGCCTGCTTCACGAACACGTGTGAACAGTCAAACCCAAAAAAGGACTTTTTGCTTTCTGCAAACCAAGCAGTCTTCAACGTCTCCACAACCAGCTAATTAGCGAACCTATGTTCATACAATTTTTAAAGCGCCCACAATATTTGTACATCATTTTCACAATATAGTTTAATATCAATCCCTTACAGTTGGACAGATCAAAATAAGAGATTCGTCCATGAATTCTCTCTATTTATCTGTTTCCATCCCTTCTTTTTTCCTACTTACTCTACCACCCAATTTATGCCTCCTTCCTTACCCTCTCATTACTCATCTCACGGTTCTTTCAATCCTGCCTTCTGAATCGCAATGATTCCAATCTGATCTATTGCCCTATTTCCACACCCCCTCTTTCATCTGTTTCTAGAGGCCCATGGAACGTTTGATCCATTTGTAAGTAGGTCCACTCTACTCTAGATCTATTATTTCGCTTTCATTTCCATTTTCTTTGTATTACTTAAACTTGGCTCACCCTGTACAACCCTGTACATCCAGCTGTCTTTCCTCTCCTAAGATACAGAGCCCCTCTGCCAACGTAGCAGAAGTGGTGGGACTGCTATTCTCTACCATTTATTCTGGTTTCTCACTTCCTCTTGCCCGGGTGTCTCTGCATCTCTCGTTAGAACATAATTGTTCCTCCTTTCTTACACCTCTACCTATCTATCTCCCACCAGGTGACCCGCCACTCTTTCTATAATGACCACGGCTCTCTCTTATCTACTATTTTCCCTACTACCTCTCCTCCCTTTCTCCTTGGTGATTCAACCTTCACTCTTCTTCGTTTCTTCTTTCTGTCCCGTAATTTCCCGTCATGAATCCTATCATGTTTTGCATATCACTGCCACCCTCACATGCCAGGCTCTTCGCTTGACCTTATTTTCTCTTCAACAGTCTCTGCTCACCCTCTTTTTTCTTTCTGATTACTTTTTGCTCTCCTCCTGTCCCTATCTTGCTCCTCCCATCTCACCTGTTCATGCTCCCGTTACCTTTTCTCAGTGCGACCTGCGTTCCTGCAATTGATCTTCTTTTCTCGCTGCTCTCCATTCTTCTCTCACATCTATTCGTAGTTTCTATACTTTCAACTCTGATCAAGCCGCTATTTTTCATCAGACTACACTCTCATCTACTTTATTCTCACTATGCCTATCATTCTTTTTGACCATCACGGTGATCCCCTCAACCTTGGCTGTCTCCCTTTTCACTCCCATCAATCCTTAATTCGCCAAGGCCGAAAGGCTTTGGAAAAAATCCCACTCTCCCTCTGGCCTCGCTTCTCTCTCCTCTCTACATTCATTGTATGATACCCTCTAGCTTGATCTAAAAAACAATAGTTCTCTTCTCTGACTGCTTGCCTCTCCCATCACCCTCGCCATCTATTCCAACTCCTTAATTGAATTGTGTCTCCCAAAACCCCAGACCCTTCTTTTCATCCTCCATCTCAGCTGCCCAGTTCTCCAGCTTTTTCATTACTAAAATTGCCAGTCACTGTTCTTCATTCTGTGATTCAGCCCTATCTCTCTTCCTTTTATTTTCTTTCTGATTCAGACGCTCTCATTTACTTGTATCATGATCACCCTACCTCCTTGCCCCTTGCCCCTCTTCCCTCACCCCTAATACCCTCAACCTACCCCCACTTGAACCTTTGTCTCACCTGTCCCTTTAATCTCTCTCTCAACTCTGCTAATTTCCCTTCCTCTTTGAAACATGCTAATATTATTCCCATTCTTAAAAAAAAACCTTGCCTTAACCCTTCTTCTTGTCAAACTATCCTCCTGTTCCTCTTCTTCCTTTTTTCTAAAGTGCTCTAGTGGATGCACGATGCTAAAGTGTCTTCCTACTTTAACACTCACTCGTTATTGCCCCCTCTGCAATCCGGTGTCTGCCCCGCCCATTCAACAGAAATTGCCCTTCTTCGTGTCACTGACTTTCTTCGCTCTGCCCGAAATAATACGCACAACTCTGTTCAAAATTTTCTTGATCTATCAGCAGCGTTTGACACTGTAGGTCACCCCACATATCTGTCTTCCGTAACCTCATTTGGTCTCTACGCTGGATCACCTCTAATCCCACCCAACTATTTTTCTCCTTCTCTTCTTTCTCCGGCTCTCTTCAGACTAACGTCTCTGCATGGCTTTCTGCTATTAAACACTGGACGCACAACCACTTTCTTCAATTGAGGAGATACGTTTTCCCACCAACACTGATCTTCTCGTCTATCCTGCCCCAACCCTATCTCTATATGCTTACCCTTCTGTTACCTCTCTCCCACTTGCTTTTCTTCCATTCTTGGTGTTATCTTTGACTCCTCACGCTCCTTCACTACTCATATTTCCACTACTGCTACCACTTGTCACTATCGTCTTTATAATATTCGCCATGCTCATCCTTTCTTGTCACCCATGCTACTACACTTCTTACCTCTTTTGTTTTGACAGCTAAGGTATCCCATCTCGACTATTGCTCTTCTCTCTTGGTTGGCCTCTCTGCCTCCTACCTTGCACCTCTATGCTTCGTTTTCAATTCCTCGATTCGTCTTATTTTAATGTTAATGTTAGAGGACATTTGTACCACGCACTAACACAACCGGGGTGGTCCCTTGGTGCTCTGCCGGCTCTGAAAGAGGATTGGAAGGGGGGTTTGTGGGAGGAAGCTAGAAAAGTGCAAGAGAGTAGTGATGTGCTGTTGGCGGCCTCAGCCCGGTGGGTCAGTTGGCTGGGCCTGGGGTGTTTGCGGCCGGCAGTCGTCCTGTGCTGTTGTGCGAGTCTATGTTCTCTCTCTCTGCTCATGCCTCTAGTTCCACCCATATTCACTCTGCTTCCCTTCTTTCATTTGAGAACTGACTTCTGTTTCATTTTCTTTGAGCTGTTAACACATGCCTTCATGGTCTTGGCCCCCCTATCCCCTATCTCCCTTCTTTTGCTCCCTCGATATCACTACATATTTCTTCGCTCTGAACATCTTCTCTCTGTTCAAAAACCTCCCTGTGCCCCCCTACCGATTTCTGGTATTTTTCCCTACTTGCTCCCAAATTCTGGAACGCCCTGCCCCTTTCGATCCACTCTGCTACTTCTTTTAATCTTTTCCGTATTGCTTTTAAAACTCATTTACATTCAATGCCATAATGCAAACCCTTTATTTGTCAATTTACAATAATTATGACCGTTTTTACTTATTGTTCAGAGCTTTGGAAAGCGATATCAAAATTCAATAAAATGCAAATACAAAGCAGCACATACAATAGGGCATAATTTCAAGTTGTCCTATGCCAGGTGTGAACACAATCCCCAAGTCTTTACTTTTAGGCTCACATAATATTGAATTCTGGTACTTGAATTGCTCTATTTATAACTGTGCAATACAGAAATGGGACCCTTAGATGGAGGATGACAACGTATGCATTTTTTTTTTTTTAAATAAATAATAACAAATGATTCAATATTTTTACTTCAACACAGAGTTTTTAATAATATTGTGTATCTAAAGTAACACCCAATGGTGTAAACATTGTTTAAAGCATAAAACACAGTTTATACTTGTTTAAGATCCACAAAAACATTCAGCCCTACATACCATTCATTTCATTGTATCATACCAACATTCATACACATACTCTATACCCACAAAATCCGGTCACACAATTTGTGTAGAGTATGTGTAGAGTATGTGTATGAATGTTGGTATGATACACTGAAATGAATGGTATGTAGGGCTGAATACTTTTGTGGATCTTAAACAAGTATAAACTGTGTTTTATGTTTTAAACAATTTTTACACCATTGGGTGTTACTTTAGATACAAAATATTACTAAAAACTCTGTGTTGAAGTAAAAATATTGAATCATTTGTTATTATTTATAAAAAAAACAAATGCATGCATTGTCATCCTCCATCTAAGGGTCCCATCTCTGTATTGCATTGTATATTTAGCCCACACGACCCTAGATTTTTGGGCTATCCCCTTTATTTTTGAAATCTATTTATAACTGTACAGGAAATCAATTTTAACACATGATGAAAACAATCGGATTTCAGAACATGACTTGAGAGCTCTCTTTCAGCATATTTCTTTTATAACAACTTGAGTGTGAATGTAGAAGCTGGGTGAGAACATTTGGTAGTGCTGTGTCTGCATTACTCTCTTATATTTATGTATGTTTGGGAATTATGTAGTGCACAGCTATGGGATAAGTAATGGAGTCTTGGACAAAAAAAAGAGGAGGAATACAGCGAGAGAATGTTAAGGAGAGCCTGGGAAGGGAATGCCAATTAAGAGGCTCATCCCATAAGGCCAGGTTCACCTATATTTAGCTCTCAAGAGATCTTTGTGAAACATGCATGCATACGTTTGAATTCTGGCAGGATCATTTCTGACCTCTCTCCTTAATAGTCAATAAAGTAAATTTGGTCCTCATTACGAGTTTGGTGATAAATCTGCAGTAATTCTGCCGATGTACTGACTAACTCATTTGCCGTTACCACCACTCCGCCCCATGGCATTACCACAGGATTACGAGTGGTGGTAGTGTAAATTCCCATTTTAAAGTCCATGGGAATTCCATAGGGCTCCATGGGGATTTTTGACAGATTTACCATGAGCTGTAATCCACCAATGTGTTGCCTTAAAGTGTGGGATCTACCGCCGGCATCTCCACTTCAAGGTCAAACATCGAATTCAGTGGTGCGGCAAGAGTGGTGCAAAACTAGTGGCAGTAATGGAATTGCCACCTTTTCTTACCACACACCTAAACCTTTAAGGAGGCCCATTTCTCCCTTAGTTTTTAGGGGTCCCTGCCATACACTCATATGTATACGGACCAGGCACACTCTATAGCGCAACATTCTGGCTGCAATAGGGCATATAACACATTTAAATCCCTCTTGAACAGTATTCCTATCCCAAAATTCTAATATTCTAATCTCAGTGTTGTCATCTGCATCGTGACTTTCATTAATTCTCGTGTGTGTTGATTTTCCTCCTTTCAAAATCCCTAAAGCTGATGCAGTTCTAAACATTTCCTTTAATTAAATGAACACTTCAGCTTGAGAGCACACCCCCTGCAAGCACCCGCTCATCACAGAGAATATGCCCACCATGTGATATCAGAAACTGCTGCCTAGAAAATATTATTGAGAATGAGGCTGTTGACATTTTGTATTTTCATTATGAAACTGGTAGCCTCGGGCAAGTTAAGAAGGCAGAGTTTATGGAATATGAAGGAGGCATTATTACCTGTCACCTTCAGTTGTCAGGCGACTGACGCTTCCATGGTTACTTGTCACTTCAAGATTTTAAATGGGCAAAAAAGATCATAAGATTGTCTGACAAATGACGCTTCTTCCGCGCACTCAGACAATATCATAAAAGCAGCAGATGACAAAAATGAAAAAATGAAGAGTGTGGCATACAACGAGTGCAACAATGCAAACCCAGAAAAAATACCAGCACTAACTATAATCGCTCTGGCAAGCACATAAATATAAGTGCTCCATGTGTTAATATCTCGGCCAAAATAACGCAATACAAAAATATCGCCATATTTTTTGCAACGATATTGAGCCATGGACCCTGCGAGGGACACCCCCGCAACTCCTGCACTATTTTTAAATGTGCGGGGGTCACCCCCACAAACCCTGCTCCCACAAATTATCCCCCCAAAAAATATCGCCTATGTTGAGACAAACAACCATATGTACGGCAATATGTTTGGTGGGGATAATATGTAGGGATACCCATATAATTGTGCATAATAAGTACTGCACTGTAGAATTTGCATACTGTTTACTGCTATTGTCTCACAGTGCAATAGGCTACCTGGAAAGCACGTTTTCGGACAGCTCTTTGTTTTTACGCACACAGGAATTTTACTAACAGAGGATTGTAGTGGTGTTTTCGTCACGAGAAGTTCATTATTGGTTTTTGTGTTACGTGCTGTACCCCAGATTGTGGTTTTGCCTCAGTTTGGTTCTTCATGGTTTGGTGTGTGCGACTGGGCTACCTTTGTGTCATTGCCTTCATGCCATACATTTGCTTATTGCTAAGATTGGTGATGTTTGCATATTATCTTGGGTTATGACTGTGCCATGTAGAACAATGTGTATATTCACTTTTGTGTCTCGAGGCCTGTTGAGTTTGCTAAAATATACGGACTGGCATTTTAAATGTGTTTTATTTTATTGTTTAACGCGTGGACCTAGCTCAAGAACAGCAGAGTGCTCAACCGAGTGTGGGTAGGTTGCATTTGGGCTGGCATTTTGTAAAAGTATCGCAGTACTGTGAGGTCTGTGCGTCCATAGGAATTGATCTTTGGTTAGGTGTTGAAAGAGCCATGTTTGGAAAGATTTGTGAAATTGGAGAATTGTGGGGGCATTCCAAGCCGACACCGGGATCGAGTTCTAGAGGGTGGGTGCATGACAAGAGAAGGATAGTTTGCGAGTCCTCTCTTTGTGGACCAGTGGTGATTCAAGCCAGTTCGTCGATTTGCTGTGCAAGGAGCGTGTGTCACCAGATATGTGGATCTTAGCTGCCAGGTATGCTCGTGTGCTACTCATAACTGCTTTTTAGATGTTACATACAGTCTTGAAAAGTATCCTGGCTTGGAGTGGAAGCCAATGTAGTTTGCGTAAGACGGGGGTAATTCTGTCAAATTTCTGTTTTCCCATTATAAGACGTGCTGCAGCACTGGGGACTGCTTTTAGTGGAACCAAGTGAGCAGCTGGGAGCCTTGTCAGGAGAGCTTTTCCCCCCACCGATGCGCAAGACCACAATGGCCAGCACTGCGGTCTGGAATTCCTGTTGCGGGATGAAGGGTTAGATTTTTCGAAGGGTAGCGATTCTGAGACAGGCTCTTTGGGACTTCTTGGCTATGTGTTTCTGGAAAGAAAGACTGCTCCAAATGGTGAAGCCTAAGGATGTTGCTGAGTCTGAGAGTTGTGGATCAAATCCTTCTAGGGGCATATCATTTACTAATGTTGGACAAGTTGTCTTTTAGCAGGTGGAACAATGAGGATGAATTCAGTCTTGGTTGGGTTTAGTTTGAGGTAGGAAGTCGACATCCATGACTGGATGATGGTTAGGTAATCGCAGAGACAAATGATGTCCTGCACGCTATTTACTCTCATGTAAAACTGAGCATTGTCTCTGTATTGGTGGATGGCTATTTTGGGATCTTTGAGGAGATTGCCCAGAGGCTCCATGTAAAGGTTTAAAAGGACTGGTGAGAGGATGGAGCTTTGGGGCACTCTACAGGATACCTGAAGGCGGTTAGAATGCAACAAGTTCATCTGGGTATCCTGGTGTCTGGCTGAGAGGTAGTGTCATGATCACTGTCCCCAAGGGAATCTTGTAGCCCAACAGAGAGTGGGAGGCTGGACCACTTTAGTGCAGAAAAGACACTCACACCTATCATTTTCTTACAAACGAAACCAAACCCTTCCACTATGGCTGCTGCTTTCCAACTACACTAGACCTCCATGATGGCCACCACCTAAGTCACGAACCACTGTTCCAACCATCATTGCATGCTATTATGGCATGGGCCCATGGCTATTTAAACTGCACCCTGGGCCCATTCCTGTGCTTTGCGTTAGGCAATCCTCGGAAGAACAAAGCTTGCATAGGGGAGCTCTTAGCCATCTGTTTCCCGAACCATGAAGCGGTTCCAAAGAGGAAATCCACACTCTTGTGCCAGCACAGAGCCTACTCTCTACTTACCAGATCCAGTCGTGAGTGTTGATCCACTCCTGTGAGCCATCTGAAACCTGAAAGACACAAAAGAGCCTTGCGTATCCAGCACCCTGCTCCTCACCCATAAAAGACTGCTGCATGCCCTAGTGCACCTACCTTGAGAAGTAAGCATCCATCCTGTCAGCAAGGAGGGTGCAAAGGATGCGGTGGTCGACGGTGTTGAATGCAGCCGAGAGGTCAAGGAGGGGGAGGAGTCACCCTTATCCTTGATTTGGAGAGCATCATTCACCACATGGATGCTGGTTGTCTCAATGCTACACTTTGGGCAGAACCCCGACTGATAGTCATTAAGGAGGTGGAGTTGTTCACTTCTGGCAAGTAGTTGTGTAGCAACCTATTTTTTTCAAGGTTTTGCCAATACACAGGAGGTTCGTAATGGGCCTGTAGTTGGCCAGGTCATCTGGATCTAGGGTTGGATTATTTAAAATAGTCTCGAAGATGTCCGGGACTGATCCTTCTGCGAGGGAGGCATTGTTGATGTCGAGGAGCACATTGAGCATCAGGACTGTCAATTGTTTAATGATGGAGTAAGAAGTAGGTTTGAGGGAGGCAATAATTTTTAGGAGATCCGGGGGAAAGAATTCAGTCCAGAGTGGCAGTGTGTGTGCCACGGTGCAGGGGATGCTAATGTTCTGAGAGGTTGATTTGCTGGTATCTCAGATTTTGTATATTTTTTCAATCCAAAAAGACAGGCAGGGTCAGCCTGGAGTAACCAAAGACCGCAAAAAGAGTCCAAGAAGCAGGTCCAGAAACCCCAACACCAAGGTCGATATACAAGCAATCAGAACTAAAACGCTACTTAAAGAATGCCACCAAATCAGCAAAACATTGAGAAGCACCCTGCTTCTAGCCTTTTCATAATTGCAGCAGCGGGATTCACCTGAACCGAAGCATGCCCCAATTGCAGTGATGTCGGCACACGATGAGTTCACAATGCCCAGTGTGCGCATGCGTGGATATCTCACAATTGTAGTATGCTTGCGAGAATATAGTTGTGTGAGATGCCACACTACCCGCTATTGGGGGACCTTGCTGTGACCCAGTAGCTGGAGGGAAGGAGCACACTGGACCTGACAGTAACCCTCCCCCCTACAATGCTCATGGGCTCCTCCTCAATGCCAAGTGCGGAGCATGGAAAGGGTGAAATAAAGCAGACCATGGATATTTCAGAACGGCTTCCTGGACCGTTTCTCTGGCCCATACCCCTTCCATTCTACCAGGTAATACCTGGTGCTTTGATGCATATGCAAATACAGGATGGCCTGGGCCTCGTATTCCTCCTCTCTGTCCACAAATGCAGGGGCAGGTTTCTGAGGTATTCTGGTAGCAGTGTGACAAGGCTTGAGTAGCCTGATATGAAAGACTGGATGAATGCACCCTGTTCAGGGCCATGGAGCTTTTCAAAAACTCGGTTCAGAACCAGTAGAATTGTATAGGGCCAAATAAAATGGGGTAACATTTTACACTTCTGTGAAAGTCATTGACAACCGTACCTTATTTCCTGGTCATGAAACAGGACCGGGTTTATGCCATCGATCGCTAAAATGCTTGGTTTTGTTTTGTGCAACTGTGAGTTGCTGCTGAACTGCTGCCTGAATCTGTGACAAGGGGTGCATACAACGTCCCGCTGCAGATACCCCAAGAGGAATGGGCTATAATGTGGCATGGTCCACGGATGTTGACCGTAGAGGGCAAAAAAAGGATAAACACCAACAGACCTATTCAAAGAGTTGTAGAATGAGAACTCTGCAGCTCCCAATAGTGAAACCCAATCGCTTTGGTATTGCAGGAAAAAGGCAAAACGAATATTGTTCCAAGGTGGCCCTCTCTATTTGTCCGTCTGTTTACAGATGGTAGGAAGAGGAATATTAGGCATCCATCGCCAAATAGTTATCAGGACGTGCACAAAATGTGAACTGAATTGAGAGAAACGGACCACATTGTCAAAGAATAGAGAGGCCAAAACAGGGGCAGTAGGGACAGCATGACAGAGTATAAAGCAAACCATCTTTGTAAAGACGTCCACTATCACCCTGATGGTGTCGAGAATGTTCACACAAGGCATTTCGACAAGAAAATCCATTGTGACAATGAACCAGGGTTTATGAGTTATTGGCATTGGTTGACGGAGTCTGATCACCTTTCCGGGCATATCCTTATATTGAGCGCAAGTCGCACAGGTAAGGATGTAACCATTAACATCCTTTTTTATGGTGAGTCATCAGCACCCTCTGTGTAAATGATCTAGCATCTTTTGTTGACCCGGTTGGGTGGATGGTTTAGAGTTGTGAGACAATTACAGGGCTAATTGTTGGACAATGGTAGCTGGAATGTACAAACAATCTTGGATATGTGGAAGCCATTCTACTACTACAGCATTCAAGGGATCTATATCTGGCAAGTGCTCATGTGATCACGGACATGGTTCATCCCTCAGAGACGTACTAGCAGTACACTCACAGATCACTGTTTCTGATGGGAGAACTGAACAATCTTCCTGTTGGCATGCTGCTTTTCTGTCATTCTGGAAAGAGCATTGGCTATCCCGTGTTTGGCCCCCGAGACAATAAGTGACCGTGACGTTAAACGGAGCAGAGAAAAGGTGCAATCTTAGCGGCCCGGCATTGTTGAATTTGGCATTAGGGAGAGTCTGTAGATTCTGGTGATCGGTATATACAGTCACTGGATGCTTAACCCCCAAAAGGTGGTGGCGTCACTACTTGAATGCCACTCTGATTGCTAATACCTCACAACCCGTGATTGTATAGTTTTGTTAAGGAGATGTGAGACTACGGAAAACATAAGCCAACCAATGCAGTATCGGAGTGGTGGGGCACCGTTGGGACAGTAAGGTACCAATTGCAACTGTGGAAGCATGGGCTAATACAATACATGGGATCGGTGGGTCTGTAAATGCTTCAAAACCGGGTTCGTGATAAAGGTGAGTTTCAATATTTTGAAAGCCCTTTGTCCCTCGTCGGTCCATAGAAAGGAAACCAATAGACGTGTTAATTAAGTTAGTGGAGATGCAATGGCCGAGAATTAACCAGTGAAGCACCTGTAAAAATGGGCAAACCCTACAAAAGACCAAAGGGTTTTAACTGAAGTTGGAGGAGGCCATTCCAAAATGGCTTTAACTTTGGCCATGCTCATTTGAACTCCTTTGATGTGTTAGGGAGAATTCTCAAGAATGTGCTAATTTCCCTTACCCTTTGAGAACCCCCGCAAATTTGCTGGATTTCTAGGATTTGATATTTTACCTGGGGAGAGTGTGAGCCTTTTTCCCCCACTCTTCTATGTGTTTTACTTTTGTGTTCTTTGGTTATGGAGTTTTAAAACAACACCATAGGCATCATCTTTTTGTGTGTTTCACACAGCACCCTCAGTGCAGTGACACAGGGGTGTCTTTCAGACTCCCCAAGGTTTAAATACCTTCTCTGGGAATGACTACTGTCTCCCAGAGCATGTAAAGTTAAATTGACTTTACTAGTCTATTTACATTTACAGACCCAGCACACACTATCGTCCTATAGAGTCCTGGAGGGGTTGCCTAGCATCCCCTGAGTCAAAACACTCATGTAACAGTCAAATGTTACCCTTTCCTACTTGAAATGACTGGGGGCAGTGGTTTAGATCAAACTACCATGATTTTTCCCAACCGCGAACAACGGTAGTTAAAAATTGGGTCAGCCATGTTTTTCAATATGGCGCCCAAGACCTATCTGTAAAAACAGACTCCGGTCAACTTTTTTCGCCATTTATTTTTGGAAAGGTCCTTCTTGTGGTTAACTCTGCGGGCCAAACCAGGTTTGGTCCATTTGTTTGTTGGCCTTTGGCGGGCTTCAGTGCTGAAGCCCTCCTCTGGCGCCTGAGTGTCTGGGTGGACAGGATGTGAGGGAGGCGCCCGGAACTCCATGTGCTTATTCTCCTAGGAGACCTGAATGCACTCTGGCATGATTGGCTGGCTGGCTGTCTGGCAAGGACAGCCACCCCGCTGTGTGAGTGACAACCAGGCTGGAATGAATGGGGGAAAACTGTTTAAAAGCAGGTCTCTGGGACTTGGAAAGCAGAGTCGACCACTGGAACGAAAGAACCAAAGACGAGCTGAAGGAAGACGACTGCTGCAACTCCTGGATGACCGGTGAAGCCCTACTGCAGGTCCGAATTGCCTGAAACTCCATCGACAGAGAAGCCCTTCAGGGTTAACTTTTCCCCTTGAGTTTGGTGGGAACAACCAACTCGCAAGCCACCTGGACACCGTCCCCATCCTGGTCAAATTTTCTTCAGAGTGCTGTTGCAAACCGTATAGCCAGGGGGGAGGGAAACCAGCTCGTGGACTTTAAGGCACTCACACCTTAAACCAACATTTTGCCAAGCTTGTGGCCTCTTCCCTGGGCAGTGCAGGAACCTCCTGATGTCCTCCTTCTTGGCCCCACCACTGAAGCTCAGGAACAGCGAGATCTGCTCGAACTGCCAGGAACAACTGCCTCTTCACTTTAAAGGTACTGTGTTAACACGGTGCGGAAATCTTTTCGGCCACAGTGAAAGTTTGTGAAACTTTCCTGACTTCGAAGGTTTGTCCTTCCCTAAACCAACATATAACTTTTCGTCTGACCATATTCTTCTAAGATCCATGGCAAAGACTTAACCGTTTATTACCAGAACTGTGCTATCCTATACAAGAATCTGAACCATTGACTTTGGCCCAGGCCTATTGAATTGAATTGATGGTTGTTGTGAACTGAAACCATTGGCCCTGCCTATGAAAGTATTTGTGCTGTTGATTCTTATAACCTTGTCTTTTTTACCCCTTTCTAAAGTAACTGAAGTGCCATTTTGCTCCCACTTTAGGGGAGCTGAACTTGTTCAGAAACGGATTGGTTGTGTATTGTAGTATATTAGATTGTGATACTGAGTTGCTCTTACTGTGGAATGTTTTCCAAATGACTGTGTAAATAAATGTTTATTCTTTTACAAAGAAACCTTTAATAGGTGTTTGTTTGAGTCACTGTATGTGTTGGTCCTTTGTGTAACTTGTTCTACTGCTCACTTTACTCTTGAGATAAGTCTGGCTGCTCAGCCACTACTATCACATTGCTGTGTAGTATAGGCTTCTACCAAAGGTGAAATTGTACTGACACTTGTAGTCTGAATTGTGTGTAGTGTTCCCAAAGGGTACCGCATATGATTCTGCTTAACAAGGTGATCAGGCAAAGCCTAGGAATTCCACTTCAAATGCATGGAAAATACACCCTTCTGCTTTGGCATGTAAAGTGTTTTCTCTTAGTTGTTGTACCGCCTGCTGGACAGATGTATGCCTTCTCTTCCCCTCCTTTACTTCACCATACATTCCCTGAGTCACATTTACTTCTCCATACCTTTACTCCCCCTGTCTTTCACTTCCCCTAGCATTCACTTCATCATTACAGGGAAAGACCCTTCTTTTTCACTCGATATTCTACCTCCTGCCACACCTTGACCCTAACCTCTAACTAACTGTAAACCACATGCTTTGCCTGTGAATATGCAGATGAAGTAAAGGCATGAAGAAGTAAATGTATGACAAAGTAAATGTATGGCGAAGTGAAGGTAGACTCAGTAAGAGTAGGGGACATTTTCTAGGCAAACTAAAGGGTAATTCCCTGCTGGACATGTGGACATGCTGCTCACAGGATTCTGAGAGGGTGAGGAGGTCATTGAGATTGATAACATCAAAATGATCAAGCATATTAAAAAAGACATTGGGCCTCATTACAAGAGTGGTGGAATGGGTTAACGGGTGCCGCAAAAGGATGCAGACCCGTTAACACCATTCCGCCACATTACGAGGTCCCCTCGCCGGACCCGCTCTGCACGTCTGGTTTTACCAGACGTGCAGAGCGGGTCCTGCGAGGGGAAGAGGGAGCTAACAATGGGCCGGTCATAATCGGCCCGTTGTTAGCTCCCTCCCCCATTCCCATTCAGCCCTATGGGGGCTGAAATGGGAATGGGGAAGGTCCGGGCCCGGGTTCCTGGTGGGAGGAATTACCGGGCCCTCCAAACTCAGAATGGCCCTGTAATTCCCCATTCTGGGAACCCAGACCCGATTTTGGCGGCAGCCATGCTGCCAATAACGGCATGGCTACCACGACAATCGTAATGAGGCCCATTGTTCATAAAATATTGAAATTTCGGGGGATTGCATCTGCCGAAAGGCATAACCAAGTATTCATAAATGCCATATATGGTTTTAAATGCACTCTTCAAATTGTAGGCTCCTGTGGGATCTGACTTCATGAAAATAACTGGAGACTTCAGCTGGTCCAAATGCACTGAGATTAACGGAAGAGGGTACTGTTTTTTTTACTGCTACCGAATCCAAAGCCCAATGGTCTATGCAAGGCGTGAGGTCCACCTCTTTCTTGGTTACCCTGAATGACGGATGTGCCCATTCTATAAGGCCATGCCTATATACTATTTTAGAACCTCATCTTTTTTTTATTAGTAAGTGAATGCACCCTCCCATTTCATATAGAAGCACTGGGTTCCAGATCTAGAGGGAAGTGATAGGCCCTATGAGGAGGCACCTGTTCAGCCTGTTTATTGTCAAAAAGATCCAGGAAATCATGGTATTCCTTTGATATATCTTTGGGGGAGCCCGAGAGGTTTAACATATTGTACAAAGTCCAGAGATGAGAGTCCGACATGGAGAGAAGAGTGTTTTTGCTTCTGAGCCAAAACAATGATCTTTACAATACTGGGATGAGAACGTCACAGTACCATCTCTACAATCAATAACAGAAATGTGACGTTGCAGCCAAGGGATCCCTTAAATGACCCTGAACTGAGGAGCTGAGATCAAATCAAAATATATATCTCATCTGTGTCTATAATTGATAGCCATGGTGACTATGTCTGTTTGTTTCGTTATCTACGTTGATACTGAGGGAGTATCATCTACCACAAGTGTGGCTTCAGGGGCTGACATTGGTACTATAGCAAATCCATGTTTTTGGCAAAATGTATATCAACATAGTTTTCAGTAACCCCAGAATCCAACATAACCGCCACAGGTAGAGATTTTAAGAGAAGTCTGTGTCTGTAAGTTCAAATCAAAAGTCTGTCTGTGTAAAATAAAAACGATGCTTATCCTCACATCTAGAAAAAAACATGGTGTGGGGTTTTAGCCAACAGAATAGTGTTTAAAAAAGTCTCAGCTGTTCTTAGCTAGGGGTGCTTCTTGGGCTCCCTTTACAAAGTTCAATACAGCCCTGATGGCTGCTTGTCTCCACAATGTTCGGTCAAATATTGAGGTTCCCTTACCCAAGTTCAATGCAATATAGTTTATACAAAAAGGAGGTCTTGAGGTTTCCTTCCCCAAGACAGTGGGCCTCATTAGGACCCTGGCGGTGAAGGTATGAATGGTGCTGGTAAAGCATAAGTCCTAATTGCGCCGGCACCGTTATTAACGTTCCTATGGGGCTGAATGGTGGATCGGGAGCCTACAATACCGCCACCCGTGAATTGGCAATTACCGGCCCATTAATCTCGTAATGGGCTGGTTATTGCCCAATCGCGGGAGGCGATGCTGATAGCGAGCATGTCGGTAGCCGTGCCTGCCATACAGGCACGGCTCCCACCATGCTCGTAATGAGGCCCAGTGTCTCTTAGCACTTTCAACTCTTGGGGTTTCCTTCTCCAAGTTCAATACAGCATAGTTCACACAAAAAAGAGATCTTGAGGTTCCCTTCCCCAAGATTTCACTGCAGCAGTTATACTGCTTTGATCCACTCAATGTTCAGTACAAGAAAATAATAGGTCTACTTGGCCCACCTTCTGACTTGCTTGACCAGTTGTTTCACAGTTCTTGATGAATTATATCCTATGTCCTTTGATGGTTAGCATTTAGGTCTCTTTGTTTTAGGTGCAGTTGTCCGACCACACTGTCTATCCCTTTTTCCCTTAACCTTGTTTGCCCCCTTTTCAGGCTCTTCTGTCTCAGGCTTTTGACTTCTCACATTGCTATGCACTTTGGTTATTGTTATACTCTTCTGTTAATGTAACAATCTTCTGTTAATGTAACACTCTTTTGCATCAGTTTTTTGTTTTACCATAGATTTATGGGCTTTTCTCATACTGATTGTTGTAATACTTAAATGATTGTTCAATATTCCATATGATATCGTTTTCCCCACAGTGAAACTTTAAATGTTTGGTCAGTGTTCATGATGCTGTGATCCCCACAATCATATTTAAATGACACTCTTCATTCCGTCGTTGTTGAATATATTCAATTAGTAGTTTCAATTCAGTTCGGTATTCAATATAGTTTACATTCAGTCGGACCATCACTTGCCTGCGGTCCCAGGAGCACTCTGGTCTCCCCAGAGTGTTGTCTGACACTCACCAGCGATTTGGGTTTCCACAGTGGCTGCTCCTGTTGCTCTCTCTCCCCTTCTCCTTAGCGGGGAAGCAGACTGCCCCGTTTGTCGGCATGTCCTGACTGTACCTCTTGGGCTCCTACTTCACAATAGATGCCAACAACTGCATCTCCCCTGCTCCCAGCTGCTTTTTCAGTTCCAGATGGCTCCGGTTCTTGGTATGAGTGGTGTCTCTTTCTATCTCCTTTCAATTTGGCAGCTCAGCTGCCTGCCTTCCAGCCCAAAGGCTCCCGGTTGGTCCTGTACCCACCAACTGCAGGTCCTCCGGGATCTATGCCGGCATCCAGACTCCTGAGTCTCTTCCCACCACAACATTTCTCCTCATTGTTCTTGTGCTTGTTCTCCTTCTGCATATTTGGATGTTTGGGCCTTCATCTTTTATACACCGGAGCCCTATTAAGGTGCCTCAGGTGTGAGTTGTTGACTTGTCTTGCCTGACCATACTTTACCCAATGAATGGCACATGCCTGACCTTCAGTATTGGATACCTTCATACCCCTCGCCTTCGTCGCAGTACTAGAGTGGTGTTTATTATTGGAAGTGTGTGTTACTCCTAGCTCCTTCTTCCTCTACTCAGTACTTGGGTACATGGTAAAATAGGGCATGAATGGAAATAGCCCATGAAGGCTGAGGGAAGGGAGGGTAAGTCAGTGTTAGGAAGTGTGGAAACCATGTCTTGCCATCCGGCCCTCTCTCCCCAATCCCCACAGACCGTCCACCCAGGTGATCCTCCCTCGCTGGTCCACCCCCCTTTTTCTGATCCAAAAGCGATGGCCTTTACCTGAACACCTCAACAGAAGATCCCTGGGGAGTGGTTGTGAGAGTACCTTCAGGTTTCTCACAGTGGAGACACTAGTTTTGGGCACACTGTGTTTTGGGGCAGTGTGTATGTGTAGGTATTTTGTGGGAGTAGCATGTGACGGCTTGACTGTGTGAGGGGCAATATGTGCATATTAATTTTTACTGTATTTTTGGGCAATGTATGAGGGGGCAGTGTTATGCAGTCAGAGTGTGTGGGCAGCAGTGTGAGCACGGTCAGTGTGTATTGGGGAATTGCGTGTGGGAGACAGTGTCAGTGGGCAGTGTAAGTGTAAAGTGCATGTGTGGGGTGGGAGTAGAGGGGAAATGTGTGTGGAAAAGGTCAGTGTTTGGAGTACAGTATGTGTGTGTGAGGGGGCAGTATGCATTTGGGGTGGTGTATATGAGAATGGGAAGTCAGTATGTGTTATATCCAGTGCGTGTTTGGAAAGCAAGTTCAGGCAGTTTGTGTGGGCAGAGTGTGTGGGACAATGTGTGTGGGTAGGTCAGTGTGTTTGGTACTGCTGTGCATGTGGGAGGCTATGTATGGGGGTAGTGTTCATGCGTATAGGGGCAGGTGGTGTTTATGAGTGTGTGGTGTGCAAAATACGTGGTAATTGTTTGTGGTGGTATTGTGTGCCTGTGTGTGTTTGGGGAGCGGTTGGTGTGGATGCAGCCAGTGTGTGAGGGGGTAGTGTGTATGGGGCAGTGGATGTGTGGGTGGGCAGTATGTTGTGCATGTTTATGTTTGAAAAAGAACCAGCTCCAGGCTTCCTTTAACTCCATAATCTTCACAATCCCCAGACAGAATATTAATAAAAAGCTCTAACAGTTTTGAAAAAAGGCACAATCTACCCACAAAATTAAGTAAATAGGCTAAAAATAAAAAAATAAAAAACAAACGAGCAAGCATGACTTCCACTAACACTGAAGCTTCCATGTATGGGTGGCGATGTGCAAAGTATCCACAGAAGGACGTAAATGATGGGACCCTGCAAGCTAATATATTAGTTGTATAGTTTCTCCAGTTTCAATCAGCTTCACATCAAAGGCTTGCTGATAAGCAAGTGAGAGTAGCTGAGTGACAACATTCTGAAATGGTCGACTATTAGTCTGGTTTTGTCAGAGAGCGACAGGAATGGGGTAGGGAAATCACATAGGCCTTAGCATGGCCATGGGCATTGCCAAGGAGGACAACTAACCAAACAACATGTGCATGCTGTGTGTTCCCCCTCATATGCCTTCTTTTCCATATCTACCATTAAGAAGTCATTTGTGTGGTCTTTATGGGTGGCTAGCACACAATAGTCAAAACCTAAAAATAGACCTTTGGACAGAAACTGTTATAGCTCCTGCAAAATTGTCTTCAAATTCTCTCATATGTGAACAAATATAACTGCTGAACCCATATGCATGCATTAGTATTGGCCGACCCCCAAACCCTCACCCATAATAATTGGCTCACAAATTGTGTCAAGTGTTGGCAATAAAAGGCTGTAGGGTTTTATTGTACAGATATGGTTATGGCAATAAACAATAATCACATATCATAATAGTAACATACTTTTGGGCACCGGGTCCTGAGGTTACCCCCTCTGGCCCGTTCCGCCACACGCAGGCAGGTTGAGTGGCTGACCGTGTTCCCCCAGAAGTATGCCCTAGAGACAGCCTATGGAGGTGAGTGTGGCAGTGATTTCTCAAAAGAAATGCTCCATACCCAGGTTAGATAAATGGGTGCCGTCATGGAGCAAAAGGTCCGGGTTGCCTAGTGTAATGGCTGGGTGTTTTATGAAACCCAGTCCTCTTGTTGTACAGAATTTTTCTAGCCCTCTGTTCAGTTTTCTTCTAAAAATGTCTACAGATTTGTAGCAGTTGGCCCCTAGCCATTTCTTTCTGGGCAGGATGGCTGAGATATATTTCTGTACCCCTCCAATTGTGTGAAATTCCCGCGAGGGAAGAGCAGATTTCCTCAAAATAGAATTCTTCTACCAGTGTTGACCAGGTCGTTGCCCCCTAGATGGATGATCGGGAATTCTGGGGGGTCCCTGTAAGCCACAAGCTCCGCTAGCATTTCGTGGATGGCGGCCCACCATAGGCCTCTGTATCCCACCATGAAGCAATGGTGTTTCTGAAAGGGGGCCCTTCTTTGGTCTCTTCTGCCCATCTGCCTGTCCTGAAAACGAATGAGTGGCCGACTATCCATGCTGATCGGAGTGCGGTGCTCCCTTCGCCTGTTGTTTCTGCAGAGGGGCGGTGTGGGGGAGAAAAAGAAAGACAAAAATTGAGGGAGGAGGGCTATATCAGCTGTGGTCTGATATATCTTTTGTAACAATCTGACTTCCATCCCCCAATGTTTTTCAGCTGTTGAGGTGCTAGGCCTCTCTGCCATGCTGCTGTGGCGGCACCTATCTTGAAGGAGTGGGTGCCGAAACCCTTGGGGTCCCACCCTGCTTTGCTGATTGCTTTCATCAGCACCCCTTTAAATTGGTAGCGGCTTAGCGCCGATGAGTATTTGTGGATTAGGAACCCCCCCCCCCACTTTGGGTCTTTGTGTGTAGTAGTGATTGGTGATACAAACCTGGCAGGTTGTTGCTTCATCAATGCAACAAATGTTAATGGTTATTTTGGCCCCCGTTTTTGACTGTTGCATTTCTATGCTAATGCTCTCTTGTCTTACCCTGACCTCCATGACCCCCAGACCGTTTGTGGCCTTGGTGCTGGAAGCAATGAGTTCTCCTACCCGGAAAGCCGTGAGGTCGGCTAGGAAAAAAGCTGTTTTGAATAAATTTATCTCATATGGGTGCCAGCATATGGCTTCCAGCTGGCTTGGTATCTGCACTAGTTTGCTCAAATCAAGGGGTCGGCGGGTGTCCACTTGGGGCAGTGGCCCTGTTCTGCCCCATCCTTTCATTGCATAGGAGATAAGGGCGTTCTGGGTGGGGTCTGAATTACCCCGTATTTTTGTAAAGTGAGAGATTGCCACCAGATGTCCTTTTGCCCAATCTCTTTTGAAACCCTGTTCCCGTGCCCATTTTAAAAATACTTCTATGTCTTTAATCGCTATTAACTCTACATGGTTTAAACCTTTGGCTTTAAATACTGTTTGTAAACACTTTCTGTACTGTGCTGCGCTAGTGCTTGCCACTGCTCTCTCTGCCATTTCTGTTAAGAACCCCGAGAGGTTGTTGGCATCCGTTTTTGATGTGCCTGTTTCTTGTTGGGCATCCCGGCCTGGGCTCTCTTGCGCTGGCGTTGATGCCAATATGTTGTTGTTGGGCATCCCGGCCTGGGCTCTCTGGTGCTGGCGTTGATGCCGTTACTCTTGGTTTCCCATTATTGCCCAGCATTCTGCTGGTATTGGCGTCATCTGTTCTTGGGCGTGTGGCGCTAGCTATCGGAATCTTGTTCACTGGAAGCGAGATAAAATGTTATCTGCCCCCGAAATGTGCTTTGCTTTGACCACGATATTTTCCTGTAGTGTGACTGCTGTAATGGCTCGTAGGACTTTCAGTACTAATGGGCATTTTGTAGACCTTCTGTTTATGGAGCCCACTACAGCCATGTTATCGCACCAGACCAAAAGTTCTGTGTTTGCTAGCTGCGTGTCCCAGATGTGTAATGTTAGCCAGATGGGAAATATTTCTAGGAGGGTGATATTTTTTGTCCACCCTGTCAGTTGCCATGAGTTGGGCCAGTGGCCTGCCACCCATTCTGAGTCTAGTATGGCTCCAAAT
Organism: Ambystoma mexicanum; assembly: GCF_040938575.1. NCBI lineage: Eukaryota > Metazoa > Chordata > Amphibia > Caudata > Ambystomatidae > Ambystoma > Ambystoma mexicanum. The sequence continues at coordinate 107,543,615 of NC_090936.1, read as the reverse complement.
CCCTTGCTCCTGGCTGCATCGGTGAATAGGACCCTATTTGTCCAAGTGTTCAAAGGCATTCGCCAAAGTGAGGTCCCATTGAAATCTCTAAGGAAATGTGCACATGTTTCCAGGTCCTGTTTCACCTCCTTGCCTAGCCGGATGTGTAAGTGGGGTTTGGTGATTGTTTTGAGTTTCATCTCTAGGCTTCTGGAAAATATCCTCCCTTGGGGTATTATTCTGGATGTGAAATTGAGACTACCTGCTAGAGATTGTATTTCTTTCGCTGTCCCCTTGTCTTTAGTTATCAGGTTTTGTATTTTTCCAAGAGTTCTGTTATTTTTGTTTTGGGGATTCTGCAAAGCCCCCTTGCCGAGTCCATTTCAATCCCCAGGAAAATTATGGTGGTGTCTGGTTTGGTGGTTTTCTCCCTGGCCAGGGGAATTCCCCACTGGGTGGCCATGTGTTCTAGTTTTGCTAGGGCATGCCGCATTCAACAGAATTTGGTGGGCCCATTACCATGCAGTCATCGAGGTAATGTACTATTTTAGTCCCTGGTCTCTGTTTTTGAAAGCCCATTGAAAAAAAGAGCTGAATTGCTCAAACAGTGCGCAGGATACTGCGCACCCCATGGGGAGGCATCTGTCTACATAGAACTTGTTGTTAAAGGTGAAACCTAGCCACTGCTGTGAAACAGGGTGGACTGGCAATAGTCTGAAAGCGGATTCGATGTCCAGCTTAGACATCAGGGCGCTCCTGCCACATTCCTGTATGAGTCTTACCGCCTCTTGGAAATATGTGTAAGATACGACGGATTCCGTGTGTGGGATGCCTTCATTTAATTATTGACCTTTTGGATAGGAGAGGTGATGGTTTAACCTCATCTTCCCAGGTTCTTTTTTGGGGACCAAACCTAGTGGGGATATTAAGTAGTTATTCAATGGCATGCTGTCCCAGGGACCTGCTATCCTGCCTAGTTGCAGTTCTTTCTTGATTTTGGTTTCCACCATCAGGAGGTTGTCCCTGGCTAACTTCAGGTTCATCAGGACGGTTTGTGACCCTGTGCCCTTAAACGGGATGGTAAAACCATGGGTGAAATCCTGCCATATTACCATGCTGGTTTCTTTGTCTGGGTAGTTATTGAGAGTTTCTCTAAAATTGCCTAGGTTGATAGGTGTTCTTCCTGGTTCTAAAATCGGGATGTCATTCTTTCTTGGCTGGTAGTCTGGTGCAATTGCTCGCTGCATGGTCACCGTTGCAGTTTGTGCAGGTGTGTTTGTACCAGCATTCTTTACCCCATGTACACTGATTTCTCCCAAAGTTTCTGCATGGGATGTTGGATTTGGAAGATTGGTTTTTGTTCTGTCTGTGGGCATTATTTTCAGCCGCCCATGGCTGATTCTTCCGAAAGGGCTGCTCCCCTTTCTTGGTTTTATCGTTATCATTGGCCCTGTTACCTTGTGTGCTTTTGTTATTTTTGGAGGAAGTTTGCAGGGCCTCTTCCTCCGGTGGAGGCTTGGCTTTGAGGGTGTACAAATCATTCTGAACCTCGTCCCACTCGATGGCTGGCTTCTCTGACATGCTTCTCCTGAATCTAATTTCATATGCTAGCCATGTCTTCCCTCTCTGGGTGACTTTTACTTCCCTTATTTTATCCATGTATGTCCAGAGCTTCCTACAATCCATGGGAAATTTTTCCTCGTATATTGTATAGTTTTGACAATCTTTTGTTACCTTTTTTGGTGCCTTCTGCTAGTTTTCTCTTTTTTGATGGTGCTGGGCCCTCCTCTTGGCTGGGTGGCCTGGCAATTCCTTCCTTGGGTAGGCCGTACATGTTTTCTCTAACCCATGCCCATCTGTAGTGCTCTGCTGCTACAATGGCTGCTAACAGCTGTGGTGATTTGGGTTTTTGTGCCGGTGTTGTGGGCGCCTGTGTTTTCCGTTTGGGCCCCATGCTCCTCTTTGGCCTCTTAAAGGGAAAGGACATTTTTTTTATCAGGTTTTATGCTGGCTGTTGTAGTTAGAGCGCTACTTTGAGTTTGTTGCCCGTGTTGGGTAACTGGTAACTGTTGCCCCGCCGTGTTCTAGCATATGTTTTCTGCCAGTTCCCTCTGCCCTGAAGCTGTCTGGGCTCTGCGCTGTTTAAAAAACTGAATATTTGTTGTGGTAGACCTGCGTGACCTATTTTCATATACTGTTCATGTCGCTAAAAAAGGATAATGACACTTTCTTTTATAAAAGACCCCGGATGGTTCTAGGAACTGCCTCCTATTGCCCGCCGTGTGCGGTGTTTATTTAAATAACTAGACGTCACAAAATGTTATCGTGTGTCTCTCTGTTATTTAAATATTGGCTTTTGGTGCCGGGGTGCCCTTGTCAAATTGGAAGAAATGATCGACAGTATATGACCCCACTGGGATTGAACCTGCATCAGCAGGCTCTGTGTGGATGTCAAAGTGAGCTCTCAGTACGCCGTGCCACTTGGCTGGCTGAAAACTTTCACAGTATTTTACATTAAGGTTGTGCTTGTCATGCTCATTATTCTTTGTGGCCCAGAGGCTCTGCTTGTAACATTCTTTCTTAACGATTTCGTTAGAAATTAAGCCTGCGAGCCTTCCTATTCCTTGTAAATGTATCTCTTCCCCTTGTAAACACGGCATTGTTTTTCCCCTCCGCAGTCCCAGCGTAGCGGCTCACCTGAATATTGTTGAAACTGACACCGTCCGCGCCGTGCTGCTCGGGCGTCCTCTTCTTCCTTCGTTCAGGCTGCGTTGAAAAGCTTTCACGCGGCACGCGTCCTTGATTGTTTATCTTTGTGCTTCTCCAGTGCTCACCGCTCGCTTGCCCGTCCTGGGTGTTTTTGAACAGTAACAATGTTCAGAGAGGAAAAACAAAGACGCTGCAGAGTACAGCGAACTTCGTAAGATTTGCTAAAGAAGCAAAAGTGGTTGGAAGACACTGAGTAAACAGTGAACCTCCTGTTTGTTTGGGTCCCTGTTCACGGTCCACAAACATATTGTGTTTACTCAGAGCATGCAGCTCTTATTTATAAGACCCAGGGAGGCCCTGGGTCTTTGTTATGCAGGTAGTGGGGGCTGCTGTTGTCACAGCCCCCGGCCGGATAGCCGACTGTCTGGCCCCCTGGTGGGGGCAGGTCTTTGAACCTGGGCCCTGCCGGACTTTTGGTTTCCTTATGGTGCTTAGCACCTTGCTGTTTGGAGGAAGGGTGAGGTGATTGTTCACACTTCACCCTTCCTTGGCTTTGTGCTGCAGAGACTGCGTGTCTCTGGAGCTGGGGGGAAGGAGAGGAGCAGGCTGAGAAAAGGTTGGGGCTGCCCCTCTCCCAGGCTGCTGATGGTAACAGCAGTTACCCTGCCTCGCTTTTATGATGCCCTGCAGCATTGCCCATCACTGGAATATGGTGTTTGTGATGTTTTGAATAATGTTCTCATAAGGAATTAAATCCAACCAAACACATGTAAAGTGACATTTCAATCCTGTCATGCTTCAACCCACGCCATCTGCCTAATGTGCATTCAAATCTACAGTTTAGTACTTAATTTCAAAGAAATGTAATTGGGAAGCTGGGGAAGGTTAGGGGGTGGGGCAGGATGAGGACTGAGATACCAAGAACTCATGTAAACTGTTCTTTCATTCGAACACCTTTGGATACAATGTAATGATTCATACATCCAGTACCCGTATTAAGTAACACTTTATAGCAGTTATTTTGTATCTCTTTTTGCTATGGCATGGGGTGCCGGTGACAAGTGTGTTGTTGTTTTGCATGCCTGTTGCTCAGTTCATTGGGATGCTAAACAGCCCTGCCCACCAGCGGGAGGTGGCTGGTGAATTATTCCACAGAGTGTTGCTTTGGAGCACAAAGCGAACAAGCAGGCTTCTGGGGGCCTTCGGAGGGGTGCTGAAGAGTTATTCCATGAAAGGTTTTACGAATATGGATTAAAATGGTGTATTTTTGATAACACTTTTTTACAAACGATAACATGAAATGAAAAAGTCCAACATATGCTCGGTCACCAGAAGGACACGGGAGCATTTTCCAACACATTTTCATGATGAAGATGCCCACACTAAATACCTGAAATGCCACTGTAAATTCAAAATCATGATTGCTTTTCCCAATAATCTCAGTATTGCCTCTGTAAGTACCTACTTATAGTGTCTTTGCTCAATAAGGCCAATCCAGCTACTGTGTGGTGTAACAAACACAAAAAGTAAAACACCACAATAGCTGTGATTTAGAGTGTTTATATTCTGTCTCAGGATGGTGGGAAGATTTTTTATTTGCCTTTCCCAACACTCTACATATTGGCTTTTGGTTGGGTTCACAACAATACAGTCGCTGGATTTAGTACAAGTCTCTGGGTCAAAAAAAGTTTCAGGATCCAAATCAAAGTCTATGGAATCCGCAAAGAAACTCTTGGATTCCTTCCTGGTAAAAGCCCCTCGTCGCACCTTCTGCAAAAGTAGATCCTTGGCTTCTCGTCCTTATCTCTGCGCAGAAACATTAATCTGTATTAAATGATTGATTGATTGTTTATTTATTATGGGCTTATACACAAGTGTTCCGAAATCAACCATGCATGAGAGGAGAAGACATAAGGAAGACAAATAAAGCAATCTTAATAGGCAAGGTACATTCAGATCATGCAGGTTGATCATGCAGGTCACAGAAAAGGAAGTGCAGTGGGGGGGTGGCAATAGGGACCAAGTGCACCCAGTCCCGTCAGAACATGGGTTAGTGCAGGGAGATTCTTATATCATGGGTAATAATCTAAGTGCAATAGTGTTGTGGCAAGTGCAAGGCCCAGGGGCAAGTGCAGGAAACTGGCGAGGAGAGCTTGGGACCTGTGGGGTCTGAAGGTACACCAAGCAGCAAGTCAGCGAAACTGAACAGAAGTAGAGGAGAGGTATGAAAGAGCATAAAGCATTGGTTAGCAGGGAAGAGGGGGGGAGAGAGAAGGAGGAGGTGAAGAGGAAAGTCTTGAGGAGTTTCCGGAACTTAAGGCGATCCGGCTCAAGGCGGAGAGAGTCAGGGAGGCTGTTCCAGTGGGAGGTACCTGAAGAGGATAAAGATCTCCCTCCAAGTCTCTGCTTGGAGAAGTGGCTCACCCGCAGAGAATTAGAGGAAAACGAGCGGAGGGCTCGGGTGGGAGAGTATTTAGGCAGAGCGCGTTGCCGATAGAGTGGACCCAGGCCTGAAAAAAAGCCTTATGGACAATGCAAAGGGTCTTGAACATAATCCTTGCAGCCACGGGGAGCCAGTGAAGGGGTTTCAGCACCAGAGAGATGCGGTCCCTGGGCTTGAGGCCAAGGATAAGTCTCACGGTTCTGTTCTGGATGAGATGAAGAAGACAGAGGGTAGAAGAGGGAAGGTTGAGAAAGAGGGTGTTGCAGTAGTTTAGCCTAGAGAGGACCAAGGCACTGAAGACAGTGAGCCTCTGGTGGAAAGTGAGAAAAGGTAGAATACCTCTGAAAAAGTGCAGTTGCTAGTGGGACTTTTTAGAGATGTCCACGATGTGAGACGAGAAAGAGAGAGTGGAGTCGAAGATGACCCCAGATTTCTTGCCTCTTTGGTAGGTGGAGGCGCAGGGCCAAGGGAGGCCGACCAGAGAGAAAGAGAGAGGGTGGGAGCATGGGTCCCGATGACAACAATATCTGTCTTATTGGCATTGAGGCTGAGGTTGTTTGCAGCACACCAAGACTGAATTGAGGACAGTCAGGTATGAGTGAAGAAGAGAAAGAGCTGAGGGTAACCTGAAGGAGAGCTGCATGTCATCCACGTAACACTGAAAGTTGGAGGTGAAGGTGGCTATCATACGGGCCAGGGGGGGCATGTAGTCATTGAAAGACTAGGGGGATATGTTAGGCCTGTATATTAGGCCCTGTGTGTGCCTGCACATTAGGACTGGGCAGTGGCCGTAGCGGGCTGAATGGGAAGGAAATAAGCCTCGAGATCTTTTATTGAAAGGCTGACCACTTGACCACCTCTACAGAGTTTGCAAAGGTGCAGCTTTCTCCTCCCTGCCTTGAAGTATTGACTCTAGCCCCCAACATGCATGGGGATAGAGGAAAATCAAGTGAAGTTAGTGACTTGGGGGTGGGCTAGTGAGCTCATAACCCATGGAACATGTTCAATGTATCATGGGAAACCTGTGGCATACTTACTGCAAAATTACTGCGGATATAATGGCAGATGTGATCAAAAATGAAAGTGCGTCACAAGAAAGATCTAATGAATGTCAAAGGGGGAAGTATGAGAGCATGAGGAAGGATATATAGAATGTAGCGGAGTGTGGAGAGTGTACATATAAAGAAGGGGACAAGGTTGGGTGTCAAAGTGTGGGATACATATATGCATGCATTGTTTCTGTTAACACAGTAATTAAAGGGAACCACCTGTATTTTCCGTGGGAATTAGTGAAAAAAAGCAGAAATAGATGTATTTATCACACATATCACATTAAGGGCTTGTATATGTTATATGAATCCCTTTAAGCAACTTATTAATTATTTGTGATCTTTTATAATACATTTATTTTTGGTCCTTAAAAATACCATGGAAACTGTTTAGGGATGAAGGGAATGGAAGCTTGGACGTTAAGAACATTAGGGTTGGAACATTTACTAAGCGGAAACAAAAGAATAAAATGTTTTTTTGGGCAGATCTTATTTGTTTGAATTTTTTTTCAAGTGCACATGAAAAACAAAGGTATGGGGGAAAAAATTGTTACCAGTTTTATTGATGGTTTTGTATCGCAACTGCTCACTCATCTAGGGTGGCACCTCCCATAGTGATTCTGTTGTGACAGATGAGGTATCATACTATGTGCTCATCCGGATTCACTTGCAGAGTCAGTTCAGCAGGTTGGGTTCTGGGCTTTAGAGGTCTAAGACCCTTGTGAGGATGCATTTGTTGGAGAAGCCGCTGCTGATGTGGATGGCTACGGTGTTGGTGCTGGAGTTAGATGGGGCACTAGATAGACGTAGTACCATCTGTGGTCACTGTGCATTCCTCTTCTGCACTCGGTGGGACTGCTGCGTCGGCTCATGCATTTTGTCCCAGAGCATGAGGGATGAGGTTCATAGGCTCTGGAATGGAGTTGTGGACAACCCCCGTTCCAGCACTTTTTTCGGCTATGATGCTCCGGCACCATGAAGTACCTCCAACTGTCTGCAGCCTTCATGGATGTCTTCTCCTTTCAGAATGTGGTGAATTGTTGTCATCCATAGCAGTCACCTGCTGCACGTCTACATCGGTGGTGTTTTCGTTTGATGAAGGTGGGCTCTGCATAATGGTGCTGATGCCACGGGATGTGATATGAAAATTTATATAACAAAAAGTGTTCAAAAAGTAAATGTCAGTTAAGTAAAAGGGTTTTTTAAAAGACAATAAACCAACACACTAAAGTAGACAAAACAACCACTACACAAGACGAGAGATAAAGGGTTAGGAAGAGAGTAGGTATAGAAGGATAGGTAGAGAAGCCTTTGGAAATTCTTTGATGAGCAAAGGTTTTGTTCAAGCCAAAGTCACAAAAGCAAGGAAAAAATTAGATGAAGCTTCCAAGTATGTGATCAAATTCCTGTAGGAGTAAAGAGAAACAATGGGAGGCCTTGATGAAATCTCGTTACACGGGCATGTGGGTGTTGTGGCACACTGTCGTGGTAACGACAAAAACAGGAGGAAACAAATGGTGAAAAAGGCAATTATTTTCTAAACAGTTTGGATGTGACAGGGATGTTAGTTTGTGTTCTTGCATGTGTGAGTTTTTGCTTGGGCTGTGCTTTCTTACTTGGTTTCATGTGCTGCAAGGAATATCGTGTGATTAAATTCCACAGCTATAACTGTCAAGTTTTCCACCAATAGCATGTTGGGGATTTTTTGGGTGGTGCTTTCCTCTCATTGCTGCGAGAACGCAGGAGGTGCGTATAGATTCTTTGAATGATGATTACAATTTTTTAGAAGACTCTGAGGCAACATCTACTACAGAAAATGGCATCAACAGTGATGTAGAGCCTGCAGGAAAAGTGAATGAAAAGCATTGGCTAACCAGACATTTTTGTTCTTTTCATTTTGGAGGGTTTGAACACAGAGTTATGTGTTCAGATTGTAGTCAGATATTATTGACTGGGAGTACAGTCTTTTACTATTTTAGTAAAATAAACTTAGTGTGCCATTTGAAAAAAGAGCATATATGAAATAATTTTATTATGTGTCTGAATTCCTTGAAAGGACACTATACAGAGTTTGCCGAATGAGATTGTTCCTCTGAATAGACACATTTTAGACACTTTTACTTTTACTTTCAAACATGTGAAGACTTTACTGTGATAATTGTATTTTGAATTTTTTACTTTCGCAGCAGTCACGGTTAACTAAAGTAATGTTTAAAGAAAAAGTGTTATTATCTTTCTATATTAATGTATATAAATTAAGTAGTCCTTAAAATAACGTTTTGGGGTATATTGACTCATTTTAAACAGAGTTGTGAAGTGTGACGAGCCAGGAATGAGACGCAGACAGAGAGGACTCGGGGTGTTTGCCATACACTTTTATGAAATAATGAAGGGCTTGGACAATGCCTCTCTGTCCCTGATCTAGGAGGGATTTCCCTACCTCAACCAAAACCAAAGGCCTGTCATGCGTCAACATTTCCAAAGCAAAAAGGTCCTGTTTTCAAAATCCTATCCTATCCCTCAAAATTCTATAAGTAACTCTAAGGTGCTAAGTGTAATGTCTCTGACTTGCAAAGTGTGCAAAGTTCAAGATCAACAAAAAGACGTAAATCCAACAAAAGTTCCAAATGAATAATGTTCACATTTCCAGGGAATTACTCCCTCCCCCAGGTTTCTCTCCACCAAACAAAGTTCAAAAGAATTACCAAGTTATTTGTAGCTCAAGAGGATAATTCCCCTCCTCTTATTGTTGCAACTTATTCCAGGTTTTATGTCTCCCTTCCCCAAGTCCTTCTCATATTCAATGTAATTCACAAATCCTAAGTCCATGAATATTCCTTGGGATTCTCTGACTCACACAACAAAACATGGTACACTCTCCTGCCAGGTTATTTCATATAGTTCCTTGATACAATTTTGGTGCGGGTCCCAGACTCGCAAAACACTTGTTATACTCTCCTGCTAGGTTTCTTCTCTTTACAGATTGACTGTAGTTCAGAATCCTTACGGCATGGGTCTTCCTTGGGATTCTTTAACTCACAAACACCTAGCATACTCTCCTGCCAGGTTCCTTTTTGAATTTACTGTAATTTACTTCACCCACTGGGCTTTGCCTGGTATACCTTCCTGCCAGGACATTTTTTATGTAGTTTACTTTATACACATGTGTTTTCGCCTCGTGTACTCCTCTGCCAGGTCTTTTAATATCCATTTCAATTCAGACTGTTTTTCTCCCACATGTGTTTTATAACATGGCTGTGGGTCCCAGACCCATTGTCTTGTTTAGTCTTCTCCCAGCTTTCAGACTATGTTTCCTTCGGTAAGTGATGCACCCTCCGAAGTACTCTGGCATACCAGTCCCTCTCAGCGGGCTCAACGGTTCTCAGCAGTGGCTTTGGGGTCCGTTGCCTCTCCCGTGTCAGTCTGCAGTTTGTTGCTATGTCTGTGTAATGAAGTGAAGGATTTGACCATTGGGAACTCTGGAGTGGCCCGGCATCACAGCAAGCAGAGGACAATAGGGTGATGTCACCAGGGAGGGAGTGAGTTGATTGACGGTGATTCGGAGCCAATCGGTGGAGGGGAAAGAAGTAAGGGGCTTTTCTCTAATTCTGGCGTTGTGTGGTTTGTTTTTGAACAGGGACCGAATCGAGAGGAAGAGGAACCGTCTTATGAATGGGCGTACTGAGAGCCCTAAGTAAATCCTGTTAAAAGAGTTGATCCGGCACCTGTTGTGCCCATTTCGATGAGGAGGAGGCCCGTTAGCCGAAATCCACAAGTTGAGAAGACACGGGTCGTGTCCTGTTGTAAGGAGAGGGAGCGAGAGGGCAGCTCGCCGCGGCCCCCTCCGTTGTGTGGGAGGAGTTCGGGGAAGAAATCCCGATGACGAGTGGCTGGCCGGGGAGTCCCCGAGAAGATGCAATGCTACGCGTAAGCAAACAGCTGATGCGCGGCTGATCCGGAGAGTGCCAGACCGAGGAGCCGGAGAGGCAGCCCACGGCGTTGCAGCAGCTGATCGAGGGGAAAAGGGTAATCTGGAAGAGAGTTACTCGAGTGGCCGAAGAACTAGTACGAACGAAAGTGCAGCGAAATGACGGTGAGCCGTTCAGCGTATGGGGAGAGACCCTATTAGGAATTCCCTGAAATCCTGTAAGAAAAAAACCCTCACAGAAAAATACTGGGGAACGAACAAAGAACCCATATGAGGGCCGAGACTGTGGGGATCGTAGAGATAAGTAGAGCTAAGAAAACCCTTTACTAGGAAAACTCGCCACCGACCACGAAATTCTATGCAGAGTCATTACCCTGAAGAGACTCCTTTTTTCCCCCTTTCTTTATTGCCCTTCATGTTAAAAGTTGACTGAATAAAAGAAATCTGTTGAATTAACCAAACGGCCTCAAGAGTGTTTATCCCGCCCGCTAAGTTGTGACATTTGGTGGCAGCGGTGGGATAAACAAGGACCATGGAGGAGCTGATCAAATCATTGGCCGAAGGACAACAATTGTTACAACAAGCGCTTCAAATGCAGGGACAGCAAGCACAGGCCGACCGGCAGGCGTTCCAGCAAGCCTTGCAGCTACATCAAGCTCAACTGATGGAAACAACCAGTTCGAGGAGCCATACACAGGAGCCTACCTCTGTGCTACAGAAATTTACATCGCGGGAAGACCCGGCTCACTTCTTTGAGAACTTCGAGAGAGTGGCTCGGAATGCCCAGTGGCCTGCAGACAGGTGGTGTCATTATGTGGCTCCCCTAATGACGGGGGAGATGCAAAGCGCATACCAGGCAGCCAACCCCGCAGGAGACACCCCATATGGAGAGATGAAGCGGGCTGTCCTGGAGAGGTTGGGTCATGATGAGGAGGCCTACCGAATTAAATTCCGAGAGATTCGACTACTTCCCGATGAGACTCCCCGTCAGCTGTATTACCGGGTGAAAGAAATAGGGGACAAGTGGTTGCAGACAACCACCTCCACTGCCCATGAGATGTCGGAGAAGATAGTGCTGGAACAATTCCTCGAGGCCTTACCCCTACCGATCCAGAGATGGGTACGGCAACATCATAGACCATCTCTGGTCGAAGCGGTGAATATCGCCTCCGCCTATCAGAAGGCAGGCCAGGGGAAGCTATTAACCTATCCGGCCATTCAGAAGGGGATGGCGGGAACCTCCGGTACTGGCCCGAAACTCTCTGGAAGTTCGAGGTGGCCGAACTCGATGATCCGAAAACCCGATTGGGAAGGACTAAAGACCCGACCTCCCAGTGAAGGCTTACCGACCTCATTAGTTCCCAGACCCCCTAGCCTCAGTGCCCGGGGATCCCAGTGTTTCGAGTGCGCAGAATGGGGGCATCTAGCCCGACTATGTCCCAAGAGAGGGAAAACAGAACCTATGGATGTGGGGTCACTGGAGGTTGCAAAGGAAAGTAATCAGGCTGAGGTGGGGTTTGGAACGAAGCCTTTTTATCCCTATGTGTGCGAGGCTGAAGTGGAGGGCCGACCTACCAGAGCCATGATTGATTCGGGAAGCCTACAGACCGCTGTCAACCCGGAACTGGTAGGTGGTATGCCGGAGACGAATGAGACTGTACAGATACGCTGTGTGCATGGGGATGTCAAAAGATACCCAACTAAAGAAATTCATTTCAAGTTAGTCGGGGAAGAGATAGGGGTACGAGCAGCTGTGATGCCGGTGCTTCCGGAGCCCCTGTTAGTCGGATCCGACGTACCAGACATATCGCGTATTATCTAGAAAATTGAGAGAGGATGGTTGAAAGAGGCGCCCTTCCACCGCCAAGAGATCGTATCGGGATCAGACAAACAGAGGAAGAGTCGGGTAGAAAAGCGGAGAGAGAAACGAGAATGGGTTGCGCGAAACATGTGTCCTGTAACAGTAGATTGGACTATGGAAGATCAGGGGGACAGTTTCCGTTCCGCACAGGAACTTGATCCCCTATTAAGAAACGCTAGAACTTCGGTAGGAGAAAGGACAAGTGGGAAGGGACCATACTTCATCAAAGACAAAGGACTATACTATAGAGTGGTCACCGACCCCGCCGAAGGAGAAATTCGACAACTGCTGGTCCCCAACAAATATACCAGGTCCGTGCTGGAAGTGGCACATGTCCAGTTAGGAGAAGGTCATCTCGGAGTGGAAAAAACTACCAGGAAGATACTCGCTAGATTTTTTTGGCCACGGGTATATGGGCAAGTGGCACGCTTCTGCCAACAGTGCCCTGAGTGTCAAAAAAAGAACAAAGCTAATGTCAGAAAAGTACCGCTACAAACGATGCCCTTAATACTGGAACCGTTTCATTGGATAGGGATGGACATAGTGGGGCCACTAGAACCTACGAGCAGAGGTCACAAATACCTATTGGTAATCGTAGATTATGCAACTCGATACCCAGAGGCATTTCCTTTACGATCCATTAATGCGCAACAAGTCTGTGACGTATTGGTCCCATTTATTACAAGAGTCGGCATCCCCAAAGAAATCGTAACGGACAGGGGCACCAATTTTATGTCTGTCGTGTTAAAACAGGTGTGTGACACCCTCCACATAGAACAGATTAAGACAGCAGTGTACCACCCACAAACAGATGGTCTAGTGGAGAGATATAACCAAACCATAAAATTAATGCTAAGGAAAACCATGTTGCCCGGAGAACGTAATTGGGACAGACTAATTCCTTGGATTCTGATGGCCTTAAGGAATACACCACAGTCTTCAACAGGTTTTGCGCCATTCGAACTCTTGTTTGGCAGGCCGGTGAGAACTTTATTAGATATTTTACGAGAAAACTGGGAGGAACAACCCAGCTCAGAAATTACGCTGACCGAATATGCCTTACAATTGAAGGAGAGGGTAGAGAAACTTCAGGCAGTTGCACAAAGTCATCTTCTGCAAGCTCAACTTAACCAGGAACATTACTATAACCAAAAGACCCGCATGAGAAGTTTCCAAGTAGGAGACAGAGTTTTAGTTCTCCTACCTACCTCAGAGAACAAAATGTTAGCTTCCTGGAGAGGACCTTATACCATCGAAGAAGTCTTGGGTCCCGTGACGTATCGGGTTCGTCAACCTGGAAGGAAGATACAGCTCCAGACCTACCACATTAATATGTTAAAAAAGTGGGTCGATCCTGTGCCGACCATAACCATGATCAACGTGGAAGAGATGACGGAAGAGGGTATGCCTAACAGTGGGGAAGAAATAGGCAAGGAGGCATTGAACATTAATCCGGAGTTGACAACTAGTCAGATGAATGAGTTGGCGAACTTGGTGGAAGAGTATGCAGAAATATTTTCGTCACGTCCCGGGAAAACCACACTAACTTGTCATCAGATCCAAACCGACCCGGGAATCAAGGTCCGACTTCGCCCATACAGAATTCCCGAAGCAAGGGTTCAGGCGGTGAACCAAGAAATACAAGAAATGCTCAAACTGGGGGTAATCGAGCCGTCTTATAGTGAATGGTGCTCTCCCCTAGTCCTCGTACCCAAGGCAGATGGGACATCAAGGTTCTGCCTGGATTTTCGAAAGTTGAACGAAGTATCGAAATTTGACGCATATCCCATGCCACGTATTGAGGAACTTCTGGAGAGATTGGGAAAAGCCGAATACCTAACAACGATAGATTTAACCAAGGGGTACTGGCAGATCCCTTTGAATCCAGCAGATAAAGAAAAAACGGCTTTTGCTTCTCCCACCGGTTTATATCAATTCACCGTGCTGCCATTTGGCCTTCATGGGGCACCCGCAACGTTCCAAAGGCTGATGAACTTTCTAATAAAGGGTCATGAAGGTTATGTGGGAGCATACTTAGATGACATTATTGTCTACAGCCAGAGCTGGACCGAACATTTAAGTCATTTACGGGCCATCCTACGCACACTACGAAATGCCGGACTACACATTAATCCGAAGAAATCTCACCTGGCCAATTTCCATACTAAATATCTGGGGTACCAGGTGGGTCAAGGACTGATTAAGCCCCAGAAGGAGAAACTAGAAGCAATCCAGCGTTTGCAATTTCCAGTAAATGCTCGACAAGTGAGGGCGTTTCTGGGATTTGTGGGTTATTACCGACGTTTTATTCCACATTTTTCAACAATTGCGGCTCCCTTAACTGATCTGTTAAAGTCAACGGCTCCACGCCAAAGGGAGTGGAGAAATGAGAAAACTGAGAAGGCTTTTGAAGGTCTAAAGAATGCCCTCTTGAACGAAGCGGTGTTAAAATGTCCCGATTTCCAAATGCCATTCTTCCTGCATACGGATGCTTCAGGTTATGGTCTGGGGGCCGTCCTTTTTCAGAACGATGGAGACAAGGAGAGACCAATTCTGTTTATAAGTCGTAAACTATTACCCAACGAGATGGGATATGCCACCATCGAGAAGGAGTGTCTGGCGGTAAAGTGGGCAATAGAAGCCCTAAAATACTATTTGCTAGGAAGATCATTCACGTTGGTGACGGATCATGCTCCCCTAGTGTGGCTCTCTAGAAATAAGGATACGAACCCTCGAGTGTTGAGGTGGTTTCTATCCCTTCAGCCATATTCATTCAAGACGGTACATCGACCTGGTCGTGGAATGGCACAAGCAGATTTCCTTTCTAGGATGCATGCTCTTCCCGAACGTAAGAGCCCGGAAGAGAGGGTCTGTAATGAAGTGAAGGATTTGACCATTGGGAACTCTGGAGTGGCCCGGCATCACAGCAAGCAGAGGACAATAGGGTGATGTCACCAGGGAGGGAGTGAGTTGATTGACGGTGATTCGGAGCCAATCGGTGGAGGGGAAAGAAGTAAGGGGCTTTTCTCTAATTCTGGCGTTGTGTGGTTTGTTTTTGAACAGGGACCGAATCGAGAGGAAGAGGAACCGTTTTATGAATGGGCGTACTAAGAGCCCTAAGTAAATCCTGTTAAAAGAGTTGATCCGGCACCTGTTGTGCCCATTTCGATGAGGAGGAGGCCCGTTAGCCGAAATCCACAAGTTGAGAAGACACGGGTCGTGTCCTGTTGTAAGGAGAGGGAGCGAGAGGGCAGCTCGCCGCGGCCCCCTCCGTTGTGTGGGAGGAGTTCGGGGAAGAAATCCCGATGACGAGCGGCTGGCCCGGGAGTCCCCGAGAAGATGCAACGCTACGCGTAAGCAAACAGCTGATGCGCGGCTGATCCGGAGAGTGCCAGACCGAGGAGCCGGAGAGGCAGCCCACGGCGTTGCAGCAGCTGATCGAGGGGAAAAGGGTAATCCGGAAGAGAGTTACTCGAGTGGCCGAAGAACTAGTACGAACGAAAGTGCAGCGGAATGACGGTGAGCCGTTCAGCGTATGGGGAGAGACCCTATTAGGAATTCCCTGAAATCCTGTAAGAAAAAAACCCTCACAGAAAAATACTGGGTAACGAACAAAGAACCCATATGAGGGCCGAGACTGTGGGGATCGTAGAGATAAGTAGAGCTAAGAAAACCCTTTACTAGGAAAACTCGCCACCGACCACGAAATTCTACGCAGAGTCATTACTCTGAAGAGACTCCTTTTTTCCCCCTTTCTTTATTGCCCTTCATGTTAAAAGTTGACTGAATAAAAGAAATCTGTTGAATTAACCAAACGGCCTCAAGAGTGTTTATCCCGCCCGCTAAGTTGTGACAGTCTGCAGAGTGCTTTGTTCACTCGTCAGCATCTACCACGCCTTTGGCTCCCCTTGACAATCTCTCCTCTTCTCAGCATCTTGTGGCAGTCCTTCGACCTGTGAGCTTCACTGGACAATGTTCCCAGGCCTTCCACGGCCTGGAAAGACCTTTGGCTTCCTCTGGCAGCTTCGACCCATGTCGAAAGCAGGGAAACTACTGCTCCGCCAGCCGCCTTACTCCCGGTCTCACTCCCCAGCTGCCTCACCCCAGCTGGGTAAGGAGACAACCTCCATGTTTCTTTTCCCAGCATGGTTTTAAACCACGTTGGGCCAATTGCATTGTTCCAGCTACTAGACTGCAGGCGCCGGTTGATATTAGGAGTAATCATTGCTCCTCGTCTCAGTTTTTGCTCCTTTATTTGCTTTCTGATATTGAGGGATACTGTCAGTTCAATTGTCAAGCTGTTGAAGGGGATGATGGCAATATGCCATTAAGGCATGAGGGATGGAGGGAATATCTCTAAAAGCGAATGGTGGATATTGTGCCTCACCTGGTGATGCCATGCCATTCCCCTGAGGGTCGCATCCCCCATGTGGTCCTCCCTCAAATAGACACCCCCGCGTCAGGAGTGGCTGCCATGTCCTGGCCACATGAGAAGAGGCTATGCCAAGGAAAGCAGTGATGACACCATCAGATTCATCACAAAAGTTGGCTGCAGGTTTGCAAGGAAACGTGCATTATCATCATCCGATAAGTGAATGCCATCATGTTCATAAAGGCATGTGAAACTGGATCTAGGTATTGGATATCCATAAATGTTTGTGAATAGTGATGAAAGCAGAAAGTTCCTTGTTAACATTTCGCTGTGACTTCTCAATTTTAGAATTAAATTTGGTGGTCCACTTACATTCTTGCTGCTGGGTTATGTTGGAAAACGTGAGGGTAGTGTGAGGGAAGACTTCCATGAGTGTTTTCAAATCTTGATTCATAATCAAAGACAGAGACATGCCTAGAACATTCCACAAACCAGTAACTGTGTAATGAATGAGTATTACATCAGGAGTTTCGCCGTTTGTCATACAAACAAATTTCGGAAATACTTGGCCCATCTCAATCCTCTCATACAGCCCAATTAATTTTAAAATCTTGGAAGTTTAGATCAATGTCAATATGCACATTTCTGCAGTACATCATCTATCAAAGCAGCCAGGAGTCACCCATCCCATAATGTTTTCACCTTCGGACCTCAGGGGCCAGAATCATTGTGTTAATTAGCGCTTTTTTTTCAGATGGGCTTAACGGCCTGATTATCATAAATTGCACTGTAATCTACTGTAACACAGGCGCTAAACCTCAAAATTATCCTAAAGGCGCTAAAACTCTACACTTTGAATAATGGCTGGGTGCAAAATCTGACTTGTCTTCGAGACCAATGAAGGCAAAGTCATGTGTGGTTACCTACATGCATTGGATGTCCCCTGGCTGCTGGCAAGTGGGGCTGGTCATGTAGCTGTCGATTTGGAGGGAACCTGAAAGCAAGGAAAACACTGAATGCGATTGTTAATTAGCAAGAGAATGGCGAGGGGAAATAAGCTGACAGGCAACGTTTTAAAGAGTATCCTGCACAAGCAAGTTCGCCTCACAGCTGTCATTTTCACAAAGATGTGAACCCTTTTTGTGACCTGAGGTCAGTCATTAATTGTGCAGCATTATTTGCCTTCAGGCATTATTTATTTTACATTGTATCCCCGAGTGCTTCCTCCAGATAGTGCCTGCAGTCACAGTCAGTGATATCGAAGACAGTGCCATTACCTTATTACTACCTTTCTGAACGCTTTTAAAATCACTCCTTTATTTCCTCACACATGCCAACTGTTACCCCTTTAATCATTGAAGACAGTTTGCCAGCTGAATTAGTGCTAATCACCTGGCTTTCTCTGAGGGCGTCAACATTTTACTGAAGTGAGGCTTCATTACGCCACCTTGCCATTGGCGGAATGTGGCAGAGTGATGTTGCCTATGATAATGGCACAGCGCCACCTACACGCTAACTGCATGCACGCATATAAGCATATGCCCTTAGCTTTACAGACGAGCGCTAACAAAAGCAAAGCTGAGCGGAGGAAAACACCGCCCAAACAAAATGAACGTACGCACTAGCACTCCTCTTTGACAATTTCAAACTGGTGCTAGAGCTGACGCTCACACCGACATAACATGCAATAACGTTAGATATCTAGCCCAATGTTTTCACTCTGTCACTGATTTGATTAATGTGAAAGGTGATTTGTAATTGTTCTATTGCTTCTTGTGTTTAGAAATGTCACTGGAGCTCTATTTTTAATTGGCTCATTTACTTGTGTTCTGCTTTGTTATAGGTTGCAGTGAAAATGGGTCAGCCATCTTGTGAGATTGTGAGCTTTGGTCCACTTTCAATGTTATTTCTTCTGTACAGTTTCTCAAGCACCTTTTTGATTTGAATTGCCATTCTGATTGTAGTAATAGCACGGAGGAAACGGTTTGTATTTGAGTATTTTATAAGTACTTTTATTAAGCTGAAAGCTTGGCAGGAACAATTCGTTCTACTTATTTTTGCAACCTGAACTTTTTGGGAAAGTTATAGCATATCCTTGGATAGGAGGTAGGTAATGCTTCTTATAGTTGTATGCATGATTGTAACTGTGTGGTGATTAAGAAAGGTTAGTATTGGGTAATGCATATATCGTATACTTGTGAGTGTTTCTTAATTATTATCGTTTAGTAACTATACAAAATGAATGAAATGTAGTGGTAAATTAATTGTGTAAGTGTTGCACTTATTATGTAGTTCTGAGATTTCTATGGAAAAAACCTGGTTAATGTAAGGGTCTGTGGAAATAGTTGTATGAATGGGTATTTAGTACTAATTGGAGGGAAAGTTTATTCTTGTAAGTTGCAGTAAATAAAGTTCATGTGTTATTTGCTGTTATATTAGCACTTTGTGTAAGCTGTATTATACAGCAAGTAAATTAGTGATGGGTAATGGATAGTATAATTTTATAAAATAGTGCAATTACGTATAATTATTGTGATACTGGAAATACCTCCTTTTGGAGGGACGTGGCCTCCTAGTCCTTGTCCTACCACTTTTCTGTGTGTGTTTTCTGTATGTTTTCTGCCTCTGAGGTCCAGCCTGGACCTCTGGCAATGCAGCTCTTCATTCTCCCTTTTAGTGAACAGCACCCATGGGATACCCTTATGGCACCTGTAGGTGGGGTACACCCTTGTGCCCCTTATGTGTGTTTTTGGGCACTTGTCTGTTGCCCACAGAGAGGGTTATGGGCTGGTGGCAGCTACATGCTGACTTGGAAATGACTCTGGGTATCCTCCATTTTTAGGGCACCCAGGCCCTGCCATAGGAATCAATGGATTCCTGAAGAAATGCAAGATGAACACTGTAGCCTGTTGGTTTCTATTGCCTTTACAACTTGTTTCCCAATGTCCCGGGAAACCCTGACTCTGTCCATTCCCCCTGACTAGCTATTGGGTGGAAGAGCCATATATGGCTCTGGGGCTGCCTCCTGTCAGACTGACTGGAGCCTTCCCAGGTACTGTGGGTGGAAGAACCATATATGGCTCTGGGGCTGCCTCCTGTCAGACTGACTGGAGCCTTCCCAGGTACTGTGTGTTGTGGGTACACCCTTGGGGTGGGGCCTGTCTGAAGTCAACTCACATTCTGTGTTGTGGGTGTCTGGTTTTGGTGTGTGTGACACAATACCTGTGCCAGCCCTGACTGAAAATGGAATGAATGCAGTGTAGTGTTCTAAAAGGGTGGGTGTTTACACAAATCCACATTCTGTGTTATGGGTTTTGGGGTGGAGTAAATGGCTTGAATTCCTGTGAGCCTGATTGCCTGTCTGCCTGCATAAATGCACTTGTGAATTATTGGTTGCCTGAGTCTGATTAAGCATGAGTGAATGGGAGCCAATGTGTATAACTAGGGACCTCTCACACACTATTTTGTTCTGGAGCTGAAGCTGAAACCTGAAGCTTGAATCCTGGGTCCAGTCGGAGGAAGGAGTCTCCAGCTGCATTTCTTCAAAGAATCCGAAGACTGCTGAGCTAACAGACCCAAGGACGGAATCAAGAGAGGACCTGGATAGGAGACCTCTTCCCGAGGTACTAGGGACTATTGTGCATCTGCTAGGCTTCATCAGATCAGAAGTACCCTGGAAGCCAGTCCTGTGTGCCAGCAGGGACGTCATTTAGGGGTCGCCAGAGGTCGCAACTGTGACCTCTGATGTCTCCCTTGCGACCTCTGTGGTCACCCTTGCAACCTCTAGAGAAAAAAAGAAATTATTATTATTAATTTTTTTATAATGTAAACTCATGGGCTGTGGCCAGCACCATGTGGCTCTTTAGTTCTGGAATGGCTGGCTTTCTTGTTAAAGCCCTTAAAAAAAGAAGAAAAGGAGTGACACAAGACTAACACTTTCAGCACTGACCCTAAATAAGAAAGATTAGGAATACCAAATAATGTGTCTTTCTAGAATTCTATACAATAATTGCTAGACTCATTAAAGGTTTATTTCAGGCACACTTCAGGGGGAGTCACTGATTTAGTCTGTTCTTAAATGCCTCAACTCAGCGTTTCATCCTTCTGAGGTCGATAAATGAGTACCAACACAGGTTGGGTGATATTGGGTGTATATTTCTTCTATATAAAGCGCTTAAGCGTAAATGCTATATAATAACACATCATTATCATTTGTTCATGGACGTCTGCTTGCATTCACAGTAATTTGGTAATATGAGCCTATATACACTGATCTTAATGATACATATGGCGATCCATTCTTGTATGAAATGTACATCACATTATAGCAATATCGTAACCATATTTTTGTAGTGTACAATGCTATGTGATAGCACTTCCTGTTTTATCAACGGGTGAAAGGTCGCGTTCCATCGCATCTCGCGATATCACGATATAAATTTTTTGCTGAATCGCAATCACCTACATGTTTCATCCCCAAACTGCATTGATAGGCCTCTCTCCCACTATACAGGTGTCTCAAATTTAGCAGGGCCTCTGTGCCCAAATTGCATTGTGCGATCCCAAACTGCATTGATAGCAGGGCCTCTGTGCCCAAACTGCATTGTGTGTTCCAGAACTGCATTGATAGCAGGGCCTCTGTGCCCAAATTGCACTGTCCGATCCCAAACTGCATTGATAGCAGGGCCTCCGTGCCAAATTGCATTGTGTGATCCCCAAACTGCATTGATAGGCCTCTCTCCCACTATACAGGTGTCTCAAATTTAGCAGGGCCTCTGTGCCCAAATTGCATTGTGTGATCCCAAACTGCATTGATAGCAGGGCCTCTGTGCCCACACTGCATTGTGTGATTCCCAAACCGCATTGATAGCAGGCCTCTGTGCCCAAATTGCACTGTGTGAACCCAAACTGCATTGATAGGCCTCTCTCCCACTATATAGGTGTCTCAAACTTAGCAGGGCCTCTGTGCCCAAATTGCATTGTGTGATCCCCAAACTACATTGATAGCAGGGCCTCCGTGCCCAAATTGCATTGTGTGATCTCCAGAGTGCATTGATAGGCCTCTCTCCCACTATACAGGTGTCTCAAACTTAGCGGGGCGTCTGTGCCCAAATTGTACTGTCTAATCTCTGGACCGCATTGGTGGGCCTCTCTCCCGCTGTGCAGGTGTCTCAAATTTGATAAGCCTCTCTCCCAATATACAGGTATCTCAAATCTAGCTCACTCGCAAAATTTAGCAAACTCTCAAATGAGACAGAAGCCACCAGCGAATTACGGTGGTGGGTCTCTCTGACTAGGGCCTCTCACATCACAAGGCAAAAGTCCAAGCTACGCCCGTCCAACCCACCCTCCAACCAGCAGATACCCTTCCCAACTCACACATCCTGCTCACCAGAGTGAACCGCTCAGGGAGACGGACAGTAAAGAGAGCCACCGATAACACCCAACTCAATAACCCTTACCACCCCCTTCCCCTCCTAGGATAGCGGCTGAACGAGTCACCAACTGCAGCCAGAATCCCACCCACAGACGGAGCCCAAACTAGTAGCGGACACCCTTCACCCGCTACTACACCACAAGACCACAAGACAACCAGACCAAAGCAGGACCAACTAGACGTCACCAAACAAAGACTAAACAACTCTCAATCCTACAATGCTGCGCAAACCACCCATTCCAAGGACAAGACGAGGAGATGAAAGAACAAACACTCCAGAACAGCAACTTAGAACAACAACGATAGATTGGACCCCCACAGACAGGAACACAAACCGAAGGAACTCTGAGAGAAGAGAAAAATCCCTCTACCTAACTCCATACCTCGCAGACAACTGCCCACCACGGCAATCCAACCCAACATTAGAAGCAGCAACATCAAACAACCTAACACAAGCAAGTAGAAGAAGGATGACCAACACAAACAACAAACAGATGACCAACCCAATAACCCCCTACATCACCAAAGCAAGAGGAACTTCCAATCAACAACCACAACTCCCGGAAGACGAACCCGATGAAAACACAAAAAACCCAAGACAAAACCTAGAATAACTCTTCGAAGACGCTGACACCCCGAATCCCACAGCCCAACCAGTGACCGACCAGGAAGGAAACCTCAACTCCAAGCGGAAGACGACCTCGACAAAGCCCAAACCAAACAACACCTCCAAACTTCACTGCAATCTAATAAACGCAAGATCCATGTCAAAACACTCAACAGAGATCTTCGACCTACTCGACGACAACGGCATTGATATCCTGTTCATCACAGAAACATGGCTGGACGACAACTACAAAATCACACTCCAAAGCTGCCTTCCGACCGACTTGAAATGCCTACAAATAAACAGAAAAAACAAAAAAGAAGGAGGCATCGCTATAGCATTCAAAGAACACCTGAAAATAAAAACGTATGAACCACTCAACATCCTCAACTGCGAAACCATGGTAATACACCTAACAGCGAGCCCAAAAACCAACATCACATTCATCCTGGTATACAGACCACCAACATATGATGCAACATTCGTCGATAACTTCATAGAAGCCATCACCAATTTAGCCATCAATCACGAATACCTAATCATCCTGGGGAACTTCAACATCTGGTTTGAAGACAGCCACGCCAACTCCCAAAACTCACTAATTGAACAACTCAGCACCATGAAACTACGACAACTAGTCAAAGGAGCAACGCACTTGGCAGGACACACCCTGGACGCAATTTTCGCCAAAGAAAAACTCATCACCACGGCACCTCTGATACAAATACTATGGAGCGACCATCTCATCATCCCATTCGTGATCACTCTGCCTACCCAAGCCTACATCCAACATCCGAAACTCACAACCACCACCAAAAGAAACTGGAAGCCCGTCAAAGAAAGCAACCAATTTGAACAACTGGAATTAACGAAACCCTTAACTACAGAACTGGAGCTAGCTGACCTAGACGGGAAAGCAGAGATAGTGCACAAATGGATCGCAGATACAATAGACAAGATCGCCCCAGAAAAACAGTTCAGCCCATCAAAAAAAGAGCAATGGCAAAATGGTTCCCCCCACTATAAAACGACATGAAAAAGGAAAACAAAAAGATGGAATTGGAATGGAGGAAAGAATACAACCCAGGGAAAAATACACTGTACCAGAAACAAATCCGTGCATACAAGAAGGAAATTCAAAAGGCAAAGAGAAGACATTACGATGACAGAATCAACAATGCCACCAACACACAAAAAGAAATATTTAGCATCATTGAAGAAATGAGAAACCCACCAGGCTGCGATAACACCCCAACCCCCTCAGAAAAGCTATGCAACGACCTGGCAGATCACTTAAAAAAAAAAATCAACGACATCCGTCAAAACATACAAAAGCGACCAACCAACCACAACATACAACCCAATGAACCTAACACGGAACCACAACACAAACTCTGAAGCTTTCCTGAAATATCAGCAGAGGCATTCGCAATGCTGGTAAAACGAAGCAAAAAAGCAGGATCGCCCATGGACATATGTCCCCCAGACATCTACAAATCAATCCTCGCACAAGGATCGCCAGCAGAACACTACAGAAACCTTCTAAATCTATCACTATCAACAGGGACTGTACCGAAGATATTCAAATCAGCATACATCAAGCCACTCTTGAAAAACACAAGTGCTGACGTAGATGACCTTTCCAACTACAGGCCGATCTCTATCATCCCCTACCCAGCAAAACTTCTAGAAACCTACGTATATAAACTAACCCAAGAACACGTAGAAAAACACCACCTGCTGGACCAAGCTCAAATTGGTTTCAGACCAGCGAGAGGAACGGAAACAGCACTACTATCCATCTGGGACGACCTCAAAACTAACGCAGACTCAAACACTACCTCAGCCCTTATTCTGCTCGACCTCTCTGCATCCTTTGACACACTTAGCCACGACACCCTGACCAAAAAACTAGAAGACATAGGCATAACAGACACAGCACTACGCTGGACCAAATCATTCCTATCAGACAGAACACAAACCGTATGGATGAAACCTTTCAAATCCACTCCACGAGTTAACGACTGTGGAGTACCACAAGGATCCTCACTATCTCCACTATATTTCAACATCTATCAGACTCCGGTCATCAGAATCTTCAAAAAATACAACATTACATGCTACAA
The DNA here is from genome assembly GCF_040938575.1 of Ambystoma mexicanum. Lineage (NCBI taxonomy): Eukaryota > Metazoa > Chordata > Amphibia > Caudata > Ambystomatidae > Ambystoma > Ambystoma mexicanum. The sequence goes on along the minus strand of NC_090936.1, from coordinate 107,519,104 downwards.
CTATGAGGCTGACACTCAGATCATCTACAAAATCAAAGACTCCGATACCGACCATTCAACCCTAACCGACTGTCTAAAAGAAGTCTTCAACTGGATGGATGCCAACAACCTGAAAATCAACCCAGGAAAGACAGAAATCATGATCGTATCCAAAGACCAAGAGAACGAAACCACCATCCCATGGCCTACGGAAATGGGAAACGCACCAACACCATCGAAGGTAGTAAAAAATCTGGGAGTCCTAATGGACAACAACCTAACCCTGGAACCACAAATAAATGCAACAGTGAAGAAATGCTTCTTCCTCCTCCACAAGGCAAGAAGAATTCTACCTTTCCTCTCCTTCACGCATAAAACACTCACTATCGTCGCCCTAATCATGTCAAAAATCGACTATGCGAACAGCCTCTATCTCGGAATACCAGAATACCTCCTGAAGAAACTGCAACGGATCCAAAATGCAGCAGCAAGACTACTCCTCAAACTATCCAGAAGAGACCACATCACTCCAGCCCTAAAAACACTACACTGGCTCCCAGTAAAACATTGCATCACCTTCAAAACAATGTGCATAACACATAGGGCAATCAGCGGACAAGGAGCAGAATTCATACAAAAGAAAATAACAGTCTACAAACCAACGAGACCCCTCCGATCAAGCAACGAAATCCGCCTGGAACTCAAACCATACCTTAAGAAAAAACTTGGAGGCACCTCCTTCTACCACTTAGCTGCAAAAACCTGGAACAACATCCCAAAAGAAATAAGAAACACTGAAGATCACCTAAAAATCAGGAAATCACTAAAAACCTGGTTCTACAACACCACAGGCTAAACCTGGAAACTGAAACTCGAAAAAGGATGACTAAACCGAAAAGACACAGACATCCCCGACCCGAGAGAGTAACTCCCACGGCACCTGGACGGGTGACACCGGATAGACTGGAACACTGGTGGCACGCACGGAGACTGAGTCTACTACCCCAGACAATCCCACCAACACTTTCGCCTGCCCCTAAATTACCACCAGGTACCATAGTGGTGTGGAATTATCGAGATATTGGCAATCACCCCACTACGTGAGAGGTTGTCATTGGCAGGTGCACTGGCCACAGGAGTATGAAGGGAGGATAAGGGGAGATATGAAAGAGCATGTTAGAGGTGGGGGCTAGAGGAGTAAGGAACCTGTATGCCAGTCGGACCCAGATCAGGACAGAGTCGCATCAGGGGAGACTACGCAAGCCCAGCGCATCAATTCAGGATAGAGACGCAAACTAACCAACCCTACTAACAATTTCCCTTTCTGCATACACCTCTCAAACTCCAAACCAAACACAACCAAATACTTCAGCACAACAAACCGCACAAACTTCACTACATCGCAACAACAAAACAAAAACACACATAGCCTTGCACAACAGTACACGACGACTACCGGCCGCAAACACCCCAGACCCAGCCAATGGACCCACCGGGCTGAGGCTGCCAACAGCACATCACTGCTCTCTTGCACTTTTCCCGCTTCCTCCCACTAACTCAACCTCCCCTCCTCTTTCAGAGCCGCCAGAGCGCCAGGGGACCACTCCGGTGGTGATAGTGTGCGGTACAAATGTCCTTTAACATTAACATTAACATTTAAAAATTGTTTTCATTCTTATGTTCCCAAAATGCTCTTTGCTTTTATGCAAATTGCCATGCTTGGGTTTCATGAAGAGATACTGACCTGGATTTGAGCCATGCCCCCTTATTCCCGCCCAATCGCCCTGCGCCTCCCCCACCACCTTTCCCCAGGAGAGGGTTCCCAGAGTAATTCTTTTCCATTTCCAGCAATGGTGGAGAAAGGCAAAATGGAAGATAGCTCTGCTGCTGTGTGGATGTGTGCCGACCGAACCGCACCCAGTACAGTGAGTGGGTGTGTTTCTAGGTGGTCTGTGTCGTGGTCAGTGTCCAGATGAAAGCTTTGTGTGCCCAGATGTAACATTAAGACAGACAAAGATGAGTTTTGAGGGTCACAGAACTTTGAGATACATCTGCCCCTGCTTGGGGAACTGCAGTGAGGCTAACATGACAAGCAAGGCATGCAACAACCACACATGTAAGAACCGTGCCAATAGCAAGACATGCAAGCACAGCACACACACTGCCAGAGACAATAAGTCCGGCTTGGTATTTATAGGTTCTGTCTGATCACAGTGTGTATAATGTATTTATTGCGGCCAAACACACAGACTATACATGATGCAGCATAATTACTTTGTGCATAGGTCAACCAGACACAAGATGTAATCGCGGCACTACGCGCGGTCTGTGAACACGGTGCCGCCACATATAGTATAAATGGGGTTTGTTAGCATCGTGAGAAAGATTCTACCAGACAACTATCCACCTGGCAGCTATAAAATGCAAAGTGAAGATTGTAGGCTGCACAATGACTCCGAACTTGAAAGATTTGCTAACAAAAATATCGAATACTCTGACACAAAAATGATTCTGACTTTCTAAAGAAACCAGCGATGCCCAACTTACCTAGCTTGATTCTTACGACTCTGTTTGGGGAAGGAAATCAAATAGTACTAAATCAACCATATATCCTTTCTTTGTTTTCTGCTATTCCCGAACTAGAGCTTATCACCTCCTCTGACATAGCTTTAGTGGACTTTATTCACGTACAGAGGCTAGACTATGTTCGCTTAGTGATTGTATCCCCACTGGTAAGAGGGATCTTGCTTACAGAAGCGGAATCCCTACAACGTAGAGGTTTTGATATTTTACAATATGAAAATTGCTTTCAAGAACCTTCTAGACATACTGTGAATGATATATCTGAATGTAAAAGAGCACCCATTACCAATATAAATCTTGAGAATCCAACCTCTACCAATGATGACAAACAAGAATGGAGGTGGTTAGCATTGTCACTTAGAGAATCAATTAATACCTTGAAAGATATGGGCAAACCCCTCTAGCTATGCGAGGAATATCATCTTTGCCTCCTGGAATTCTAGAGGATATTACCACCTTACCCAAAATGACAAAGTGACTGATGTTTTACAAAAGTATGATTTTTTACTGCTGCAAGGAACTCGGGCACTGAGGCGTTACTCTGGGAAGGGTTTGATATTGTTCAACTGCCGGCCATCAAGGGTCTTAGAGGTTGACCCATGGGAGGTATGATCATGGCATGCAAACAGTTCTTGCACGCCCTGATAATCGATAAATGGCCAAGTTTGAACTTGATATTGGCAGTAACATATGCGATAACACAGAATGGAACCAGAATGTACATTTGCATCGTTAACGTATACTGGAATCTTTTAAAATACACTAAGACACAGCTGAAGAATGAATTAGACAACCTGAGTGAGAAAATCGATGAATTGCGCATGTTACACATGAATGGTCTGGTAATTATAGCTGGTGACCTGAATGCAAATTGTAATATTAGTCATAAAGAGATTGACAGTTTGATTCTTACAACCAACCCTGAAACTCAAATATTTGAAGTAGGTCTAGGTAGTTTGAAATCTAGAGGAGCGTTATGGTGTAATTTTATTGAAATTATGGGTCTGTCCAAAATAGCGAATGAATGTGATACATGGGTTGCTAGAGGCTGTGCCTCAATCTTGGATTATATGTTCGTGACTACTGGCTTTGATAAATATATGTCTGATCTAAAAACTATTGATATGACTACTAGTGATCACAAGCTGCTACATACTGAATTGTTGTTCATATCCCTAATTGAACAAACCTCCAAATATACCGAAGGTCTGATTGTAAACTCTAAATGTAATTGGATAAGATGGACCTATTCCAAGACTAAGAAATTTACTTCTGTTCTAGTGCAGGATTTTGATGATAAGTCTAATGAAGAGCATGCTGGTTATTTTGGTTCAAACACCTTTACTAATCATATTAATGATATTAGATTACATGCTATAGGTACTGAAAATCCAGAAAAGAAGTATAGGATTACGCACAAACACTCGTTTGATATTGAGGTACGCAACCGTAAATCAAAGATGAAGAAAGTTATTCGTATGATTCTGAGAGATACTGACCTTGATGGGCAGGTTGCAAACCGGATCAAAAAAGCCAAACAACATTATAAAAATTGGGTGATCGGTCATTAATGTTTAAGAGCTCAGAAAGATGGTGAAAAAATGCTCAATGCTATTAAGGGCAAAGACATCTCAAATTTTTGGCAAATTATTAACAACGTTGATCTAACACAAAAAGACATTCAATTTACTCAAATTAGCAAAAGAAGATGGCGTGAGAATTTTCTGAAAATATATGACTGTAACAACAAAATGTATACAAATGATACTAACGAAGTTTGTAATTGGTATTTAGATATTTCCATTATAAACATCACACACTTTATAGTAAAATCCAAAAACTAAGGAGCGCCCGGACCCAATAATTTATCGAATTTAATAATGAAATCTGACATTAGTTTATGGTCTAAGATCCTGAATGTCTTATACACGGACATTTTGATGACCAAAAGTATACCTGAGTCGTGGAAACTGGCTTTAATTAATCCTGTTTATAAAAAGGGCTTGAGGCTCTCATCTGACAGCTACAGACCAATTGCCATTACTAACCCAGAATCGAAAATTTTTGCATCCATTGTTTTAGAAGAAGTACATGAATGGATTAAGTCTAACAATATCCTAGACACTAAACAGATTGGCTTAAAAAAGGCATAGGCACCGACTGTGTAGGTTTGATCATGAGAAGCATGCTTTCTAAGGCGTTAAAGAAAAATGGAAACCCGATTTTTGGAGCTGCCATGGATCTAAGCAAGGCTTTTGACCTTGTTCATAGGCCGACTCTATGGTCAAAATTGAAAGATCTGAAGATGCCTAAACACCTATTGCAAATTATTATTGAATTATATTCAGAGAAAAAAATAAAAGTAAGGCTGAAGGTCAACTGACATCTGAGATCTGTATCCAAAACGGTTTGCGACAAGGATGCTTGCTAGCAGCAACACTATTTAATCTTTATGTCTGTGATGCTGATAAAGCACTAAATAATAAAGGTTTGATCGCACCAAAGCTTGGAATGATGTCATTTGAATGGCTAGCTTACGCCGATGATTTTTTTATTCGACTGTACCAAAGTCGTCCTTCAAAGGATGATCAATGCTTTTGTTAAGTTTGTATCTGATTTGCACCTAAGAATTAATGCTGCCAAGACTACCATCATATGCCTAGGCAAAACCAAAAAGAAATGGCTAAATTTCACATGGAAAGTTGAAGGAAAATGTATACTCTGTCATAGTGGTTTCAAATATCTTGTTACTCAGTAGCAAAACTGCTGTAAAAACTGCTGGAAAGAAGAAGCGCTTACCGTACTTCACTGAACCGGCATAGCGAACGGGCAACAACCACAGCAGCCTCGCCGCGCTTCCTGGAGGAGACGGGGCTCCCTGGCTACACACGACACGTGACTCCATCACGTGATCTCGGGCGCCTTCAAAGCCCGGAGGCTACCACCCTTGTGGCGTTAAGCCCGAGAGGAGTAAAGCCCAGGGACTGTTGAGCGACTGTTTGGTGCACTGTGGCAGCACCAGAAAGGCAAAGAACACGTGTCGTCCCCATTCTATCGTATTAACCCCGCAGTCACCCTCTCACCACACTCATCACACATATGCCTCCTCCATCACCCACGGAGGGCGACATTAGCCGCCGGCTGCGCAGTAGCAGCAAAACAGACCAAGAGAACCTGCAAGATCGCCCTGCCAGCACTAAAACAACTGACAGGCAACGGAAGGGCGAGGCATGTCCGTCAATAACACCTACTACTCCTAAAAAACGTGATTTTGACCCCGGTCATGGAAACTTGAAGTCCACCACACAAGCAGGAGTGTGGGAAAGTCTCGCCACTACAACTGGAAATTCGCACAGTCACCCCAGCCAAACAGCAAGAATGGAGCGTCACTAGCCGCCCAGTCTGATTACCGTCTCGACGAGCGACTCCTTGCCGGTGACCATTGGAAGGTGGGCACGGCAGGGTACTGCAGAGCATGACTTGTCAAACACGAACCAACTGCAATCCACTCAACCCACCAATGAAAAAAGTGACCTGGAGGCCTCACATACCTCGCCATGTCAGCTTCAATCAGCACCCCAGAAACTCGGGGAAAACTCAGATCGGGCAACCATGCCGGTCAGCAGTGCGACGCGCGCTGAGGCGGCCGCAGCGCAAGAATACTCATGCGACACAGCCATCAAGGTTCAGGCTCAGGTCCATCAGAGTCGAGCCTATCAGACGAACCCTGAAAAGAGATTTCACTTCAGGAAGGCCCAGCTAACCACGAGGCAAAGTACCCAAACTTCCTCACGGGACACGGAATCCGAAGACAATGTATTCACGAATAAAGGACTGGAGGGGTACTCACCATCAGAAACAACCAGCACCACGGTACCTGAGCAGGCCCGAAATCAATCAGTAGTAACTCAGTCCGTGGGGTCCACAGGTTCCCCACAAGGGAACGAATCCCCAGTCCAGGATCTAGACCGACAACTGAGACCTCAACCATCAAAATCAGCAGAAGGCACGCCGTTGGTGCTGGCTGAAACACAGCTGAGCGACAACGGTCAACACGGCAGAGTCTCAACAAACTCACCCCAGAGAGAAAAGACTGCACGCAAAAATGAAAACCCTAATCTGAATGTAATAAGGGAGAAAAAAACGATATCAAAGACCCTGAAAAAAAAAGTCACCTCTAAACCATTAGGAGGGTACAAAGGTAACCCGACCCTGACAAACCTAAGCAGCCTAAAGAAATACTTTTTAAAGCAGCATAAATGAAAGATTAGCCAAGAGTCTGAGCTATCAGACGCCGAAATCCTAGAGGCTATCCAAGACAAATCTCCACTGAGTAAAGCCAGAAAAACGGACACAAATCTCCAAGGACGGATTCAGACGGCACACACTCTCACCGACCATGAGTCCACGCAACCGGGAGACTTGAATCAAAGGAGACCAGTGCCGCCTGAACTGTCTCAGCAAGAAGAAAGAGAAGAAGACCCGAACAAAAAGAAGTCAGACGAAACAAACAAGCTCTCCGAAGTCTCCGTTAGTCTACCAAAGCTGCCACACGCAAAATTGCAAACTCCTGTGCCCACCTTAGAGGGACCAAAGCAGACCCACAATTCCTGCCCCAGCCAACAACGAGAAAATCATGTGGGGAACAAGCCGCATACTCTGGGAAACCTGACCCAATCGTCGGAAAATCCATCTCAGCCTCCCCAAACGAACATATCAACTGCAGAAAGAAGACTCTCAGAAAGATTCGCGCCACTCAACGCCGCTAAAGACTCAAATACCCCGCAGAAAAGCAGACGCCCTGGGAACACATCAAACATGTCAGAAAACGACTCTCCCTCGACAAAGAAAAAAGATCTTCTGTCAGTGATGTCTGCATTTTCAATAGTGCTAAACCCTTTCACAAAGCTGTACGAATCAATACAAGAGGCCTTGAAAGATAATACAGCAATGATTAGTGAACTAAAGGACAAGCTAATTTACGTGGAAGGCTATCTCACAGCAATGGAAAGAACGTCGAACTCCACACACTCAAAGTGGGAGGAAAAAATAGACATTGTGATGTCAGAATTACTAAAGAGGATACTAAGCATAAAAATGTGGAATTACCAACCAAAACCACACAGTCCACACAGACCGAGAAGAATAAAGAAGTCGCCCCAATCTTCACAAAAATTCCTCCAAAACATAAAACCGACGAGATTACACCAGCACTACTGTCCCCCCCAAAATCCACAGCCAGGGGCAAAGTCAAAGAAAAGACCAAAAACGGCAGCAAAACCTCTGTGTGGCTGCGCCCAAGGGAATCCCCTCAAAAAACCCTTCAAAATCGAAATTGTATTGGGGAAATATAGACGGGAGTTAACCAAGGGGAAGCGACAACAAACTCCTCACTCTCAAACTTGAAGCAGTCGAACGCAACAGACACAACCAGAATAAGTGCAGACTCAACTTCATCCTCAGACTTGTCAAACATATCGCTGTACCCTGACGAAAGGGAACTAGATTCCCCACCGCCGTCAAACTGCGACGACGCTTCAAAACAAATGCAAACATACCCCTCAACTAAAGATGAACCTATCCTAGAATATAAGAAAAAAAATCACCCCGAGGTATCAAGGGACCCGCCCAGACAACGATCTCGCTCAAACTCTCCATCTACTGCCTTAGAAGCCCTGAAAAACTTAAAGGAGACTCATGAATATGTTGGACATGAGCCTCACAGAGACCGAGATCAGAAACACTATAAACCGAACTATCCTGCTAGAGTTCAGTCATTGAAGGACCAAAGAGAAAAAACGGACACTGCCTCAGACAAAGACAAGATCCCTGAAGAGGGTAAAATCTTCAAGCTAGAACAAATATCATCTAAAGATTCTTACCTGGTCCTAAACCGCAGAACAGTCTTAAAAAGACTGGGGAAAATAGGAACACTCTGCCACCTAAGAACGGAAGACTTCACACTGGTCGAACCCTATCACCGGGAACATAAAGCAAAAGCTTACCTCCATTTAAGAAGAAAAACATCATTGGAGTTAACTCCTGACGTGCACAAGAACCTCCAAAAAATGGGCCTAAAAATCCATTGCCTTCAGGAACAATCGAAGGAAAACATCAAGGCGACAAAAGAAAAAACTGAAGATCCAAATCGAGACAGGGAGCGACACAGAGGAAACTACGCACAGAGGCTTCCGAGAAAACAAAATGCGGCACACGGCGACGAAAGGTGGTGGCGGAGAAACCAAACTACCCTACCAACTACGATCCGAATTAACAACTACGACGCTTCAAAAACACAAAGTCACCACGAGAAAAGACAAACAAGACAATCTAGAACGGAACTCACAAAGGAGAGTAGACCACTAAGAGAAACAAACGTACCACCAGCACGCAACCCATGGAAATGGATTTCGGAAACCTTTGCGCAAACTCACAAGAAATAGCAACAAAATCAAGGACCACACTCGACGGAGAAACAATGCATCGGTCCTTTAAACCCTCTACAAAAACGCTCCCTAAACATGGCTTCGTGGAATACGAGAGTACATCAACATCTCACAACGCCTAGTGACACAAATTTAGGTATGTTCGAACTGATCTGCCTTCAAGAAACATGGTTGGTTCACAAACCAGCCATGGACGGATACGTAACAGAGGCCTCGCCCGCCTGCAAATCCATCCTAGGACGCCCCTCCGGAGGCATACTAACAGCTATCCGGATTGGCTCAGGGATTACTCCAAAAGGGAAAATAGCAGAGGGTTATGGAATGCTGACGACGTTGGCTACATGATGCCATCAAGACTTAACGAGAGGTGCTTGGACAAACTCGGAGTTAGGCATAATAAACCTCTACTGGAACCCGGCGAAAACCAGCACTATAGAATTCTGCACCATGGTCGCCAACCAAATTGATGACCTAACGGTGGAGCGGAAAGTACCCAACATCATCATCTGCGGTGATCTGAACTCTAAATTTGAGGGGAGAGTGAAAAATAAACAAAGCCCGAACTCAACGATGGACGAAAGAGGTCGAGCCTGGTCCCTCCTAATGAAATCAAGGAACTTCCACAATGTATCATCACTCCAAGATCGAGAATCACAAATCCCTACGTGGGAAAGACTGAACTCGACCGCCACGCTGGATTACATATTCATCACGGAAGGGCTGATAGCTTATTTCACCGACTTCATGGTGGTAAAAACGCAGGAAAGTGACCACAACCTTCTAAAAATGTCATGGAACGGAACAGCTCCATCAAGACCCTTCTACCCTGCAGTGGTGGAAGCTAACCCACAACAAAACAGGTTTTGCTTAACCCCCGACAATGTAAAAACATTTTTTTCTAACATTGCGAGGAAAACCGTCCAAATAACAAAGAGCAAAAGCGACAGACGACCAGAATACGTGTCGCTTTTGGCCCCACACAAAACGAAATTTGCGGGAACAAAAACAGGGAAACCGATGCATATGCATTCTTTCGACACAGAAGTGGCAACAAAAAGAAAAAATCTTAACAAACTGAAAAAAACGGCCATAAGAGCTGACTCGCCGGAAACATGGTTTAATTACCAGGCAGAACAAAAGTCCTACAAATCATGGCTAAAACAGCACCGGTTGCTCATGTACCAAAACGACGCTGAAGAAATGCTCCACACTTGTGCCACAAGGAACACTCGAGACTTTTGGTCACTACTGAAATCAATTAACGGGCAGAAGGCAAACGTGCTGGCAAACTGTGTCCCAGAGTCAAAGTGGATTCAGCACTTCACAGAGTTATACCGCTGCCCCACCTCCCCGTCATTACATCTTCCCGTCCTCTCAGATTCCCCATGGATCACTCTTTCATCGGTCGAGGACATCACAGAAGCGATCAACACACTCAAATCTTCAAGGGCTCCAGGACCAGATGGCTTGACTAACACTGACCTTAAGGCACACCCACTACTATGGGCGCAAGCAATTGGTTAAATATTCACTCAAATTCAGAAAACAAAAGAAATTCCCAAAACCTGGACAGAGGCTGTACTGGTGCCCATCTATAAGAAAGGAAACAGAGACACCCCCGCCAATTACAGACCTATTGTCTTACTGGATGTCATAGGGAAGATTTTCGCAGCACTACTCCTCCGCCACTTCAAAGTCTGGGCCAGTGCCTCCCCGGCAGCCGATATGTTTCAAACAGGATTCCAGAAGGGAGCAGGAACGTTAATCAACCTAGTGTTTCTGAACATACTTAAAGCAAACACAAAGAGGGGCACGGGAAAGGTCCACATGGCAATGGTGGACTTGTCCCAGGCCTTTGATCTGGTAGATCGAGAAAGACTGTGGACCAAGTTAGCCACCTGGAAATGTCCTGACTCGATTCTCGCACCAGTAATGGCACTCCATGAAACCACCTCACTCAGAGTCCGCCTAAACCAACAAGGCACACTCTCAGAGCAAATCTTTACAAAACGGGGAGTAAAACAGGGCTGCCCGTTAGCCCCAGCTCTGTTCATCTCGTTTATTGGAGACTTCCAAGACTCAGCGAAATCAGTAAGATCCTTCCCACCGCGAGTGGGTATCTCTAAAGTCTCAAGACTGTGGTACGCCGACGACTTAATTCTGATTGACCAGACGGCAGTGGGCCTTCAGAGACAGCTAACAAACTTGGCCAAATACATGGAAGACAATAATCTGCAAATAAATAAAAACAAAACTAAAATCCTGTCCTTTTCAAAAGGCAAAAAAAAGACAAAGAAGCGTCCGGTATGGTTTCTCGATGAAGAAAAAATCGAAGGAGTAGACGAGTTTAAGTACCTGGGTATCCAACTAGACAACACTTTGAACGACACTTCACTCCAAGCCTCGTTATGGTCAAAAATCAAGAACCTGACAGCCCAATCTCGAGCTGTCGACAGAAAATTCGGCAAGTTTTCTTGGACCCCGGTACTGCAATTCTACAAAACAAAGGTAGTACCGGCCATAACATATGGCATGGCAGCCAACTTAACTCTACCTGCTGAATTTTGGCTGAGACTGGAAGGATTTCTATGGAAATCGGTTTTGGGGGATCCTACTTCAGCCCCCATGCCAGCCATTCGGCGCGACCTTGGCCTTCCTTCACTAGCCTCAGTTGTTATGCAAAGTGCGATTCTACTTTACAGGAAAATACGGACCCCTGACTCTCTGCCGATTTTTCGGATATTAGAAAACGAACTGGAAAACGGGAAGTGCACACCATTCACCAACTGGGCGAAGAAAATTGGAAAAAAAATTAGAAGAAGTCCACTGCACGGACGACCTCCTCATCTCTAATCCTGGGCGTGTGAAGCAAAAACTTTTAGAACAAGACTGGATACGTACTAACGAGAAAATCCTAACGTACACATCCCTAAAAGACCTGCCACCTACCTACCTACTTACAATCGTCCAAAGGTTCCGCTGAAATATTGCGAAAAAATTCCCGAAAAAAGGCTGAGAAAAACTCTTCTACGGGCCCGCCTGAATCTTCTGCATAAGAGAGAAATTTTGGCCAAAAGAGCGCTGGCAAATTCTCCTCACTGCCGGGTCTGTGGTCTAGTTGACCAAATAGAATCTGTACGTCATCTAGTCACCTCATGTCCTGGATTGGCGCACGAAAGAAGGGCTTACTTGACACAACTCATCACGTGCCCGCTCACACTCGACAAAGAGACAATATGGTTTTGGTTAATTGCAGGCGATTCCACTAGATGGTCCAGAGCGGCAGCTAAATTTCTCGAAGTAGCTCTGGCAAAAGCTAGTGACATTACTTCATCGCCTGCAACAGCAGCAAGAGACCTTCAAGGAAATTCGAGAGTGGTGTTGTGAGTTCTGGGTCAAATTTCTTAGAAGTGGCACAAACAGTTCACCACAGCACAGATTTGTAAAAAACCTTAAACAGGTTAATAAAAAAAAAAAAAATATCTTGGATATTTCTGTCAGGGATCTGGCTCTCCGTTATTATAAAAAAGCAATTAAGAACAAAAGCCGAAAGTATTTTACACCAAATGCGTAAACTTGAAACCAAATACTGTAGATACACCCTGGTAGCTCTCAAAAACATTTATAATATGAAAGGAATTCCACGCCTTATGTATGGGATGGAATTTCAGGATTTAGAGGATTCTGATTATTTGAAACACTTGGAGAGTCTTATATGGAAAGGGATACTCTTCTTTTTACCAAAATGTGTGTCAATCAAGGCAATCAGGTACGAGTTAGGCCTGCAATCGTGAAAATCGATTATAAAGTGGATGTCTATGGAGAAAATGCTTAACTAATCCACCTGATATGTTATACACAATTGTTGGAAATGATAGTAACAACACATATCGTAAGCAACAAAATGAAATAATGGAAAAGTACCTTTGTGAACTGGGCCTATCTCTAGATACACTTATTTTGAATCCCTTGAAGGTGAAAAAATTATTAAAGCATACTATTGGCAACAGACGGTACTGTCGGTTATGCTATCAAAAGTATCAAATCAAATGTATTCGTTTTGGAAATGTTATCCCACACTTGAAGTCTATTTGGAGAAATATCCTTCCTGTGAATTACGAAATGTTTTTATGAGATTCAGATTTGATGTTTTAAAAATGAATGATATCCTTAAAAGTTGGAAGCTGTCTGATGAAAAATGGGGATGGTGTCATCATTTGTTACTAATCTGTCCAGCCTTACTGAACCTACGCATTAGATATTTTGAGCAATTTGTTGATTATTTACATTGTGTCAACAGAGAGCTGTTGTGTTTTCAGATGCGACACGGTAATACAAACGCCCTAAAGATAAGAGTCAACGCATTTCTAAGAAACATCTGCAATCTAACATAATGTCTGTGTCCAATTGCTGGTATAATGACAATACTGATTAAAGATGTCCTGAATGTTAGGAATTGATTTATATCTAATTTAAGGTAAAAATGACTTTTAAACTTCAAAGAATACTATGGTTTTAGCTTACTGTTGAGATATTTAATTAGCCTAAAGAGTTACAGAATGTCAATGATGAATTATGGATAATATGTTTCTGTCTTTTAAACTGTAATTTTGTAATTTTGATGGAAAATGTTTGTTCTTTTTTGTAAAGGTTTAAAAATAAACCAAAACAATAATAAATGAATAAATAAAAAAATAAATGGGTTTTGTACCATGTGCAGTGTAGGCTGTCAAGCAAGGAGGCTGTAACAAGTGCGCTGTTTGTGCGTCTCCTGCTGTACTGCTTACTTCCGGAGCATGGTGTGGTCCATGTCCTGCCATCACTGCAATGATCGTGGGCCTGCACTGTAGCAGGAATTCCTGCGCAGCTCTGCGGTGTGGTAGGTGCACATAGAGAGACACTGTAAACACTGAATGTTACATGGGATTATTATTGTAACCACTGACAATTATATAACCTTATGGCATGGGTGATCTCCTTGTGCGATTGCTGAATTGAGAATTGTGGTGACAAGACAGGTATGTCTAAGGGGGTGCTGAATGCTCCTGGCAGGGGCTCAGAAACCTACCAGCCCTCCCTATCGCCTTCCAACCTGGGAGCTCTCTCCATCACCTTCTGGTTCTTGTTTGTTCAGGCAATGTCTGTGGGTCTCCCTGATTTTTTTGTGGTGGTGTGATAGATGGGTCTAGCGTGGTGATGAGGATCTTCTCAAGTAATCGCTGTGGGCCGAGGGTGTGTGTCTAGGTTTTCCTTCTCCTCCTTGGAGTATGATGATGTGCAGGAAAGGGTATCTTTTGTGGGAGGAAAAAGAGGACGGGCCATATTTAATTCATGTATCTGATGAAAAGCTCCTCCTCTTCAGCTCGGATTTGTGCTTCCAGGAACAGTGGTACTTTGATCCTGAATGCAAAGCTCTTCCTTTGATCCCTTGGTATAACGGTGGCACAGGAAGGGGCGGGGCAGTTAGTCTACGTTGAGGACAATCTTATGGAATCTTGGTGGTCCTACAACCCAACACTTTCTTATCACAAACACCATCAGCAACCATGAGTCTTGCCTTGTTTGCTTCCACTCCTATTAGTGATGCACTGACAAAGTGGATCAGTCGCAGCTGGTACATGTTCCACTGCAAACAAGGAAGTGCAGACAACATTGCCTTCCTTCAAGCAGAGACCCAGCAACTTATATGTCCCCAAACCATCCCAACTTGGAGCCCAAGCCTATTAATGGATACTACATATTAGTTAGCTTGATTTAGTGTCATATATTTATGGAGGGCAACATGTTCCCAGAAATAATGTTGGCACCGCATGGGAATTATACAGCCTGCCAAAGTATCTCTAACTCAGAAGTCTTTTTCATGGAAGGCTGGCTTTTGTATGTGCACACACAAGAAGAATCATATATATATATAATTAGGCACCACCTTGAATTTGCATACATCAGCATGATGAGCAGCATGGTTTGCAATGTCAGAGCATGCAGCCGCAGAAGAACAGTTGTTACGACCCATTATGGACTTCAAACACATTGATACCCATCTATGGCAGCTGGGTCCAAGAAATCGAAATCTGGAATATTTCCCTGCTTTCTGGAGATCAGGATGGATCTTCTTGATGAGCACTGCTGCAAGAGGCCTCAATGAGCAAAGTGAGTTGCACACCGTAATTATTCAGGAATCTCTCTGTGACCCGCCAGATTTCTATTAAATTGGTTACAAGCTACTGTTCATGACTAGTCAGCCTCATGCCCAGTTCATTACATTTGCTGCAAATGATAAGAGCTTTTATCCATTAGAGAGGGGCTGGAAAGTTTCCTTGAAGGAAGCTTTCCTGATTGACAAGCTTCATTTGTTGTCCTAAACTGAGTGTGCTGGCATGTGCATTGTTGGTGAGTATATATGAACTCAGAAGTGTGGGGTGTGTTGCCTACTCTTGGATGTGCTCTTTCTTAGCAATGCTTGCGGATCGGAGATGTGTCTGTGAGTGATGATGTGTCTGCATCAGTGTAAAGGGTAAATGCGCAGTATCTGCCAAATTGAGTAGAGTGTTTGTGAGTGTTCATGTGGCGAGAGTAACCCACAGACTAGTCTGAGCAAAACTGTGAAAGGGATATTTGTGCAGCATGTCCGAATGAGCCCATGTTTCCGGAACACTGAATTCCAAAACTGGGCTTTCTCTTTACAAAGTAATGCGTTGTGGTAGTTGTAGTGTTTGCGCACTCCATTTCAACAAATTGGACTTAAGCACCGGATAGAAATCATCAAACCAGTTGTCATGCCAACCACAAAGACTGCTTCTTCTAACCTCTTTTTTATTGTAGCAATTGTTTTGGTGTTATTTGGTGGCTTACACCACCAAAAAGTGCCAAAAATGAAAAGCCCTAGCTTTCAGTGTCATGGAGTCCTCTGGTTTCCGGAGATTTGTGTGTCAGGGATACTGCAGAGGTGCTTGTGATGTTTCAGTGGGTGGCAATGTGTATCTGTGTGTGATGATTTGGTGAGATGGTGTAGTTTTACGGGCAGAATTATGTTTGTTTTTGTGCATTAATTTGTGTTTGTGGATGTGCATAGGATAGGAAACTTACACCTAACGTGGCTCTGGCTGTGTAGCACTCAAGATTCATAACACTTCATCTGTGGCTCACCCATGAGCTTGGACTCCCCAGTACGTAGCCCCTCGGTCTTCTTCCTTGCTGCACTTGCACGTTCTGAATACTCAGAAGGCATAGTAGGGTTGTCCATTTTCCTTTTTCCTCCCACTGCTCTTAAATATTGTGTTTTGTAATGTGTTTCACTCCCTTGTTCCCTCCCTTCGTCCTGTGGGGGCTTTGAAACAGTATTTTACTTTCTGTATAAGCGCCAAACAAGCAATAAATACATAAAATAAGCAAGCTGCTTATGTATGCAGCATAGGGAGAGAATTCTCGTTTGTTTGTTTGTGTAATGGAGAGAAACAGAAATAGGTTTCTTTTGCCATTTGGGTAAATAGTAAAATAAAGAATGTGAGATAGGAGGTTGGGCACACCATACTGACGGTGCCCACAAGGCTTTCCCAAGTTACGATGGGCATCAGCAGCGACTGGATTTCCCACCGAGGACAACGACACAGGCACACATCAGCCAAGGGCGTGGAGGGCTGGAATGTGGGAGAGGCAGGCAGGGAGGCAGGGACGCAATTGCGACCTCTGACATCTCCCTCGCGACCTCTGTGGTCACCCTGTGGTCACCCTTGCGACCTCTTGAGAAAAAAAAGAATAACTTTATTTTTTTTGTAATGTAAGCCAATGTAAGACAGCACCATGTGGCTCTTTAGTTCTGGAGTGGCTGGCTTTCCTGTTAAAGCCCCTTAAAAAAAGAAGAAAAGGAGTGACACAAGTCTAACACTTTCAGCACTGACCCTAAATAAGAAAGATTAGGAATACCAAATAATGTGTCTTTCTGGAATTCTATACAATAATTGCTAGACTCATTAAAGGTTTATTTCAGGCACACTTCTGGGGGTAAGTCACTGATTTAGTCTGTTCTTAAATGACTCAACTCAGCCTTACATCTGTCTGAGGTTGATAAATGAGTACCAACACAGGTTGGGTGATATTGGATGTATATTTTTTCTATATAAAGCGCTTAAGCATAAGTGCTATATAATAACACATCATTATCATTTGGTCATGGATGTCTGCTTGCATTCACATAATTTGCTGATATGGGCCTATATACACTGATCTTAAGGATACATATGGCGATCCATTCTTGTACGAAATGCACATCACATTATAGCGATATCGTAACCATATTTTTGTAGTGTACAATGTTATGTGATAGCACTTCCTGTTTTATCAACGGGTGAAATGTCGCGCTCCATCACATCCCGCAATATCACTTCAGGGTGGGGTCAAATGACATCCCTTCCTGTGATGTCACCAGGGGTCAAGGGTTGTGTGATGTCACTTCTGCTACACCTGGCATTTTGGTGAAATGACGTCCCTGTGTGCCTTTCTTCATCATTCAGGCATTTTCAGAGTCTGCAGTGAGTTACACCTCCCTAGGATCTCCACGACCGGAGTAACACCCATCCAATGAAGACCACTGTGAAGACCGAAACTGCCGCCTTTCTGAGAGCACTTGGTTTTTTCTTTTCTCTTGGCCTCGACAGCCCGGTGACTCCTTCTTGCAAAGGGGCTCCATCCTTCATGGGTCCCATTGGGTAAAGCCAGGAAATGCTGCTACTTTGTCTCCTAAGTCAGCAAAAGTACTGTGACGAGGAAGTGTGTCTTCCAGCCTAAGGAGTCATTCAGCCGTCCCAGCCTCATCGCCTGTGGCATCTCAGATATATTGGGCTGGTGGAACATGGAAACAAAAGCAGATCATTATTGAACATTCTTGGACTGCAATGTAAAAGACAAGATTGCCCAGGTGGGGGTATCCTCTCACAGTATTACTCTTTGAGTCTCATAAAAGTATACTGCCTATGTTCTGAAACCATCCTGCCTTTCTTCCTTGATCTATGAAAGTACACCTTACTTAAGAATTCACGTGCCTGTTTACTGAATGTGGTAACACACTGGGCCTCATTACGACCCAGGCGCTAATGGGTTAACGGCGCCGTAAAAGGCTGTGGCGCCGTTAACCTATTAGCGCCTAATTACGAGGTCCCTTCGCGGGACCCGACCTTAAAGGCTGGTGTAGACCAGCCGTTAAAGTAGGGACCCGCAAAGGGACCTTGGTGCTAATTACGGTGCCGCAATTTGCGGCACCGTACTTAGCGCCTTCCCCATTCCCATTGAGCCCTATGGGGCAAAAATGGGAATGGGCAAGGGCCATTGAGGAAGGAGGAATTACCGCCCCGCCAATCTTGTAATGGGGTGGTAATTCCCCCTTTCTCCATGGCGGAGTCGGTAACTTACCGGCATGGACCATGGTGCTAAAAGCACCATGGGCTTCCGCCAGGGTCGTTATGAGGCCCATATAGTTTATATCATATTGCAATTAGCTGAAAAGAACTGACAAAGTACAAAGTGTTATTATTTATATGTATATATTTTCTTGAACCTTATTTTATATCAAGAAGTTGTGTTATCACCTAACATAGTGTGCAGACATTCCTTTGTGGGGGCTTTGGGGAATCACTGTACTTAAGAACCAGCCTCCATCACCCCTTGAGAGCTCAAGCCTTGGTTGCTCATCCAAGCTACCAAATAGAGAATCTGAGCTGCAGCGATATGTGCCTCTGTCCCAACCATATAGAGGGCAGAAGTACATAGAGCCCCCTCCAGTCTTTACAATTACATTTAAATAGTGTAGTAAACCAGCAATGTGTTTTCTAAACTGTAAGTCATTGCACATCAATTACACTGTATTTATAGGATTTTGTATGTTAGAAAGTTCCATTCAGCAATTTGTGGCTGATAGGAAGTCAAGTTGTTTTGAGATTTTTCCATGGCTGTGAATATTGCCTCTTAGGGGACAGTTGATTGACTCTTTGAAGTAAAGTAAGGGTGTCAGCATGGTAATTTGTTTCAACAGTAGAGCTCAGTGGTTAAATATGGACCAATAGCAATATTAGTAATATATTTTAGAATGTATCTCAGAGAACTGTCATGGACATGGCATTTCTTTTTACCCTTACAAATGTCTGCTTTGTGGCTGTGGCTTAGCGACAACAGAAATGGCTGCTTAGCTGCATTACTCCTGCTCCCTTAGTGATAAAAGGTGCAGAAGTAGCAGAGTTATGACTTTGTGAACTTGGGAAATTGAGGTTCGAACGAAGAGAGGCTTCAACTTCTTCTTTCCCAGAGGGGTTTCGGATTATTGGAGGAGAATTGTGGGTGATACTGAGGCAGCCAGAGTGAACTTCGCTGACTGCTTGGAAAGAGCTGGAGGAGCTGAGATATGGAGACTGCGACTGGGTACAGCAGACTAGAGGCAGCGACGATGAGGAGGGTCTTGGGTTGCCTGAGAAACAGCCCTTAGCTTCCTGAGCTGTGAGCATAGGAAGGCACTTTTTGATAGAAAGACCAGCAGCAATTACATGAAGTGAGCAGGGATTATAGGACGCACTAAACATAACGTTTAATGCTCTCCTTGACGTATGGCGCTCTGGCAACATAATACAGTTTTGAAAGTGATGTGTGAAAAGAAACAAACAAACGAACTATAAGGAGGAACTTATAAGGTACTGTATTCTACTATTGTGGCTGTTTTTTTACTATGAGTAATAAACATTTCAAATCAATGGTCAGCGTGTGAATGTATAACAAGTGTTTGAAATTCATTGAAAGAATCAATCAATTATACTGCATGCCAACCTTCAATAGTAGTAAAAAAAGAACGTTATTTCGGCATAATGCAATAAAAGCATAAATATCATAAATCAACACAACTATCAATAATTGAATACAGGATAAGAACAATTAAAACACGAGTATAAACTAGTTCACACATGACAAATCACTTACAGAGTGTATTTCTTTCTCAAGCACCAAGCATTTTTCAAAAATTGTGCTTGAGATTGGAGCTCTGTGTTATTTTGGGTGCTTAGAAGAAATGTCAGAGTGTCTTTAGATCCTCTTAGATTATATGTTTTATAGTCAGGGACAAGCCACTTATAGCACAGGTTCCTATACAAGGGGCATATAAACAAAAAGTGTGCAAGATTTTCATCTCCTGTCCCGCAGATTTTACAGATAGACAAATCACCTCTGCCCCAGGAACTTACAACTGACGCAAGTGGAAGTGTCCCTACCCTCAACTTTCAATATAAAGTACGTGGCTCCTTATCATCAATACAGGATAGGTATTTGTCTTGGCCAAACAAGTGTTTCAGCTCAAGGTATTCCACTTGTATACCTACTGAGCCAATCTCAAAGTTTTCCCTATAATACTGGTCCTTCTAGCTTTTCTTAATACAGTTTTTCTCTACCATATGTTCTTGGACTTTGGGGGAAAACATTGAAGAAAGACCACATTTTCCACTGAAATGAGGTGCATAGTTTAGCCATGGAAGTGCTCTATCCCTTCTTGCGCAAGTACATCATAAAGAGCTTCTTTATAGGTTCCAAGTGTTGGGGAAGTAAAACGTTTATAACAATACACTCAGGGGCTCAGCTTAGCATCAAAGGCGAGTCCATCCACCCCTAGCTGTAATTTTAGGGGTCAACATGGAGCACTCATTGGTAGGGACAGGAGTTCTTTCAACATAACTGTTAGAATGGATTTCCGAACTCTGCTCTGGTGAACAGATGTTCAGGAGGCCACCCTAGTTTAGTGAAACAGGGAACACTTCTGCGAAGTTAGTCAGGACAATTCAAGGTAGCTTGGAAAGCAGTCAAGGCTAAGTCTCAGGTGTAGTGGGGGTGATCTGAGGTCTTGGATGAGCACACACTTTAGGACACAAGAATGACTCTTAGACAGTAGCATATCAAAAATACATAATTTTTATTAACAAACACAAGTGAATCATGAAGAACACAGTAATACTACTACTTAAACACACACACTATGTAAAATATATATACAGTTACTTTACATTCAATGCAGTCAAGTGCAGATTCCCACCAAAACCTGTAAGGAGGGAAAACACACACACTTTATCACAATGGCCAACTCCAGAAATGGATATCCTAATTTAAGAAGCCCAGCCCTATGAAAGGTGGAGCCTTGTGTTCAATATATAGTTTGTGCGTAAAAGCGCTCGCTGATGCGTAAAGCTTGCAAAGGACAAACTTCAATGGGAAGGAACAGTTAGAAGAGGACACTGCAGTGTGAGGAATTCTGTTCTAAGAGGCAGAAGTGGGTTTGCTACAGAGAACAAAGCTGTGCCCAACTTTCAGACGACTATAGGGAGCAGGAGCCACCCAAGTAAAGGCAAGGACCACAAGGGATCCTTTGTGCATAAAAACAGTATCGAGCCTCTGGTAAGTGGTATGATTACTCACTGCCCTTAGCTCACTCCGAGTTCAAACTTGGCAGGTTTAAAGAAGGTTGCTTGAACTACAGAATCCCCTCCTTGGTTATACTTCAAAGTGCACAGGCGCTGCAGGTGCGGATGCGGGTCAGATTTACATCAGGAGCTGGATCTCTCGTCAAAAATGCAGGACAAAGAAAGCACCAATACAGCAGGTCTCAGGACACTCGAAGAAGGGCTGGGAAGTTACCAGCAGCCACTGCCACTGTCGCACAGGGACACAGGAGCACCCAATTCTTGCAGACTGACACACGTTTATCTCTCACGGGCCAAAACAGTTGGGACAATGTTAGATGGCAAGAAGGTGCTTTGCAATGTGAACTAGGATTTTCCCAAAGCTCGAGCCAAAACTCAATGTAGCAGCGCTCCAGCATGGGTGCCAAGGCACAAGCTGGTCAGTCCACTGGAGGGCATAGGGACACTTCTGAGAAGGCTCATTTGCAGGGCACTGAGGAGACATTGAGAGTGATTGGTCCCACTACTCAAAAGGGTTGAAGCACCTTTGAAGGTCTTTGGAGATCAAGCGCAAAGCAGGGCTCTACTGGGACAAAAGCAGGCTTAGGGTGCTAAAACTTCTCTGAGTGGTTCTGGACTGTCCTTGGATCTCCTTCTCTTCTCAGGATACTTGGCACCATGTTGAGGTTGATTCGAAACTCATGGTGATCTGCGTACATGCACTCAGAGCCCCTCCTCATATCCTAAAGTCCAGTAAGTGCTTGCACCCAGCTCGCCAATGAGGAGATCTGCCCCACTCATGCATGCCAGCAGTGGTCCAATCAGGGTCCACTGTAGCTCTCATGCTCTCATGCATACCAGACATCCTGGCACCAGTAGTGTGGATTGGGACCAGACAGTCCCAGCCCACTTCCTGGATACCCACATACGTGACATGCATTAGCCTGCAAAAAGTACCGGATTTCGTGGGGGAATGCATGCCCAAAAAGGACTCCTCTGGTCACAAAGAGCAAGGGGAAGGCCAACGGACAAAATGACCAAAGGATAAGACAAAAGACCTCGTGGCATGGCCATGGCGGACACTATCCACAGTCATGAGCCACACGTGGTAAGCGCAGTATTGCTCAGTAAAAGTTAATACAAATACATGAAAACGCTTCCAGTGCCACCAGTCTACTCCAATGCACATTGTCCAGTTACCAAAAAAATCCTTAAGGGATGTGTAAGACCTGAAAATGCAAGGACCCCAGTGCACAGTACTGTAATGTACTTTGAGCACTGAAATACAGTTGCCAAAATTGGCAACAAAGTCATAAAACTAAGGAAAACAATGTTTCCCAGTATTGACTGTCAGAAGAACAAGTCAGTTTCCCCAGAATGATGAGCAAAAGCCCAGTGTAGTGCAGATGAAGGCAGTGCTCCACTGGTAAAAAATCAGGACAGGAGGCTGAAACACAAGCAAAAAGTTGGGGGTCCACAAATATAGAGGTAAAATTACATTATGTCAAATTTGACCGAACAATAACCATTTCCTTCTGTTCCATCTTTCCCAGATCAAAGTGGCCCCATATTTCTTGCCCATACAGAGCAGACAAATTAGCAAAGGACCACCCAACCTCCAGTGCTTGAGGCACTGCATTCCCGCCATAATAATGCATAAAGCTTCACACTTCTGCCCCTTGTCTTGAATAGTTAGGTAGAGACGTGTCAACATGTTTCCCCCATTTACCTCTTTAATCAAGAAGAACCCCCAAATAATCATAAAAATTCAAATCTCTCGAGGACACCGGCTCCTAAAAGAATTGGACGGAAGGGCTTCCCACGCTTATTTGACCAGAGCATAACCTTTGTTTTAGATACAATAATTCCAAGTTCTAGCCTTTCCGATATTTGGTCAGACAAGTTCAACTCCTTCTCGATACCTACTCTTGTCTTGCTAATCAGAACTGTATCATCAGCATACAAGAGAATTCCCATTTTCATCCCTCTGAGCATTGGGGCATCCATTTCACATCTCTTCAGCTATTTGATTTATATATAAACTGAAGAGTGTGAGGGTGATGACACAGCCATGCTTGACACCCTTAGAGACTGGGAAAGGTTTGGTCAGACCTTCACCTACCGGAGTACACACGGGCGCATATGTGCCTACATGCAAACAACGTATGACTGCTAAAAGATTAATAGGTACTCCTAATTGAAACAAATACAGCCATAACGTTGTTCTGGGGATTGAATCAAAGGCTGCTTGCAAGTCGGTAAGTACTAGAAAATGTTTTTGATTTTTAAGACTCCCGTATTTATCACAGAGTAGCAATAGCCTAAAAACCTGATACACAGGACCTATGCCCTGTCTGAAGCTTGCCTGAAAGTCGGAAAGTACATTATTTTGGGACATCCAAATTTCTAACCGTTTTAATAGGATTAGAAACTACGTCAATAAAGGATATTGGTCTATAATTTTGGGGGTCACCCTTGTCCCCTTTTTTTTTAAAAAGGGACTATGATTGTACCTCGCCAAGACTCAGGGACAAGATAAGGACCCGTGATATTTAAGAATACATGTTGTAGAATAGGACCCCATATTCCCACTTCCGTACTAAAGAGCTCTCCAGGTATTGCGTCTGGCCTTGGTGCTTTACCCCTCTTCTTCGAAAGAATTGCTTCTTCTACCACCGCTAGAGAGATGTCCAACACATAATGTGTCAAAAACCTCCCATCCTGTGGGTTCAATATTGTCCTGATGCAGTAAACTGAAATGGGAGAACCACATTTCCTTTGGGATATTTGGCAAAACGGCGCAAGTCAGCCGCTCAATGTGCACAGAGACCAACTTCCAGAAAGCTGAATGTGTTGCTTCCCTTTGTAGTCGCTAATTGTAGCTCCTCCCATTTCTTCTTGTGGAACATCTCCCTCTTTTCCACCAGTAGGGTTTTATTTTCTTGTCTGGCTGATCTTAATTTCTCAGTGCTCCTACACTCTTTCAATTTAAAATTGGAAATAATTCATATTTCTTTTGGCGACACTCCTGATCAAACCACCTGGTTTGAGAAGAAGCACTTGTCACCCCTATAGTGCCTGGTTTAGTCAAAATAGGTTACACTCTCTAATCAGCTGCTGCCAACAATCACTAGGTGATAACCCCATCCCTACGGTAAGAGTTTCAAGGAGCAGCAGCCCTAACAGAGAACACAATCTACTAGTATAGTTGTTTTCTACCAATATTTGCCAGTGAATACTGTGCGCTACTCCCATCTTTTATAACTTGTCGGTGATGTCATAGACCGAGTTAGGCATAACGAAAGGGGGTCATGGTCACTTTCAATATGTTCAATAACTTGAAAATTGGCAGCTAGCCCACCACTCTCTACATGTAACAAGATGTAGTCAATATGGGTTTTATCGGTCAGCAAGATATATGTGGGCCTCAGCGGGGTATCACAGGAGAACCTGACATTACTGGCCCTGTACCTCGTAGTCATAATCTCTCAGATAAATTTATCATAGACGGCCGACATGGGAGAGCAGGATCGACTATACGACAGATGGATCCCTATAGTTCATCATAGTCCTTGTATAAAATCGTATACTTTTTGACTATTTGTAGCTGCATATTAAAATCGCCCTCCAACACAATATGTTGAGTGGTACACATATACCTATTTATTTCTAACTCTTCAAAATGAGTTAATAAGACACCCATGGCTTCCTCCAAAGGTCTAGATAAATATTAACAATAACAAGCATATTTTGAGAATCAGCATCAAATTTTAAAATTAAAATATCCGGTGATGCTGACTGAATTCGAGATTTGGCTCCAGTTAATGAATTTTCAAAACATGTCACTAAGCCCCCACTTGGCCTACCTCTTGACGAGTTCTTTGCAAGTTGAGCTCAATGCTTTATAGCCATGAAGCTCCTCCATTTGCAATAGTAGGATCTTCCAAGCTGTGTTATAATAAGGACCTTTATGGAGTTAATATACACTAGATTAATTAGATTAATTAATAATGGCCTCCTCAAAGAGTAATGCCAACAAGGATTCTGCACTGTAATATACTAGTGCACTAAAGATACCAAAAAGTGATTCCCTGCCACCTAAATAAGCATTTGTAGATTTAACAATGCAGTCAATACTAGTGAGTTGAGTGCACTAATACATTTATGGAGGCGACCAGTGTTAAATTGTACCAGTTGGAGGATAGATGAACATCCTTTGAATCTAAGATGGAAGAAGAAGAGAGAAGGATTAGCAATGCTGAGGATCTCTCAAATAAAGTATCTCAGTTGGAAAACACAAATAGACGTAACAATGTATGCACTGTTGGGCTGCCAGAGGAAGTGGAGGGTGAGGACCCGATCCACACCATTGGATCTATGATGACAAAACTAGTGTCCCAGGCAAAATATACAAACCTTAATATTCAACAAACACACAGAATAGGTCCTACAATAGTTTTCTCAAAGAGAAAAGAAAGGCTCAAAACCGCAAATTTTTGCCTTTTTAGCATACACTCGGATTCAGCTTATTCTGAATACATTAAAATTTGTCAAATAGCGGATTTGGAACGTCACAAAATGTACATGACACAGGATTTACTATATGCAACATCTTATGTAGAAAATAATGTTAACATTCTGCCCAGAATTGAAACAACTGAATGCCAGATAGGGTATAGTACATCCAGGTTTTACAGAATGCTGGCTCCAGAATTACCGGATCACTGGGGCTGTAATGCCCCTGCAATTCTGGCAAGTCTGGAGCCGGTAAATCTCCACAAGTCCGGCGGCAGCCTGCTGGTTTTACCGGCACAGCTACCGCTGGACTCGTAATGAGGTATTGATTCTGATTCTAGGAAAGTATTAGGCGTGAATATATGGTTCTATGACCTTAAGGAACTTTTTTGTAGAGATATCCTGTGCTTGTACCTTCGTTTTACAGACTGAATATATGGTTGTTTGTTATAGATGTTAGGTAGTTTAAAAAATATTTCTAGTGTTTTGAGGACAAGATTCATGTTGTTATAGCATAAGTTTTCTAAGATTAAATGGCACTAAATGTACTTCACAGAATGTAAAAAGACTAAATAGTCCCATTTAAAGGCTGAACGTTCTTTCCTGTCTTAATAGATCAAAAACATCTATATATTTTATTCAAGAAACCTATTCGAGAGGTGGCAAACCTGAAAAGGTTTTGGGCAAGAGAAGTCCTATCTAATACAGCAGGTGGATAAGAAATGGTGTGCCAATTCTTTTATGTAAATCTTTAAGTGTTAGTTATTGCATTCATAAACCGACGGCAAGGGGAGATGGGTGTTCATAACAATTTTGGATGATTCAGTGACATATTCTATATCAAATGTTTATGGTCCTAATATGCCATATCATTCCTTTTTGACAAATCCTCCAAAATATTTGTTACAATGTGAGCTCCAAAATGTAATTGTTCGCTGGGATTTTAATGGAATAATGGACCCATATTCAGATAGGAAATCAGAAGTGAATTTTAGAAAGAATAAAACACATAAAGAATTTTTAGGATTTACATTTAGGTACGTGGAACATTTCTCATCCAGCTGATATGGAATATATGTTTCACTCAGTACCACATAATTTGTTCATGTTCGTCAACAGTTGTTTGATCAAAATAAAAATGAAGAAACATCAGTAGTAAATAATTGGAATTGTTACAAAGTGGTTCTCAGAGGTCACATTATTTCATATGTTGCTAAGAAGAAAAGAGAAATGAAAAGGGAGTCTTACTCATTATTAAAACAACCCAAACCTTCGGAAATTGAGTATTACAAGTAATCAAATGCTTTCACTTTTAAATATATTATGGATCTATGGATAAACTTTACAAAATACTTTCAGAATGTTCTAGTGCAGTGATTTTGAAGTACAAGTCTAAGATATATCAATCATCACATAGAACAAGTACATCTCTAGCTTTAAGACAGAGCAAACTAAATACTGATTACTGAAAATGCAAAAGGGGTCAGGGTTTTTTTCACAAAGAT
Organism: Ambystoma mexicanum; assembly: GCF_040938575.1. Classification (NCBI taxonomy): domain Eukaryota; kingdom Metazoa; phylum Chordata; class Amphibia; order Caudata; family Ambystomatidae; genus Ambystoma; species Ambystoma mexicanum. The sequence goes on along the minus strand of NC_090936.1, from coordinate 107,491,657 downwards.
ATTATAAATGTTTTTTCTAAATTCTTGCAAGATATTAATTCTTCTGACTTTTTTCAGAGTAACATTCTCATATATGGATTGTGACTATGGATACTTGGAGAACTCTATTTCTCTGGATGACATTTACAAAGCTATTTGAGATCTCAAGAAAGGTAAACCTCCTGGCCTGGATATTCTTTCTGAATGATTTGTTCTCTTACTTTCAATGAGCAAGCAGAACTGACTGATTTCTTTCTGATGCATTGCTTATTGCATTCCTGAAACCTAATAAAAATCCTGAACAGACCAAGTTCCAATATAAATTCGGATTGTAACATTTTTGCTAAAATATTGGCAAATAGACTAACCAAAATATTGGCAAATAGACTAACTCCACTCGTGTCCAGATTGATCAAAATGGATCAAAATGGATTTGTTAAAGGTCAGATTTCATCATCAAATTCCAGACTTTTTTGATTTATTATATATTACAATCAAATCTAAAGATAGTTTGCGACCATAGCTCTTGATGCACAAACACATTTGACAGTTGAATGGGATTATGTCTTTGAATCCTTGAAGTGGCATGGTCTTGGATCGTTGTTTATTTCATTAGGCAAATTATTTAATACTAATCAGAAACTTCAATTTTGTTAATGTTGAAATTACTTATTTTTTCATTTATTTAGAGGAAGTAGACACTTTTAAAAATTAATTAGACAAAATGAGAAGATATAGGGTATTCAAATTTAAATTTAGAAATTAAATTAGCTGTATATACAGATGATGCACTCATCTTTTTCAGACTATAAACTAACTTTAGTTAAGTCCAAAATGATTCCCCTTAATCAGTATTGTATAAAATGGATTTTTATTAATTCTGGTCTGAGGTGGTGCCTGAAGGGTATTAAATATTTAGTGATTCATATTTTGTCATCTATCAAGGAAATAATGATGCAGAATACCAAAATATTAACCTCTGGGCTCAAGAATCTTATTAGCTCATGGTCACCATTACACGTAACCTGGTATTATATCTTTTGAAGTTGCTCCCACTTCCTTTTTCTGCCCCTTTTTTCAAAACAACTGATTCTATTTTAACTAAATGTCTTTGGGGGTGGAAATAAAAACATGGAATTTCTCTTAGTAAACTAAAAAGTAATGGAGGAGTGAAATGTCCAAATTTCAAATGATATCATTCAGCATTTAATCTCCTCAAATTCAATTGTGTTTTCTGGTGGAACATTAAACAGATATATAAACATGCATTGTGATATATTGGTTGCATCACTTTCCATTGAAGATAGTTTTTATATTAAAGGTTTAAGTTATTTAAGAATGTATGTATTGAAACATTGGAGAGGTGTTTTAGGACCTTTTTGTTTCAATATATTAAAAAACCTACAAAATATATGTTGCAATATATAAGGTACAACAAACATATTCAAATACACACATATTTAATATATTTTAAATATTTGTTATTAGGTACTATGGTTTGGGATTGTAATTTTTATAAGCGAACATGTTCCCTTTTTGATGTTATGATCTTAGCTGCTGCTCCAACACTTACTTCCAAATGGAAACAACTGGGAAATATTAATTGTAAAATGTTGTGAAACTCTATTTGTAATATTCATAGATTAGAAAAATGCTTAGCTTCTGAAGAAATATGAAACAAAATAGTGCCCATTTGTTAACTTTTTATCAGATTGCACTGTTACTGACCTACTTATTAATTGATAAAGTAGGTAATTGTTCCCCCCTTTACTAATGGATGTACGCTCGTCCTATTTGGTATTTTACTTTTAAAATGATAATCTATTAAATATGAATATAGTGATGCATGGTTAAAAATTAGGATTCAATGAGCAGGACCTAAAACCAGCTCCTGGGTGTCTAGTATCTCCTAGTAGGCAGGAGCTACCCTTGGGGAACCAGGAGTGAGTGCACAGCGCACTGCAAATCTATGGTCTACCGGAAGATATATTCGGCCGAGCGCAGTTGGAGAAAAACTCCCTACTGTGAGGGTCTACAAGACAGCTGTCAAAATCTTCATAGAGGCTATTTTTATAGCAAAGGAGGCTACATTTAATGAGCTTATTAAGTAAGCCAAATCTAACTCACAAGACCTTTTCTCTATCTTGTATGAACTGGAAGGTACATCTGTTAATTCCAACACTGCTGTTGACAATTCATGAAGAGTTCTCTCAGACAAAATCCTGCCATCAAGCCCTCATTGCTGAATGAGCTAAACCCTTTGTGAGATCTGGGGTTGAACTGCCTTCCCTCATTCCAGCCGAATAATCAGATTCTTCCTCATTCTTTTCATTTAAGGAGCTATCAGACAGTGAGGTCTCAAACATTGCACAAGGGATGAAACCCACATTTTGTAAGGGTAATGTTTTCCCAGCTTCTCTTTTTAAAGACTTCCTGGCCTAATTGGTTCTTTTGGTTACAAGGTTTATTAATATATCCTTTTCAGAGTCCCAAGTACTGGATTGCTTAAAAGAGGCATGGATACCCCCTTTATTAAAGAAAGACTATCTCGATCCTACTGCCCGTGGCAACTATAGGCCCATAACTAACATGACATTCCTGTTGAAAATCCTTGATAAAGTGGCTTGCTCTCAATCTCCGGACTTTCCTGAGCAACAGGAAATTCTTGCCTCAGGGCAATCATGATTTTGTTCAAGGCACATTACAGAAACCACACTTCTAGATCTGAAGTCAAACAACATAACAATTATTGACAAAGGCAACACAGCCTTGTTCCTTATAGTTGATCTTTCTGCTGCCTTTGATTTATTTGACCACACTCTTCTTGCAGACAGATTGGTCAAGACAGGAAAATGCTCAACGTCTGCTGCTCACTGGTGTACATCTTTCCTAGGCCCAAGACAAGCAAACATTGTTAAAAATGATGCTCAATCCTTGCATGTATCTCTTACGTGTGGTGTGCCACAGGGCTCCTGCCTTTCGCCATTGCTGTTTAATGTTTATACCAGGCCCTTATGTGATCTCTTGGATGATCTGTGAGTGCAATTTGCAAATTATGCGGATGACACCCAGATCCTCCTTTAGCTATACACTAAGGACCTAGAGAGGGTTAATGAGGTTTTTGCTGCAGTGCAGTCCTGGATGGCACTAGACTCACTTGCCTTGAATGATAAATATTCTCAGAACAAGTGCTAGGCTAATGAAATTGAACTCCTAAAACAGTGATTTTCTGATTGCGGGCAATGTCAACATTTTTGTCCTCCAACATGCTAAGACACTAGTAGTCTATCTTGACTCACAACTGACTTTTAGTAATCATGTGTCATATATAAGTTCCTCTTGTTCTTATATGACATGTCTTCTGTGGCAAATTTGCCTGCATTTATCGGAAAAAAACAGGGTGTTGGTTGCTTCCGCCACCATAAACACCAGACTTCATTAGTGCAAAAGCTTCCTCGTTGGAACTACTCATGCCAACATTAGGAGGCTACAGGTTATCCAAAATGGAGCAGTCCATGCAGTATGTGGACGTGGACGACGGTGCCACGTTTTCAAGGCCCACCGGATGCTAGACTGGCTCCCGATAAAACAAAGAGTGCAATAAAAGGCAACCCTATGGTGTATAAATGTCTGGTGGGTAATGCCCTGGCCCATTGTGCTCTTGTATCAAGAAGACACCCACTAGACGTACTTTGCAATCAAATAAAGATCCTTTGCTGACCTACCCTCGTGTCCCTCTAATAGCTTTGATGCCTGGGCTCCCTTGATTTGGAATGCCCTGCCTCCCCTACTCAGGACAATTCCATCATTAGCACAGTTCAAAAAGTGCCTAAAGACATTCCTCTTTGACAACGGCATAGATTGATTCTCCTGATCGTGCTCCAGTTTGAAGCTTCCATGTTTTTTGTTGTTAGTCTTGTCAGCACCATGAGGCCTGCGGGTGTGAGGCACTACATAATAAATATATAGAATAGAATAGAATAGAATAGAATAGATATACACACCTTAATTTGTTGCCCAATAAGTATGATGCATTATGCTTAAATGTGTACTAGATGTGTCCAAATTTGTCTCTATTAACATTATCAAACACTTAAACTAATTTCACATATGCGTGTGTGTAAGGCACCAGTGGCCTAGGGAGCCAAAATGCAGCTCCTGGTAGCTGCTGATTTCAAGCTAATCAGGCTTGAAGCGGGAGCTAACTCTCAGCAATTTCGAACCCTGTAATAGATTCATGTTTTGTTATTCATGGATTCAATTTATGGGATTAGAGTCTAGGTATGAAACAGTCACCTATTATTGAACATTATTAAAAGAACCTGTATTACAATAGCTAATAGATTTTGATTGCATTAGATATCAATTGAAAGAACACAACTTGTTTTTGTTTATATGAATTAAATGTTCTGTTAATGGCATGGTAAATATTCGAGAAAAATATCCTGTAAATGTATGACTTCCTGGCTACGTTACTGAAATAAAAATGTTCTAAACTTAAAAAAAGAATGGTCTGCTTTGAATATGTAATTAGGAGTTGTTGATTAGGACATGTTTCATATGTGATGTATGTGGCAGTTAGTGTGTCTTAGTGCACTTTTTATATACAATCGAGTTTGTTTTTTTGTATTGGATCAAGTGGCACATTGACTTACAGGCCACATTTGTAAATTCACAGGTAATTGTAACAAAGATACTCCAAGCTTATTGCACCCACTGCATGGCTGGGGTATAGCTTATTAGTACAGAGCAGCTTACATTTTTTAACTGTCATATTTTATGTAGAGGGGTACATTTGATAGAAGGTGGCAGTTATTTGTCTTTTGCTTGTAGTGCAGGTGGGCACTTATCTGCTCATATCTCATTGGTGAGGACTAAATTCGGCTTTAAATGTGATCTGCTGTTATACAAAATAGCAACATGGCATTGCATTTGTATACATGGGAAGAAACAATAAGAATATCTATGAAACAGGTAAAAATAATACCTAATGGGCGGGAGAATTCGGGAGTCAGGTAATGTCTCAAGACGAGTTGCGGTAGCCTCCTGAGCATTACCTGAGCCGCTAAAACACCCTCCTGTGGGGGTTATTGCAATTAGGATCTTGGCATGTTTAATCACAATGCTAATAGAATGTTTTTAAGTTGAGAAATGGAAAATGAAAACAAGATAGCACCATGGACTTGGGAGAAGGGAACTACATGTAGCTCCTTCTCCCTTTACATGGTAGCCATTAACTTGATGGGGATGTGCAGGGGAAACCTAGTGTTTTTGGTGCTGGTGAGGGACAAGGGAATGCGAGGTAAGTAGGGAGTGGGTGGGGCTTGGTAGGCATGTGGAAATTGGGGGTGGGAGATGAGGGTGAAGGGGTGCAGCAGAGAACAGGCAGCACTTACCTGCTGTTCTGCTGGGGAACATGCTGGCTTCCCACTTCTGGGGATGCTTAGAACTGGGGCTTTACCATAAGGTAAAGCCGCCGTTCCAAGCTTCCTGGTTAGCTGGAAAGTCCCCTGACACATCTGCTATGGTGTTAAATGGATAATGTTTAAGTAACATACTTTTAAACAATGAAATTTATGTTGCACTTAGATTAGTAAAACAATGTATGGTACTTGCAGGTTTCTTAGAGGGAGCTCTTGCCTATTGAGTCACGCCCCATAATGAAGAGCCATTTTTACCTTCTGATCATGGATTGGTAATTTTGCTTTATGTACACACTGTGGTTCAACTTATATATTACAGATTTCATTAAACACAGTAGACAGTAACAATAATGTAAACAATTAGAGTAATGGTCATCTTAAAGAGCACCTCTTAGAAGTGCCAAACATGTGTTGCTGTGCAACCCTTTTATGCATTCATACAAATGAGAAGGCCTTTGATGGGATATAAAAGTGCATTCCCAACTCATTAATGAAATGAGCTTCTAAATGATTTAAAATGAGCCTCAATCACCTGCAGACTTTGAAACAGCTGCAGGGGAAGGTGCACAATATGAATCTGCCAGGATTAGTTTTCAATTGTCATATTTGTGGATTAAATTGCACTTCTCACATGAAAGAGAAAAGACATAAATTGTTTTTGAATTTGTAGTATTTCACTGAGACTGATCTTTAACCATCCTGTGGCAGTAAAACATGTGGTTAGAAGAACCACATGGTTGATTGCAGTTTTTAATAAATTAGTTGGTATCAGGCAATATTGTCCCCGTATATGATGTCGCCGTACATATAGTTGCCGGGTAACGGCAAAGGCGACATTATATATGGGGACAATATGTGAGGTAAATGGGAGCAAAGGATCCGGGAGTGTCCCCTGCAATTTAAAAAAAAATGTCAGGAGTTGCAGGGGTGTCCCCTGCATGTTCCTTATGATAATGTTTCCACCAAAAAATGGCACCATTATTGCATGGCGACAACTTTTTTCGGGGACATCAGCACATGGAACCTATTAGTTTTAAGAGCACTTTCCTGGTTCTAATTATTATAAGGGGATTGAACAGTGTATTTGTATGTTACTGTAAATCTTTAATTTAAAGTCCGGGTGAATTTGTGAATAAGGTGAACTGAGGTGTTTGCCTGTGACCATAATTGAAAGGAGTGCATTGTGGGCAATTCTTTCATTTGTGATTATATTATTTTGAATTTCGACTTTTATATTTCAGCCACAGTATATGTACCACAAATATTGCAACATTGTTTTCCAAGTGTATAATGTCAATTTCATGGACCACATTATTATATTTATGAAGTTGGAGGATGGAAGCAGTTACTATTAAATACCCTAAGCAAGTTAACTCCATGTGTATAGTCCTATTTTACCAAATATGTGTTATAAGGCATAACTTAAGCCCAGCGTTGGTATGTGTTTGTATTTATTAATATGTAAGGTAAACTAAGTGATAATAATGTATGACAATAATGTATTGGCACTTTAAATTAACATTTATGGTGGGTACATACTAGTATACCATTTGTAGTTCCTTAGTTTGACAGTGAGAGATGCTTACTTAGTATATTGCAATAACTGATGTGTTTACAGATTACATTGAGAATGCCTTCAAAAGAATGGAATACACGTCTGAAAAGAAAAACATTCTACTTGAAGGGAAGTAAAATATCTACTTTTCAAACTGCTGATGATAGTGCTACATGTTATGAAGGAAACATTTATGATTGCTTTTCTGTGAAAAAACAGGATGTTTGCAACAGGTCCAATCAATTGCAGAGCCAGGAACGACACTAAAAGTAAATCATAAACAAAATCCAAAATGCGTACTCAGAAAATGACCACAGCAGAAGAAACAGGTGATATTTGAAAAAAAGCTCACAACATTTTTGTTAAGAAATAGAATTGTGCGCAGTAGAATGTTTTACCACCAAGTTTTATCTAATCTTTGGAAGACAGTCATAGCAAATCACATGTATCTGCACCGAGTTTTACAGAAAGAAAAATTAGAGGCACTCATTAAAAAGGAGCTTCATGTGAAAAGGAAACTGTTCATTTCACTGTGCATTTCAATGTAAATGTTCATGATAATAGCTAAGGATTTATCTCTAAAAAGCAGATCTTTTAGAGAACTGAATAAAGAAAATGTCTGTCAAGTGTTTGGAGACTATTGTTTATGTACCTCTTATACACATTTTAGCGAAGAGACTTATCATTCAAACTCAAATGTGACCTTTGCCATTAGTGAAGGAGGAAGAGGCTTTGAAGTTAAAGGTAATGTGATTTCTGAATGTGAAAAAGTAAGACATGCAAGAAAAAATGAAGGACAAGATTTAAAACAGGTTACAGAACAAGCAAAATAACCTTTACTTTTACGGAAAATTAGATATCTTCTTGTTAACATGTATCAATGCAAAATGCCATGTCTGTCACTTGCACTTTAAACAAGGTTCGACTAGTGGAACTGGACAAGGTCTACCATCCACTATTGACATTGATGTGTACAATGAAGAAACACATTTTAGAAGTGGACATGATGATTCATAGCTTTCAAAGGATATCATTTTACAAACATTTGGTAAAGCAGTGACCATTTTGGAATGTTCTTCAAGTGCAAAAGCTGACAAAGTTTGTGTAACTTGAGGATGCACTTAAAACTAAAAAAGTGGTTATTCAAGAAACAGTTTTAGATGCTGTAGATGATGTGTGGAAAAAATGTTATCTGTACTTATTTGTACAAGAATGTTTTAATGCAAGTGAATAGGAAGTTGGATGCAAATACTGATTTAGAAGTTTGAAAAGACAAACCATTCCTTCAAGAAGCATACTTAAGAGTATGGAGGTGCCAGAGGTACCTCTTGTACTTTAAAACGTGAACATTTGTATAGTAATTGCTTTGTAACCAGTTCATCCATTTTAAGTTTTTGTTAGATTTCAAACAAAATGAGCTAAACATCCTACAAAAAAGGTTTAATCAGAAGCATTAAAGGAAAAGTTCTGTATTTACCTCTAGACGTAAATTAAAATGTTAATAGTCTGGGAGTGACACATCAGATTAATGATTCTTTGTTTGTTTTGGTGAATGCAGTAGCTACAAAAGGCAAACAAATATGAGAGGATATATAGGTATTAGAAAGGAGTAGGGATCTTTTGAATAGTGCATGAAAAACAATTAACTTCATAATAAAATGCAGAATGTGCCAGACTTGTCAATTGTTTATTTGATTTAATCAGAAAATAAGACAGACATTCAATTTCAGCGAATTACTGTTGCTGAATCAAACAGTTTATATGAGCATTATGGCAAGTAATGGATGATACTCATGAACTGTATGAAATTAACCTCTTAACTGCAAGGTTCTTATGCAAGTCTATGCAAAAAGGACGAGCATACTCATCCTTGGAACTTTTAAACAAACCAACGGTGCAGCCACCCGTTTATGGGGAAAAAAAGACTGGATGCCCAAGATGTTTTCCAATGCTTTTTCCCTCTGGAAAAGGTGGTAGATTGGATGAACGTGAGGTTCCCATTTTTTCTTCAGACTGCTGTTGTACACAAATGTATTCTGAAGATTCCAGATTCCTTGCCAACATTTAATATATTTCACTTATGGTATGAAAGTGAAGTTTCAATTCAGTGCTATTGTGTATCATGCACACTTCAAACAATAACATGATTTCAAAACTGTAGATGCTGCAAAAGGTCAATGAAAAGGATGAGGTTTTAGAAGCAAAGGTTACTAATATCTCTGCTAATATGCATGTAATAAATGAATACTGGTACAGGTGACATTCAGAGGTACAATGTATGCTGTTAAATGTGGGTCCTTCTACTTTATTTGTGACTAAGTTGTGTAAAATATGGCTTTGATGACTTTGGAGATATTATCCAAGCAATCCAAACAAAGAAGGTACAGTGCAAGTGACAAGCCGCTGAATTTTGTGCCATGGACTCTGTCCTTGTTTCACATTTCTTTCATCATCGGTTTTTGGCAATGATGCTTTTTATATGCAATAAATAAAATAGGTACATTTTGTATTATGTTTATGTTTGTTTATGACGCGCCTTAGGCCCAAAGGCAAATGGGTGCACATACATACATACCAAACAAACACATACAATTGAAACAATACATAAAAAACATACAATCAACTAAGAACAATACAAACACGTACTAAAAGCAAGAAATAAGCAAAGCCACATAAAAGTACACCAACTCGAATTAAAAGCAATAAAAAGCATCACAAATGTAAAATGATAGTTAAAATAAAGGTCTTCAGAGCCTTCTTAAAGGATAAATGAGAGGAATCCAATCTCAGATTGCTAGATAGTTCATTCCAGAGGGCAGGGGCCAAAACATTTAAAGAGCTTCTCCCTGCGCTCTCATGTTTTATCCAAGGTACCTGAAGCAATTTATCATGACTGTATCTAATCAATCTAGAAAATTGCCTCTCCTGTATCTGCATTTGTTTGTAATGCCACGTAATTCTAAAATGTAGGTGTTCTCTCACTGGGAGCCAGTGTAGTGCCCTATGGGCTAGCATAATGTGTGCTCTTCCTTTAAAATCACACACAATTTGCACTACACTATGTTGTAGCACCTGCAACTTCTTCACATACTTCTGTGCAGTGCCAACCAAGAGGCTATCACAGTAATCAATTTTTGCACTTATAATGGCACGTGCAATAGTGGCACAATTTGCATTTGAGAGAAATGGCTTACTGTGACAGAGGAGCTTCAAGTAATATGTTAATGATGAAATAATCACATTAACTTGATCTCACCTGGAGTGTGTGGAGTCCAGAACTACTCCAAGGGCTATATGTTTTATAGAAATGTGATAATTTAGATAATCTTTGTTGTGTACCCACTATTAGCAGCTCTGTTTTTCATCATTCAACACTAGAGAATTATGAACCATCCAGCGCTGAATGAGATAAGAAACATCATTTACTCTCCTAGCATCAGTGAAGTAATCACCTGTAAGCTGTATCAGAATTGTGGGTCATCAGCATAGTTAGAATGCATATGCTTTTGTGGTTTAAAGACGCGTCACAGTTTGGTAAAGACAGTGATAGCTTTGTAATGGAATATTGAAAAATATATCAGAGGTTCTATTCCGACATATCATATTAATGCAGATTTACGGAACAAGGTGCAACATTTCAAATGGACAAGTGTGGAAAATATTGCCAAAGAAAATTCAAAAGTAAAGGAAAATATTGCACAAAATGTATTTCCTAGGCCTGCATCTCCAGTTATTTCAAGCCAATAGTGTTTTATGATCTGTTAGACACCATGTTAGTGGCAAATCACCTAAAAATAGATATCACCTGAAAAGAGATAAGGAATATCAATGTATAAATGATTACAGTTCTCGTATTGCTCAGCTTTGGAATGCAAATACTGATGTCCAGCATATCTCTGACAACACAACAGCTTTTGCTCATTATGTTACAGCATACCTGACAATAGCTGAAAAGAGCAATGCAGAAGAGGGGTGGGCTGATTTTTCTGCAGACACAAGTTTAAGTCAAAATCTATAACATTTTGGCATCAAAATGCTCTCTTATAGAGAGTGTGGTTCCTATAAAGCTGCAGATCGGTTTACCAGTTCACCTCTCTGTGGACTTCTGTTTTCCGAATGAGAAAAAGATTGATTTACAAAGATTGCTCTAAGATTCCATATTGAACTGTAACACCCTTGCTGCTCACAAGTGCATGCAGCGGCTGGCAGGCAGGGCCACAGCAGAAGACTGACGACATGGCAGAAACAGGTACGTGTATTTGTTTTGGCATGTCTCTGAGTATGTGGAGGTGTGTGTATCTGGGAGTGTGTGTATCTGTGATGGGAAGGGGATATGGGATGTCGTTTTTCGAGTGGCACGGGTGGAGAAGAAATCCACTGTTTTAAAGATAGAGGGCAGGGGATTGGATGAAGAGGGTTTGTAGGTGTGTTCCAACAACAAACATTGAAATAAGTTGAATATTGAGGGCTACACCAAATCAGCCCCAATAAATCTGTCTTATTGATGTGCGGCCTGCAACATTTGACATTTTCACATAGCACCCCTGCAATTAGCAAGAAAAGAGTATTAAACTCTCTATCAGACATTTGGCTGAAAGAGTACCTGCGAGTACAGATATTTTAATAACAAATTGAATTGATACATATTATCCAAATAGGTCTTCACATTTGGAAAACGTTTGCTTGTATACAGTAGAAGAACACTAGATGTACCGCAACATGGAATGTGACTTAGAAAGAGGACTCTTTTAAAGTACATGGATGTCCTGATTGCCTCGTGAGTGTATTCTCTGAAAGACACAGGAAACCCCACGCTTTGGATTGGAGTATTAATTAAGATTTAGATAGCGGAAAGACATCCAAAGGAAACAATTCAAAAATAAAGGTATCAAGGATTTTATTAAACCTGATACTAATTTAATATATCAAACAAATCATGATTAAATCTGCACTTGTAATAACAATTTACATAGCAGGAAACAACTTTTATTAAAAAAGACACATCTATATAATAAAAATCATCTTATTCAATCATCCAAGCATACAACCTCATCCATCCATTTAGACAAACCATTCATACTAAACACCAATCAATATACGACATAAAATCTATAAGAAAATTCATCATAATTAATTTATCTGAAAGATTTATAGAAAGAACATGAAATCAATTTGACGGGCCACAGCAGATGACATCAGTGGCCTAGGCAATTAAGATGGGTCCCAGAGTTTTCTGACCACGACCTCATCTTAGTCCAAACTCGACTGGTTTCGACGTATATACTTTAGTGTAGTGACGTCTTCATCAGGAGTAACAAAAATATATTCTTCATTCATGCAATGGAAGGCTGTGCGTCTCTTCCTTAAATTGTACGCTGTGTTCACTTATATTAAACAATAGCTTCTCCGTAGAGGTTCCTGCAGATAGCGAAGTGTGTGGACGCCAACGTTCTTCTCGAGAATGTCCAAACGCTCGTTCAACCAGCGGTCATAAATTTGGAGGTGACTCCCCGAATCCAGGGTTGGCTGCACCTGATGTTATATGGGCCGTGTGTAAGCGGGCATTTTATGGTTCGCAGTTTGCGCCTTCGCGAACCCTGGTTTTCACTCTCCGTTTTTGGGATGTCGCGGAGAAAGCCGAGGCTCACGTTTCTCAGTCAGCAGGATTGCCTCGTGAGACATGAAAAGGTAAATCTCATCAACCACATGAAATTGGCCTGGCAAACTGCAGAGAACATGGAATTATTTTACTTCTGTGCTTTGCAGTTGTTAATAGGACATATTGACAGTAATTTAATTGGAAGATTTAAAACCTTTTGAAGAAGGTTTAAATGTAATGTGAGGAAATATAACATACTCAAAGTTTGATCAACACTTAGAAATTCTAGAAGAAGAAACATGTCAAGTATATCTTTTAGCAGCAGAGGGCAGTGAAGACTCTACTCAAGATAGTTCAAATGTGTTAGGAGATCCTGTTGTTCAAATTGATGTTTAGCTCACCATGATGGAAGTCAAAAGTGTAATGAAACAAATCAAACATTCAGATATTCATTTAGACACATTATTGTCTAATCTGAAAAGAGAGCAGAAAGAAAGAAATGACAAAATAAATGATAATTTCATGCATTGTCTAAAACATTATAGAAATGAATGTTCTTGTATTCACTGCAAACCTTTATTGTTGTATGTGAGTGGACAAGCTGGAACTTGCAGCCAATTTTTTAATTAATGCTTTGAGATCAATGGTACAACTAATGACTGAGTTCTCTGTGTCATGAGTTCTGGCAGCTCCTACAGGTTTGACAACATTCAATATTGGAGGTCTTACTGTACATTGGTTGCTAATGTTATCAGTGGAGCATGATAACAAACCTGAATACCAGAAACAGTTGTCAGATGCAGCACAAGATGTAGGATGTGTGTTTCAGCAACTGAAAAAAATGTTTTTGGAGGAAGTGAACATGCTGTCTAACTTAATGTTAGCTTTGCGAATGCCCGTCGTTTTGAAGACTGATTTATGGTGTATTATTTGGAGGAAAACATGCCCTTGTTTTGGAGATTGCTTACAGTTAATTCCTGTAGAAGGTCAACCAGTCTTCTAAATACTTCATTCAAAGTATAGTCAAAAAAACAATGGCAGTATTGGTAATGTTAATCTATGGAATTCTTTTGAATATAAAGGGTCTGATTTACAAAAACCATTTCCTATTGGAAAATCCCATTAGAAAACAGTTTGTAAATCAGACCTAAAGAATTTACAGTTAATGTGCTGAAAAATATTCAAATTGATGATGCTCTAAAAACAACTTTGAAAAGTATACTGGCTTCTGACCTATTTCATTAACAATGTACTTGTCCTGAAGTAATGTTAAAACTGCATCTGGAAAACATTCCTTCTGTTGGTTTGATGTGTACAGTTGCAGAATCTGATATGTTTCTTTCTATAATGATGACTTTTGAGAAACAAAAGTTAAAGAAATAACATTGTGTGATGTGTAAGATGGGTACACCATGCCCATACAATTAGAAAGCTATGGCATGGTTAAATCCATTAGAAACATTGGATATAAAAAACAGCTGGTCTTGTATCAGTTTTGAAACTGTGCATAAGGTTGTGAGTTATGTTGAAACAAAACTTAAGTTTGAAAACTGCATTGGTGAATGGAGCAATGGGGAGAGTTGTTTTTGTCAATGTTCCCCCTACTACTAGTATTGAGTATATTCTAGTTAAGTTTGAAAGTATAGTTGAACTGCATCTAGTTTTATGATTTTCAAAGATGTTTGTAAAAAAGAGCACAATTTCCTTTGTGCTCTGCGTACCCAATAACTTTGCACAAATCCCAAAGATTGACTTTAGAGGCTGCACATATTGACATCCTGTTTTTAAAGAATGGAAGTTATATGTAGCCCTGTCGCGAGGAAAACATAGAGAAGGGTTATTCTTATTAAACTTTGATGAGTCAAAATTGTAAACTGATACTTCATGTGTGGAAGAGTACAATAGGCTATGAGCACTGAATACTCCTCACCTTGGTTTGCTACCAAGACCTGTAAGATTTATTTCAACAAAACATAAACACTCTTTCAAAGTAAATTGAAAGGGAAATCCTCCAATGGCGTTTACAAAAGAAGCAGATATAACAATGGTAGACTGGAAAGAAGACTTTCGGGGTGATTCATGGAATGAGTGTGCACCGAAATGTGTGGCGCAAGCGTGAAAAATGCTGCGCACATGTGCGAAATGCACGCGTACACCCGTTTTCCGATTCATGGAAGGCCCTGTGCCTGGTTTACCTGGGACCTGATTGGAATCCGTGCGTAGTGCACATGTCACTGCGACAACCCGAAAGCTGTGTGCGAGTCGCCCAGTGAAGGCGTACAACGTCCAGCGCACACACCTAAAAAAGGGGCGGAACACGCGGAATGGGGAACAACATGCAAAAATGTGGGCATAACGGGGGAAGTTCAGCAGCAAAATACCCACAACGCCTAACAACATGTATTCATGGAATTGAAGGGGGCAACCCCGTGCATGCCAAAAGACGCACAAAGCCGGAAACACGACCGCCACGCGAAAGCAGACGGAAGTGCCCCCGCACAGCATAAAAGTGCGCACAAACACCCAAAAAATATATATGGCTACGATGAATGTCCCATTTCTCGCAGCAGTGATCGTGGGACACTGCAGGAGGAGGAGGATAGCCAGGCCCCGCATTTTCTTAACCCGGGGCCAGCCTTTTTGGGATGCCTGATAACCAGGTGTATGGCAGGTATATGGTTTCCACCTCATATCATCCTAGATCTGGTCATTGAGTGGGAGGATGACCTCACATCACCCACCTTGTGCTCCCAAGCACTGAGCCCCTTGGAAAAGGAGCTCAATGTCCTGCATTTTTGGCAACTGTGTCATTTCAGCGGTCAACTGCCATAGTTGGGGGTGTCTCACAGGCCACGCAGTCACGCTGCCTACACCAGGTGTTGGCAATCATAACTGCACACCCCTCAGTCCGCAGGCACATATACATGCCCAGAACACCAGCAGAAAGGCAGGCTGTGGTCCAGGACTTTTACGGGGTGGCACACTTCCCCAAAGTGCTTGGTGCCATTGATTGCACCCATGTGGCCCTAAATCCACCTAGGGCCACTGAGCACATCTATCGCAAACGCAAGCACTGGCATTCCATCAATGTGCAGGTTGTCTGTGATGCCAAGGGAATCATCACCTCGGACTATGCAAACTATCCCAGGTCCACCCATGACAGTTTCATATTCAGAATGTCAGCCCTACACCGGGACCTGGAAGCTTGGAGGCATGGCAACACATGGTTCATTGGTGAGTACAAATGCCTGTGCATATGCATGCATGTCACACACAGACAAATACACAAACCCAACTAATGACAACCATTATTACCCCCCCAGGAAACAGTGCCTACCCTCTGAGCACCTACATGATGACGCCAATACGGAACCCCACCACATCACCCCAGGTAAGATACAACGCAGCCCAAATTGCAACCTGGGGCATAGTGGCGCGCACATTCGGAGTGCTCAAGTCACGTTTCCACTACCTTGACCACTCTGGTGGGCAGCTACTATAAGCGCCCCCAGTAGTATGCAGGATCATTGTGGCAGCATGTGTCCTGCACAATGTTGCAATCCGGTGGGGCATACCAGTGGACATGGTGGTGCCCCCACATCCCCAACCACACACACAGCCGCTGCACATGGAAAGGGCACGTGGCGAGACAGCCCGTACCCAGCTTGTGGCTACATTTTTCACCTAAACCCCCCCACCCCCTGTGGAGTGCAAACAGCCCTGGCATATTCCAGGTGACAATCGATGATGACAAAGGGACAGTCAACTGTCACAACCTTAACACGCGAGAATGTGTCCTTGGAATTGCAGCATTGTGTGCATCCCTAGCCTCTTAAACAAACACAATCCTGTGTGACCAAAAGGCACACATGCAAGCTACAGATTCCACCCCCCCATGCAAAATATCACATCCAAATGCTGGTATGTCACGTAAACCTCCCTCAATCCCATGTCACCCACCCCACACACCATGGCATGCAATGTGAAAACTACAATAAAAATATCAACACACAGGACACAACTGTCACAAAGTGCACCATCACAAATGGAAACAGCCACAGACAATCCCCTCAGACATGGACCCTGAAGAAAAGAGTGAGCAAAAATATACAACCTATACTAAAAGCACGTAAATGCATGCCACCAAATGTGTGAATACCAAAACCTCTAACCTTTGGTGGCATGCATTTCAGGGAATCCCAAAAAAGAAAAGAAAATGCGGGTGCTGTGGGGTTGTCCCCCACAACACCCCGTTCACTACACAACACAGTACAGTGAGTGATGTTTGTGGTGTGGAAAACCCTGCAGCTGCACAAAAAACGAAGAAAAAAATGATTTCATGCCCAGTTCATGATCACGAAAGTCAATGTGAACTTGTGCAGCAGGGACACAGCATGTCTTAGAAGGCAAGTAGTGTGTGCGTGGGTGGATATTGGGGTGGAGGTGGGGGTGTGTTGTGTGTGTTGTGGGGGTGTGTTTGCAGGGCTATTCAATGCATGTTAGCATGGGAAATGCATGAACCTACAGTGTTGCATACATTTCCCATGTGAAGCACTCCGTTGTGGACACATCGGCAAGGGAAACATATTGCCGATCCCGTGACACATCATAAGCAAAACCAATACAGGACTATCAATTTACCAGCATAACATATCATGAACACAGGACCCAACAGTGACAATGTCAGACAGTGAGGAAACACGATAGCACAAGGGCCTCAATGTGACAGGCCACCACACCTCCCCCTACCATCATGAGAGTGGCTTCCACAGCTAAAGGGGGCATGGGACTGCATACAGCATCAAGTTCATCAACAATGTATACAGTGAAGGCTATACATGAATAAGCAAAATGAAATCATGCACAGTGAACAATATACTGACCAAAATGCCCTCCAACCATGCACCGGAGAAACCATCATGAATCTCCACTAGGGGTGTAGACACAAGTTGGATTTCAGACTGGCCACAGATATGACGGAAGTCCAATACCACTGTGTAAGTTACTGTCACACGGTGCCATCCTTGCGAGCCCATGGAAAGGGGAAGCAGGAGTGGCATATGTGTCCGGACCCCAAGCCACAAACACAAACACGAGACAAGCCTGTATAAGACCAGCCGGAACACACAGTGGATGCTATTGGATGCCACATAGCACCACACTGTAACACAAATGCACAATAGACAAAAAATAAAAATGGCCATAGTGGACCCAGGGGTAAGGAGGGCCACCCAGGTTGGGGTAGGTGCAGGGTGCCCCTCAATATCCACATGCAATGGTGTTGAGACAAAATAAATCCTCCATGGGCTCATGGTCTTCACGGCCCAACCTAAGTGAGAGATACATCGTCGTCGTCACCCCCTGGTTGTACATCAGGAGGTGCGTGTGTTCTGACTTGAGTGTCGTGTAGACCGTTGAAACCTCCGTCCTCAAGTGACGCACAGGGGAACTAAAAGAAACCCGCTGTGCGACCTTTGGGGCCACAGGTGGGAGATGTTACTTCCCGGATCCACGGAACCTCTGGAACACCGATGCTGCTGTCAAAAAGAACGAGGTTAAGTACCAGGCAATTACAATATATCACGTTAACCAAAGGATCTGAATAGTCTTACCTATCTGGTGTTAGGAAACCCCAGGAAACCTAGGAGGGAGGTTTGAGACTCAGATGAGACGGTCCCTAGAACAATAGAACCGAAGAAAAGCGTGGATGCAGGATAAGCCACCTGTAGGACTGAAGGCGTGACATGAATCCCAAAAGGGAAATGGCGTAGGAGTTCAGCAAGGTACCAAGGGATGATCCAAAGGCAAGTCAGGGTTGTGTCCAAAATCCAGCAACAGGTAAACAGTTCCAAGCAAAGGTACAAAGGGGTATCCGAAGGAGTCCAAGATAGAGTTCTGAGATCAAGGTAAACAGTAGAGCAAAACGTAACGCCAAACAGGGTCTGAAGACAGCTGAGAAGCAATGAGTGTTCCGTGTCTCAAGCCTTATATACTGAGCGTTTCGGGGTCATGTGACGTCCACCAAGGTCACGTGAGGAACGCCACTCTGGATCACGTGAGCAAGTGAACGATCGGCGTGGAGATGTAACGCCGCCTCTTCTGCTGTAAGTTCTCCACAGCAACTGCCAGTGCAGGAAGGGTTGCAATCGAGCCCGTAAATCATACCTGGTACGGAGCTTTCGGTCCTTTGGGAAAACCAAATCACATGAGCCTCGAACCCTGGAGGGAGGTCTTGGGGAAATGTGAGCAGTGTTCTGGTGTGCAGTGGATCGGTGTGCAGAGGATCGCCTAACATAGCCCCCCCCAACGGCCCACGACCCCGTGGGCAGGACGGGTGATCCCTATGGAAGCGAGCCACCAACCGAGGAGCGTCAATATCCAAGGCGGAAACCCAAGAACGCTCCACCGGTCCGTAGCCCTTCCAATCCACTAAATACTGGAGCCTACCCCTAAACCAACGGGAACCCAAAATGGCCGACACTTCAAAAACATCAGGAGAGGCCAGGGACACCGGAGCAACAGGGGCCCGGAGGCGGGAAGAATCAGGACAAGGCTTGAGGAGAGAGACATGAAATACAGGATAGATACGCCAAGAACTTGGAAGAACCAGACGAAAAGCCACCGGATTCACAACCTGAGAGATCACATATGGGCCAACGAAACGAGGTAGCAGTTTCCAGCAACCCACTAGGCGAAGGTGACGTGAAGACAACCACACCCTAGAACCCACCACCAGGGGAGGAGCGGCCAGACGCTTGCCGTCAACACGAGCCTTCATAAAAGCCTTTGCTTCAGTAAGATGGACCACAGTACTAGCATGAACAGCAGACAGATCCCTAAGACAAGCCGTGGCCGCAGGATTCGAAGAAACAAAAGCATCAGGGATAGGCAAGACCTTGGGGTGTTGACTGTAGAGGGCGTAGAATGGAGAAAACCCTGTATCAGAATGAGCCGCGTTATTGTATGCGAACTCAGAAGGCCGTAAAGCGGTCAACCAGGAGGTCTGCTGTTGCAATATAAGACACCGAAGATACTGCTCCATAGATTGATTCGTCCTTTCGGTCTGCCCATCAGTCTCAGGATGATAGGCCGAAGAATACCTGGTATCTATGCCCAGTAATTTAGTTAATGACCTCCAAAAACGAGAGGTGAACTGTGACCCTCGATCGGATACAATGACCGAAGGAAGTCCAAATAACACGAACACGTGCTCAAAAAACAAGTCTGCCAAGACCGGGGCCAAAGGAATACCCTTACAAGGAACAAAAGAAGCCATTTTTGTAAACGTGTCCACCACCACCCAGATGGTGTCAAAACCTCGTACCTTGGGGAGATCGGTTACGAAATCCATTGTCAGTGTATGCCAAGGTCTTGGAGGTACCGGAAGCGGAAGCAGCAGCCCAACCGGTCGTCCTCTTCAATGTTTAGCCTGAGCACAAACAGCGCATGAATTGACATAGCATTCCACATCGCGCTTCATAGAGGGCCACCAACACCAGCGCTTTAGGAGATCCAAAGTGCGCTCTTGACCGGGATGGGCATTGAAGGGAGCATCATGAGACCACTCAAGGGCCAAGTTGCGAGTGTCAGGTGTGGGAAGAAACAGATGTTCATGCACAAAAGGCAAACCATCAGAATAAACGGGGTCCCAATCCCGCAATTGGTCGGAATGATTGCTAGTCCAAGATCGTACAGAATCTAACAATGACAAAGAGGGAGTGCAGAGACAAATCACATGACTCTTTCCGAGAACAGTGTCAGGGAAGGTTGGCAACTCAACCCCACCCGTGGAACGTGACAAGGCGTCCGCTTTTCCATGTGAGGTTCCAGGACGATGCATAATATGGAAATCAAAAGAGGAAAAGAAAAGATGCCACCGGACCTGTCTGCTATTGATGCACTTCAATGAGGCCAGATCCTGTAGATTTCGATGATCTGAGTATACAGTGATTGGATGTTTAGCCCCCAGAAGATGATGGCGCCAGACACGAAAGGCGTCCATGACAGCCAGGAGTTCCTTCTCTGTTACGGTGTAATGGGTCTCAGTATTGGAGAACTTACGGGAATGGTATGCCACAGGGTGCAATTTGCCTGTTGTAGGACATGTCTGAGACAATACCGCACCAAGAGCAAAAGAAGAGGCATCCGCCTCAACTATGAACGGAAGATCGGGATTGGGGTGCTGGAGCACCGGTGCGGTAGTGAAAGCGGTTTTCAAAGCATCAAAAGATTCCTGATATTCCCTCTGCCATCGATAGGGTACCTGAGGGCTGGTCAGAGCCGTGAGTGGGGCAACAATTGTGGAAAAGGAGGAAATAAAACGCCTATAGAAGTTGGCAAAGCCCAAAAAGGCCTGCAAGGACTTGAGTGTTTGAGGAACGGGCCAATCTAGGACTGCTTTAACCTTGGATTCATTCATGGATAAAGCCCCAGGGGTAATGTGGAATCCCAGAAACTCAACAGACGTTTTATTGAACTGACATTTCTCGGGTTTGGCAAATAGGGAATGTTCCCTCAGACGGGATAATACTTCTCAAACATGCTTTACATGGTCATCAAGATTACGTGAAAAGATCAAGATGTCGTCCAAATAAACAACCATGTAAACATCCAGAATGTCCCTGAATATGTCATTCATAAAACGCTGGAATGTTGCCGGGGCATTACATAGGCCGAAGGGCATGACTAGATATTCATACAAGCCGTAACGGGTACAAAAAGCAGTTTTTCACTCATCGCCTGCGCGAACGCGCACTAGATTGTATGCGCCGCGAAGATCCAGCTTGGTGAAAACAGAAGCATGAGATAAGTGGTCCAGAAGGGGTGTGATTAACGGAATTGGATATCTATCCTTTTTCGTGATAGCATTAAGACGCTGATAATCCACACAAGGACGTAAATCCCCCTCCTTCTTAGGTACAAAAAATATAGGGCTTGCAGCTCGTGAAGTAGAGGGGCGGATGTGTCCTAATCGTAGGGCGTTCTGTACATACTGTTTCAATGCTTGTTCTTCCGAGGGAGACAAGGAATAAATCCTGCCCGAAGGAATGGTGGAATCAGGGATTAATTCAATTGGGCAGTCATATGGTCTGTGTGGAGGAAGTACCTCAGAAGAACCGCGATCGAAAACTGATTCGAATGCTTTATACTCAGATGGAATCCCTGACACCACTCCCCCAACGGTATGGGAATTCACTACCTCTGATCCATCATCATTCAGCGTGAGTTGAGCTAGGGCTCCCAAGACCTGAGAAGGAGTATCGGTTGCTTGCTGGGTTGAAAGACAATAGTTCTGACAAATCTCAGACTCGAAGAGCACCATGCCTGACTGCCAATTAATCAGAGGATTGTGTTCACGTAACCACGGTATTCCTAATATGATACCGAATTTAGGTGTGGTAATCAAGTCAAAACTTAACGTCTCTGTGTGAATGTCTTGTATGGTCAACAATAAAGGTGCAGTTTGGTGTCTAACAGGACCAGAGACTAGTGCAGTGCCATCTACAGCCTGAACAGGTTCAGGTCGGGTTTTTACCACTAAAGGTAGATTGTGGGAATGGGCTAACACAATGTCTATGTAGTTCCCAGTGGCACCTGAGTCAATGATGATCGTGACTGCATGAGAAATACCTGTAGAGGGACAAAGAGTGGCCTGTACAAAGATGGGCTGGACACGAGCAAAGGTAAGAGGGGTACCCGGAGATAAAGACTGAACACTCGACCTGGTCTCCGGATCTAAGGTCGTGCTGTCTGAAAAACCTGACTCTTCTTGGGACGTCGAGGACATTCCTTCACATAATGTCTTGTGGTGCCACAATAAAAGCATGCATTATCCACCCTTCTACGTTCTCTCTCAGATGTTGTAATAGGGCTACGTAAACCTCCTACTTGCATGGGTTCTTCAGTACTGGAAGCAGGGGTACTGACAACTGTAGGATGGGAAGAAACCCCCAACTCAGCTCTGCGTTCTGATCGCCGTGCATCTACCTGCAGAGCAAGATCCACTAGTTACTGATACTGAGTGGGCATGGAAGGTATCACTGCTAAAGCATCTTTCATTACGTTACTCAACCCCCTATAAAAGATAACTGCCCGCTTGCTTTCTGGCCATGATGTCTCGGCAACCAATTGATTGAACCGGGTGATGTAATCTATCAAAGTCCCTCTGCCCTGAGTTAGTTCTAATAACTCCAAATCCCTAGACTGTGCCTTGTGTCTGGTATCAAAGACTCGAGACATTTCTAGAACTAACAAATCAAAATCATAAAGAACCGGGCTATTATTCTACAATAAAGGATTAGCCCAAGCGGCAGCAGTCCCGGCCAAATGGGAAAGGGCAAAGGCGGCTTTAGCAGTGGAATTAGGAAAGGCCAGATGTCTGCACAAGAAATGTAATTTGCACTGATTGATGAAAGTCCTGAATTTCTTGGGGTCACCTTGATAACGTTCAGGAGCGGCCAGGGGGGATGGGGTTGGGAGGACCACCGGAGTTGGAGCTGGGGTATTTGCCAAGGGAGGAGGTGTGGTTGAAGTGCTAGCATCCCCGAATTCAGGGTCTGCAGGAAGAGAATGCTGAACACTCTGTATGGAATCTAATCTTTGGTGAATCACCGTATTCGCGGCAGCCATATCTGCCCTTAATACTGTAATCGCCTGAACTAAAGCAGCTATGGGTTCTTCCGTGGATCCCTGCATTGTCTAACACGACTATACGGCTTCTCAGTCTGTTCTGACTTGAGTGTCGTGTAGACCGTTGAAACCTCCGTCCTCAAGTGACGCACAGGGGAACTAAAAGAAACCCGCTGTGCGACCTTTGGGGCCACAGGTGGGAGATGTTACTTCCCGGATCCACGGAACCTCTGGAACACCGATGCTGCTGTCAAAAAGAACGAGTTTAAGTACCAGGCAATTACAATATATCACGTTAACCAGAGGATCTGAATAGTCTTACCTATCTGGTATTAGGAAACCCCAGGAAACCTAGGAGGGAGGTTCGAGACTCAGATGAGACGGTCCCTAGAACAATAGAACCGCAGAAAAGCGTGGATGCAGGATAAGCCACCTGTAGGACTGAAGGCGTGACATGAATCCCAAAAGGGAAATGACGTAGGAGTTCAGCAAGGTACCAAGGGATGATCCAAAGGCAAGTCAGGGTCGTATCCAAAATCCAGCAACAGGTAAACAGTTCCAAGCAAAGGTACAAAGGGGTATCCGAAGGAGTCCAAGATAGAGTTCCGAGATCAAGGTAAACAGTAGAGCAAAACGTAACGCCAAACAGGGTCTGAAGACAGCTGAGAAGCAATGAGTGTTCCGTGTCTCAAGCCTTATATACTGAGCGTTTCGGGGTCATGTGACGTCCACCAAGGTCACGTGAGGAACGCCACTCTGGATCACGTGAGCAAGTGAACGATCGGCGTGGAGATGTAACGCCGCCTCTTCTGCTGTAAGTTCTCCACGGCAACTGCCAGTGCAGGAAGGGTTGCAATCGAGCCCGTAAATCGTACCTGGTACGGAGCTTTCGGTCCTTTGGGAAAACGGAATCACATGAGCCTCGAACCCTGGAGGGAGGTGTTGGGGAAATGTGAGCAGTGTTCTGGTGTGCAGTGGATCGGTGTGCAGAGGATCGCCTAACAGCGTGTGTCACAGGTGCCTAACCGTGCATAACCCCAGAAAGCCCCTCCACATCAGCAAGCATGAGGGCCTGGTGAGCCTGGTTCGGCAGGAATATGGCACAGAGGTCACCATGCAGCACCTCATGTGTAACACAGAGTTCCTCCTGCAAGGACTCACGTGAAACACGGATCTCTGCCAGCGAAGCTTCACATGACAGACGGACCTCCTCCCGGCTTACATGGATTTCATCCGAGATGGTGTGATCCAGCTACTCCATCCTCTGTTCTGCCCATGTCCCCTGGCTCATAATGAGTGCAGCCAGATTACTTCTGAGGGAGGTGTTATGTTCCCTCAGGGATTCTCTATGAGCCTCTCCCTCAGCAGCAATAGCTGAGCGCAGTCACCTGTTCAGCCCAGCGGGCCCCGTTGGAGACCACCGTGCTCAGCCTGAGTGAGCGGCATGTGGACTGCATTGCCTGCTGCTGGAGCTCCACCTGCCTATCAGGGGGGAGAGAATGGAATCGGACACACGTTCCATGCCTTGAGCCAACATCTCAATTGCTCCCCCCTGTTGCTGAGCAATGGCATACATGCCATTCTCCCACCCAGTGTTCCCCGGTGGCACACGACCACCGCGTTGCTGGACACCACACCTGTTGGGCCCAAGGAGACGTGGTCCTTGCTGTGCTGGCACTGCCTGTGGCTTCAGGAATGCATTCTTCTGTCGATTTGTTGCCCCAGGAACAGGAGCAACTGATGTGGAGTGTAACCCTTCACCCGTAACCACCACAGGCAGACATTCCAACACTGACTGGCCCCTTGAAGGCTCAACCCCCACTGCAGGTGTGGTGGACAGAACAGCATCCACTGCAGAATCACTCACCGTCGACGGCACGGATTAATGAGCATCCAATACAACATCACAGTCACAGAGATCCTCAGAGCCACATCCAGAGGCAGGCCTGGACAGGATCGCCTGGAGCACCAATGGATGTTCGCGGCCTACCACCCCTCGACCACAACTGGTGCATGGTTGTTGACCCAAGCACTCCACCCTGTCTGCCATCTCCTCCTCCTCTGCTTCCGGTGCATCGTCACCTGGAACCAAATTTTAAAAAAAACATGAGCACACATGTCAGCAGCACCTACCACACACACAGACAACACAACATTGAGGGCCAACACATGAGGCAACCTTGTCACACATGACACAAACTCCTGCATGCATGCAGTGGCAATGAAATGGAAGGGGACCCTGAAAGCAGAAATGGATGCATGTCAAATGTGGAACCCACACATGTACTGCATGTTGCATATCACCTGCATCACACACAACCTTCTGGCAGGCATAGATCTTAGCCGAAAATGACAGATGTCAACAAAGAGATGGCATGTAGAATAGCCATGGCACAATTCCCAAATAGCCGCAGCAGTAAGTCAAATAGAACTGTCTATGACACATGTAAAATGCATGTCAACATGCACTACAAGAAAATAAATATCAAATAGAGTACATGTGTCACAGGATGCAACAAGGCAAGTGCATTGAAATACAGTGAAGGGAGGCACATGGATACATGCATGCCAGGTCACTTTGACATCACACAAATGAATAGGCATGTTGAAGGGTGAAACATGGCTCAGAAGTGCGTGGGTGCAGTGCA
Organism: Ambystoma mexicanum; assembly: GCF_040938575.1. Taxonomy (NCBI): domain Eukaryota; kingdom Metazoa; phylum Chordata; class Amphibia; order Caudata; family Ambystomatidae; genus Ambystoma; species Ambystoma mexicanum. The sequence continues at coordinate 107,465,824 of NC_090936.1, read as the reverse complement.
GCACATGTGTACGTCCTAAAATATCAACAGAACCCAAAACATAGTGATGTCAATCTTGTGACATGACGGCACTGTAAGGGCAAGTGCAGTCATCATGTGCAAAGTGTTGGCACTGGGTTGTCGGGATGCAGTGACCCCCCTCAACCCCCTGGGGAATGGCAGGAAGGCAGTGGCCCTCATTACGACCCTGGCGCTAAGGGGTCTGCGCCAGCGTTAGCTGCGCGGACCCCTTACCGCCAACTACGAGTTTCTGGAGCGCCATGGTCATTTTTCCGCCCGCTTTTTGCGGGCGGAAAAATCCATGGCGCTCTGGGACCTTGGTGTTAATTACGCCACCGTATTTTACGGTGGCGTAATTAACTCCTTCCCCACTCCCATTGAGCCCTATGGGGCCGAAATGGGAATGGGGAAGGGTAAATGGGTCAATGGGGACTTACCGCCCCGCCGACCTCGGAATGGGGCGGTAAGTCCGCCATCCGCCATGGCGTAAAGGGACTTTGCGCCATGGCCGGAAAGTCCGTCGATGGCGGAAAAAATCCGCCAGGGTCGTAATGAGGGCCAGTGAATGGATCTGAATGGCTGACCAGAGTACTGTGAAGTTGCAGACAGTGTTGGCAGGTGTCAATTGCATCATCTCAGTCAACTGAGACTACAGCAGATGAGAGGGGGACAGTAAGCAGGACACATGAGGAACCATAACAAGTACATCTTTTTTTTAATTTTTTTTTAATTATTGAATATAGTTGAATTTACATCAACTTTTTCAATTTATACATAGAAAAATTTCGTAATCATAAACAGTAAAAGATAATTCAAATTCACAATAGAAAAAAAAATCATTCAGTTAAATTCATGAATTGACAAAATTGACAAAATATTTTCATGATGAAATAAAATATTTACAGACAAATTCATCATTATAAGGATAGACAATGTAACACCAATTTCATTCCATATTCAAGGCCTTTAAAAAGTGAATGGTTGCAATTCTTATGCTCATGCATTCAGTTGCTGCCAAGGCGGCCCATCTATTTCTCGGGTCAATTTGTGCAAAATACCCAAAATGATTCACAAAATGAGAACTTTTTGAACTCGTGAGGGCCGGGCAGTCCAATATTATATGTTGCAAAGTTTCGACAATCGCGGCATTTTTACAAAACCTGCACCAATTGAGATCCGAGGGAATTTGCTTCCTTCTTGCTTTAACCTCACGAGTGGGCCAGATGTTGATTCGCAACCGTAAGGTAGCAGTTCTAATAGCAGCAGATGGAGCCAAACGTAAATAGGATGCAGTGTCTCTGTATCGTTTAGGGCCAAATATTACAGAATCAAAATCTTTGTACATTAAGCATTGAGCTCTAGTGTCAATCCAGTCCATCATATACACTTTCTTCTTTGCTTGTTCCGGATGGAACACAAGAAGATCAAGTGATATATCAGCATTCACCATAGTTCTGAAAATACTTGTGGACCAGTTTTTTGGAAATGTTTCTGATGAGTTGAGTAAATAACTAGAAATAGATGATAATGTAGAATTATCACGTATGGATAGCAAGCATTTACGAAATAAGGCACATAGTCGCCAAATTATGTAAGGCCATTAATGCAATTAAGCCTAATTCATAGCGCAACAACACACCAGGAATACATTGTGGCAGATGTAAAATTGCACGCCAAAACTTGGCTTCTAATAAATTGAGGAAACCTGTGGGAATGATTTGCGTTTCAAGACCATAAAGGATAGTTGCTACAACATTCTGGTTCCAATATGTAATGGCAGCCTTGATTGAAAATGTACCATATTTTGAGACAATCAACCGTGTTTGACAAATCACCACAGTTAACTTCTGTTTAATTTTTTTCAATTGCGATTCTAATGCAGGACAACCATCAAAAATAAGACCCAAATAAACATAATTTGGAACCATCTTTATGGGGATTCCCTCGATTTGCAATTCTAACAAGTGCTTGCGTGAACCTTTGGGAATAAACGTGACAATCTGTGTTTTACCAGTATTTACTACCAATTCATTTTCTTTAAAGTAATAACAAAGAGCTGACAGAAGGTTACGTAAGCCACTAGGTGTTTTTGATACTAAGACAAGATCATCCGCGTACCACAAAGCACTAATTTTCACACCATTTAATTTGGGCGCATCAGTTGTAATTTTGTCAAAGATCCAGTGCACATCATTAATAAAGAAATTAAACAAGGCTGACGCTAGAATGCAACCCTGTTTTAGCCCTCTATACGTGAAAATTGGGGAAGATAAGAGGCCCTCAGCATTTAATCTTATGTAGACCTTAGTTTTTGAATGGAGAGCATAAATAGTATCAACAAGAGTGGAAGGACATCCTGCCTTGATTAATTTATCTATAAGTTTTGGTCTTGATACTGAATCAAAGGCGGAATGAAGATCCACAAATGCAAAATATCTGGGTTGTCTCTTGTTCTGTGCTTGTAGTCTTATGGCATTTAAGGTAATTAAATTGACACCAGTGCCCAAACCAGCCACAAAACCAGTTTGTGCTGGATCCCGTTGACTTGCCGTTGTTGACCAGGCATTAAAGTCTCTAAGCACCAACCTAGAGAATATTTTTCCTGGAGCGTCCAATATTGCAATTGGACGATAACTTTTAGCATCCATACGGTCACCTTTTTTGTAAATTGGAATAATCACAGATGAACGCCATGATTCTGGAATAATTTTGGTTTGCAAGATGTGGTGAAAAGCATTGTTCAAGATTAACGCCCATTCGTTTATATGCTGTTTAAACATCCAATTCGTGAGCCCGTCGAGGCCTGCCGCTCTTGACGAGGATGATGTCTTAATAAAATTTTGAATGATGTATTGTGTACAATGCAAGTCCCAACATTTCACAGAACTGCTGTTATAATTGTAATAGCTCATCTTAGACTCGTCATACAGTGTTGTAAAATGAGTAACCCACACATATTCAGATACTCCATTAAGTTGCAAGTGAACTTGGGGTGCTGTATTACATTTATTCAGCAGTTCCCAGACCAAGGCGGAGTTTTTATTACAACAAGCTACAAGGAAATGTTCACTATCTATTTGATATAATGCAGCTTTCCTTGACCGAACCCAATTTCGGTATCTAGAACTAGCAATATTGACAGCTTTAATCTGGACATTCACAGGTAGTTTCCGAAGATTTCTAATCTCTCTTCTATAAGCTTTTTTTCTCTCACAGAGAGCTAGATCAAACCCATGAACATGTCTCTTAAATGGTTTATTATGAACAGGTAATAGATTCGCAAAAGAGGTCAGAACATCTATGTAAGAATCAGCCTTGTGTAACCTCTGACTGTTCAGAATGGCATCATTCAGTGCTAAAAGTTTATCAATGGACCATTTAAAACGATTTCTGCTATTGTTGACTGATAGAGTCTGTTTGTACCAAAGTGCAGGTTTGGAGTGGTTTTCAATGTTGACCGACCAAAATAACGCCAGGAGATGGTGATCGCTAGCTGTCTGTTTTACAACAACAAATTTGCTAGTATTCATGAAGATGCTATTGGACATGAAGATATAATCAATTGTCGATTTTGAAGTACCTCTCTCCCAGGTATTCATGGGAGGTATGCCGCCTGTGATCGCACCATTTGCCATTTTTAGGTCAAGATCTTCCATGAAGGACATCCACCTCGTTCCCTCACGATTCTTAGTGCTTATATTCGACGCAAAGCAAGAAAAATTCAAATCACCCATTAATAAAATTCCAGAAATATTGCCTTGAGCAGAAATAAGTTCAAAGAGAATCGAGAGAGCAGCATAAAAGCTATCATCGATGATACCCACCGGATTACGATAGAGATTGATGAGAGCGTATGTCTGCGAGTTAAATGAAATCTTTACCAATTGCATGAATTTGTTTGGTGCTTGCTAGGGAGAGATTTTAAAGCCCTTGCTTGCTTTCACAGCAACTATCAGGCCAGCAGTAGGTCTACCTTTACCACCTTGTTCTGCTGGAAGAAGATTAAACTCATGATCGTCCCATGTGGGGGGGTTTACTAGCCACGTTTCTTGTAAGGCTACTATATCATATGTATTCAATTGATTATTTAATGTCCATTGCAGGTGAGATGAACCTCGCGTATTCCAACTAGCAAGTGAAATTTCAGTCAGGGAAGTGCTTATTCGTGGTTATGAGTGGGAGTTAGTAGGAAACCAGGAGTAAGGAAATGATTCTTGAGTGCAAAAATTGCAGACGCACAAGGGTTCAGTGGCGGTACCTCATTGATATCAACCTTCTTGGTTTGCTGACGTGCTGGATCTTGTGCTAATAGAAAGCCAAGATTGAATAAATCCATTCTAGCATTCCATAAGGTGTTACGAACAATTCCAGACTTTATCCATAGTCTAACAATGGATAGATTCTTATCACAAAGAAACTCAATTTGATCCAAGTCAGTGGAAGATATGGCATCCAGTCCTTCTATGTCCCCAAAAATGTTAAGGACACTAGCACGGCATAAGTCGTACTTTGGGAACGGCCCATCTCGACACTTCAGAATCAGACTGTGGAACAAATTGAATTTCTTTGACAGTGCAGCACTGGCATCATTCGTACGAGGTTTGGTGCCACCACTACACGATTCCGAATTCTTCCTGATGTTTTGTTTTGGAAGATCTTGATTGCGATGGCTATTACAAAGAAATGGTTTTATGCAGGCGTCTGTTCGGGTTTTAAGAAGTGGAATTTCATTTTCAGTGTTATGTTGAGTGTTAAGTGTATGAGAAGGCTGATTAATTACGTTTGATGCTTCGGGCAATACCTCAGAAATTCTATTAAGTAGATAAGAGTCTACAGCTGCTTTTAATGAGCTTAATCGATCATTAGCGCCTGGTGTAGAAATGACAGAAGAAGGTAACTTGACGGCACCTGAAGAGATTACGCCACAGTGTGCTGTCAATGTCGTTTGTACAACAGGAGAGGGTTGTCTTATTCACGTATTATCAGATTTAGCTGTTAACAAGTGTACCGCTCATTCAAAGGGTCATAATTAGATGAGGAATTAGGTGCCATCTTGGGAGCAGTTTCGGGAGGTGGAGAATTGCACGGCAAAACTTTATTAAGTGATGGCTCATTGGTCATTACGGCCGTATCATTATTTATAATTTCATCACATATATTTATAGAAGCAGCAGGGGTGCTGACAGAAGTCTTTGCAGCACCCAAAGGGGGATTCGGTTGATGTTGTTTTTTTGTACCACCCAAAGTTTTATTATGTCTTTGTGTGGCCTTAGTTGACATAGATTTTGTTTTTCCAATATTTACAAATGTACGACCAGTTTTTTGTGGATTTTGTTTAGAACAACCATGCGAATTGCACTCAGCAGCTAATTGAACAGCACTTTTCACAGGAGAGTCAACACTGATCCAGGACTTTTTTGAGGGCAGGGCATCTTCTACACATTCAATCGGCCAAATGATCTTTGAAAATACTGGTAACACTGGATAGATGGACAGGGGGACTTTGTTTAGCGCTTCTAGATTTGAGAGACGTTGGATGATAGATGCACCAGATTGTTCGTTCCAGCTCTGAAGAGGTGACCAATAAGATTCAAGAATGGTTACTCTTCGCTCCAGATTTTCTAAGGAGAGGCTTTTAACGCTTTTAGGCGAGTTGTCTCTCATCAAATCACTTATAAGATCTAGCTTTGTGGTTTGACTGGTTATTTTCTGATCTAGAGATTCGAAGAGCTTAAATAGACTAGAAATGGTGGTATTAATGGCCCCCAAGGTGATTTCTAATAGGGCAGGATTGGCTGAGGATGTGAGAGCTTGTTTTTTCTTATCAATGGTGGGACAGCGACGGGGAGTGGGTTGTAAGAAGGACACCTCATCATCCTGTCTTGTTGATTCCATAGAACAAGGTTGTTCATAGTCAGTTATAATTGAGACTCTTGAACTTTCTAGGTCTCTACACTCAGCGGTAATGGGACGGGGGGATGATGTTGACTTGTTTAAGCTAACTTGACCCACATCTTCAATAGATACTGAGGCCACCGAGGTGTTCGTAATAGACCTATCTCGTGCTGATTTACTGTTATCTTTTAATAACTCTTCAGTGTCATGAGTGGATTCTTCTAAAACTGTAGCAAATTTTTGAAGAGGTTTAATAATTTTGATGGGAGAATGAGGTACAGTCAATAAAGTTTGATCTGAGATGGTGATGCTCAAAAGGGGAATAAGAGGATCGATGTTAGAAGTAGGGAGTTTTGGTGGACTTAGAACACTTTGAGGAGCCTTGGGCAAGGTCAAGTCAGTTGTTGTACTCACAAAAGATGCAAAATCGATCGGATCAGCCATCGCTCTACCACTTGGTGTTTTCTCATAAAATTTACGAATATCGTGTTGAGTAGGGGTTCTAACAGGTGGTGTTAAAATAATATTTTTCTTAGAAGTATGAGTACGACTTTTAGACTTGTCCTGTAATTTAGAGATATTCTGATTCACAGGAGTTTGTCATGATCTGATAGATTTTGCATTGAACATGGAGGAATAACCATGGGATCTCTAGTGATCTCCGATGGAATACCTGTTTTCAAGGAGAACATAAAATGGTTTGCAAAAGATTATTAAAAATAAGTGGAGCTTTCCACTTTGTGAATAATACAAAACAGCACACTCAGTTATTTGAAAGCATAAAAGGAGAAGTAGTTTCAAGCAAGCAAAGCCTCTTGGCTGAATGACTGACTTAACGATGGTAGCGTGAATTAACAGTACCTGAAACGGGATAGATGAATCACTACCATCCACCTAACAGCCACACAACAGCCAGTGGGCTTGTCTCCTACGGGCTTAACGCCGCGAGGGTGGATTGCTGTGCCTCTTCAAGAAGTTGGAACTCACGTGATATGTCACGTGGTTAACACAAGCCCGCCTCCTCCAGGAAGCACACGGGCACACGGGCACACGAGTACCAGCAAGAGCTCCTTCACAGCTCGCAGTGCTGGCTTGCAGGATAAGAAAACGTTTGTTCCGCAACACAGAACAGCTGATTTGATGCAGCTACGTTCGCCCCTCGGACGGATTGCTGTGCCTCTTCAAGAAGTTGGAACTCACGTGATACGTCACATGGTTAACACAAGCCCCACTTCCTCCAGGAAGCACACGGGCACACGGGCACACGAGTACCAGCAAGAGCTCCTTCACAGCTCGCAGTGCTGGCTTGCAGGATAAGAAAACGTTCGTTCCGCAACACAGAACAGCTGATTTGATGCAGCTACGTTCGCCCCTCGGGCGGATTGCTGTGCCTCTTCAAGAAGTTGGAACTCACATGATACGTCACGTGGTTAACACAAGCCCCGCCTCCTCCAGGAAGCACACGGGCACACGGGCACACGAGTACCAGCAAGAGCTCCGTCACAGCTCGCAGTGCTGGCTTGCAGGATAAGAAGATGTTCGTTCCGCAACACAGAACAGCTGATTTGATGCAGCTACGTTCGCCCCTAGGGCGGATCGCTGTGCCTCTTCAAGAAGTTGGAACTCACGTGATACGTCACGTGCTTAACACAAGCCCCGCCTCCTCCAGGAAGCACACGGGCACATGGGCACACGAGTACCAGCAAGAGCTCCTTCACCGCTCGCAGTGCTGGCTTACAGGATAAGAAAACGTTCGTTCTGCAACACAGAACAGCTGATTTGATGCAGCTACGTTCGCCCCTCGGGCGGATTGCTGTGCCTCTTCAAGAAGTTGGAACTCACGTGATACGTCACGTGGTTAACACACGCCCCGCCTCCTCCAGGAAGCACACGGGCACACGGGCACACGAGTACCAGCAAGAGCTCCTTCACCGCTCGCAGTGCTGGCTTGCAGGATAAGAAAACGTTTGTTCCGCAACACAGAACAGCTGATTTAATGCAGCTACGTTCGCCCCTCGGGCGGATTGCTGTGCCTCTTCAAGAAGTTGTAACTCACGTGGTACGTCACGTGGTTAACACAAGCCCCGCCTCCTCCAGGAAGCACACGGGCACACGGGCACACGAGTACAAGCAAGAGCTCCTTCACAGCTCGCAGTGCTGGCTTGGAGGATAAGAAAATGTTTGTTCCGGAACACAGAATAGCTGATTTGATGCAACAAGTACATCTATACATGCAGAAGTCACAACACCAGTAGCCTAGAGGCAGGGTGGCTGTAACAGAGGGAGGCCTGTGCTCGACATGGACAAAGACACCCTAAACATGTGCGTGATTAGGAAGTGACCCTGAGTGAGCATGATATGGATGACCAAATACCATGAGACGATAAAATACTGGAGATGTAGTACAATGAGCAGCCTGCCACGGACCCATAGGGGCTTGCAGGCAATGCACATGGTCCATGAATGAACACTCATGTCCACTCTGAGCCTGTGCCATCTGCACGGTCCAAGTGAGATACCCTGCATCAAGGACAAAGGATGTACCCCACAGTACAGGTTTGGCAGGGTTGAAGAGGGAAGTGTGCATGTACACAGGAATGGGGAACAGGCCATTGCAGTAGTCCAACCGTGAAATCACCAGTAACTTGGAGACAGTGAGCTGCAGGGTGGTGGAGAGGCAAGGAAGCATGCCCCTGAGGAGGAGCAGCTTGCAGGGTGACCTCACATAGCCGTCAGTCATGTGACGACATAGGCAGAGTGGAACTACACCACAGGCTATATGCTAACATGTCAGTGAGTTTGAACATGGACAGGAGAGGCCGCAGAATGACTTGCATGTAAGTAGGGTGCATGTGTGCTGATGAGGACTGCCCCCGGGTGCAGCATATGGTCTGCATGCAGACTGCATCACTACAAGCACGCATCAGTCAAGCATTGCATGTGTCACACATGGCACTCATGAATACATAGCCAGAACTGGCAGTCAATCACAACACATCACACAAGCAACACACACATGGGCTGGACACACAAGCATCAACACTCACCGGATGTTGTCTAATAATCCGGCATCTCTCCCACTCCCTGGATAAATCCCCGATCAATGAACTCTGCAGCGATTTCCTCGTGCGGAGTGAGTTCATCCTCCTCTGGTGGTGGCCCACTGCTAGTCACCAGAGTCAGGGAGTAATTAGAGGCCTGCTTTTGTTTTGCATAGCATCGGAGGTCAGTCCAACACTTGTAGCAATTCTGAGCTGTGCACCTCTCATATCCCATTGCACTGACAATTTCCACAATGAACTGCCAGTAGATCTGATGCTGGGAAGGCGTAGTATGGCAACCTGAGCCCACAAGCATATCGCGGTCGTGTAGTGACACGTAGTCCACAAGGAAGTCTTGTTCCTGTTTATTGAAAGGATTCTTCCTTGCCGTGCCGGAGGCCGGAGCCGTGTCTGAGGTCCCAGCCTCTTGCGCAGAAGCACACTTCCTCCTCTTGGTCGGTTGTGCGGACCCTGAGTGGCTAATGCCGCTATGGTCAGTAGGGACAGTGGCGATGGTGGACTAGGCAATGGGAGTAGTAATAGGCATGAGGACGGAAGGCCTGGATTGTGTAATTGGCTGCAGGGTGCTGTTGCCAGGACCCAGAGGCACAACTGGCTCAGTGCCAAGGGCTGTGACCAACACAGTCCTGGCTGGCAGACTCACTGCTGTGGAGGTGTTGGCTGCATCTACCCCTGCAGCTCCCACCACCTGGCTGCTCGGGGCAGCAGATGTCACCACTGCCCCAGATACATGTGCCTTGGTCACAACTACCTTAGGCACATGTGGTTTGGCATTCATCACCTGAAAATCTGCGTGGAAGTCCTCCTGTGCCAAGGCAGCCTGCGCTGGCTGACCACAAGCATGGGTGGTGGTTGCCGCAGCTGCACCTGCAGCTTCCACTACCTGGTGGCCCGTGCCAGCAGATGATAATGGCTGTGGGGTCAGATGTGCACTGGAGATGTCTGCAGCAGCAGCATCTCCCTGAGGCTCTGTGGGTGGTGGCATGGCTGTCCCAGCATGTGGCTGGACATCCTGGCCCTGCAGAACAGCCTTTGTAACAGAAGGGATAGCCTGTACTCGGACAAGACGGAGTGGCTAACCAAATATCTTGTACAGAGGAGTGGTCCTGTCCTCAAAAATTTAGACTACACTTGATTTTTGTAGTTGCAATTCTGACACTTCTCCAAATTAGTGTTAATGCATCTACCACAGTATGCAATATTGGGGGAAAGTTCAAATCCATAAACTGGAAAAACAGTTGTAGTGTCCTTTATTAATTAGGCCACATGTAAACACATTGGTAATTCGGTGTAGGAAACTCAAAATTTATACATAGAAAAATAGGTAAATTAAACATAAACCTAGTCACCAGTTTAGTGAATAGTGTAGATGGAACAACATATATTGTAAATATTTAGTGCATATTACAAAGACATTCCATTTACAGTGGTGGCAAGTTGTCACTAGATGTGGACTGTTTGTTGTCCGTGCAGTCCAGTATTCTAAAGTGACTCATTTCAAAATATACTTAAGATTCAAGATTCAACAAGTTGGGTACAGTTGTGTTAACTGCACACAGCTGTACTGGTGCTGTGTAGTGTTTTTGTGTCCAGTGTTGCAATATTACATCATATTTGCTAGTTGAACAGTGTATTATCACAGTAACATACAATATTTGCACAACACCACGTTCATAGCTTAAAGAAACCTAACAATAGGGTCTGCTAAAAGGCAGAACAGCCTGGCAACATCCCCCTGTGCATCCCCCTTGGCCTCCCTGGACTCCCTGGCCACCCTGGCCACGTGCCCCACCACGCCCAGCACTCGGAGGTCGCCCAGCTTTGCCGCCCTTCCCTTTTGGTGGCCTCTCAACCATGGCACAGATGGACTATTGCCAATGGGAGGGGCACACAACAATTGTCCTGGGTAATTGGGGTGAAGGGGGCAGGGTACGTGATGTTAGACGCACCCCTGTGCTCCTGCAAGGCTGTATGTGACCCCTGGTGAATAAAGACAGGTCAGGCAATGCTCAGGCACCCCTAAAAATGATAATAAACGTGCATGCAACCCCCGGTAGCCCATGTGCGTGGAATAAACCTCCCGCAGTACACCATGGCACCCAGGGACACAAAAAAAGCATACGCGTGGAAAACGCAGGCTACTCTGACCTTGAAAACGTGGTACACGACACACAGGGGGAACCACTGTGGGAAAAATAAGCGTGCACGACTCACCATCTGCCTTGCATGGAAAAGAAAAACAAATGCGCGTGTAGGCAACTGCCCCGCCAAAACAAGCAGTACGAACTTTAAGCGCTGTGAAGATGTCATTTGTGACCCACAAGTAGTAGAAACACACGCATCGGTCGCCACAAAAAGCACGTATAGTGAACTGCAGTACCGCGGGGACCTTTAACCCGTGTTGAAGGCAACGCCTGCGTGCGTCACGTCACTTAAGTGCTTACGCGCTAAGGACCTTTCCTCGAATTTCATGCTAACATGCTGTTTTTGACGTGCAGAGTCACTCTGCATCAAGCTAGCCACGTGACTACACACGGAAGACCACACTCCTGCCCAGAAGGCCATTTACCTGCCCCCCAAAGCCCCGAGCAGCCTCCTACAAACCATCTGCTGCTGCCAGCTAGCCTCTTGCCAACGTGCCCTGCAATTAGGTGCCTGCACAGAAGACATAGCCAGAGGTCCTGTTGCTGCGACCACCTCTGCTGGAACAGAAGACTCCAGACTGCTGTTCCATCGGTCCACAGCCCAGCCCCAGGACCCAGTTGCCCACCCACACCTGCCTCAGGGGTTGCAATGTCAGACTAAGCAACATATGGAGCTAGTGGCAACCCCCAGTCAGAGAGGCAGAGGGCTGCCAGCTTCACTGCCAATGAAGTTGGCATCCTGGTGGAGCAAGTCCTGCAGCATTATGATGCCCTCTTCTCATCATTGCGCCTCGACAAGGAAGGACGGAGGAGGATCTCGGAGGACATCGTGGGTGCCATCAACGAGGAGGGGGTGGCACCCCGTGACTCCAAGCATGTCGTGAAGTGCTGGGAGGACTTCAGGTCCAGGATGCTCTACAAGGCCTGGCACTTCATCGGGGATGACGATGGAGTGGGGCGCCAGGGCCAGTTGAGCAACATACAGATGAGGGTCCTGGAGCGCACACGCCCAGCGCTTCACCACCAGGTCCTCGAGTTGCAGACCTGTCCGAATTCGAGTGGTAAGTGTCCATGTGTTCACGTCTAGCCTAGTGAATGTTGAGGTGTGGCAGGAGTGGGCACCTTGGCCGTATGACTAGCATGCCCCATGTATGGATGTCTTTGTGCAGGGACATAATAGTGCTGCATGTGAGTCCAGTCAAGCGTGTTCCACATCAATGGTATCTGTGTTGCAATGCATGACGTGCACCAGCATGTGACGACGCACACATGTTTGCATGCCTGTGTCTGTCCTGGCCCATGTATGGGGTGTGAGACATGGATGCTTATGTCACTTTCATGGACGTGCACAGTGTACAAGTGCATGTGTCTGAGTGGTGAGTGTGTGACTGGGAAATGCCATGGATGCATGACACATGGCCATCTCAGTGCCTGATTGACTGGTGGGGCACAGTTGCCAATGTGTGCTCGGTGACAGGAGGTGGACATGGCCAGATGCATGACTGTTCGGTGGTGTGTGTGCATCTGATATGCATGTCCCATGATGCATGTTAGGTTTAGCCCCCTTCTGATGTTCCCACAGTGCCTTGGACATAGATGCAGATGTCTGTTGCATGTGCCATGCTTGTTTGTGGATGTGTGTCGCTTGCACTGACCCATGTGTTGTGGAGGGTGATGATGGTACTGACATTTGACAGTGCCACTCATGTGCAATGACTTTGCGTCTTGCAAACTATTGTGGGGTACCCTGATGCCTGTGGTCAATGTCTCCCTATCTACAGCGTCGATGGAGGAAGAGGGTGGAGACAGCGCTGTGGAGCTAAGTGGTGTGATGCCTCCACCAGGCGGAGACACGAGCCCCAGTCACCCTCCCATGTTGCAACATCTTCCGGGAGCGAGGGTACCAACGAGACTAATCCATGAACGTATATCGTGCACAATACTGTTTGAGCATCTTATGCGAACACTTGTTTTACTATATTGTATAAAGTTATGTGCAGAGGCTCAATGCGAAATCCGAAGACACACTGTTGCTATTGTAACTTGTTGGAGAATGTATTAAGGATAACCCCTAAACGTATAGCTGTATAAATTAGAAGCAAACTCGGCACAAACCCTATATCTGAGATTCATTAACCTGCAAGTGGGTTGGACATCATGTTTTGGAGTGTATCAAAGGTGCGACTATTCTGATGTACAGTCCCATTCACTTCCCACACCGAATGGGCTGGTATTCGCTTTGGTGAACTGAGGGTCTGATAGCTATCCGATACTCTGTTTCTTTGAAAACTGTTCAGTTACTTTGAATAAAGATCTGTGTATCTTTATAACCTGCGTTTGGTGTATTTCCTTTTGAAGGTACTCAGCCTCGATATCTTCTTTTGCTTTCACAGATGGCGCCCGAATAGGGACCCTCAAGATTGATGCCAGCTCGTTGAAGGTTGACGCGGCTATCAGACCGGGATCGGACGGTGACAAAAGGGGCCCCTTTCTGAATGAGGAGCGATACCTCAGCAGCGCCGCACGGCCTGATCCCTGGACGGTGAGCACGCGGTCGGAGTCTGCATCTTGACGAGGGTCCACATATCGAGGCGGGCAGATTTGCCGAAATCACCAAACACGAGGTAAAATTCATTAGAAAAACTTTGAAATCCGATCGGACCTCCTTAGGCTTGATCAGGTGAGTCGTGACCCAATTCTTAAGTATCCTGATAATTTGTTTTGGAGCATTGCACTTGTGAGTACAATTATTGACCAGGTAACACCAGTATTCTAACATACCTGGGAAATTGTATGCCTGCTTTAGGGCATTATTCCGCAGTGACAGACAATCTTTGGAATTTAGGCGTCCGGCGCCACAGGAGGGGTCGCCAGCTTGTACTATGTACTGTAAGCATGGCATTGGTAGTATAGTGTTTAATGATATTTGGCACAGACAAACTAGACATGCTTCCGAACTTCAGTTTTGAAATTCCCCGTATTGAATACTTAGAATCTATATTATTAAAGAAAAAGGCTAGACCTGCAGCATTTGACGTATTACAGAATTGGAAGAAAGAAGCTTTGCAGCAGCTTAAGAGTGGAGAAAAACATGCGCGCCGTCATAAGACGAACACCGAAAAAGCATTGTTATATGACCAAGATAAACAGTCAGAATCAGTTAGGAATATGGATAGGGCTTTCTCACTTGGTATCCAGAAAATCTATCCTTCTAAAGACTTTCATGTTTCCGACGAACTTATCGATAAATTGTTAAATGAATGAAGGCCTGGTGCCACTGCGCCACCTCTGTATGTTCCTCTTCCTGCTGCTTTGCCTCTTCCTGCTGTTATTCCTCCTCCTGCTCCTATCGTTCCTCCTGTCGTTCCTCTTCCTCCAGTTGTTGGTCCTCCTTTTGTTGCTGCTCCTCCACCTGCTCCTCCACCTGCTCCTCCACTCTTTCCTGTTGTACCAGTGATAACACCTCCGTTGAACATGCCTACTCTCTCTCTTCCAAGTGGTCCTGCACCGCGTGTAGTAGATCAGGGAGTGGGATCGAGGGTTGTCACTCGCAATATTGTACCTCCAGAGAAGAAACGTGAATTGATTGCGTGGGCTAAGTATTGTATGGAGAAGGATGATCAAGCTAATGTTTTTACCACATTTTCTAATATGGACAATTTTCCTGAGAAAAATGTTTTTATTGAGGGATTAGGGATCCATTTGTGTGTAATGTGGGACAGATTAAACAATACAGATCTCCCACAAGGGTTGAGGGATCTGAACACCTTAGCGTTCTCTAGAGACACTGTGGAGAAGGTACAAGAGCATTTTGAGAGGGTATTTGAGTATAGAAAGCAGTTGGAAAGGTTACAGAATGAGGATGAAGATGTAGTTAGTATGTATGTGCAGAAACGGTTCCTTCCTTGTCGCAAATTGATATCTAAGGAAGTGCAAATTTTCATGAAGGACGCAATTAGATGGATTTCAGACACATTAATAACTCCTGTTGAAGTATATGATACATATAGTCAGTATACGCTAGAAATGCAGAGGAAAGTGATACAGGTAATGGTAGAATACCTACAGGATGAGTGTGTAAAAAGAAAGATTAGTAGTCCCGCAGAGTTATTAAGTATTTACAAGAGAGCTTTTTCATTTGACACTTCTTCGGCTGCTTTAGCGCTCAATTTGGCTCTGTTGCTTAGTAAGCGTTTGGAGTTGCCTACTTCTAAGTTGCCTATGAGAGAGGTTCCTCCGACACTTGTCCCAAAAGTCGAGGTTCCAGCGGATATCGGAACGGGTGCGCAAGCCTATGAAATTCCTGCACACTATGTATCTCAGTTCGTTCACGTCCCGTTCTCAAGACAGGAAGTGAACACCATTAGACAATCTATTCCCGACATTAGGAAAAATCCAACAGGGTTCTGTAAAGAAATAGAGTCTGTTTTGCAATCCTCAGTATTCACTTTAGGTGATATTGATCTGTTATTCCCCGTACTCCTGCCCGTAGATTTGTGGAAACCGGTTAGGACTATAGATGACGTACCAGGGTTAGGAGATACATGGGCTAACATAATTAGACTTGATGGAGAAAGGCCAGCTGGCGAAAGACCGCCTCAGGTGATACTAACTTTGCCTGACAGAATAGTTGCGAAATTGAAAACTATAATTCCTGAGAAGAGAATTATTTGGGACAAGCTTACCGCCTGTGTCCAAAGGAAGTCTGAGGGTGCTACCGAGTTCTTTAATCGGTTCAAACAGGTATTCTCGGATTTCAGTGGACAAGATTTAGGCACAGAGTCTGGGAAAAGATTATTTGTAGACAAATTTGTGCGTGGATTGTTGCCAGACATCCAGTCGCAAATTATGTCTTCTGAGAGCGCTTGGCAGGCGAAGTCGCAATCAGAGGTACTGCACATGGCTCAGTACTATGAGAATCTTGTCAATAATGAAAAAGAAAGAGTCGAAAAGAGAAAAGGCGATTTGAAGACAAAAGTATTCTTACACCAAATTGTTAGAGGCCCTAGAGGGGTTAATTCACAAACTAGAGGTCAGTATGTTCAACAAGGAAATGTGCCCTTGGGTCCTGTAAATATTAATCAGTGTGCCTATTGTAGGCAAGAGGGTCATTGGCGTGCACAACGCCGATCCTCCGACAGAGGTCAAATAACACATTTGGGAATATGGGTAGATGACCCACAGGTCGCCTGGGTGTAGGAGGCCCTAGTAGAGGTCAGTTTTCACAAGATTCACAGCAACCTTTTTCACAGGATACTCAGGCACCAAGTGTGGATACTAGAAACATATTTGACCATCCTTCTGCTGCTTACCTTTCTGAAGAACTTCCTTTCGATGATATTCTGTTTCGCTAGGATTGCCCGAAGCAGGGTTTGGAAACTATGCCTATTCCCGTTGATCAGAAAGGTCCCTACGTTGAAATGTTAGTGGGAAATAGGAAACATCTATTTTTGATAGATACGGGGGCACAAAAGTGTTCCATTGATCATTCACGGGTTCCAAACATTCCACTGTCAGGACAAACCAATGTTTCTGTAGGGTTTTCTGGCACACCAGTTGTCTGTCCGGTTTCTTCGCCGGTACCTATTTCTTTGGGTCCATTTATGGACCAGTGTCCATTCATTTTGACTTCGAATTGTGGAGAGAATTTGCTGGGGTTGAATCTGTTGAAGGAATTAAATGCGGCAATTCATTGTTCCTCTGATGGAGTGCGTTTGACGATTTCAACACAGCAACTTTCTGTCTCTCAATTCTTGACTAGACCTTTGCCACAAGAATTTAGTGATATTCCGGAGTGTTTATGGGCAGTAGACGACAATGATATCAGTGTTTTGCAAATTGAGCCTGTTAAAATTGTGTTGAAACATGGAGTGAAGCTGCCGCGCATTCCGCAGTATAAGATTTCAGTTGATGGGGAGCAAGCTTTGAAATGCATCGTCTCTGATTTTGTGCATCGAGGGGTGATTGAGGAAATTGCAGGTAGTTTATGCAATAGTCTGATTTTGCCCGTGTACAAAAAAGGCGATAATGCGATTCCTTTTCGTTTCATAATTGATTTATGTGCCATCAATAAGATCGTCGCTCCACAATTTCCAATTGTACCTGATGTGACGACAATATTAACTATGATCCCGGCTTCAGCTACTCATTTTAGTATTCTGGATCTAAAGAATGCTTTCTTTAGTTTTCCTATACACAAGGACAGTAGATAACTGTTCACGTTCAGCTTAGGGGGACGCTCCTACACATTTATCCGTGCACCACAGGGTTACACGGAAAGTCCTAGCATCTACAGTAGGGCTCTGAAAGAACAACTCGATACCCTTGAGTTGCCCTCTACTTGTACACTGCTTCAATATGTTGATGACTTGCTTTTAGCTGCTGACTCAGAGAGCGCTTGTAAGGAGGGCACTGTGTTGTTGCTTATTCACCTGGCTAAACATGGACATAAAGCTTCGCTTAAGAAATTTCAATATTGTTGCCAGGAGATCGCCTATTTAGGCTATCTCCTATCAAAGGAGGGAAGAAGATTGACGCCTGAACGGATAAAACTCATTTCTAGCATGTCTGTTCCAAATACACAGAAAGAAGTTAGAGCCTTGATAGGAATGGCTTCTTACTGTAGGCAGTGGATCCCCAACTTTTCGTTAACGATCAAGCCGATGTTGGCTCTGACGAAGAAGGGCATTTCTTCGCCATTGCCGTGGAACATGCAGCACCAGCGTGCATTTGATTTGCTCAAGACTGCATTGTGCTCGGCACCGGTTTTGGGTGCACTAAATTATGAAAAGGCCTTTGTGTTGTTTGTGCATGAATTTGATGGATGTGCTTTGGCTGTATTAACGCAGGAACATGGAGGGAAGAATAGGCCATGCGGTTACTTTTCCTCTGCCCTCGATCATGTAGCATGCGATTTGCCAAGATGTTTGCGAGCTGTCGCTGCTGATGCTGCGTCTGTAAAACAGAGTGAGGGAATTGTCCTAGGCCATGCTTTAACCCTGATGGTACCTCACTCTGTAGATGTTCTACTGAACAGAACTCAAACGTAACACCTCACTTCTGCACGGTTGACAAGATATGAATTGATCTTGTTTGCACCACACATCCAAATTAAGAGATGTTGTGTTCTTAATCCGGTGGAACTCTTACCTTTACTGCAAGGTACCGCTAGCAGTGACGAAGAGTCACACGATTGTCTTTACACTACCGAACAAGAGACAAAGGGTAGAATTGATCTAAAAGATACTCCTTTGAACAGTCCACAAGGGGAGCTGTTTTGCGACGGCTCCTGCTTCAAACTTCCGGATGGTACATCAACAGCTGCTTATGCAATCACTACATTGAGCACGGTCGTGGAAACCAAGAGACTCACGCATAACTCTGCGCAGGCTGCAGGGATTATAGCATTGACCTGAGCTTGTGAACTTTCCGAAGGTCTTACCGTGAATATGTACACTGACAGTCAGTATGCCTTTGGGGTGGTTCACAACTTTGGGAGACTTTGGTCAGAAAGAGGGTTCTTAACTTCACATGGTACAAAGATCCAGCATGGCTCCCTGATAATACGGCTACTCTCAGCGCTTGCACTCCCTACTCAGCAGGCTATTGTAAAATGCACCTTCTCGGCATGCACATTCATTTTAAAATGTCGAGATGGTCCTTATCCTGTTTATAACTTGAATAGAAGGAGTGTCTTAAACATCTTTAGTGACATTGATGAATTAACGGATATTACTACTCTTGATATAGCGCAAATTGAATTTATCTCTGCATCTTCCAACTCTATCATCAGACTATGGATACCATCGACCATTGTTGCCAACACTATCTGGCGAGCGAGAATGGCTTTGTTTGAAATGGGCTTTCTATTGGCACAGGATCCGAATGATAATACGACTCAATCTAGGGTCCCCATCCCACAGCCACGCATCTATGAAAGACAACAATTTGATAGATATGACATTAATGCAGTGTATGATACTCGGATCCGCATTCAGAATTAACCATCATTGTGTCAAAGCGGCAATCCCTTGTATCTTGCATGTTGGAACACCAGGGGGCACAATCATCTACATGTCTCTATTAAATCTATGCCTGAGATTTATCACATCTTTGCTTTACAGGAGACCTGGCTTTTAGTCCCCCCTGTCTGGGATGGGTATGAAGTCACTCTGCTACCTGCCACTCGAACTAAAGGTAGACCCACCTCGGGTTTGCTGGTTGCCGTGCTCCAAGGGGCTGGACTTCATGTAAATGCATGGGCTTCCTTTGGAGTTCATCTGCAACTTGTAAAAATTGATCTGGGTACTGCCTCGTTCGCTTTGCTGAATGTGTATAGAAATCCTGTTGCTTGCTCTGATGATAACTTTTATGATGGCCTTATTTCATTGTTGGATATCATAAATATGGCGAATATCACCAACTTCACCATCATACTGGGGGATCTTAATATGAATTGTATTGCTAACAATCCACATTCAAAAGATAGCTCTCGGTGGATTCAACTCATGAATGAACGTAACTTCATTATGATTAATGGGGCCCTCAAAGGTGACTCTCCTTCTCAATCGACTTGGTATCGCAATAACAGTGTGAGTACAATTGATTACATTTTTGTGGACTCGCCACTGTTCAAACTCTGTCAGGATCTTTCAATCACTGCATATCCTGGCAGTGATCATAAGCTACTTCTCCTGACCCTTTCATGGCAAACTTTTGCGTTAAAATCTTCAGTCAGCTGTGGAGTTGTTACCAACTCTGCCAGATCTAGACTGAAATGGACAGATCACCGACTCTATGCATTCGAAAAATTAATTCAAAAGAACTTGTGTACATTGGGTGTTCAATACACTGATATCCTGGCACCGTTTGCGCATACCATTTCGACATCCAGGCAACTCCAAACCAAACATACCCATTCCTTTGATCAGTTGGTTAAAGACCGTAAGACCGAGTTTAGGCGTTTAAAGCGGCAGATACAAACCTCTTCTTCTTGTAATCGTTGGCAAGCGCTCACCAAGTTGAAAACACAACATAAAAACTGGCTAAAGGGCCACAAATCATTGATGTTCCAACATGACAGCGAAATAATGTTAAAGTCACTTGCTAACAAAAACTCGGCGCAAATGTGGCACCTGCTACACAATCATGCATATATTAGAGATGCCGATGCACAATTAAATGCAGTAAACGAATCACAATGGATCTCTTACTTCACAAAATTGTATTCTGATGCCAGCTTTGATCCTGACACTTTTCGCTCTGTTGGACCCCCCAATTGGAATCTCGCTTTTACAACTGAGGACATTGTATCAATCATCAAAAAAGCTAGTTCCTCTCGAGCTGTTGGCCCAGATGGCATTTCCAACGCCATGTTGAAACTAAATCCTGATACATGGGCTCGTATACTGTATTGCATTTTTCAAGACATATTGCACTCATGTACTATTCCATTATCTTGGAAATCCTCCATTATTATCCCGATTTTTAAAAAAGGCGAAAGGTGTTTACCTCAGAACTACCGGCCAATTGCATTATTAGACTCTCCGAGTAAAATTTTCACCAAACTTGTACTGACTGAATTTAATAAGTGGACGCTCCAGAATTCATTCAGAGACCCATTTCAAACTGGTTTTATTGCGGGCATGGGTACCCAGGTTAACCTTTTTGCACTGAACTCTATCAAAGCTCAGTGCCAAGATTTGAAACAACCTTTATTTCTCGCGTTTATTGATTTACATTCTGCTTTTGATTCTATTTCCCGCCCTCTGCTCTTTGCCAAATTAAAACGTGACCATTGTCCGCAAACACTGTTCGATATCATTCTGGCTCTCCATTCTGACACGTGTATCTATGTACGATTAACCCTTGACGGAGCCCTGTCTACTTCCATCCCTACGGCTCGTGGACTTAAACAGGGCTGTCTTCTGGCATCATCCATTTTTAATTATTTTATCCATGACATAGCTTTCATATTTCAAAATCTTGATTCAGATTCCCCAAAAATTAATAATCAGCAGGTCCAGACCCTAATGTATGCTGACGACATGGTATTGCTATCAAAAACTCAAATTGGCTTGCAGAAAATGTTGACAGCTTTTGATTCCTATATTATCCGCAATGATTTAAACATTAATTCTAACAAATCTCAGATCATGTTGTATCAACCAACCAAAAGAAATAAATCTTTTACCTGGCACATTAACCAGGCAAATCTGCTGATTGTCCCGCAATACACCTACCTAGGTATGCTATTTGAGTTGCGTGGGTCCTTCAATGCTCATGTAGATGGGATTTTGAAAAAGGTGTCAACTGCCTCGTCACAATCTAGTCTGATTATGTCTAGATATGGCAAATTTTCCATCACACCGGCCCTTGCCTACTGGAATCAGAAAGCAGTGCCATCAATATTGTATGGTCTTGAAACTCTCACATGTCAATCTAAACTTGTCTTTCACAAATGGGAAAGCCTGTTTTGGAAAAAGATACTACATTTACCAGCTTGTATCCCCATCTCGTGGATTAGATATGAATTGGGCCTAATTTCACTTGAAACCTTGTACATTTGGCGTCTGTGCGCGCTCTTCAGAAAATGCCTTCTAGCATCTAGAGATTACACACTACTCTCAGAACTCGCTTTTCATATGTTTCATACTACACAGAAATTTTTTGTCTCATGGGTGACTGTGGCTTATTCTGCATTGAGTAGTGCTGATATTTCTCTTGAAACATTAATTAATAATCCTGATAAGGCTAAACGTCAGCTGTATGAATTTGACTGGATTAAAACAAATGAATCGTGCTTATCTTATTGTGATGGCAACGCTCTCCGATTTCCTCCAAAAAAGATGAGAATACTCCATCCTTATCTAGTCAAAGCCCCAGCAGCCAACATTCGCTCTGCAATCATGCGTCTTCGTTTCAACATTTGGCCAACCAAAGCCATTCTTCACAGACGCAAGTTAATAACAGATCGTGATAACTTTTGTCGCTTTTGTAAGAACAATTGCCAACCTGAGACTTTCGAGCATCTTATTATTGAGTGTCCTGCTCTTACTCTGCATAGACTCAAGTTCTTGGGTCGACATTGCCGGCATTTAGGTTTTCTAGACCATGAGGCTTCATGGCTCACAATTTTGAATTCTGCGTACCTGCCTATCCAAACTGCAGTTGTTAAATTTATTGAAAGCTTGTCCTTGACAAATTTAGATGTTTAATTTTTAAATACAGTTGCATTTTCATCCAGGTCACACTTTCTGAAGTATACCTACTAGCCACTTGATATTGTGTCTTGCTAATTGTGTTATGATCTAATGATTGGATTTTCGGAGATAATTTGTCATCATGTTTCAATTTGGCTTATGTGTTTTAGCTGTTAATTTATTTTCTATAAACACGACTAGATGTCGTATTTTGTTTTATATCATGTTTTAAATCATGTGTTTGTCACAATTGTATACTATGCATTCTTGTATTTGTTTCTTTCTGTAACATTTTGAAAGGTTGATTTGTTTCAACCAATTCAATAAAAAAAAAAAAAAAAAAAAAAAAAAATGCTCAGCGCATCAAAAGATTGTAGATGATATAGGAAAAGGGAATGCTTTTGCTGACCAGATAGCCAAACAGACTGCCACTGATCTCTCCTCAGACATGTATACTTCAAGGGAAGCCACAAATGCCTGTACTATGGATGAGGGTATCGATTCCGTGAGGGATATCCAAGCCAATGCCACATTAGAAGAGTCTAACAAATGGGCTGAAGGCTTGGGGAAACTTGATGATGATGGGTGTTGGGTTGACAGAGTCAAAGGGAAATGGCTACTTCCTGACGCGTATATTATGATGATGGTTGTTATGGCTCATGGTCCCACACATATATGTGCATGCAAAATCACACAAATGTTGGAAAAAGTATGGGTAAATGACAAAATCTCTAAGGTAGCTGAACGCTTTGTTCAAAACTGCATGATCTGTTTACAGCATATTGTGGGAAAGGGAACGCCAACTCCTAGGGGAAGTTTTGGTCCACCTTCTGTCCCCTTCGAGGTTATACACTTTGATTTTATTGAAATGGAACGATGTAATAACTTGAAGTACGTGTAGTTGTCATTTGTGCTTTTAGCAAATGGGTTGAGGCGTTTCCTGTTAAAGACGCTCCAGCCATGACTACTGCAAAGACTATGTTAAAAGAGTATCTCCCAAGGTTCGGGCTACCAAGGGTCATCTGGTCGGATAATGCTCCACATTTTATCGCTGCTGTAATTCTGCAGATATGTGCGGGATTACAGATCGATAAACGGTTCCATTCGGCCAGACACGCTCAGAGTGCCGGACTAGCAGAAAGACACAACAGCATCATCAAAAACAAGCTCGCTAAGATGTGTGCCGGCACGAAACTAAAATGGCCGGACGCCTTATCTATCGTGTTGTTATCCATGCGTACAACCCCTCAAACTAAGACTGGGCTCTCTCCCTTTGAGGTGGTTATCAGGAGGCCTGCTAATATCTGGAACCTTCCGAAAAGTTGTTCCTTGAGAAATGTAGAAAATGTACTTCTTTCAGATTACTGTAGCCAGTTGATTAAAAATTTGTATTTGATTTATCACCAGGTGCGAGAGGCTTTACCTTTACGATACGAGGGCCCTGGTCACAGCATACGGCCAGGTGACTGGGTCCTGACCAAAGTATTCGAGCGATCCTCTTGCCTTGCACCTCGGTGGTGGGGCCCCTTCCAAGTCCTGCTGGTTACTGTCAGGTTCAGGTTCAAAATCCCCCTTCTCCTCACCTGAATCCTCGGAAGAGCGATCCTTAAGAACAGCTTCGGGCTTCTTATTGTCCTTCTTCCTTTCCTTGGGTTGGTTATCCTTTAGTTTCCGACCCTTTCTTTCGTGTAAATAAGGTCTGGCCCCTCCAGAGCAGAGGCCACCGTGACAGAGATGAGAAACTGCCCAGGGAGGCTCCCAGGAGGGCCAGCCTCGCCCCAGGGAAAAAGCCGGAAGGCAGAAGAAACCCTGGTTCTGGAGTGTTTGCGGAGGTAAGGAAAAGTTGTTTCCAAAGACCAATTTCCAGTAATGATTAGAGTACTGCAAGATGAGAAGGGCTCAATAGCACAGAAGGAAACGGAAAGAATATTATGAACAGAATTTCGGGGGAAAAGGCACTGGAGCTGACAGGAAATGTAATAAAAGATATAAGCTGTGGTAAAGAAGCCCCTAATACTGAAAGAGTAGGAAGCAGAAGTCAAGTAAGAACGGCTAGGCGCCGGGTGCAAGTAAGTACAGAAATGGAAGTCGCGAGAGCTGCTCGCGTACAGAAAATAAATACTGCCGCTCGCGTGTAAATTAAGCGGCTGGGTTTGTATGGCAAGGCGCCGTACATGCAAGCAAGGAGGAAGAAAGAGTAGAATAGCGACAGAAAGAAAAACAGAAACTGGGCAGCGGTTAAACAGCAGGATTCCGTACAAGAAAGAAGGAAAGAACTGAAAACACAGATACCAGAATGGATAGATCCCGGGGGAGCCGGGATACAAAGAACGGGAGTAATCACAAGGAAATATGCGTAAGTATAGCACAGGAGTGCGAGCGAAGTAGCAAGAGGAAAACAGATACAACGCACCGGCGGAAGGGGTGGAGCCGGAAGTTATAGTGCCAGCCGCCATGTTAGATGAGGACTAGAGCGATACCCTGAATAGAATTAATGCCGCCAGCAATTCCATAATTTCCACCCGCCGGTCCTGACAGTTACGCAGACTGCGGTGCGGGTGGCTGGCCGGAAAAATTGGATCCATGCGACGCACACCAAGAAGATTCCACACCCAGTGCCACACGATATAGAAGGAACAGAACCCCTCATCAGTACTGCAACCAACGATCCCGAAGCAGTAAACAGCATCAAGAGTGCGTCAGAGACTTTCCCTGAGCCCATGGGGCCTGGGGAAACAGCCAATTTGCCTCCACACTCTACAACAGTTTTGTTTCCAGAAGCTGTTGTTCCGGATCTTGCATCCTCTCTTGTTCTCGATACATCGCTTCCAACGGGAAGTGACGACACGTTGTTCTCAGATCACTGAGTACCAGGAAGCACGAGGTACGATCTTGTCTATACAGGGATTCTGTTGGCTAGGGTTTGTGGAAGGACTAAGAAGACGCTTGGCTTGGAGGTCACCAGCTAAAAACATTGGCGTGTTCGTTTGTAGATTACAATGCCTGCCACCGCTACCGCTCGTACAGGACTGATAAGTGAACGTGTGACCAGCTGCGAAAAAGGACAGTCTGTAACTGGGCCCCGAAAACGTATTGCTGTTTTTTGATAATGTTATTTGGTTTTATAATAGTCATTGTTTTAGGCTTCTGGTATCTAGAAGCAGTACATCCGCTCAAGAATTTGATACCAACTGAAAATGTACCTACTGTTTCTACTCCTTTCGTGCATCTGCACACTCCATCTCCTAGGGATTCTCAGCATAGACAGAGATATCACAACAACACGCTATTACTCATCATGAATGCTACACATGCCATCTTTAATAGGTCCAACTGTTGGGTTTGCTCGCATTTACCGCAACATGGGGATAAGGGGCTAGGTTGGTATATTCCATCCTTTACCTTTGACAACTGCATGTTATGCTTCTCTTAGAGCACTATTCTTTGGTCGTTGGAACGATAGCATCTCAGGGAACTTCGATTGGACTAATTTGAATCAGTTTGAAAAACGTGTTTTGACTCCCTTGGGATGCTCGCTTTTTGCAAATAGGAGTAAGCTCAACGTTGCTTCTATTAGGCCTTCTGATAGACTGTCTCGTCCTTTCCAATCTTTGATTTCCTTTAAAATGGCTCCTATAGGCAATAAGGATGCCACGCCTCCTTCTTACACTGTTAACCATAGCCCCGATTCAGTTTCTTTCTGCATACAGAGGAATGGTACTCAGTCAATGGGTGATTTTAAAGGTTGTGCCAATGTTGCGAATTTGACTGGGGAAGACAGACCTTTGTATGTAGGCGAGCCTGTCTACTTTGTTTGCGGTAATGTAGCATTTCCATGGTTACCCAGGGATTGGTAGCGAACTTGTTATTTAGGGATCCTGTTACCCGGGGTATTCATAGCTGGTACTGTAGAGGTTTCAAAGTCTCGCCCACGGCGGGACGAGAATGGTGCCAAAATCAACCAACAACAACTCTACAATGCCAAAAGCAGTGAAAAAAGGTGCCTCCCGCCAGCGCAAGGAGCGCTTTAATGAAGACGAGTTAACCATGCTTGTGGAGACCCTGGCAGAGAATGCCTATGTACTATTTGCCCAGAGCCTCAAGAGGGAGGCTGTCATCAAGAAGAAGGTGATCTGGGCACTAGTGGCACAAAAAGTCAGCGCAGTTGGCAACACCCCCCGCACTACTAAGGATTGCAGGAAGAGGTGGGATGACCTGCACCTGCGAGTCATCAACATCCTCTTGGCGAACAGGGGCTAGGCCATGGCAACTGGCGGAGGAGCAAGCTCTCTGATAAAGCTGTCCCAGTGGGTTAATATATGTGCCAGCCTGATCGCCATGGAGACAACTGAAGGCGTGGGTCATATGGAGTGTGGCGTAAC
Source organism: Ambystoma mexicanum (assembly GCF_040938575.1). Taxonomy (NCBI): domain Eukaryota; kingdom Metazoa; phylum Chordata; class Amphibia; order Caudata; family Ambystomatidae; genus Ambystoma; species Ambystoma mexicanum. The sequence goes on along the minus strand of NC_090936.1, from coordinate 107,439,140 downwards.
ATCATCGGCGGAAGGAGGTGAGTGTCCTAAGAAAACACTGTGATGCATAGTCTGATGATAGTCCACCAATGTGTCTGTCTGAAGAGGCAAGCCATGCCCTAATACACAAACATTCCAAGCCTACTTGTTGTCCGCAGCACACACACATGCAGATGCCTGCAGCAAGGCAATGCCATACCTTACACAAACCACACTAAGATGTTAATGGCATAAGTCACACTGCATGCAGGCCACAGCAAATATGCATGTCACATAGCATACGTCTGCCCCAACATGAATGACCCCGACAGATGCCTGCATTACCCACCCATATAGCAAGCAACGTGATCATCCAAACTCCACTGCATATTACCCTCTATTGTGTAGATGAGTACTTATACAAATGTACTCATGATGCTTCTCAAACCATCAATCATGCCGTCCCTCTCTTAGACCCACACAGGCTCGGATCATGACTGCGAGGCCCGGGACTCACCCCCACAGCCGACCACACCCCGGAAGAGGGCCCGGAATGAGGGCAACAGGACTTCCACCTCAAAAGCCCAACACAAGCCTCGGCATGCACCGCAGAGGAAACCACCTCCGGATGCCACGGCACTGGTGCCGCCAAGGGCCGTCAACACTGAATCCAGTCACACTGGCACAGGACACAGTTGAAGCTGCACTCTCAGCAGAGAACAGGTCTGTCAGGGCGGCAGCAGCTACAGCACCCCTGGCTGAGGACGAGGCACAGGAACAGGTGTGGGTGCCCGTGGAGGACGACTCCTCCGACCTTCCTGGCACACCAAGTCTGGCACCATCCCCCCAGCTCACATCGGTAGACTCTGACCACGGCACCACCCCAGAGCAGTCTGGGGGGGGAGTATAACCAAGGGGCCATGAGTCCCATAGGGGACCCAATTGAAATTGTGCATGATCCACAAGCACCCTCCACCTCCACAGGTGTACCAACGGGGGTGCAGCAGGCAGGGCACGCTTCGCAGCAGCAGGAGGAGCTGACTGCCCTGGTGCGACAATTCGTAACTGACAATGCCCAAGCAAGGCAGGAGTGGCGCAAAAACAGTGCCTCTCTTGGTAAGATCATTGCCGATAGCACAAGTAGACTGTGTGAGGAGGTATCAGACCTGCGGCAGGTCCTCAGCCGCATTGCTGATGCAATGAAGGCTGAGCGTCTGGCCCCCCAAATGGAGCAGGTGGCCACCCCATCGTCCTCAAGCTCCACACAGACTAGCCCACTACACATGTCGGCGCGCACCCTGCGCCGCCCCGAACATGCTGCCACCAGGTGCAGAGAGTGGCAGGAAGTAGACTGGCCAGCCTGATGAAGGCAATGGACACTTCTTTGGACATGTGTGGGGGAGTTGTGGGCGAGCGGGAGGGGAGTGAGGGTGTGGGGGGGAGTTGTGGGGGGAGGGGGAGAGGGGTGAGGGTGGTGGAGGGTCAGTGCACTTTCATCTTCATTGTACATTTCAAAACACCCGTTGTGTGAAAAAAATATCTTGAGTGGACATTCATCATTGCGCATTTGTGTCCTTTATTCATATACAGTGAATTGTGTACATGTACTCCCACACCCAGTGCCCTTTGTCCAACTATCATGTCACCCTCTGCATCCATGTGTGTCAGAAATACTGTGCAATCACTGACTGACGCACAGCATGTACCTCCTGTGCATCGGCACCGCGATGATGTGCAGCCACATCTTCTTCATCCCCTTCATCATCACCAGGTGGTAGCAGTTCAATGTCAGGGGGCAGGGGCACGTTCTGTCGGATATACATGTTGCTCAGCATGACACATGTCATGATGATCTTGGCCACCTTCTTATCCCTTTAGAGGAGTGCCTCACCCGATCGGCTAAGGCAGCGAAACCGTGCCTTCAACAGGCCAAAGGTCTGCTCAATGACCACACGGGTATGGGTGTGGGAACATTGTAGTCCTCCTCGTGCATGTTCTGTGGGTTTTGGACAGGGGTGAGGAGCCACAGCTTCAAGGGATAGCCACTGTCACCTGCGTGGGAGGCAAAAAAAGGTATATGTCAGACGATTCATGATGGACAGCTGTACTAGTCACACATGCCTGCAGATTATCGTTGGTCTCATGCACATGCACATGTCCCTGGTTGTATGCACGCCATTTTTAGGCCCTCAATGTGTCCTGTGCCATGGACTAATGGTGTGGGTTGCATCTTCAAGATGATACATGGTGTGCACTGCCGTGTTGTTGCTCATGCATTGTGTACGCATACAGCTGTGTTTGGGCCTCATTACGACCCTGGCGGAAATCGAAAAACGATGGCGGAAATGCAATACCGCCATCGAATAGCGCTCGGTGCGATTATGACCCGTCACCGCAAAGTACGATGCCATTAGCGACACCGTAGTTAACGCCAACGCTAACTGCACCAAGTACGCGCGCGCGCGCCATGCCAAACCATAATTACCACCATGGCGCAACGGTACGCGAATTCTGACCCTAGCGGACATGCACCTAACGCCATCAAGCACGGCGGAAAGTACCATTCCGCCATGGTGAGAAGTACGGCATCGCGAACCAACAGTAAACGGCCCCACTGAGTGCCTGTACACCACTCCCTGGCCACATTGCACAACTCCCCGTAGGTGCAATGAAGTCACACAATGCAACCAGTGAAATGTACTAGTCATCCATGCCTGCCAACGAACAAATGAATCTCAAGAGGGGCCAATGGGAGCTGCAGGGCACAGATGGCACGAATACAGAAGCCATCCCAATGGACATGACCTCAGTCTCCCACCAAGAAACGCACGCAAACACAGGCACCTGTGACCAGCAATATTCCGAAAATCACATCATTCCACCAATCCACCTGGCTGACCGGCATCTGTTACACAAAAGCTAATCCCCCGCCCCTGAGCATGACATCATTAAAACAGTCATATTGGCAGCCCTCATCCCTGACCTCACTGGGCTTCGTAGGCAAACGCGCCCAGCACAGTACCACGCAACTATACTCCGAAGCTGGAACCCAATGCAGATCTCCTCACAATACATCGCTCCCCAAATAGGAATATGCCACATCACTTGCAAAGAAGAACGCTACACGGTCCATATCAGAATAGAAATTTAATGCACAACAAATTCACCAAGCCCATACAGCCATTAGGCCATGAACTCCAAAACACATTTCACCATTGTGGGCTGCATCCGCAATAAATGACCAGCTACTTCTTGTGTGACGCCCTGTTCCTTCATGGTACACAGGGGCTACATTCTCGTACGAAAAGGCAACATGGAAGCGCCTAGAACCGCAGGGCCGTCCCAATAATGAGGCACTAGTCCAGCTGAAAGGCCGAAATGTTGCTCCTAGCCACTAGTACTGCGTAAGGGCATGTGGCCCATTGGCGATCGTCCCATAAGATCGTAATGCTGCTCCACTGATTAACACGAAGCAGCAGGTGTCGGGAGTAAAATCCATCTGCAGGAGTGGCATACAGATGGCAGTGGCAAAAGGGGAGGAGATACCTGTCAACCAAATGAAATGAAAAAGAATAGTATGGCCATCAGAACTACATTTGAATTACTCACTTCAATGATCACACCAAATCCACAGCCATATGCATGCTAGCCCACTCCAAAGGATCATCACCACCCAAAAACCACTTGCGAATCATAACTATCTATATCGAGGTGAAAACACCATCACAAACGAGTGTACCTGTGCATGCGTCTGTTAAAACAGAATCCATCAGATGGGATTGGTAACGTGCATAGACACAAGTGTCTGAAGGCGCGTCGAGACAGGGAGGGCTCAACAAGGCCAAATAGACGATGGTCCCACTATGGCAGCCCTGCATCACATAGCGCAGGGGAGGCGGACAGATTCCAAGAAGCCCTGTACATGGCAAACTCTGTATCAATTCATCTGTCCATGCATCCATTCATCATTCCCTCATCCCGTAATGAAAACGCCTGTTTCCATACTCACATAACATGTGAAATTTCCATTGAGTCTGTGCGTTATGCAGCCTGCAAAATCCACTGTGCCCCAGCCCGTAATTCCAGTGTTGTGAAGTAACATGTATTTGGGAACGTCCGGCCTCATCGTCCACTTCGCCATTGCGCATCCCAAACTATTCATATCAATCATTGCATCCTCGCCATGGCCCCTGTCCCAAGGACATTGAACAATAGAACGTTATATTTGCAGTCAGACCTGTGGGCATCTCCTCGCCGCTAGCTGAAAACCGAAAGCGCCGCCCTTCGAATTCCTCATTTGCAACATCACGTCGAAAAGGCATCTGTGGCCGCTTGAAATCACAAATTAATCCATCTAGTGCGGCTGTGTGTGAAAATGGCAACTGCCTTCACTCACAAATGGGACGCCCCGCCCGTCGTTGAACCTCGGTACAGTGATGCATGAGGGTCCACCGTTACTCGAGTACTACGTTCCACTGACCCTTCACAAGTCTGTTCGCGACTGCAAAGATAGTATGTGAAACAATGGGACCATAGCCGAATGAACATATCAACCAATGTTACACTGCCATCGGGTACAAATACATGATTGTAATAGCAAGATGCCATTCGTCGAATTGCAGCGTTGTGTGCGGGACGTGCTCGCCCAAAGGGGAGAGCAGCTTGCACAGGTGGAATGAATCACCACAGGTGGAGGCCATACAGCCTGAAAACACATAAATTGCACACCCAGTCTCCTCCCACAACCACTCCGAAATGCTACCGGCAGGACTAGCTATGTTGGCCCTGGGGGACCTGATAGCACTGCAAGTACTCCAACTTCAAGAAGAAGACGAACACCAACTACAACCGGCCGCACAGAGGAGACGCAGGAGGAGGAGGAGGGCAAGGCAGGGCCAGCAAGGGCCGCCAGCACAGCCACTACCACCACGCAGGCAGCCCGCAATCCCACGCCTCCGAGCACATCCGTTCAACCTCACTGATGAGCAGATCCACACCCTCTACTGTTTGGACCGGGACACCATAACCGCCATTGTGGACATGACGCAGGCTGACCTTGTCAGCATGATAGATAGCCCAACCGCCATCCCACCCCTACTGAAGGTGGTGTCTGTACTCCACTTCCTGGCCACAGGCACCTACCAGCACACAGTCGGACAGTTGCATGGCATTTCACAGCCACTGTTCTCACGGACACTATTGCAAGTGCTCGATGCCCTCCTGCAGCACGCAGACGACTACATCTCTCTACCACGCTCGGAGCAGGAAATTACCAACACAAAAGTGGGATTCCATGCACTTGCCGGCATACCGGGTTGCATTGGTGCCATCGACTGCACCCATGTGGAATTGGCCGTCCCACATGCCATGGAGGCCCAGTACCGCAACCGGAAACAATTTCATTCTCTGAATGTACAAATGGTGTGTGACTCCAACAGGATCATTACACATTGTTGTGCCCGATTCCCTGGATCAACCCATGATTCTATGATCTTGAGGAACTCTACAATACCACGCTACATGGAGCGACACGCAGGGAACAGATCCTGGCTACTCGGTGAGTCTCATTTCATGCATGATGATGTGGGGTATGTGATGCGGCAATGACCTGGCAGGAAGGGGGGGAGATGCGTACGTAGCAATGGCATTCCACATAATTCGTTTATCGTCCACATACAGGTGATGCCGGATATCCACTGAAGAGATGGCTCCTCACACCAGTCCGGAACCCACGGGACCAGCATGAGGAGGACTACAACCATGCCCACTCACGTACCCGTGTAGTCATAGAACAGGCATTCGGCCTACTGAAGACTCGTTTCCGGTGCCTCAGCAGGTCTGGCGGGGCACTCCTGTACCGCCATGTGAAGGTTGCGAAGATGGTGATGGCATGTGTCATGCTACACAACATGTGCGTACGTAGAAATGTGCCCATGCCCCCTGACGCAGAACTGCAAGCACCTGAAGATGGTCATGATGAGGGTGGGGATGTGGCAGCACCTCAAGGAGTCTGCGAGGCACAGGAGGGCCGTGACATTCGTCAGCATCTCATAGATGCATGCTTCTAGCACTCACGCCTGGTGGCTGATACATGGACACGGGACTCGTGGCACTGTGTGTGTCTGGTACATGCACAATATGGACTGTACGCCTATAATGGCCTCGTACACAAAGATCAATGTCCACACATCTCATTGGTTGATCGTGCATTGTTTATGGCATATGTGATATCATGTTAAACACCCTATCGACCCGCCACCCAAGTGAGCCCAACACCCCCCCTCCACCCTCCTACCTCCCCCCCGAACACCAGTGTCCAGAGATGCTCATTGTCAGTGGGCAGTCGCTATTGCAAGTCCCCTCTGCGGGTATCAGGGGCACCCCTGCCTGTGGAGCGCAGGTTCCTCCCAGATCTACGTTGGGGGCTGCCCTGGACGGAACTTGCAACGGATGATGTCTCTGCCTGCTCACGTCCATGCATGTCCCTAAGGGTTTGTGAGAGCTCAGTGAGCACACGGCGCACTGCGGCAAGTTCGGCACATACGTCTTTGGACGTCGCATGCAGTTCCCCCCTCAGGCTCTTGGTGCTTCTCTCCATTTGGACTCTCAGGCTCTCGGTGCTACTCTCCATTTGGACTCTCAGGCACTCGGTGCTACTCTCCATTTGTGCCCTTAGTGTCTCTGTACTTCTCTCCATTTCTGCCCTAAGTGTCTCAGTTGATGTTTCTATGTCTGCCTTAGTGCCCCCACATTCATCGGCATGGTCCTTGAGGAGCGTGGCCAGTTGCTGCTGTTGCACGATTAACTGGTCGAGGGACTGTTGCCTCTGCTGGGCCATGGCCATTTGCGGTGGTGTCACAGAGTGGCTGTTCGCCTCATGTTGCCCTGCCACAGGGCTTGTGGGGGATGGCCAGTCGTCGTCTTGTGGGTGCCCCTGCGTGGTATCCTCATGGTGTACGGGATGGAACAGACAGGGGGATTGGGACAGGTCATGGATGGATCTGACTTCGACATCCCCGTTTTCTGTGTCGGAGCATGCTGCCATTAATGCAGTGTCACCTATGGTGCTGCTGCCACCAGAAGCAGTGCCTACTGTGGCATCCATTGGGGGGACCTGTGGTGGTGGTGGTGTGGGCATGCTGGCTGCTGGGGTGCCTGTTGGAGTTCCCTCTTCTGTGCTGCCACTTGATTTGTGCTGCTGCCGTGTCTTGATGCGTGCAGCTGAGGTGGAGGGTCTTTGGCCGTTGGTCTTGGCCCTCTTTGCAGGTGTGCTGGTAGGGGTGTCCTGGAGCACGTCGTTTGGATCGGACCCTGTGGTGGAGTAAGGGAGGGCGTGCGTTATTAATGGGTCTGTGGGAATTGGAATGGCAATGTATCACATGCATTGGGGTGGCACCTGAGGGTGATTTGGGTCGGGGCCTTGGAGGTGGTTTCATTTGTGTGTGGAGTGAGGGTGCAGTTGTTTGGCAGCCTGCAGTTAGGGTGTGCCTGCTGCACGTGTAGAGGGTGTTTTTAGGATTTTTAATTATTTATGTATTTTATGTGAGTTTAGAAGTGTGCTATCAGGCCTATGTATGTGGACGTTCTCCTGGACATGTGTTACTGTTGCACTATGTGGGCACGTGGTACTTCACATGATTGGACATTGTGGTTTTGGCATTGTTTTATTTGGGCCACCTACCTGATTCTTCGGATGTCTGCACTCCTTTCTCCATCCCTCCGACTCCCTCTATGCTCTCCATTCCTATGGTGGAGGCACAGATTTCTTCCCAGGGGGTCAACTTGATGGGTGATTCCGATCCTCCCCCGGTGGCTGTGGCAATGTTGCGGTTGGCAGAAAGTATGCTACGGACGCGTATCCGCAGGTCGTCCCATCGCTTTCTGCATTGCTGTGGGTTGCGGGGTGCGGTCCCCACCGCACTTACCCGCTGTGCCACCAGGGCCCATATGGCCTTCTTGTTCGCAAGTGCCGTCCTGGTCATTTGCGTGGAGAAGACGGCGGCTGCATTCTCCTGGAGGGTCTCTGTGAGTACGGTGAGTTCCTCACGGGAGAAGTGGACCTGCCGCTTGCGGTCGCACGCTTTCTTCGCTACTTTTCCCATTTTTCTTGGTTTCACTAGGGTGGATGACGGGTTGGGATGTGTCTCAGGGTAGTATTTTTAATGGTTGTGTGGATTTAGTGGTTTTATAGGTGTACGGCGTGATGTTTCCCGTTCCGGGACCATGCTTTTACTTCCGTTTCCGTATATTTACGGTCACCGTACTTTCCGGTTGGCGCTCACTGCGGTGTCCGCTAAGATGGGTGGCGGTATTGCACCTGGGGCGCTGTACGGCGGCGGTGTGGGCCGTTTTGGGGTCATTTCCGCCATCGCGGACTTTGCACTTCCGCCATGGCGTGGTGCTCGTGCCCGATGGGTCGGAATGAGCCGCACTTTGCTCCATCGTGCAATGGCGGAAACACTATTTACGCTGTGGCGGTCCGGTCAGTCACTTTCCGCCAGGGTCGTAATGAGGGCCTTTGTGTCTATTTTGTGATGTGGTGTGTTCTGTAGGATTTTTTGACTGGGAGCGTTGGCAGTAGCCTCTGCAATGTTAGGCATTCAGTGCTTATTTTTCCCATGGTGACATGCTGCATTCCTGTGGTTGTGGCGGCCCTGTGACAGACAGTGGATTCCCTTGGTGGTTTTGTTCAGTGCACTGTCATGGATGCTTGTCCTGTGTGGTGATTTGTTGGAGACAGCAACATAATGCATATTCACTACATGTTGCTGGATGGTGTTACGGGGGGTGATGTCCGCTGATGAGTTGTGCACGTGTTGTGGGATGTGGGGTGGTTTACTGTTTGTCATGTTGTGATAGGTGTCGACCTTACTTCATTCCTATGGGATTTGGGTGTCATGTTCTGTTTGGGATGCTTTTGGGCACAGTGTTTAGTGATGTGCACATTGTGCTGTCACATCAACATTGACACCATGGCATTGTGTGCATCTCTTCCCCCCATTTCAGTGCCATGTGCCTGTCATGCAACTTACCAAGCAGCCAGGATGTCGCTCCATGTAGCGTGGTAGCGTGGAGTTCCGCAGGAACATAGAGTTATGAATTGATCCGGGATATCGGGCACAACAATGTGTGATGATCTTGCTGTCGTCACATACCATCTGCACATTGATGGAGTGGTATTGTTTGCGGTTGCGGTACACCACCTCCATGGCATGCGAGACCACCAACTCCACGTGGTTGCAGTCGAGGGAACCTATACAATTTGGCATGCCTGACAGTGCATGGAAGCCAACATTTGTATCAAAAATCTCCTGGGGAGTCCGTGGTAGGGATATGTAGTCCCTTCTGTGCTTGAGGAGGGCATCCGGCACTTGGTTCAGAATGCGAGAAAATAAGGGTGGTGATATGCCATGCATGTGCACCCATGTGTGCTGGTAGGTGCCTGTGGCAAGGAAGTGGAGCACCAACAGTACCTTCAGTAGAGGGGGGGGTGGCCGTGCGTATTTCAATGAGGCTGACAATGTCGTTGTGTATCATGTCCACGATGGTGGTGATGGTGTCCCGGTCCAGACGGTACAGGGTGTGGATCTGCTCATGGGTTAGGTTGAATGGACTGGCTCTGATGCAAGAGATTGGGGGCTGCCTGCGTGGTACCGCTGGCTGCACTGGTGGGGCATGCCTGGCCTGTCTCACCCTCCTTCTCCTCCTGCGTCTCATCTGTGGTGCCTTCTGTTGCTGTTGTTGTTGTTGCTGGTGTAGCAATGCAAGCATGTCCTCCATCCTTAGTATTGCTACTACCATTGCAATCATCTTGATGTGGGAAGGGGTGTGGTGTGTGGGTGTGCTCCTTTTGTGCTGGCCCAGACTCCATTACCTCCACCTGTGCTGATTGTGTGCACCTGTGGCATTTGGGAACACTGCACATAGCATTTTACGGTTGGTTCACGATGCCGGTATTACCGGCATGCTGGTATCCCCTATTAGCGCCTTCATGATGCCGGTATTTGCATGTCTGCCTGACTTGTGATTTTCTACCATTAGCGGCATGCCGGCATGATGGGCCGCGTGCCCGTGCCCACGCCGCTATTAGAGGCACCATTATTAACGGTGCCTCTAATAGCAGAGTCTTAGGTCGGAATAGCCCAGAGCGGTATGCGATGCTGGTAATCCTTTACCGGCATCGTTTTTCCATTACCTCCAACCTCGTAATGACCCCCATTGTCACAATTCGTTTGCTTACTGACTGTCATGAGTTAGTGTTCTTTTTCTTGGATTTCCTTACCTTGCTCAATTGTGTCTTATAAATGTTTACCTACCTGGGTATGGCAGGGCCTTAACCAGGTGCCCTTTTTTCAAATTATCACTGGTGACATCACATATCTGGGCCACTTGTTTTTGTTCACTGACATATCTAAGCAAAGTGGTTTTGTTCACTAACAGTCAAAATATGAAAGTTGAAAAAGTGCTACATATCTAGATATTAACCTTCTAGTATGTTCCTAAAGTACTTTCCTTACGGTTTGGTCTCAGCTTATGGTGCACATACATGGGGAAATTAATAGGCCTCAAACACACAATTGATTGTATAGATGACATTGTATACATGATGATGAACTTTAATGTTATTGACATTTTTTGGTGATGTTGTTTCGTTTTTTTGATTGATTGATTGATTGTTTATTAATTAAGTGCTTATACACAAATGTTTCAAAGTACAACCATGCATGGGAGGGAAGACGTAGGGAAGACCAGACAAACAATCTTACTAGGCACGGTACATTCAGGACATGCAGGTGAACAAAACAGGATGTGTATGGGGGCCGGGGGGAGTAGGGTCCAAGTGTGCCCAGTCCCGTGAGAACATGGGTTAAGTGCAGAGAGATACCACTCTCAGGGTCGTAACTGAAGTGAAGTAGTGCTGTGGAAAGTGCAAGGCCCACAGGCAAGTGCAAGAGCCTAGCGAGAAAAGCTTGGGACCTGTGAGGCTCTGAAGGTACACCAGGCAGCCAGTCAGCAAGACAGCAGGATTAGATGAGAGAGAGCGAGAGAGCAGAAAGAGGTGGTTAGCAGGGGAGAGCGAGAGAGAACGAGGCGAAGAGGAAAGTCTTGAGGAGTTTTCGGAACTGAAGGTGATGCGGCTCAAGGTGGAGAGAGGGAGGGAGGATGTTCCAGAGGGAGGCACCTCCAGTGGATGAAGATCTCCCCCCCAAGTCTCTGCTTGGAGAAGCGGCTCACCCTCAGAGAGTTGGAGGAAGATGAGCGGAGGGCTCGGGAAGGAGAACATTTAAGAAGAAAGCTTTGCAGATAGAGTGGGACCATGCCCCAGAATGCCTTGTGGAGAAGGGTCTTGAACTTAATCCTTGCAGCCACGAGGAGCCAGTGAAGGGATTTCAGGGCCGGAATGATGCGGTCCCTGGGCTTCAGGCCAAGGATAGGTCTTGCGGTCCTGTTCTGGATGAGTTGAAGAGGACGGAGGGTTGAAGAGGGCAGGTTGAGAAAGAGGCTGTTGCAGTAGTCCAGCCTTGAGAGGACCAGGGCTCTGGAGATGGTGAGCCTCTTGGGAAAGGTGAGAAAAGGTAGAATATCTCTGAGAAGATACATTTGGTAGTGGGACTTTTTAGAGATGTCCGTGATGTGCGACGAGGAGAGCATGGAGTCGAAGATGACCCCCAGATTTTTTGCCTCATTGTTAGGTGGAGGCGCATAGCCAAGGGAGAATTGCCAGAGAGAAAGGGAGCAGGGGTCCTAGTGGGGGCCATCTCTTTCTCATTGGCATTGTAGCAGAGGTCGCTTGCAGCACACCATGACTGAATTGCAGACAGACAGTCATGTATGAGTGAAGCCTGAAGGAGCCTGAAGGAGAGCTGCATGTCATCCGCGTAACACTGAAAGTTGGAGGTGAAGGTGGCTACCATACGTGCCCGGGGGGCCACGTAGCCATTGCAAAACCAGGGCGATAGATTAGATCCCTTGGGAACACCACACATAGAGAGAGTGATAGGAGAGAGGAAGGACCCCAATTCCACCTGGGATGGGTGGTCAGAGACAAAGGCGGTTAGACACGCCAGGGCCTGATCAGTGATGCCAGGGTATCACGGAGATGTGTGATCAGGGTTTTGTGGTTCACTGTATTGAAGGCAGAGGAGAGGTCGAGAAGAATGAGGACAGAGGGAGTGTTAGAATCAAGATTTGAAAGCAGATCTTCACAGGTGTTCAGAGGAGCAGTTTCTATGCCTGGTTAGTCATGGGCGCAATCAACAGATACAGCGTGGAGGGTGAGTTGAGAGACAGCCAGCTTCACCAGGAATTTTCCCAGGAGAGGAGTGATAGAGATCGGGCAACAATTTGCTGTACTGGAAGGGTCAGCAGAAGGTTTTTTGAGGAGGGGGTGCACAAAGGAGGGCTTAAGATCAGTGGGGAAAACTCCAGTGTAGAAGGAGAGGTTGCAGAGATCGGCAAAGACTGGAGCGAGGGAGTCAATGGTGTCCATGATAGTTTTGGAGGGACAGGGGTCCACCTGTTTGGAGGAGACTTTCATATACCAGACTTGTCTAGTGACCTCCTCAGGTGTGACATGGGTGAGAGAAGACAGAAGAAGGGGAGGGGTAGCCAAGGGAGTTACTTTGGTTTGACTGCATGTGCCTCTGTTTTGTATGCATTATGGGTCTTCATATGTATTAACACAAGTATGTAGTACATTTTGAATGAATTATTAGCTATTCATTCCATGTTTAACATTATTCAAAACTCTGATAATGTAGCATTGATCATTTTACTATCCAAAATTACCAGATAAAAAATATTGTACTTCTATGGTTCATGCTCCAGCCATTGCCTATATGTATGTATGATTAGGGTCTTGTATTAATAACAACACTCCAATATAATGTTTTGTTTAGATTAGTACATTCTTTAATACAGTAAGTAGTGCATAATAGGTTTCCTGATCACCCCTGACATCTTGTTAGCAACATTATAAACACAACCCCTTGTAGGGACTTTCCATCAGCAATAATTTCATATGAGATGTCATCACTGATGTCATCAATGACATTTGTGATGCCATCTTTGATGTCCTGGGTGTTAGTCTTAGCAGTGTACAGTGTGGCGCGAGTTATGGTTGCTTAGTTAACCATAACTGGCAAATTTCAGTGGGTTTTCAGTTTTTCTTGTAACCATAACGTCCCTTTAGCAAGAAAATGTCACTGAATGTCATAGGTTTTTATTAGTGCAATGTAACCATAACGTCCCTTTAACAACGTTTTTCCACTGGATTTCACAGGTTTTCATTAATGAAAATGTTTCATGATGTTACATCACTGTATATAAGTTAATAATAATTCCTCTTTTAACACATATCGAAGTACTGTTGTTATCAGCAGCACACGCTAGGGATGGAAGTCATGGTTCAACCATGACCCCAGCCCCACCAAACCACCCCGTTATCCACTGCACCTACCCTGCATTATGGTTCTATGCCCACTATACCCTCATAAGGTGACCAATGGCCAGTGCTCATGGCTTGCAGCCATGACCAGTTTCCACAATCCATGGGGGATGAGCTTCGGCCATGCCACATTCCCCAGTAGGCAAATCAATGTAGACAATTTTCCTTGCCGAGGGTCAGGGCCACTGCCCAGGCAGCAAAGTTATATCACTATTTTTGTACTTACTTTTTGACACTTTCAAAAAAGTAAAACATGACAGATGTGCAAAAAACATGCTATCAGGTCCTTGCTCATGCTCCTCATGCAAGTTTGCTGCAATCCCTTCCAGCACTTTGGGCTGCAGCCGCAAGCAGAAGTTGTTTTCCCATTTAAACCTAGAGCTTCGGCCATGCCTCATGCCCCAATCGGTGAATCAGAGTGGTCATTCGCCCTCGCCGAGGGCCAGGCCCAATGTCCATGCAACAAAGTTATATCACTAGTTTTTGTACTTGCATTTTGACACTTTGGAAAAATAAAACACAGGACACATTTGAAAAAGCATGCCTTCAGGTTCTTGCTGATGCTCCTTGCGCAGGATTGTTGTAATCCAGTCCACCATTTCAGGCTGTAGTCGCAAGCAGAATATTTCTTCCCTTTCAAACCTAGGGCTTCGGCCAAGGCGCATGCCCCAATAAGCAAATCAGAGTACACATTTGTCCTTGCTCAGGGTCAGGCCCATTGCTGAGACACCAAAGTTATATCACAGTTTTTTGTACTTACATTGTGTCACTTTAGACAAAATAAAGCACAAGACACATTTCTAAAACCATGCTTTAAGGTCCTTGCTGATGCTCGCTTGCAAATGTTTGCTGCAATCCTGTCCAGGACTTTGGGCTGTAGCCACAAGTAGATTTTTTTTTTTGCATTGAAACCTACCCCGATTTCAAAAAACGTTACTACATAGCCAGCCCCGGGAGGCGATGCCCACTTTAATCCCATTGTCGGACCCTCATGGTCATGGCCAGTAGCCAGATTGGCCATGACTCGGACAATCTGGCCACTGCCCATGGCCACAGACTATGCCTCAGTCACCAAAGGTATATCTCTATTTTTTGTACCTGCATTATGAGACTTAAAAAAAAAATAAAACACAGCCAAATTTGCAGAAACATGCTTTTGGGTCCTTGCCATTGTTCCTTGCATGCATTTGCTGCAAATCAGTCCATGTTTCAGTTTTTGAAAAGTAACAACATGCATGTACAAAAAGTGATCATATAATTTTGCCCCCACTTGACAGAATCCATTGAGACGTTGCACAAACATTCAAAGTTGGGTATATAATCTTTTAGAAAACGTTTGTGCAGATTTGTCAAATGGCAACAAAGTTATAAGCCATTTAAAAATGTTGAGACCCCCTTCTAAATTTGCCCCCTCTTAACATAATGCCATCAAACTTTGCAAAACCATTCAAATCTGTGTCTATAATCTGTTTGCAAACTTTTGTGCAGATTCGTCAAACTGCACCAAATGTATAAGCCTTTCAAATATTTTGAGCTCACCCTCTAATCTTGGTGAAACAGCACCAAACTGTGCATAATAATTCAGGGTCAGATCTAAAATGATGTTGCAAAATGTCATGCAGTTTCATTGATTGGCGCATAAGTTATAAGCCATCCAAAAACTGCTTTTAACCGACCCTGTAATGCAACATGGACCCCGAACATATGAGATGTTTGCGCACAAATCGGAGAAGAAAAAATGCCTGGTTTTTGGATTTTTATGGCCTTACCACATCTGCTCCTCATCACCCCTCAGTGATAGTTTAATTTGTTTGACAAGTGCAATATTGTATTTTTTTTTAATATGTTTTACCGCAATGTCTGCGGACTACGGGCACCGTTGACAAATACAACATGGCATCTGTTTCAAAGGTTTGGACGCACCTCTTGTTTTTAACCGACTGATGAGTGGGCACGTACTATGTCCATGAATGCCACGGTGCTCCCTGATTGTTTCAGTGGCGTCCACGGATCCCAAATCAGGTAGTGAGTCTGCGCACCGGGACCAGATATCACAAATCTTTTTTACCTAATTTTTGGCCATTTTATTTTTTAAACTACTGGACGGATTTACACCAAATGTACAAAATTACGCCTTTGGGACCAAGTCACCGGTCCTTGCACAAATTTGGTGAAAATAAATCAAGTGGTTTGGCTGTAGCCACAATACAAAACATTTTATTCAATTGTTTCTAGGGGGATTTCCACAAATGTTGCGACAACCCCCCTATAACTTTCCCCTCCATGGAGGAAACTGCACCAAACTTCACAAATTCTTTCTGAGGAGCCCATATACTTTTTCTGTGAAATTTGGTGATGATTTGTTTGGGTGGAGGGGGGGTGCAAAGTTATAAGCTGCCCAAAAAGTGCTCTTGTATGAGTTGAGCAACTTAACCATAACTACAGGGCCGCCACCACAGGCCCTGTAATATACCTGTTGCCTATTGCTGTAAGAATAGGCATTCCTCCCTGCAAAGTCAATTTTTTCTCTCCCATGTGACCAGAATTTCAGTCTATGGGCTTCATTACAAGTTTGGTGGTGTGGGAAAAAAGTGAATGAAAGAAGTTTGTTGCTGGAGGTAAATCCTCCACTTTACCTCCCCAACTCGGTGGATTTACTGTGCAGTAATTCCAGCATCTAGGTGATTTTAACAAATTAAAAAACAGGGAAGGGAATAACAACTAAACTTTTATAATGAAAAAATATTGATTTTTATAAAATAAAAAAATTGGGTGGTTTTCCCTCTGTTAGATATATTTTCTGGAGGAGTTACACTTAATCGTGGGGTGTTTTTATTATTGTGGTAAATGGTGGTATCCTATTGTGGTATATTATTATTGTAGTGCTGCATTGGGGCATCGTCTTTTATAATGGTAAAACTCCCTTCAGAATATGGTCTTACACCTGTTCTTTATCCCAGTTTTTTTTTTTTTTTTACAGCTCTAGCTACTGGACTTATTACATTCAGTATGTGACAGTATCACTTCCTCCCAGCAATTTATCTACGATGCTGATGTATGCTCTAGCAGCCAAAGTGCAAAACATCTCATATTATAAATAGGTAACTGTGTACACACACACCGTACACCCCTAAACTCACTTACTAGGAAAACCAAAAACCTATTTCAGATTTTACCACCTATGGTAAAATGAATTACCACCTTCGGTAAAATAGGTCTAGTCCCTATGAAATCCCAGTCTATGTGCTGGTAAATGCAATCATGCAATGAAAACCTGACTCAATATGTGTTAGGATTCTAGATTTAGATACTAATGATATGCATAGTTGTTTAGACAAAATATATCATGCAACACAAGCCATGTGTACAAAAAAAATGTGAGATGATATTTTTACATTAACAATTCGCACACATTGACAGGCTCGCCAGAGCATTATCTTACCAATTAACCTTGTGAATGAGAAAATTAGCAGGAGATGCAGTTTGAGAGAGTGAAAAAAAACACAACAGCAAAATGACTTCCTTCATGAACATTTGAAAGCACTTAAGCATAAAATATTGAGAAACATTTTACACAGAAACCTACCTTTCTATCTGGCTGCACGGTCATGCATTGATGCAGTAAATCCTCACTTATGACTCATATCTACCTATAAATTGGCGAGATTCCTGGCACAGCTGAATGTGGAAAACCCTCTCGCCTGGTTCACCCACTGATAAGGAATGTCACGCCCCCAGCAAGCCTGCCAGCACTGTTTCATCAAAGCATCCCAGGCTGCCTGCGTGCACTGTCGTAGCCCAGCTTGAGGATTCCTCAAGAATGTCACTCCCTGGATGCCTAGTGGAAGTCTGACCAGCACTGTCTCCCAGGAGGTTTTTGAACATCTGACTTGTACACCCATCCACAGTTTATTTTATAATCTTCCCCTGTCATTCAAAAGAGAATCCTTCTCCTAGCCCAGAACATGCTATTTCCAGTAACCTGCCTAGTTGGTTTCCTTTTGAGAATGCCAATCCTGCCCACACAATGTAACATTTTCTTCTTCCTGCACACACAATGAGGTTGTTCTTTAGCAGCATAACTTCATATTTCGCAGCTTGACACAATCTATGGCTATGCTGCACGTTTAATAAATCTCATTGAATGAATCCACACAGCTCCTAACCCCATTGCAGAAGACCATTTCCAAAATCGTTTTCAATTGATTTCATCTGCACCAATTTGCACTAATGATATGTTACAGGTTACTGGGCAGGGTTAGCATGTTAGTTTATATTAGTATTTAGATTCAATGCAAGACAGTCAAATGAAATATTATAAAACAACCTTAAACATATGCTCCCTGTTCCTGGATGTGTGCATTTCCCATTAGGTGCACGCAATGGCTGCATTTGCCACTTATGATGTTTGTATTTCTATATTTCTGTGAAAAGCCCACACTAGCACTACATGTGCATGAACCCCTGTAGCTCACAGGCCCTAGTTATTCCTATATGCTCCCTCGTTTTTTCTACTGCTGGGGTCCACTGGATATCACTGCAGAAGAAAACAACATCAAATGCTTTAAAATGTATGTGTTGGAAATAAATATTACCTACATTGAAATCCAGTCATCAGAAAATGATGTACCTCCCCCAGCTTTGTACAAACAATCATCATTCCCAATTATATAGAGTCAATAACAATATTGTTTAACATGAAGATCAATAATGGTGTATATTTTTAGAGAGATTTATTTTTTTAATCTTCAGATCTCATCATTTTTATCAGTGGTCTGATCTCTATTTTATTGTACTGATATATTTTCTCTTTTTTTGAAAATTATGTATATATTATTTTAGTGTTTTTTTAAGACCACCCTCTTTTTTTTCTACAATTAAATCATTAACATTACCAGACAATATTTACACATCTGTGTCATTTAATTAAATGTAAAATCAATAAAAGAAATGAAAATAAACAAAAATAAAAATGGTTTAAAACGAAATAAAACTGTATGTAAATATGTCCTGTAGTCAAGTTTCCTGTGGCAGCAATAGTAGAATAGTCTATACATCAGGTATATCTTGTTAACGACAGTGCATGGTACCATCACACAAAACCGTTTTTAGCAGAACTTCTCCAGCCCAGGACTCCATGGGACCTCCTTCAGGAGCGTCATCTTCATGGTGTTTTCGGCTCCTTATCTTTATCCCCTTCTACAGTCCTGGGGGCTTTTCCGTGGTCTCTGATCCAGTGGCATCCTCCAGGGGTCCAGCGCTCCAAGGATCCATCGCTACTGAGGCAATTAATTAATTTTCTGGAGTAAAAAGAAAAAGACACATTAAATACCGAGCACAATACCTTTTTCAATCGCTTCTCCACTGGAACATCTGAAATTAAATTATTATTATTTCAGGCAAACTATAGGCACCACACACCATGCTGGAGCACCTGAAATCAGACCTATTAATATTATTATTCAAATCAGAGACATAACATGCCATACAACCTAAACAATTTCCAAAATACATACCACCCCCACATTGTACCTTCAGACAAAGATCCCTAGGCACTGTCCATGTACGAGTAATAGTTACACTTACCCACTGGCTCGGGCAACCTTCCATTTTGCACTCATATATATGTTCACTAACAAAAAACATTGTTAAAGGGACGTTATGATTAAGTTGCGCTACTAAAAACATTTCCCCTTAATTGAAAAAACAACCCTAAAGCAACGTTATGGTTAAAGTGCCCTACTAAAAACCTTTGAAAATCACTAACAAAAAACCTTGTTAAAGGGACCTTATGGTTAAGTTGCACTCCTAAAAAACCTATGAAATTCAATGGAAAACCGTTGCTACAGGGACGTTATGGTTACTGGTAAAACCAAAAAAAAACTGAAATTCACCAGTTATGGTAAGGTACGCAACCATAACTTGTGCTACCACTGTACACTGCAAGGACTAACACCCATGACCTCAAAGATGTCATCACAAATGCTGTTTGTTTTTGCAACATTGGAAGTGGTGAACAACCACAAGGAAAATGCATGGTAGACTTGCAGGAAGCGCTGTACTGCATTTTGGATATTACACAGAAACAGCTCATTGCCAGCATCAGTCAGATGAACTCCATCGGAACGAAAAATGTTGGTACTACGAAACGTAATGTTTTCATTGTGGAAGGAGAACATGCCAACGTTGTGCAAAAAAGCGCAAACAGCCTTGTTCACATTGCACCGCGCTTTCTCCATTTGTGGCCCACACGAGGAAGAACGCAGCCACATATGTCCCTGGGTAATGTGAGAAAAAATGATGTGTGAATTTTCCATGGGTTGCTGAAATTTCTCCTTCATTGCAAACTGCAGTGAAATGTTGCTAACGTGCCCTAAACTATTCCCTCCACAATGAACAATAATAATGTCTGGATGTGTGAGGGTCACCAAACTGGCACAAAGAGGACCCACATGGACCCACTTCATCCCACGGATTCCGTGCCAGTGCACGTCGAGATTATGGAACCCAAGGTGTGCTGCCAGTGCACAGTGTTCTGCGTAAACCTGTACCCAATGTATCCAGGAGTCTCCCAAAAGCCATAAAGTCCGCCTACTGAACGGCACAACCATACCCGTAGCCATCTCCACTCCTATTTGCAAACACACGTCATGGCACAATCTGTTGCTACACAGCAGACCCAGGAAATCATATTGACCAATCCCAACTCCTGCACAGTCCCATTTCCATTGCAGCCACCCTGAAAAGACCCGGATATAGCATGTGCGCACCTCCAAATGGCGCTGCTTTCACAAACATATTCCCCTGGTGGGGGGCTGCACAAACACATTTTAAGCTTCATAGAAAATGGGTGTCTTGGTGGAAGTTATGAAAAGTGTTTTGTTCTAATTTTGCTAAAGCGATGTGTAAAGAAACACCTTTTTGTCTGCTACTTGTTAGTCATTGCTTTCTGCTTTTCCTCCTTACATTACTACATGAGTGTCTGCAGCGTACATTGTACATAGTGCAACAGATGACTCATTTTAATAGGGGAAAAAACATCAACGCCACTGACAAACGTCACACTAGACGCACTACGGTTCACATGGAACAGAAGAACATCCTAGCATGGAACAGAGAAGCATACATAAAATGGAATCGATAATCCATAGTCCCATTTCCATGACAAGCACATTAAGAAGGACAGCATGCAGCACGTGCGCTTTGCCCAACTACCGTGAGGGCCACGCCCCAGGAAAGCAGGACCAGTCCTTCTTCCCTTTCCAGCACTCTTTTACCAGCACTCCCTAATTGGCTACTGTTAAATGATTACTTATGCATCCACCAATTACATCGAAGAATTGTGCATGTAATGCTAGCACATCTATTGAACAGTCCATACCAACCGTTAAACACGCAGAGGTCAAATGTCCTGTAAACCAAAAGCACCTCGACGGGAAAGTACTGTAAACCGATCTACGAGTACTGTACCTCATGACCACGCATAGTAGGTATTACTATTTTTTGTACAGTACAGTGGCAACTGTATTATAAGTTAGTAGCAACAGGGTACCTAGCAGTGAATCTCCATAGCATACTCAAAATTTGTACTGTTATTTCTCCCATCACGACCATTAAATGGCTCCTTCAGTGTTAGGTGGTGGCAAAGTTGCCATTTGCCAATAACAGCCATTGGTATATGGAAATGGTTACTCTGTTCTTTTGTTCCGTCAATTTTACAATGCTTTCCCTGATTAACGCACCTCCTATCAAATTTGTAAACATTGCACACAAAATGATCATGCAGCCTTTCCCAAACTAAGCCAAGTACATAAGTAATACATTCCAAGCATAACAACAGTTTCCTGACGCACGTCATAGATAACAGCAGTAGTTAAACAATAAAAAATGTATGTGTGCATTCACAACAGCAACATTCATACATATGCATAAGTAAATTAAAAGACCAAAAGCAATGCCTGCACTCATGTAGCAAGCATACATATGCAGAGAAGTATATGCAAATGGATACACTCTGCACACCTTTCCGCAACTTTTTGTCATCCTTCCACAATGCAAAGTACTGCATTTTGAAAGTAAATAGGCCTACACTAATACACACACGTGTTTCATAACAAGTCATACAATACACTCCAAAATAACCCACTTACCCCCTTCACAAACATGCTTATGCTCTAAAGCATGTGCCCATTCATATTGTAAGCCTTCCATTTATACACATACACTTCCTTTTCCTGCCAAGACATGCCCCTAGAGTTTTGAAGAATGTATTGCACAAATGTAAGCACTGTGCCATTAGCCAATATATTTTGTTACCATCTTCTTATACAGGTGCAGTACCCACCTCTCTCCATAAAGCCTTTGGAGTGTGCACTTCAAAATACAGCCTGCAATAAACCTACTCTCAGCAAGCAACAAAGTAAGTACAATACCATCATACTGTTGTATGTCTTACTAGAAGAGTACACTATTGTTGTATTGTAGCACATAGATGTGCGACCATCCACCAGTATGTACTTCATTGTTACTGATGACACCTCTACAGGTGCTCAGTGTTTGTTATGTCACCACCATTAGTGTAATCCCCACATAGTAAGATACTGTCCCCAACCAAAAGTTAGACACCACTGCACAGTGACACACTTCTAGTTAAATGCCTCCCTTCTATTGACCCTCTCATTCACATTGCACACATATACATTTCAATTTTTGCACACCCACACTTCCCTTTCTTCGCAACAGCTACTGCACAATGGGCCTCATTCTAAGTTTGGCCGGACCCAGTAATTGCCCATTTGCGGGCGCCGGAATGAAATGCTCCCCATTCCCACTGAGCCCTATAGGGCTGTATGCATACTACTGCTAAGAGAGCATGTACAAATGGTAATGTAACCACAAACAAGCATTCTAAAAAAGTAATTTTACAAAAAGTGTTCCACCACAGAGTCCTTCAGAACCTTATAAGTAGAGGGCAGAAATCACGCTCAACCCTCAAAACCTACTGCAGAAAATTAATCTTAGAAGCTCTTGTAGACAGTGCAATGAGCGTGAAACGGAAATTGTTTACAGTAATTTTGAACAGAATGAAACCACTAACAAGATCAATTGTCGGCATAGATACCTTTGACCACATCTGTACAGGTGAGTGGAGTCACACCATGAACACAGAGCCATACTTCAATGAAGAATCATACAAACAAACCAAATTGCCTCACATCGGAGTGGACAAAGGTATGAAAAGATATACAATACTATAGTGCAAGAGGAAACACTGCTTTCAGAAATATCTCCATCAAACTTAGATGTCACTCTCCGTTCCACCAAAGCAACACGCCTCACCTACAAATGGCCTTGCACATCAATTTGTAACGTTTGCCAATGCTTAATCACATCTTTGCAGAAATTCCTCAATCAGTACAAACTGTGGACTCCTGTCCAGTGCGTAACTACGCTGGAATACGAGGACATTCCTTAGCCTGTATTTCTGGACCTGCTTACAAAAGCACCTTCCACCGTATCAAAATGTTAGTAACCCACCAATCAACAGTCAGAAATCAAGTTTACAAACTGTACTATGCAAAAAGGTCCAGCTTTAGCACTCCAATATTTAAATGATATTCTCCTACACGGTACAGCCAAACAAGTGCTCGATTAAATAGAGCACATCCAAAGGAAATATTGTGGAACTCAAGAGCACTTACAAACTCTAGCATGTTCAGACAACACTACTAACAACAGTGCAGCTATCAACTTTTTATATCACACATACAGAAAAGAAATACAAAAGTTCAAAAGCACATCTGCTGAAATGCCAAACCAAGTATGTGTGTGTTATCGTAGATCTTTCTATAGAAAGAGCACCAAAACTATAGATATAATGCAAAAAATATAAGGCAATGAGGAATCCCAGCGGTTTCAATTAGCTCTGTACCTTATAGCTGAAAACAAATACGAAATTACAAACACCTCCATACTGTGCACATACTGCACCGCAAAACTTGACAATAACAAAACGCCTTCACGGGCAATTAGTAATAATTTGGAACTATTTCCACTGCCAAAAGCACTGCAGCAGCTTAATTAGTATGAGACCATTATAATCCAAACAGTGCACCCATTTCAAGCAATAATACGACTTCAATCGAAAACTGCAAAATTGCCTCCCACCAAATTACTGAGCAGCATTTGTGGTAAAGTAGTTTATTTACCATTAGATCTGAAAGAAAATGTAGACACTCTACGAGTGCAAAGGCCAATACATGAATCTTTGATTATCCTGGTAAATGGTGTACCTACAAAAGACAAAGAAAATTGGCAGGAACTAGTGGACTTAACCAAAGTTAGGGAAGCGTTGCAATACCTTAAAGAAAACAATGAATACTACAAGGAAATAAACGTTCAAGAAAACCTGAGAGAAACAACCGAAATAATTAAGGACTCCTAAAAAACTGGCCAATTTGACCGTCTAGATCCTAGTGCAGCATCCAATAGTTTAGATCACTATACAATGCACCCACTGCACTCCAAAGACACCATAGACGAAGGACTAGAAACATATCAAATGCAGCAAGCCAAAGGAGCGCCAATCAGTATATGGGAAAAAAGTGTGGAAGCACAAGCCTTTCCTCTTGTAACGCTCACCTGATTCCCGTAGAGGCGCCGGTCTTGACTGGGCGTATACCGTATCTGCAAAGGTGATGTGTAACACACGGCTGGCTCTTTGGGCTGGACCTCTGTGCACTGTATGTCTGACTTGAAGGGTAAGATGTCTGCAGATAGAAAATATGGGATTAAGGAACTGGGTTATTGAATGTCTCTCTCTTCTTCCCTTTCTCTTCTCTTGTAGATCCCCAAAGGTTAACGCTCTCACCTTAGGTAAGTGAACGCCGTGCTCTCCATCTGCCTCGGGGCAGGGTGCTGTAACCAGTTTCTTCACTGGTTAAGGGGAGCAGGCCTCTTGACTTCAGAGGACTGCTGTCCGTCGTTTACTGCACGAACGGTAAGTTTCGAGTAATTCTAATGTCTTTAAAGTCTTTAGTAATGATGTTTCTTGTTTTGCAGGGTTCCGGCGATGGCGGATGACGGGCTGAAGTGAGTTGAAGATGGAGCCCGTGTGATGAATAGAAGCGCCTGGAAGCACGTAAGTAAGCGCTTGTTGCCTGCTTCACGATGCGCTCTAACTGTCTTTTTATTTTGCAGGTACAAGTTCGGAGCGGCTGCAGGGTGCCGGAATACCCACTGGGTTAGATGTGGAAAGGAGTAATGGCACGTGAGTATTAAAGTTCCCCAATGTCTTTAAACGCACCTTGTTTTGTCTTTCAGATGCGGGATGCAGCGCCGAAGGCCTCCGGAGCGTGCGAAGAGTTGGTAAGCTTTTGTCTTTCAGATGCCGGAATGCAGTGCGAAGACCTCCGGAGCGCACGAAGAGTAGGTAAGCCTTTGTCTTTCAGATGCCGGAATGCAGCGCGAGGCGTTGGTGACAGCCGATGGACCAGGTAAGTGAAGAGCTGTCACTGAAGACCGTAATGCTAACCTGTTCTTTCTTGTCTTTATAGGTGTTGCTGAAGACTGGATTCAGGATGGTAAGCCTTTTTCCTTAGGCCCAGGATCAGATGCAGAAGACACGATGAGCGTTCTGCTGCAGAGGATGCAGAATAACGCAAAGCAAGATTCATCCATCGGGTGTGGTTTAAATAGCCTCCTGTAGTGCTTAGGTGTCTCCTTCCACAGCCACGCCTAGGTAAGAAAAGAGTTCCTGCTTTCCAGAAGAGTTCCAGTGTTCTGAATCTAGGGAGTGGCTCCTGCCCCACCCAACCGGAAAAGTAGTTCCAAACAGAAGAGGATCAGAGGCTCAACTGGCAGGCAAGTAAGCAGCATGGTCTGCTGCAGGTAAGTCCACCCAAGCATTATGAGCCCGGCGCTTCCAGCACTGGGACTGGGCATATTTATGAGCCTGGTGCCACTGGCGCCAGGACTGGGTCCAAAAGGTCCCAATTGGGACTGGTTGGAACTCGGAACCTGGGTTATGGATCTGCTTCCAAGGGAGTTGGGAAAACCCTGACCTTTTGGAAGCAGAGATCATGACAGTACCCCCCCTCAAGGCCCCTCCCAAAACGGGCTTCTCCGGGGGTTTTGGCTTGTCAGGAAATGTTCGGTGAAATCTTTTGATTAGGCGAGGAGCGTGGACATATTCAGCAGGTTCCCAGGATCTCTCTTGGGGGCCGTAGCCTTTCCAGTCAATTAGGTAAAATAGTTTAGATTTGGAGATCTTGGAGTCCAGAATGCTTTTGACTTCAAACTCGAGTTCTCCATCAACTAGGATAGGTTTTGGAGATTTAGTTAGTCGGGTTTGAGGTTGCACGGGTTTTAATAGAGAGACGTGGAAGACCGGATGTATCTTCATGTGCGGGGGCAAGTCCAACTTGACCGCTACTGGGTTTACTATGGTAGTGATGGAATAGGGACCAAGGTATCTTGGGTTGAATGTGCGTGGGCCTTTTAGAGGTAGATATTTGGTGGATAACCAGACTTGATCCCCTACTTGATATTGAGGGGCTTCCTTCCGATGTTGATCTGCTCCTTTCTTGTATTGTTCTTTAGCCCTTTGAAGGTGAGAAACAGCTTCCTTAAAGGCTTGGGTGATTGTAGAATGCAGGTAGTCTACTGCTGGTGTTTCAAGATCTTGGAGGGGATCCAACTCTGAGGTTCGAGGGTGACTGCCGTATAAAAGAAAAAACGGGGTTTTCCCAGTTCCCGAATGGACAGAGTTATTGTAGGCATATTCGGCTATCCAAAGGATGTCTTTCCAAGTTTTTTCAGTTTGTTGCAGCATGCAGCGTAAATACTGTTCCAGAGTTTGATTGGTCCTCTCGGTTTGTCCGTCGGTCGAGGGTGGTGACTGGTCGATAGTCTCACATCAATTTGAGCCGACCGACAGCAACTTCGCCAAAAATGAGAAATAAATTGACTACCTCGATCCGAAATTAGAACCGAAGGAAAACCGTGCAGTCGGACGATGTTTTCGAGAAATTCTCGGGCCAGAGTTGCTGCTGTTGGCAAGCCTTTGAGCGGAATGAAATGCGCCATCTTGGAGAATAAGTCCACGATTACTAGAATCGTATTGTATCCGGAGCATGGAGGTAGATCGGTGATGAAGTCCATAGAAAGCGTATGCCAAGGGCGAGGTGGGATGTCAATAGGGTGTAAGAGGCCTGCTGGTCTTTCCTTTTGACTCTTGTTTTGGGCGCATACTCCACAGGACATTATAAAGTCTCTGATATCTTTTTTCCAAGACGGCCACCAGAAGTAGCGCTTGATCTTTTCTGAGGTCTTGGCCATACCGGGATGTCCTTCCATTAAAGAATCGTGATAACAAGAGATTACTTTTTTCTGTAAATCTGTGCTGGGTAGGTATAATCGTTCTTGGAAATACAATAAGTTGTCCTTTACTGCAAAGTCCTTTCCCTGCAGATGCCAATTCTGTATGTCTGCTGGAGTTACAAGTTGCCTGGCCTTATCCTTAACTTCCTCTATGGATTCTGTGGCGATTACACCCAGAATTCTTTGTTCGGGAATGATTGGTACAGGTTTAGGGTTGATCAAGTGTTCTTCCACTCCCATCCGAGAAAGGGCATCAGCTTTACCGTTCTTTGTACCAGGTCGATAGGTAATTATGAAGTCAAACTCGGCAAAGAATAATGCCCAACGGAGTTGTCTAGAGGATTGGGCTTTTGCGGTTTTCAAATATTGCAGGTTTCGGTGATCCGTAATCACAGTAACGGTGTGTCGGGCCCCCAGCAGATAATGCCGCCAAGCCTTAAAGGCAGACTTGATAGCCAGAAGTTCCTTGTCAGTAATCGTGTAATTGATTTCAGGAGGCGAGAATTTGCGGGACCAAAATGCCACGGGATGCAACTGATTGGTTACCGGGTCCTTTTGTGATAGAACTGCCCCCATGGCAAGGCTTGAAGCATCAGTTTCCACGATGTAGGGGAGTTCGGGGCGAGGGTGTTTTAAGATTGGTGCAGAGATAAATTTAGTCTTCAAATCCTGGAAAGCTTGTTCCGCCTCGGTAGACCATTCAAAACGTTTGTTTTTCTTTAACAAGGCAGTGATGGGCTGGACTGTTCGAGAGAATTCGGGGATAAACCTGCGGTAAAAGTTAGCGAAGCCTAACATGCTTTGCACACCTTTTACGGAGGATGGTGATGGCCATTTGAGAACTGCATCGACCTTCTTTGAATCCATACGCACTCCGCCAGGTGATAATATGAATCCCAAGAATTCAACTTCAGTTACGTTGAAAACACATTTTTCCAACTTAGCGAAAAGTTTGTGTTGACGCAATCTTTCGAGGACCATTTTCACGTGTTTCCGATGTTCAGATTCCGATGAAGAATAAACGAGGATGTCGTCAATGTAAACAACAACACACACATCTATGAGCTCTCTGAGGACATCGTTCATAAAATATTGAAAGGCGGCCGGGGCATTGCAAAGTCCGAAGGGCATGACCTGATATTCAAATAGTCCATACTTGGTGCGGAAGGCCGTCTTCCATTCATCGCCCTCTTTTACTCGTACCAAGTGGTAAGCTCCTCTAAGATCCAGCTTTGTATATATGCATGCTTTTCTGACTTGGTCTAGGAGTTCAGGGATCAAAGGTAACGGATATCTATTCTTAACGGTGATCTGGTTCAGGCAGCGATAATCTATACAAGTTCTAAGGTCTCCTTCCTTTTTTGGAACGAAGAACAAAGCTGAAGAAGCAGGGGACTTGGAAGGACGAATAAACCCATTTGCCAGGTATTGATCCAGGTATTGTCGAAGGTGAAGGTTCTCAGGCTCGGTGAGGGCATAAATTCTACTACAAGGAGGAGTAGATCCAGGTATCAGGTCTATCTGGCAGTCATAAGACCTATGAGGAGGTAGAGAGTTAGCCTGATCCTTCCGGAAAACATCTTGGTATTCTAGGTATTCGGGAGGTAACTGGGGAGTCTCTGAAGAAATTGCTGCCAGTGCAACACCAGGTGGAGGGTGACAAGTAGAGACACATTCCGGAAACTGGACCGTTCTTGCTCGCCAATCGATCAGAGGATTGTGTTTCTCTAACCAAGGTATTCCTAGAATAATCTGAAACTGAGGGGCCTTGATCACATCGAACACGATCTTCTCATGGTGTCCATCTTGACTTACTAGCGTCACCTCTTGAGTGGTATGCGTTACTGGCCCGGAGGCTATCTCCGTACCATCCACCGTAGTAATGACGTCCTTTACAGCCTTGGGACAAAGAGTTAGATTCATCCTCAAAACCATTTCATGATCCACATAATTGCCGATGGCACTGCTGTCGACGTAAGCTTCAATTGCATGTAATCGATCCGGATTATCAGGGCTAATGAGGACCATAGGTATCACAAAATGCGAGGTCACGGAACTGGTTTTCACGCTCGGCAAGAGGACCTCTATTCTTGTCGGGCGAGGTCGTTTCCCTGCTCAGAGTTTGTAACTTTGGTAACTGCAGCTCCTACTGCCTTCTTGGCAGGTTTCACCGGACAGTCTCAAAGAAAGTGCCCTGAGTTTCCGCAATAGAGGCATAATTGCAACTGTTTTCTCCTTTCCCGCTCCTTTTGTGTTAGAGGACCTTTCAGACCCCCTATTTGCATGGGTTCCCCGGGGTCTACTCCTTTGGAAGGAGTTGGCGGTTTGGAAAATACTCGAGCATCAAACTTGGAACGATCGGCCTTCCTGTTCTGCAGTCTGTGATCTATTTGAACGACTAAGTCTATATAGTCCGAACAATCTTGTGGGGGATTCACTACTTGGGCTAACACATCTTTGAGCTCTCCACGTAGACCTCTATAAAACAGCGTAATCCTTTTGTCCTCAGGCCATTGAGTTTCCACTATCAGTCTGTTGAAAGACGCAATATAAGCCAAAAGGTCTTGATTACCTTGTCGCAACGAAAGAAGCTCATTGTCCAAGGCCTGCCCCTGTGAATGTCTTGCGAACAGTTTTTCCATACTGAGCTGAAAAGCTTGAAAATCATGGAGGACCGGATCATCTTGATTTACTAGAGGGATCGACCAGTCTGCCGCATTGCCACTAAGGTACGAAAGCACGAAAGCTACTTTAGCTTGATCAGTTGGAAAGGCTGCTGGCCGGCATAAGAAATGCAACCGGCACTGATTGATAAATACTGCAAACCTCTTTGGGTCACCAGAAAATCGTTCGGGCGGAGCCAGAGGTACATTCCCAGGTAGGTTGATCTGCACTGGATTCATAGAGGATGTAGAAGGAAGATTTCCCCCAGATGCGGGTAACGGGGTCTGTCCGGCTTGTGACTGTAGCAATTGTCTAGCGAGATCATCTGTTCGCTCCTTGGAAATAATCAGTTCCCTTCTTAGAGCGTTCGTTTCCTGACGGGCTGCATGCACTTCTGCCCTTAGTTCCCCAAGTAACTGGGCTAGCTGGTCGGTATCCGAGGTTTCCATAGCGCCTGGACGGGAGTTTTGTGGTAGGCTTTGCGTTCTGTAACGCTCACCTGATTCCCGTAGAGGCGCCGGTCTTGACTGGGCGTATACCGTATCTGCAAAGGTGATGTGTAACACACGGCTGGCTCTTTGGGCTGGACCTCTGTGCACTGTATGTCTGACTTGAAGGGTAAGATGTCTGCAGATAGAAAATATGGGATTAAGGAACTGGGTTATTGAATGTCTCTCTCTTCTTCCCTTTCTCTTCTCCTGTAGATCCCCAAAGGTTAACGCTCTCACCTTAGGTAAGTGAACGCCGTGCTCTCCATCTGCCTCGGGGCAGGGTGCTGTAACCAGTTTCTTCACTGGATAAGGGGAGCAGGCCTCTTGACTTCAGAGGACTGCTGTCCGTCGTTTACTGCACGAACGGTAAGTTTCGAGTAATTCTAATGTCTTTAAAGTCTTTAGTAATGATGTCTCTTGTTTTGCAGGGTTCCGGCGATGGCGGATGACGGGCTGAAGTGAGTTGAAGATGGAGCCCGTGTGATGAATAGAAGCGCCTGGAAGCACGTAAGTAAGCGCTTGTTGCCTGCTTCACGATGCACTCTAACTGTCTTTTTATTTTGCAGGTACAAGTTCGGAGCGGCTGCAGGGTGCCGGAATACCCACTGGGTTAGATGTGGAAAGGAGTAATGGCACGTGAGTATTAAAGTTACCCAATGTCTTTAAACGCACCTTGTTTTGTCTTTCAGATGCGGGATGCAGCGCCGAAGGCCTCCGGAGCGTGCGAAGAGTTGGTAAGCTTTTGTCTTTCAGATGCCGGAATGCAGTGTGACGACCTCCGGAGCGCACGAAGAGTAGGTAAGCCTTTGTCTTTCAGATGCCGGAATGCAGCGCGAGGCGTTGGTGACAGCCGATGGACCAGGTAAGTGAAGAGCTGTCACTGAAGACCGTAATGCTAACCTGTTCTTTCTTGTCTTTATAGGTGTTGCTGAAGACTGGATTCAGGATGGTAAGCCTTTTTCCTTAGGCCCAGGATCAGATGCAGAAGACACGATGAGCGTTCTGCTGCAGAGGATGCAGAATAACGCAAAGCAAGATTCATCCATCGGGTGTGGTTTAAATAGCCTCCTGTAGTGCTTAGGTGTCTCCTTCCACAGCCACGCCTAGGTAAGAAAAGAGTTCCTGCTTTCCAGAAGAGTTCCAGTGTTCTGAATCTAGGGAGTGGCTCCTGCCCCACCCAACCGGAAAAGTAGTTCCAAACAGAAGAGGATCAGAGGCTCAACTGGCAGGCAAGTAAGCAGCATGGTCTGCTGCAGGTAAGTCCACCCAAGCATTATGAGCCCGGCGCTTCCAGCGCTGGGACTGGGCATATTTATGAGCCTGGTGCCACTGGCGCCAGGACTGGGTCCAAAAGGTCCCAATTGGGACTGGTTGGAACTCGGAACCTGGGTTATGGATCTGCTTCCAAGGGAGTTGGGAAAACCCTGACCTTTTGGAAGCAGAGATCATGACACCTCTACTCTTCCTGACTGGAAAAGGTGGAAGATAAGATGGAAGAGGCACACAAATGACAGCATCAGAATACCGCTGTTTACAAATGTATTCTGAAGGCCCTAGATTTAGACAGAACCTGGAGTAAATATTCCACCTGCTCTTTGAAAGTGAACTGGCAATGCTAAGTTATGGAGTTGCCCACACATTGAAAACAGGTTCCCATCATGTCTGCTACACAGCTACTTCAAAAGGTGCAAGAGAAGGACGAAGTTTTACAGTCAACTATTACAAATCTTTTGGCAAACATGCGTGGTACGAAAGAGTACTGGTTCCGATGGCAGGCAGATGTAGAGTGTATGCTACGTAACCTTGGGCCACCCACATGGTTTGTCACTTTAAGTTGTGCAGAGTATGCATGGGAAGACTTGCACACTTTCCTACGCATAGCAAACAAAAACAAAACAGGTGTAGACATGAATACACCAGGAGAGCTTTGCTCTCTCGATCCAGTAAATGTTTCACGCTACTTTCATCATCGCTTCCTTGCCATGCTGCACTTCATTTGCAATAAAGCACTTCCTCCAATCGGAGAAGTGGAACACTTCTTTTGGAGAAAAGAATATCAAGCCAGAGGAGCACCACATATCCACATGCTTTTGTGGATGAAAAATGCTCCTGAATTTGGTGAGGAGAGTGATGTAACTGTTTTGCAGTTCATTCACAAATATGTCACTTCCGAAATCCCTTCGGAAAGTACACATAGTGACCTACGAGCACAAATTTTGCAATTCCAAAGACACAAGTGTGGCAAGTATTGTTGATGCAAATATTAGAACAGAGGCAAACACTACACCAAATGCCGCTTTGGTTTTCCTAGACCAGTTTCAACAACAGGCCAAGTAAACAGCTTCATGTCTTCGGTTCGACACAGTGTGAAAGGAGAATCTCTGAAGAACACAGACTGCATAAAAAGGAGCAAAGCATAAAGGTACATCAATGATTACAATGCAATTGTTGCCCTCCTATGGAAAAGAATTCCACTGCAGTTGGACAATATGTCACCACCTACTTAACCAAAGCAGAGAAAACAGAGCTCAAAGACCTCTGGGATGACATATCCTCTGACAAGACACTGGCACAGAAATTGTACAGCTTTGGCATTGAAATGCTGTCCCATAGAGAATGTGGCAGCTACAAAGCCGCTGACCATTTTACTGGCACCGCCTTATGTGGGAAATCTGACAACATAGTGTGGCTAGGCCTTGGCCCTGTTGCATCCAGATAAATAGTACTTAAATCGTGCAAAGACATACAAACAATAGCCAAAAGCTATCCCAACAGCCAGAACATTTTGAAGAACAACTTATTGGACACATACTACCCAAACAGGAGTATTACTTTAGAAGCCTCATGCCTGTACCAGATAGCCCAAAACTTTGCATACAAAAACAACATTAAACCAAATGAGGAAAAAGGTAGATACAGAGTGGAAAGTTGTGAAGGCAGCCTGGTGAAACTTACCAAACGCAGCCTAATTAATCATATGAAATTGTCATAAAGAACTGTACTACATGGCTCTACTGCAACTTTTCAAACTATGGAGAAAAGAAGATTTATTAGCCACCTACTCCTCCTATGAAGATGCTTTCAATGCCAGTGAAAGAACAATTACAGATGAAAACTTTACACGGTACAAAACCATATTGGACAATGAACGCCAACACAAAGAAGAACTCAAGCACAACTAAATGTAGACACTTCTGATAGAAGTGAACCCTCTCCAACAAGCAGCCAAGAACCACTTGGACAGCCACTCATAGCAAATAAGGCAGAATTAGCCATGAAGGAAGTAACCACCACTATGCTTCATTATGAGCACTGTGCAGAAGAGTTTGCAGTACTGAAATCCCAACTAAAGCATGAACAGCTTACCATTTTTGTCGAAGTAAGTGAAACCATTGAACATGGTAGACAGCACGAAAGTAAAACTTGCACCTGTGACAACTACAAACCTGTACTACTGTATGTAAGTGGAGAAGCTGGATCAGGTAAAACATTCTTAATAAAAATTATCAGTAAATACCGCCCCTGCAGGTGTAGCTGCCTACAACATAGGTGGAGTCACTCTACACCGATTGCTACTCCTTCCAGTAGAACACCAAAACAAATTAGAGTACTATAAACTTTCAGCAGAATATGCTATGGAACTACGCAGAGTTCTGAAACAAATGAAAATGCTCCAAATAAATGAGGTGAGTATGGTCTCCAACCTAATGTTGCTTTGATTCACCTCAGACTGCAAGAGGTCTTCAAAACAGACCACGAATAACTCTTTGGAGGAAAACATGTGATGGTTTTCAGAGATCTCCTTCAATTAACACCAGTCAAAGGTGAACCTATCTTCAAATCCTTAGGACACAAAGAGTGCCATAAAAGTCTTGGAAGCATCGGTAATGTAAATCTCTGGCAACATTTCCAATACAGAGAACTAACTCAAAACATGCAGGCCTCACCTATGCCAACATTTAAAAAAAACATACGGATTGGTGTACTATCAAAGGAGGTTCAGTCTACCATCAATACTAGATGCATCCATGAGCTGTACGGGCGTAACACATGTGCTACTGATGTCATGGAACAATTAGCTCAGAAAAATATCAGCTGTATGTCCTTAATGCCAACTCTAGCAAGTTGTGCACAATTTAATGCAACAATGCTGCAAAAACAAAAACAACCACTAGTGGAAATTCATGCCACAGACAAACTGGACGTACACGGTATGACAATACTTATGTTTCAACAAGGCATAGCATGACTACAAACCTTAGAGAACTCTGTCTACAACACAGTTGGTTTGGAGAACATTTTAACATTATGTGTCAACTGTCGAGTTATGTTCAAGCATAACATTGACGTAGAGCAAGGTTTAGTTAATGGAGCACTTGGTACAGTTGTTGGCTTCCAGACATACCCACGGGACAACAGCATTCAGTTTGTAAACATCAAGTTTGGCAAACTTTCAGAAGTTCAAAATATAGGATGCACAACGGCGCAATTCCTTCTTTTCAAAGACGCTTTATGTACGCAGACAACAGTTTTCTCTGTCGCTAGCTTATGCAGTAACTATTCATAAATAGCAAGGTCTAACCTTAGATCAGGCAAGGATTGATATTGGCAGCACAGTCTTTAAAGAAGGCATGAGTTATGTAGCACTGTCACGGCTACGTACACTGCAAGGACAAGGTATGTAGTGAATTTTGATGCAACTGCAGTCAGTGCAGACATTCCTTGCATCATAGAGTACAATAGACTACGTGCACTGTACACACCCCATCTGAAAATGTACCCTATTCCTCAGAAACCGAAAGGTTTGAAAAGAAGGCTCATTCAGTCAGAAGTTGTACATGATTTGGCAACAGTACCATCAAAGAAATTGAAAGCAACTCCTACTACATCAACTACCAAAAGCACATACAAAAGTAAAAAATACAAGCCATACTCAACTCCACCCACAAAGAAAATGCCTCTGCAAAGAAACCACATACCCTTCTATCAAAGTGCTCAGGCACAGAAGTACCTGGCCCATTCAAAGTTTCCAATACAACAGGTGTTAATTGCTATTCAAACGTAACAATGAATGTTCTATTCCAAATACCAGCAATTGTGGAAATCATTTATTTAAATGGCACAGACCAGTTGTGTTTGCAAATGCTCGTCCATCACCGAAATGCAGTAAGTAATCGTGACACCCTTTACAGTGTCTCAGGAATAAGGCAAGAATTGGACTACATTGCTGGAATGGTGAAATTCACTTTAAACCGACAAGAAGATCCACAGGAATTTCTAATGTACTTACTACAAATACTGGAAAGGAAAAACATACTCATGAATAAAATCTTTCACATTTCCTATATGTGGAAACATATATGCACTCCGTGCAACCATGTCATTCAGGAACAAGTCCCTAAAGAATGCTTTGTGTATGTATCAATACCTAACTGCGGCTCCATTCCATTTCAACAACTGGTGCAAAATTCAAAACATAGCATATTGTGTATGTCGTGCAATTCTGATAATCGTTCAACGCTACATATACACTCACATAGTCAATATGTAATATTAATGCTCCTAAAATACAATGCTGATGGAACCAAAAACAACTGCAAACTTACTGCCTTCACACACGGACAGGTATCACTTGGCAAGAAAACCTTCACAACTGTAGCCATAATCTACCACACAGGCGACTCAACCAATGGAGGCCACTATACTGCATACCTTATAAAGCCATGGTCATGGTGGGAATGCAATGATACTTTCATCAGTCCAAAGCAGAGATTACCTGCAAATCTTGCAAATGCCTACTTAATATTCTTGAAGCCAAAATGTACTCATTGATGTGATGTAGAAACCTACTATACCTTACTCCCCAGCACCAACCAGTACCTTGGTAAGTGGACAAAAAATGTTTTTCCTTCCACACTGTCGACCTAAAGCAACTTAGCATACTGCAAGCATTGATGAAATGCACTAAAGTGTGTGTTGAACATTTCTATCCCCAATGAACCCAATGAATACACTCACACAAACAATACGTGTACCCAAATCAAAGTAGCAGTATTTTCCACAGGATATGTGGAAAGGCAAGTGCTAATTACGAGGGTTAAAAACTATCCTCAGTAACCTCTGAAACCACCATGTACGCAAATCAGTCAACAGCTCTCCAAGAATAGTCATACAACTCCAAGAAATATGGACCTATCATCACGTAACTCCATAATGGTACACTACCACTTCAGAATGTACACAGATTGTCTGAGTAGCAACAGGAATGCACAAGCTTCTAGATGTACCCTTTACGAATGGGACACTGTAAACAGTTAGAATACGCCACCTGGTATCTAACTGCAACCAGAATACGTCAATGTTATTTGCAGCATTCAAACAACCCAACTCAACCTTCAACAACTACTGTGCTACAAACACATTGTCAAACACTTCCAAAGTATGAGCAGTTACACTACTCCAACAGGTACGTAACTACCGTCAGAATTCTGCACTAACACAGTACAATGCCACAATACTTGCAGACCACCAACAGCAACCAAACGCACAAAGAAACAGTGGTACAAAAAGGAAGCAGGTAAACATTTACAAAATACCACCTGCTGTACAACGCCACCCATCCTACCAACATGTATAGGACACAAATCGTAAACCCTTACATTTCCTCCTTCTTCAAGAGTACACTTTAAAAAGTGCTGTAACCACTCCAAACGTGACTATCATTCATTGTACACGATAGTAGCAAAGAAGTTTGGAAGTTTTTTTTTTAATCCAGCATGGATTTTTGTTTCCCACAGACCCAATGATTATGCAAAGGAACACAGGAACTGAGCTCATTGCACAGTACACTGGTTCAAAGCATAGTACTTAGGAAGTACTAGGCTAGTTATGAGGGTCTACAAAGTAAAAAATGTATGCTATGTAGTGGACTGCAAACTAACTAAATACCTTCTCTAACATGTTCTGTTCTCTTTTCCCACGGATAATGCAGCAACCAGGACCACAACATTTCACACTCGATACACAAAACACAGTACAGGCCCTCCTCAATCCAAACAGTAAGTCTGCAACGATTGCTATTATTCTTCTATACAGTGCAATGTGTGCACTTATTTCTGCTATGCACATAGCAATGCCACCATTTGCAATGCACACCTATATTACACGACGCAGCTTGCGCCTACGCCATACATGCTTCACTACACCCTGTACAGTGTAGGGCCTCCAGCCATGCACTCAACATTCTACACCCTGCCCACAATTCATGCTGCACTGTACAACTATGCATACAAACATCTATCCATGTACCACAAACCCCACACATAACACACCCACCTACCGCTTAGCCACTGCAGTTGATATTGGCTGCCATTTCTTCCACACAATACATAACCTGTTTCCTACGTACACTGTTCACCTAAGCCTATAATAAGTGGACACACTGAATGCACAACACTACAGCAACCTACCCGACAATCTACACAATCACAACCATACAACTTGATGAATGCATCCATACATCTTCCGTAACTGTCGTAACCGTTGCAACATTTGGGTCCTTGCTTTCCACTGGCACCGTGTAGGCCATTAGGTCATTTTCATTGTTATGTACACAATTTAAAAAAAAAGATATCCAACACATATTTCAGTGCAGTGCATGGGTCATAGCTCGGCAGCCATATTGCAACCACTGCGTTACTGCTTAAGTTTTCAAACTTCTGTTTCCCTTTCTTATTGTGTAAAGGAAACAGCATTTGAACACCATAACCCCCTTACACTGTTTGCGACCGTACACACGAACTCCTTTTCTTTGCTGAACGGCAGCCCCAAACAGGTTCATGCTGCACGACACCAAACTGCGTACGATGGATCACACACCCAAGTTTGTTTTTTGTTTGTTTGTTTGTTTGTTTATTTATTTATATAGCGCTCTTGACCCGGGGGTATATATGCGCTTTGAACATCAGGTTACAGGTAAAAGACAATAGTACAGTATTGATAGGGCATAGATAATAGTATTCAAACAATATACATAAAATTGGACAATCGGAGTGCATACATATGTGGTAGGACAGTTATTTGTTGGTTAACCAGGAAATGACCTTAGTTCTGAAGGGTTGGAAAGTAGGTGTAGATTTAATATCCAGTGGGATGGAATTCCAGAGTTGTGATGCCAAAGTTGGGAAGCTGGATCCTCCAGCTCTTTTGAGGGAGTATTTGGGAACTGTTAGTTGTAATGAGTTGGACGATCTGGTGGTTCTAGTGTTCTGTCTTAGTGTATTCTCAAGTATTCTGAGGGAGCAAACACACAGTCTGCCATCGTCCACCATTGCATCGTAACACACTGCACATATAACAGGTCCTTAGGCACTGTAAAAGCACATTTAATGTATGTTGCCATCTGTGCATTCACAGCACCATTTGTACGCCACCATCATCTCTACTTGTAGATTGTACTACCTTCACCATAATGACACTGCCAACATTCGTAAATGCATGCTACAATCAAAACACATTGCAGGCTGATTCCTTTTTTTCCCCAGCATCATCTCCAGAAAGTGAAACCTAATATACCTCTCCTTGAACAGGACACACGCTCATTGTAAAACAGCCTTGAGGGGAAAGCATGTTTAGCATATATAATACATAACTTATATTGTGTTTGCTCTGCCGATGTGCCCAAAAGGTAGTCTGCAATGATGCCATACGCCATACAGTGCCATTTCTCACCCACCCAATACAAGCATGGAATTTGCCGAAGTTATGTAATTACAACTTTACATCACATGTGTATCTTTTTTTTAATATTTCTTTATTGGGTTTTCAACCCAATTAAACAATGAACAACAAGACCATGCACCGGTAGTCATAAACCAAGTCTCCCCGAACTCCTCCTCCCTCTTCTTATTCCCGCGGTCGGCTGTGTTGTCTGAGGTTACAAGTCTGAATGTTGTGCAGCATCTGATGGTGTTGTCCCAGTCTCTGGTGGTTCATTTTGGCTTTGTGTTGGGGATGGATTCTGTGGTAGCACTTCTTCATCTGTTGTCATTAGATATGAATTGTACAGGTCCCAGATGTCTGGAGGACAGGCGTGGAGAGGTAATGTCCTGATGTAACTAGACTCAACATCTTGACAGTATGTGACATCTCGTAGCCATTGCTGTAGATTTGGTGGTGGACCTCTCCCCCAGTTGCATGCTATTGTCTGTGTGCTAGGACAAGCAGCAGGTTTGCCAATTTCCTGGCGTGTTCGGGTAGTTTGTTGATTAGGCTCAGCAAGGTCAGCATCGGGTCGGGGCTCAGTTGTACCCCGATTATCGCTGATATTTTCTCTAGTACAGAATTCCAAAACGCTGCTATTTCGAGGCATGACCATGCGAGTTGGACGAAGTCTGCTTCTGAGTAGCCATGCACCCAGCATGTGGCGGGCAACGTTGCCCTCTCGGCATGTAATTTTGCTGGGGTGTAGTACACTTGGTGGATTTAGTTAAAGTGTATCTGTTTTGTATCTCGTGTTTATTGCAACTTTTTTAGTAAGTCTTCGTATATATGTCCAATCCTCTTCAGATATCGTAGTATTTAGGGACCTTTCCCATCTTCTTCTGGAGTTTGGGCAGCCTGGAGATTTATTGGCCAGTAGGGCTTTATGGATGTTTGCTACTAACCGGCCTTCACCTTGGGCTTGTATTGCGCCATGTAGCAGTGGCCAAGTTGGGGGTTGGAGTGGAAAGGTAGGAATCATGGTCAGCAGGGTGTGCCAGATCTTGTAGTAGATAAAGGTATCTAAGGCGTTGTTACAGTCTTCCTTACTAGCTTGTTGCATGGACAGGAATGTTCCGTCGAGTCACCTAGCGTGTTTATTTGTAGTTTTTTAGTACTTTGCTGGAATACTTTTTCCGACGTGATTGGGATTTCCGGTATGCTTCTCACTGGGAGGAGAGGGGAATATCTGGTCTGGATTCCACTTCTTTTGGCTATTCATTTCCAGATTGCGTATGTTGTGTACATGGTGTTCATTGGTGTTGAAGGTAGTTGCTGTTGGCCAAAGATGATCGCTTTCAGAAGATTGGGGGTTACCAAGGCTCTCTCGATCTGTAAGTGGGGTAGGATGAATTGTATAGCGTACCAGTGGCTGAGGTATTGTGCCTGTGCTGCTCAGTAGTAGCTCTCTAT
This sequence comes from Ambystoma mexicanum, assembly GCF_040938575.1. Taxonomy (NCBI): domain Eukaryota; kingdom Metazoa; phylum Chordata; class Amphibia; order Caudata; family Ambystomatidae; genus Ambystoma; species Ambystoma mexicanum. The sequence goes on along the minus strand of NC_090936.1, from coordinate 107,399,027 downwards.
GTCCAGGAGGGCGAGTCTGCCCTGTGTTATGGGGAGAATCATGGTGCTGTGGGCTACTCTGGTGACTTTGCCCGCCCAGTCTAGGTCAAGGATCATAGTCCTAATTTGATGTAGAAACCGCTGTGGCAATATTAGGCGGATGTTTGTGAAAAGATAGAGCAGTTTGGGGAGAATTACCATTTTGGTCAGGGACTCTGCCCCAGAGTGTGAGTGGGAGCGTTTTCCATCTGTTCACTTTGCTTTGGATTGTGCCTAGTGTGTTTTCATAGTTGTCCTGCATAATGTCGAAGCTGGACCTGGACATTAAGATGCCTAGGTATCTAACTTTTGAATGTTGCCACTTGAAGCCAAAGTTGTCTGTAAATCCCTTAGTTGATTAGATGACAGGGAAGATGATTGATTTTGAATGATTGATTTTTAGTCCTGAGAAATTGCCGAATTTGAACACTGCTCGCATCACTGGGTTCAGATTTTCCCGAGGGTCGTGAAGAAAAAGTGCAACATTGTTGGCGTACAGCGACACCACTAGTTTGTGCGGTCCTGGAGCAAGGCCTCTGTGCAGATGGTATAGCCTGAGGTCCGACGCTAAAGGTTCCAGAATCAGGGTGAATAGCAATGCCGGTAATGGGCAGCCTTGTCTTGTCCCTCTTCGCAAGTGTATTTCAATAGAGATTTTATTGCCAAGTGTTATTTTGGACGTCAGTCATTTATACAGAAGGGCGAATGACGTATTTCTGCCCGGGACAACCCTGCTTGGTCTGCCAATACCAGTGCGGGCATTAGTGGCATCAGCCTCCTGGTGAGGATTTTCACAAAGATTTTGTTGTCTAGATTGATAAGTGATATGGGTCTGTAGGAGGTGCAGTCTTCTTTTGGTTTGCCTGGTTTATGGAGGAGTTTAATGATCGCCATGTATTGGTGGTAGCTGGTCTTTTTCTATGGCTTCCTCGTATACTTGTAGCAGGAGTGGGGCTAGGAGGTCTGCGAAGAATTTGTAGAATTCGCCTGTTAGGTCATCTGGGCCAGGAGCTTTGGTGTTTGGTAGTTCTTTAATTGCTTCTAGGATATCTTCTTTGATGAAGGGTGTATTTAGGTGCTCCTGGATTTCAGCGTTTGTCCAGTAGAGTTCCATTGTGTTTAGATATTGCACTATTTTGTTGGGATCCATGGTGTAGTGGGAGTCATATAGGTTTTGGTAGAACTTGCGAAATGTTTCCACTATATCTTTTTCGGAGTATACGAGATTGCCTGATTGGTCGAAGACCGATTCGAATGTAGTGGGCTTCCTCTCTGCTGTGACTAGTCTGGCTAGGAGTGCTCCGGGTCTCTGTCCCTCGCCGTATTGACGAATCTTGTGGTACCTCGCCAGGAACTTACCTTCTCTCTCTGCTGTCGCTCTGAAGGATTCCTGTTCCAGTTTGAGTGCTGCCATTGTGCTGGGGTTATTTGCAGACAATAGAGTCTGTTCGAGCGTTTTTTTAGACGACTTTCGCTTGCCGACAATTCTCTTTGTATCAACTTTAAGATCCCATTTTCCTTTGCCAGGCTCACTCCTCTGATGAAGCACTTTAGTGTTTCTCAGAGTGTACCAGCTGATGACACAGTGCCTTGGTTTGTTTTGAGAAAAGTCATCAATTCAGTTCGTAGTTCGTCGGCGAAGACCTGGTCCAGGAGGGATCCGTGTTTGAACCTCCATTGGGGTCTAGTGGTGCTACTTCGGGATGTAATACACTCAAGAGTGACTGCTGAGTGGTCCAAAAGTGATTTGGGTAGGATCTGACAGTCACCTCAGTGGAGTCTGCTGTGTGCTGATACGAGAATGTAATCGAGTCTCAAACTGGATTTGTGGACCCAGGAGTAGAAAGTGTATTCTTGGGAATCCCAGTGTTTGCTTCTCCAGATGTCTCTGAGATTGTAGGTTTTGCATATTTCTATGATTTGTAGACTCGCCTTGGAGGGTGAGGATGTTGTTCTGTGATTTGTGTTTACTTGAGTCAAGTGGTGTGTTGAGGTCGTCGTCCCAAATTATTGTGGCTTCTCTGTTGGATTCGAGGTGTGTCTGCACCCAGTTGAAGTTGTTCGGGCTGTCTATATTGGGGCCGTAAGAGTTGATCAGGATAAGTTCTTCCCCATCGATAGTTCCATGGACCAGTAGTGTTCTGCCCTCCAGAGTCCTTTTGGGTCTGTACCAGCTTGAAGTTGGTTCTTTTGTTGATCATCACGGCCACGCACCTGGCGTAAGAGGAAAAAGAGACAAAATATCTGTGGCATCCCCACTCTCTTGCCCAATGGTTTTCTGAGGTGGGGCGTAGGTGTGTCTCTTGGATGAAGGCCACATCGATTTTGTGCCGACGCAGGTATTAAGTTATTTTCCTCATTTTGGTTGACTGGTTGCCTCCTTTAATGTTCCATGTAGCTAGTTTGAATTTGTCCGGGATCCTCTCGTCGTTTTATGAAATATTCCATCTTTGATGAGGCATGTTGTTCTCTTACTCCCACCAGCCTGATGTTATTTCGACGGCTGCGCCCTTCCAAATCTTCGTTTTTAGCTATGATTTCCTTCATCTGGCGCTCTAACGACGTTACCTTGGTCACCAGGGATGTGGTGTTGTCCTCCAAGTCGGAGACCCTCTGTTCAACGGGGTCCAGCCATTTGCCATGTTTGTCCAGGCAGTGTTGTATTTGGTCTACTTTGGATGAGAGGGTTTCGATTTTAGAGTCAAGGTTGCCTATGCCTGCCTTGAGGTCGAGAAGGATTTCTCATATGTCGAGGGTTGGGGGGTATGCTGTCTCGTTGTCCTGTTCCATTTCTAGTGTTAGGGCGGGTTCCTGGTTTGGTTGTTTGAGGTTTTTGCTATGGCCCCTGCCTCGAAAGTCAGCTTGCGTTGTGACTTATCTGTCTTGCCCATCTTGGGGGTCTCGTTCACACAATGATGTGTTAGGCAGTAGAGAGGCAGACAGATTTTCTGGGTGGCGTGTTCGGTGTTCTCTGAATTTGGTTTTCCAGTGATTGATGTTGCTGGGGATTTGGGCTGGGTCTCACAGCTCTGGCACTGTATATCTTGAGGGTAGCCGGGATTCTGCATGGCAGGGAGGACAAGTTCTGGTGATTGGCGCTTTTCAAGGTCCTGCAAGTATGTTGATTTGTGGTGTGCGGTCAGGTTGTGGGAGGAGCCCTCGTGGAGCGATGGGTGTTCTGTCCGTGGTTTGACCAGGTTGGGCTTTGGTGACATCTCTGGGGGTCCCTGGTTTGCAAGTTGGTTGTGAGGGGGTTCTTCAATTGTCTGTTATCATCACACTCTGTCGGTGATGTCTGTTTTTATTTCTGTAGACACTTTCCTGTATTGGGTGCCTTGAATGATGGTGCGTAGTGATTCTGCCTGGGTCGGCTTTGACCCCTGGAAAGTGTCTGTGAGATCAGACGGGGCTTCCACTGTGGAAGCAGGGTGTTGTCCTGGTTTTTTGGGTGTGTTTTATCTGTAGATGTCTCTGGCCGTTCCGGGGGTGGCACGTGGGTAATGGCCTTTGCTGGTTGGGGGTGTCGCCCCTTCTCTCTCTGCCGGTCTCCTGTTTATGCAGGCGTGCCGTTTGTAGGTGAGGGTGGATTACGGGCAACTCTTGACCCCAGGTTTGGCTTTTCGCTCCGGCCCGCGGTGCGGGCACGGTGGGGAGCGTGCTTGGGGGGGAGCCTCAAGATTGCTTGCCCCGGAGGTCTGGAGGCTCCTGGCTTGTTGTAGTGCTCAGCGGTGGTATTCTGTGGGTAGGGCAGGGCGGGCGAGGGGCGTCAGGCTCGATGACTGCTGGAGAGGGCTGCTCCGCTGCCCAGGCCTCCTCCTTCCGTGCGTGCCACTGGCCCTAGGGAGTGTCTCAGAACAGGACAGGTGAGGCCGGACGTGGTGCCGCTCCTACCGGGTGCTTGGTACGTTGCGTCTCCGGGCTGCAGTGGATTCTGCCTACCCGTTACCTCTCCGATGCCATGTAGCGTTGGAGGGCGGACGGTGCACAGCAAGGCCCTATGCTGCTCTTCACCTGGGGGTCTTAGCTTGTCCGCCTGTTCGGGTGGGGTGCCTACTGCCTCCACCGTGCCTGTTGTCACGGGCATGTAGACTGCTTCTTCGCGGGTGCTCGTCCGTTAGCGGCTCACCCCTCTGCCTCATGGGACGCTCGAGATGCGGTTCGGGCACTGCTCTTGTGGTGCGTGGAGCGTTGTTGGGGGCCACAGCCGAGGAGGCCCGCTGGTATGGGCATGCCAGGTCGTCGCTGCCATGCAATGCTGCTGTTGGGATGCGGCCCTTCCCCCACCTCCTGCTGTGTCGGCCGAGGTGATGGCGGGCAGCGCTGCACATGGAGCCCAGCTGTTAGCTCTCGGGCTACTCGGGGGGTTCAGGCAGCACACTTCATTGCTGGGGGGACGTTGGGGAGCCTAATGAGCAATATTTTCAGGATATTTTCCGGGATCGGCACGGAGCTCGCGAGTGAGCCGCCATCTTGAATGGCTCTCTAGCGCCCTCTCATTACATCACGTGTATTATGAATAAAATGCATTAAGCTGCTCTTCTGTATTCATATTTATAAATTTACTCTACTGCACAATTTCTCTCTGTACATTGTACGGAGCTTTGTGACAGCAGTAAGGACGTGCTGTTACAGTGCCATGTGTCCACCATTCCCCGTAAATTGCAACTGTGATTGTACTTCCTTTTGCTACCATTCTTCCCCACCCCTTGCAAATGACATAAAGGGCAAGATGAAAAGGGAACGCCAGTCGTGCACTAAAACAACACACCTTCTGCTCACTCGTGCAGTGCTGCATTCCCTATTTTGCCCTTTCTATGCCCTTTGACACAATTACTAGGTCTACGCACCCTCAGTGTACTGAACGTTATAACGGCCACAGGTGCACGCAGCGGTCAACCGGCACACAAACATCAACAGCTCCCATTTAATTGACACACTTCTTAGAAAAGCACCTCCTCCATTCTCCAGCAATCCGAGGTGACCCCATGAGAGTTCTTGTTTTCTTACTTTCTTTGCAGACAGACGGGTCGAACAACACTCGCTACCATTGTCATGTTAAAAAGGAAAGACAGCAAAAGAGCGTCTGGTGGCAACGTTTCCAAGACATTTTGCTTTTGTGGGGCCTTACAATCATAGTATCACCTACAAAACAGAGAGCAGGACAGTGGGGTATACTACTCACTAACACACAGGGCATGGTCCATGAGGCAGCCAGCTATCACGGCATCCTTCCCGCAAAGTCTTGTACTGTACGCTGTCACTAATACCGGCTACTTACATCTACTCTTATTTCTCTTTCTTCTCAGATATCTTGCACTTTACTGCACGTGCCACCCCTTCCACATTCCAATAGACGGGTGGTGGACCAAGCACTGGAAGATTACCATAAGTGATTTCTTTTCTGTCGTTATTACCTGGGCCGACCGATATGGGCCGGTATGTCCATTTGCGGTTCCGGCAATACAAACCAACCTGCAAACATTTATGCTGTAAGGCATCCCAGAGGCACCAGCTGCAACCTTGTCTACCTTTCAAAGAAAATGTGTTGTTCCACACGGCCCACCAAGCACCACTAAGTACTCCTTTTCCCACTTTGCTAGATGAGAACAGAAGTGCACAGACGGCATTGGTCACTGAATTTTTTTGCGAAATAAAAGAGGGGTGAATGCAGCCAACTTATACATTGTTGTTAACATTCTGTAGCAAAATAAAGCACTTCCAACAATTCAATGTGGTGTTACTAAACTATGGGAATGTTCTGGAACCGTATGCTCTGTGTGCGCATATCTGCTTTTGCTTTTGTTTATGTTGTTCCTTTCCGGAGCTAGGTGCTCACATGACAGAGTGCGCTACACTTGGCATGCACATAAAGAAAATACCTGGAGTGCACGCCGTGAGGAACGACTGCCCACAAGTAAAGTCAGTGATGCCAGTGACTGCTGCAATGGTGTATGCCACACACAAGTATAGGTAATGGAAGCGATGCACACATTACAATTACACACAGTAGAAGTGCCAGCCGCATTCGTTGGCCATCTCAACAAGTACGCAAAACAAAGCTAACAGTCAGATGGCCTGCCATCCTGTATTTGGCTGCACTTAACGACATTGATAATGTTGTCGGCTGCAAATGTATGTGGGTTGGTCTCTACATTATCCATACTTTACATGTGTAATGCTTATCAACTCGTGTCATGTTGCAGTATCTTCCTTCACTCTCAAAGCACAGGATATTATGAGAGGCACACCATATGAAACATAAATGGTGGCATCTCAGTCCCTGAATGGCAACAAGGCCAATGACGCAACCATATGTAAGTGCAGGCACTTCACGCTACCTCTACTGGTGTAACAACTGCAAAATGTCCTCCACAACTATTCTGTAATAGTGAGCACCAACAGCAGACATACATATTTCCAAGAGTGTACACTGGAGTTACATATCAGTATAAGAACTGACCCAAAAAAGGCAACATTCTTAAACCTACTTCCAACCAGTGGCCAACCTGTTAGGTCCAAGGACCCCAGCCATGCACACAGGCCAGTAGAGGTTTTGCAGGCACAACACAACATAGCACACTGACTGGAAATATCCTCATATTGTCTGCAATGCACTCCCCATCCCCAATTTAGTCTGCCTGCACTGACCAAAATTGGATAGTCGCCTGGGCAGCTACCTGCCAATAAAGTATATGCAAGTAGCTGCGTGCATGGAAGCATTGCAGGGGTGGTGCCCAAGCCCTAGGCTCTTGGGTACAAGGGGAGGCCTGGCGCCTCTGTACATGCACTGAAAAGCCTACGCCTTGCCCACAACCACTACAAGGCAAGGCAGCCAAGCATGGGAACGGACCCAAAGAAGGCAACATTCTGAAACCTACTTCAGGCCACTGGCCAGCCTGTTAGGTTCAAGGGCCCCAGCCATGCACACAAGCCAGTAGGGTTTTTGGGGGCACAACACAACATAGCGCACCAACTGGAAATGTCCTCATATTGTCTGCAATGCACTCCCCATCCCCAATGGAGTCTGCCTGCACTCACCAAAAAAAGATAGTCTCCTCTACAGCTCCCGCCAATGAAGTGTATGTGAGTACCTGCGTAAAAAGTCCATATTGCAAAGCTGTGATGGTACCAAATTCCTTCCATGTGCCAATGTCTGCCTGCCCTCCCTGAAGCAAGGCTGTGGCCAAGCACTAGGCCCCTGGGTACAGGCGGAGGCCTATGTACTCCACCCATGCAACAAAGAGTCTACTCCTTCAACACACCCACTAGAAGGCAATAGAGGCGTGCATGCTACCATGTGGCCGCATAGATATGCTTATTAACTCATGTCATGTCGCAATATCTTCCTTCACTCTCAAAGCACAGGGTATTGTGAGAGGCACACCATACAAAACCTAAATGGTGGCTTCTCAGCCGCTGAATGGCAACAAGGCCAATGACGCACACCATATGCAAGTGCAGGCAATTTACGCCACCTCTACTGGTGTACCAACTGCAAAATGTCCTCCATAAACATTCTGTAATAGTGAGCACCCACAGGACACATACATATTTCCAAGAGTGTACGCTGGAGTTACATATCAGTATAAGAACTGACCCAAAAAAGGCAACATTCTGAAACCTACTTCCAACCAGTGGCCAACCTGTTAGGTCCAAGGACCCCAGCCATGCACACAGGCCAGTAGAGGTTTTGCAGGCACAACACAACATAGCACACTGACTGGAAATATCCTCATATTGTCTGCAATGCACTCCACATCCCCAATTTAGTCTGCCTGCACTGACCAAAATTGGATAGTCGCCTGGGCAGCTACCTGCCAATAAAGTATATGCAAGTAGCTGCGTGCATGGAAGCATTGCAGGGGTGGTGCCCAAGCCCTAGGCTCTTGGGTACAAGGGGAGGCCTGGCGCCTCTATACATGCACTGAAAAGCCTACGCCTTACCCACAACCACTACAAGGCAAGGCAGCCAAGCATGGGAACATTTCGCCACAAACCCACTGCCATAAAACAATGCACACGCACAAAGTCAACATAACCACCGGCAGCCCTAGGCTACAGCACAACACATGGGCAATTTCTTTGCTTCGCCCTCTTTCATCCACCAAGCCAGCAAACCATGTTTTGCAACCCCTTTTGGCGCGTCACTACTATGCTTCGATACCCCTTGGCAGCATTTCCCAAAATCTTTGACGCACAGCACTCTTCCCTCCAACCAACCACAGGCCGTGTCCAATGTTCGCCGACAGCATGGCGTACCGCAGGCCAATGAGACTTCGGTCCGTGGAGCGAACAGGGAAATTGGTCCGAGATATCACTACTTTTTTGAGACGTACATTTCAGTTCTTTGCAACAAAAGTACTGGTCCGATTTCCACCAAACACACAAAAGTACGCTTTCTGACCCACGCCCCCGCTCCTGCCGTACATTTGGTGCAAATCTGTCCAGCCGTTCGGGCTGTAGCCGTGCGCAAAGTTTTTCCCCATTCAGTCTATGGAGAAAAGACTGGGACCCCCCTATAACTTTGCCCCCCCAGCACGAAACCTCACCCAACTTGGCGGAAAAATTCAGAGCCAGCCATATACTTCATTTGCAAAGTTTGGTGAGGATTCCTCCAGGGGGAGCAAAGTTATAAGCCGCTGAAAAAGTGCTCTTTCTATGAGTTTAGCAACTTAATCATAACTGCACAGCCGCTACTATATATATATATATATATATATATATATATATATATATATTAGACAACAACAACTGAGGAAGCGAGTGGGAAAGAGGGCAATCTGGAGTCATCAGCTTCTGAGTCAGATGCTACGATAAGTGAAAATGGCGAACCAGCTATACGTCTACATTTTTTAGACGAGATGAGACTTTTACGCCAGGATGGCAAAAAACTGAAACAATCGATGGGAGGAAAGCAAGGTCGGGGAAAAAGCAGGGGCGGCCGGGCAAAACGAGGAGGGGGCAGAGGGGCAACCAATACAACGAGCAATATCCGGACAGATTGCTGCGCTCTGGGAAGTAGACGATATGCCCAAGGATGAAGGTTTGAAAATCATCAATCTGTCTAATCATACCCTCACTCACCATCAGGAAAAGGTTTTGAGCCTAGGTTTGAACTTCTGCCCAATCTCACATTTCAATTATGTTGAAACCCGCATCGACTTTGACCACTTCATACGTAAACTACGTTTAAAAAAGTTTTTTGCAAACAATGAGTGCATCAATAGACGCACACCAAAAGAAGGCAGAAAAACAGAAATAACCATCAAGGATCTGGAAGTTTTAACAGCTCTAGCTGATTTAGAGAGAGAAGCACACCCAGATGCTACAGGGGTGACGAATACAGTGGATCTTGGAGATTATGATATCATAACTGATTGGGCAATTAAAAGTAAACTCAAATCCAAGTCCAAATTTAATCCCATCAGCATTCTAGGGAATAACATTGAAGCTTTCCAGACACTGGTTATCGAAGATCTGAAGCAGTTTCGAAAGAAAAAGAAATCCAGATGCAAAGATAATTTGACAGTTATGGAGAGAACGGCAGTTAAAGAACTACAGGCCCTGAGTGTAATGACCCACAGAACGCGCCCCTTCTGGACTTCCTAGTCCTTATCACAGCGTGGCTTGCTTCATTGTTTCTCCCAACATGGCTGTATCATGTGACACACCTCGCACCAGCCTTCACGGCGGACGTAGTACGTCCCATACATATGCCAAGCCCCCGCGGCCCCGTGCATCTCCACGCTATCAACAGGTAGTGACTAGACGTGTACTTCACAGCTTGGAAAACCCTTCTGTTATCCATGTTCCTGGACCCTTGTTCCCACTCCTTCCACCCTCTCCTTTCCACCATGTTCCTGGAATCCACGTATCTTTACGACCACTTCTTCCTTCCCGGACGTCCTGAACCCGCAAGTATCCTGGATCGCTGAATGCACACTGGAGTCAGAAGAGACTTGTGCCGGCCTGTACAAAACCCGATCTGCCCGCAAGAAGAATCTTCCCGCGGATCCCTGCAAGAAGCGATCTCAGGTGAGACGAGGGGAGATTCACCACATTTTGAGACGCCGAACGACCGATATTGAAACCGATATGGAAAAGGCCGTCCAGGATCTCATGCGTGGTATGCAAGAACTAACAACCGAGGTGCAGAACTTAAAAGCGGTGAATGCCGCATTAAAGCAACTTGTTTTGTCTCACGATTCCGCTACAAAATAAAGTGTGATACTGGGTGGTGTTGTAGACAAGTATGATGGTTCTGCAAAATCCCTTCGTGGATTCCTGGACTCCTGTTTGGTGCATTTTACCTTTAAGCCCTATTATTTATCAACTTCCAGGGCAAAGGTGGGCTTTATAATCTCGCACCTCGCAGGAAATGCATTGACTTGGGCTACTCCCTTAGTCAATTCTGGAGATGCCCTCCTAGATGATTATGACAGATTCATACAGGCTCTCAAAACCATGTTCGACCGCCCAGAACAGGTTTATAGTGCCCAGGAATGCCTACTTGACTTTCGGCAAGGATCCCAGGACATGCTAACGTATGTCACAAGATTCAAACAATTGGCCAAGGAAGCAGATTGGTCCTCAGAAGCAAGTTTCACTCTATTCCGTAGGGGCCTAAACGAGGATATAAAAGATGAATTAGCCAGATTGGCTCGTCCTAGCTCATTCCAGGCTCTTATGGATTTAGCCATGCAGATAGACTTTCGTATCCAGGAAACAAAGGCAGAGAGAAAAAAGACCAAGATGCCCTTCCAGAAAAGTTCTCTTGAGACTTCAGTAAAAACTGATCCTGTTCCAACCCCTGACACTGACTCGGAACCCATGCAAATAGGAGCCTTCCGTGGACCCATTTTCCCACAAGAAAGGATGAGAAGGGTCCACACAGGCTTGTGCATGTATTGTGCACCGGATAAACACCTGGTTAGAGAATGTCCTCCAGCCCCTCCACGGCGTTCGGAAACGCCAGCTCCCGATCCTAGATGGAGCGAGGTGTCAGGAGAGAGATGTTTGCTTCACACCTATTCCATCCTTGAACTCTCCTGGACAGAACAACCTAGTGGTTCTACAAGCCTTCTTATCGTTATCAAAGAAGGAGACCTACCCATCCTGGCCTTGGTGGATTGTGGGGCTATGGGAGTATTCATTGATCAAGATTGGGTCTTTAAGCACCACATTCCATATGAAGCCCGGGGTGTGATGCAACCTGTGGAGGCAATTGATGGAAGACCCCTCACATCAGGACCCATATCCTTGCAGACCAAGGAAATGCAACTTTCAATAAACCATCACCAGGAATTCATCAAGTTTGATATTATCAAATCAGCCCACTACCCTATGGCACTAGGCATGCCCTGGTTACAGAAACACAATCCATACATCAATTGGACAGCAGGATCCTTGTTTCTTGGTTCAGAGTAATGTCTGTCTCATTGTTTATCCCTGGATCCCTTCTCATTATCGTCTGAAAGTAATCCAGCAGATCAACAAGAGGCACTCATGGTTTCCAATATCATTCAAGTCCCAAAAGCCTATCAAAGTTATGCTGATGTGTTTTCAACTGCCATAGTTCAGGCTCTACCTCCTCACAGACCTGAAGCCTGCGCCATAGACACAGAGCCTTCAGCAGTGATTCCCTTTGGGAGGATGTTTATCCTATCCGAACCTGAAAAAAAGGCCCTCCGAGAATACTTGGATACCAACCTTGAAAATGGCACCATAAGACCATCGAAATCCCCAGCTGGAGCCTCGCTGTTCTTTGTTCCCAAGAAGAATACCAAGGAACTTAGACCTTGCCACGATTATCGTGGATTAAATCAATGCACCCTCAAGGACCGCTACCCATTACCCTTGATCTCGGATATCCTGGAAGCGGTGAGAGGAGCTGTAATCTTCACGAAACTGGATCTCAGGGGTGCCTATCATCTGATTCGTATCAAGGAAGGAGACAAATGGAAAACAGCCTTTAGAACACCTTTTGGACACTTCGAATATCTGATCATGCCCTTTGGACTTGCTAATGCCCTGTCATGATGCCTACCCCCGGGCATCAGGATCAAGCCCATCAGCTCCGGGAGCAGGCATCCAGATACTTATTAAAACTCCAGCAGCCCCAGGTGGGGGCTGTTTGGGTTCAGTCCTGGCGCCTTAGGCCAGGCTCATTATAGAAATCAGTCCTGGCGCCATAGGCGCCAGGCTCATAGACTTTACTTACCTGATGCAGACCATGCTGCTAGTGAGTCCAAGCCAACGTGAGGCCTGGATGGGACTATTTTATTACAGGGACTATTTTTTACTCGGGCGTGGTTCTAGGGAACTTCTTACCTGGAACTACTTTGGAGGCTTTTTAAACCATGCCCAAACAACAGCACACGCTTCGCGTTATTCTGCATCCAGCAGCGTAACGCTCACCATGCCTGCAGTCTGCATCCAGTCTTCTGCCACGCCCGCCTCGAATCTGGAGCTCCTAAAACAAAGAGGAAAGAAAAGGACAAGGTTAGAAAACAAACTATTTTCGAATTCCTCACCTGATTCCGGATCCATCTCGCCTCCGGACCTGGAAAGAACATCATTTCTGTACGCGTCGCATCTCCAGCTGCAGCGCCGCACCATACTCACCAGTCCTCGCAACATCTTTCAATTCGGCGCTGCCTCCATCATTTCTTCGCCGAACTCCGGCAACTGGGGGACAAAAGAAAACAACAAGGTGAGCCGAGAAAACCAACAAATATAACTCTTATCACCATAGACTTACCTGATTTACCACCGGAGGCATTATTCTATAACTCTCCACATCTTTATGTGCCGCACCTGCAAAGAGAGAGAAAACAACACGTTAAACACGAGCAACATTCACCGGACAGCGTCGGGTAATACAGACTCTTACCTGAGCGCCACCAGCTGCCACGCGAGCATCTTCTTATGATCTCAGCTGCAAGACAAGGAAGGAAGGGGGGACAAGAGTGAAACATCGGACATATTGAACTCTATGAACTTGATACTTACTGGACCTTGCCAGGAACCTCAGAGTCAATACTCTCCGGAACTCTCCCACGCCTTCAAACCAGTGAAGTAACTGGCATCAACGCGCCCCTTCAATCCATGCAGGATGGAGAGCTCATCTTTCTAGAATATAAGGTGAGATTGCTGAGAGGGCACTTCGGAGGTGATTAGTTGGGAGGACTGTGGGGGTGCTATCACTTGAATCCACGGGTGGCTAAATCCATCTCTACAGTGGCAGGAGAATACTTCTACGGGTCAAGCAGGCAAGATTTGGAGGGCCAGCACAGTCCGTCATCTCTGCACTACGCATCACGTTGGTGGAGACCGCAGCCGTCCGGATCCGACCGACGCCCCTGTGGGAGCCAGGTGAGCGTAACATGCCCCTGCAGTCTTTCAACGATTCATGGATAGGGTGTTCTCTGACATGCTGTTTCTCTTCGTCATTGTCTACCTGGACGATATCTTGATTTACTCCAAGGACCTTTTAAAGCATGAAGAGCATGTAAAGGCAGTCTTACAACGACTACGTGAACACAGACTTCTAGCCAAACCTGAGAAATGCCTGTTTCACGTTACTTCTGTTCATTATCTAGGATTTGTCCTTAGTCCAGAAGGAATTGGTATGGATCATACGAAGGTAAAGGCCATACTATCTTGGCCGGCACCCACTTCCATGAAACAAGTTCAATCCTTCCTGGGGCCTGCCAATTTCTACCAAAAGTTCATACCCACCTTTTCTGAGATTGTTCAACTGATCATCACTCTCTTGAAGAAAGACACTCCCTTTCTCTGGTCTGCACCTCAAGACAAGGCATTCCAACGCCTAAAGACAGAGTTTACTCAAGCCCCCATCCTAGCCTAACCCGACATTAATCGGCCATTCCTAGTGGAGACAGATGCCTCTAACTACGCCATAGGAGCAGTCTTGAAGCAAGAATTTGAGGACAAGTTGGAACACCCCAATGCTTACCTTTCACAAACCCTGGCTCCCAGTTAGACACATTATTCCCTCTTGGAAAAGGAACTGTTAGCCATCCGCCAAGCCTTCACAGAATGGCGACATCTACTCCTGGGAGCTAGACATCCAGTCCAGGTTCGCACGGACCATCGAAACCTTCAAGTTCTACAATCCTTGGAGTGTAAGAACAGTCGTCAGGCCCGTTGAACCTTCTTCTTTGCCCAGTACCAGTTCCACATCAGTCATGTTCCTGGATCACAAAACATAATTGCTGCTGCCTTATCTCGACGTCCTGATTACGAAACTATTGAAGATCGTGCCTATCCCAAGATGTTTCCCCACACGATTTTTGTAGCTCAAGCAGTCAGTCTTTTGGAAGAAGTCTGGATGCAAACCCAATCCTCTGAGCTCTGGAAGGATATTTCAAGGAAGAACCCATGAAATCTGAGAACCAAGGACGGATATTTGTTCAAGAATAACGCTCTAGTCATTCCCATACAGAAACTACAACAAAGCATAATAAACCTCTGCCACAATACCCTCCACTCCGGACATCGTGGCATCTCCAACACTCTCCGTCTTATACAAAGACAATTTTGGTGGCCTAGAATGAAGACTGATGTACAACTGTACATCCGAGCCTGCTCTATCTGCAGTCGAAACAAACACGATAACAAGAGACCGGCGGGTCTCCTACTGCAACCTACACTACCGACAAGGCCATGGGAATTCATCGCTACAGACTTCATTGTGGAATTACCACCTTCCAGGGGTTACACGACTATCATGGTCACCATTGACTTGTTCACTCATATGGCTCATTTTACACCCGTGTACAAAGTACCATCCTCATCAGAACTCGCTGGAATCTTCCTGGAACACATTTTCCGCCTTCATGGACTTCCTTCCAAGATCATATCAGACCGAGGACCTCAATACGTCTCACAATTCTGGAAACATCTCTGTCGCATTCTAGGAATCCAACGTGCTCTTTCATCAGGTTATCACCCACAAACTAACAGAGCTACGGAACGTGTAAATCAGACCCTGGAACAATACCTTCGTTGTTTCGCCACCAAGGTACAGGATGATTGGTCGCTCCTTATACCTGTGGCTGAATTTGCCTACAACAATTCGATCACTCAGCAGTCAAGACCAGCCCCTTCTATTGCAGTCAAGGATTCCACCCGTCAGTTTTACCTTCTGTTCTTCCACATCCTACACCAGTACCTACCGTCGACTCCTGGATCGAAACTCTCATCAACATACACAAGGAAGCCAAAGAACATTTAGAAAAGGCCCAAACACACACTAAGCGTTATGCGGATTCCAAGAGAAGACCAGGGCCTTCTTATTCAGTCGGTGATCAAGTCTGGTTGTCTTCGAAACTACTACCACAACATTTATGACCAAACAAATTGGCCCCCGGCTACTATGGGCCATTTTCCATAAAAGAAGTCATCAACCCAGTCTCATTCCGGCTCAAGCTACCAGACTCCTGGAAGAAAATTCACCCAGTTTTTCACACTTCTTTATTGAAACCCTACATCCGATCCTCCCGGAAATCCTGCAGACCAGTCCCGTGGTTGTGGACGACCAACTGGAATATGAAGTATCCAGAATATATACGATTCCAGGTATAAACGGGGTCAACTTCAATACCTGGTTGAGTGGAAAGGATATCCTCCTAGTGAAAGAACCTGGGAACCACTTTCTAACCTGAACACCCCTCGATTGCTCCGAAGATATCATCTCATACACCCGGGCAAACCTGGTGGAACAGGTTTTCGGAGGAGGCATGCTGTCATGACCCACAGAACGCACCCCTTCTGGACTTCCAGGTCCTTATCGCGGCGGGCCTTGCATTCATTGTTTCTCCCAACATGGCTGTATCACGTGACACGCCTCGCACCAGCCTTCACGGCGGATGTAGTACGTCCCATAAATATGCCACGCCCCCGCGGCCCCGCGCCTCTCACCGTTATCAACAGGTAGTGAGTAGACGTGTACTTTACAGCTTGGTGAACCCTTTCTGTTATCCAAGTTACTGGACCCTTATTCCCACTCCTTCCACCCTCTCCTTTCCACCTGGTTCCTGGAATCCACGTATCCTTGCGACCGCTTCTTCCTTCCTGGATGTCCTGAACCCGCGAGTATCCTGGAACGCTGAACGCACGCTGGAGTCGGAAGAGACTCGTGCCGGCCTGTACAAAACCCGATCGGCCCGCAAGAAAAATCTTCCCGCGGATCCCTGCAAGAAGCGATCTTAGGTGAGATGAGGGAGATTCACGACACTCAGCAATTGTGTAATTAAGCCATCAGATAAGGGCCGAAATATTGTTCTGATGAACAGAGAAGATTACATCAAGGGCGCCTACAAACAACTGCATGACAAAAAATGGTATGAGAAAATTGCGGGGAATCCGACAATAACCCTAGAAAACAAAGTGAAGAGCTTCCTTGAAATTTGGGAAGAAAAAGGTATTCTAACCGAAGATAACGGCAAGTTCTTGAAAACAACAAACTCCATAATTCCGACAATATACTTTCTTCCTTAAATTCATAAGGATATTAAGAAACCTCCAGGTAGACCAATAGTCTCCTCGATGGGCTCAGCACTTGAAAATATGTCTAAGTACATAGATGAAACACTTTTCCCTTCGTGTCTTCGCGTCCATCTTATATTAAAGACACTACGGATTTCCTGACTCATATTGAAAGTATACCTTGGCAAACTGATTACATCATGGCCACTATGGGTGTTTTTTCCTTGTACACATCCATAGGACATGAATACGGAAAAAAGGCATGCCAAAGTTTCTTAAATACAAGATCTCTAAACTTTTTAGAACATACAAAGATGATTCTGGGGATGATTGACTTGTGTCTGACTAATAATGTTTTCATTTTCAATAATGAATACTTCAGACAAGTGCAAGGCACTGCGATGGGCACAAACTTTGCCCCATCTTACGCTAATCTTACCATGGGAGCATGGGAAGCATTGGAGGTCTGGACAGAACAAAATTATACAGTTACTGAGAACATCGTTTTATGGCTCAGGTACATTGACGACCTGTTTATAATATGGAAAGGGTTCGAAAAGGCGTGGATAAGTCTTTTGAAGCTTTTGAATGACAATGACCACAATCTGAGATTCAGAGAAACACACAGTAAGAGTTTTTTAACCTTTTTAGATGTGAATATTCGAATTGTGGATGAGACATTGGGCCTCATTACACGGAAGGCGGTAATCCAGGGTGCTATTAGCACCCTGGACCATGCCGGTAAATTACCGGCACCGCCTTGGCGGAAAGGGGATTTACCGCCCCATTCCAAGGTTGGAGGGGCGGTAAATCCCCCTTCCGCCATTGCCCTTCCCCATTCCCATTTCTGCCCCATAGGGCTCTATGGGAATGGGGAAGGCGCTAATTACGGCACCGCAATTTTGCGGTGCCGTAATTAGCTCCGAGGTCCCTTAGCGGGTTGGTACTTAACGCCTGCAAGAAGCAGGCGTTGATTCCTCCAACCCGCAAAGGGACCTCGTAGTACGGCGGTAAGGGTTAACGGTCACCGTTGCCATTAACGGTGACCGTTAACCCTTACCGCCGTCCGTGTAATGAGGCCCATTGACTACGGAATTACACAGGAAACCAACGGGTACCAATACTCCTTTGCATGCAACCAGTGGTCATTCCAAAAATCTGATATGGAGCATTCAGTATGGTGAGTTTATAAGAATTAGGGGGAATTGCTCAACTTTGAAGGCCTATGACTTAGATAGCAAAATTGCGGCGAGAGGGTTTCTAAATCAATGTTATCCTAAGAAAGTCATTACTAAAGCATACATCAAAGCGAGGAAAAAAGAAAGATCTTGCCTTTTGACAGGACCTCGTCCACAAAATGAGTCCATTGACAATAAGGATGCAACCAGACTAATTCTTTTTTTTTTTTTTTAAATGTCTTTATTAATTTTACAACAAACTATACACATAAAATCAATGGTTAATCATTGCCACATGACTACTTCAGAGGAACATAAAACAATTCCCCCCCTCCCTCCCCACCCGCCTCTCCCGAGACCACAGTTAGACCTTCAATCCTTGTTTTAGACCCTCGACGGCCCTGGACTGTCAGAGCCTTCCGAAGCGCTCTCTCGCGCTGCTGGGTGGAGCAGTGGCACAGTTAATGCCACCCACCGGAGTAGTTCCTCGCTGGATTCTAATCTCTGTACTTGGATTGCAGTTTCCCAAGCAGCAGTCTCGGCCGTTATCCATCTTTTGAGATCGGCCCACCAGAGGGCTTCACTCGGGCCTCTTGCGCTTTTCCAGCTCATAGCTATACGTCTTTTCGCCGTTATGTATATTAAGTCCTTGAGCTTGTTGAGGGGTTTGTTTTTGCTGTTTCTTGTATAGCTACCCAATATGCAGGCTGCTGGGTCAAGAATGTCAACTACTATTTCGGCATATGCTACCTTTTCCTTCACCTGAGCCCAGAACCTTTGAACAGAGGGACAACCCCAGAACATGTGGGTCATTCCGGCCTTTGGCGTATTGCATTTGGGGCATGTCTGGACTGCGGCTCCCCTGAACCTAGATATGGCTTCTGGTGTGAGGTAGGCTCTATTAGTAATGTAAAGTTGGATGAGCTGTAGGCGGGCATTCCTAGATATTTTTTTGTGGTAGTGGGTTATCTTTTCCCATGTTTTATCTTCAAACTCCCTACCCAATTCGATCTCCCATCTGCTCTTGCATTTGAGTTCGTTTGTGGTTGTGCCTTGCAGCAACGCTTCGTATAGTCTGGAGGTTTCGTGGCCTCCCTCAGCAGTGTCGAGCATGGACTCGATGGTCTCGTTTTCTATGAACTGGTTTGCGGCTTCCGGCCATCTCTCCTTTATGGCTTGGATTACCGCCCTGTGGAGCAGAAACTGGCCTGTGGGTAGGCCTGTAGACTCACTGAGGTCGATGAATGACATTAGTTCTTGTTCGCTGGTGAGGTCCCCTAGCACCGCTACCCCCCAAGGTTCCCATAGGGTGCGTATTTCCTTGTGCCCCCATGGGTGTTTGGCCATGATTGCGGCGATGGGTATCTGCGGGGAGAGCGGATCCGCAGTCCCCACTTTTACGCAGGCACGCCTCCAGAGCTGGGTCCCAAGTTGAACTAGATAAGGGTAATGCCTTAGTGTCTCCCTTTCAACCCACAGTGTGTCCCTAAGTAGCAACGTAGGCAGGGCCGGCTGGAGAAGTCGGGTATCAGTGGTGGTTTCGTCGGCCATCCATTGTGTCACGTGTCTAAGCTGGCTGGCCAAGTAATATAGCTCGAAATTAGGGACCTTCAGCCCCCCCCTCTCGTAGGGTCTTTGGAGATTTTCAAGCGCCACTCTGTGCCTACCCCCCGGCCAGAGGAATCTTCTACAAAGTTTGTTCAAGTCTCTGAAAAAGGAGGGGGGAATGTTGAAGGGAACGTTTGTGAAGAAATGCAGTAGACGTGGGAGTGCTACCATCTTGAGTAGACCCGCCCGCCCCGCCACCGAGAGAGGGAGTTTCCCCCAAAAGACCATGGACTTATCAAGGGAGACTTTGGCTCTGACTGTATTAAGGATATGTTCCGTGCTGGGGCTGCGGTGTATGGTGACCCCAAGGTATCTGAAGGATGTCGGCTGCCATTTAAGGTCTAGTGGGGGTAGGGATCCAAGTTCGTCCCTGTGTAAAGCAGCCAAGGGGTAAAGACACGATTTTTCCTTGTTGATCCTAATGCCCGTAAGTTTATGAAAACATTCTAGGGTCTCTAGTATGTAGGGCAGGAGGTGCTCTGGATTGTGTAAGTATAGCAGCATGTCATCTGCGTACATGGACACAAGATGAGTCACCCCATCCAGTTCAATGCCCCCGTCACCATATTCTTGTCGGAGATACGCTGCTACCGGCTCAGCCGCAATAATATAGAGCATGGGGGACAGTGGACATCCTTGTCGGGTGCCTCTGTGAAGGGGCCATTTATCAGAATACGTCCTGTTGGTGCGCACTCTGGCGGTGGGGCGGGCGTAGACCAATTGGGTCCATTTCAGGAAGGCGGGCCCGATCCCCATTTTGCCCATAGTAGCATACAACCATTCCCATCTCACCGAATCGAAGGCCTTGGTGGCGTCCAATGACGCCACCGCGTATTTTCGGGGGTTATGCTCAGTGGCGTATATGATGTGGTGCAACCTACGCAGGTTTTCGGTAATAGAGCGCCCCGGTACGTAGCCAGTCTGGTCTTGGTGGATCAGCTGGGGGATCACTCTGCGTAGCCTATTTGCAAGAAGTGCTGTTAGTATTTTGCAGTCCACATTTAGCATAGAAAGTGGTCTATAAGACCCGCAGTCCGTTCCATCCCTTCCAGGCTTTAGCAAGGGGATGATTGTGGCCTCCCTCATGGAGTCAGGGAGGGTGCCCCGCTCATATGCCTCATTGAAAACCCGTGCTAGCATTGGGGCGAGGGCGTCTTCGTATGTCTTATAAAATTCCCCTGGTATGCCATCAGCGCCTGGCGCTTTTCCGGTTGGTAAGGATCTGATTATAGCCAACACCTCATCTGGGGTAATTGGCTCCTCTAGGGCCTCAGCCGATTGGGCATCTAGTGAAGGCAGCACTATGCTACTCAGGGCATCCTCTATTTCAGTGTTGGTGGGGGGCGGGGATTTGGAGTAGAGTTCTCGGTAGAACTCTCGCGCCTTGAAACACTTGTGTATAGGCGCGTTACAAATACCATATCATATCACAAATACCATATCATATCATAACTCGGAGAAGACCAAGTTAATCTCATCTTGGGTATGTGCTGTGGTGCCATCTGGTCTGAGTATGGAGCAAATGGGTGACCTGGGGACTTCTCTTTTGTAGAGCCAAGCTAATAGTTTACCAGGTTTATCCCCCAGTGCGTGTGTTCTTTCAGAATGTTTAGCGAAGCTCAGTTTCCCCAGCGACTCCCAGTGAGCCAGGCAGGCCTGTCTCAATTCAGTAATTTTCTGTATATGTTCCGGGGTCGAGTCTGCCTCGCCTTCCAGCACACTCAGTTCTTTTTCAGCGCCCACTAGGGAGGTTGTGATGGACTTCAGGGTACCCCCAATTGTGGCAATCATCTCACCTCTCATAACCACTTTATAAGCCTCCCAAGCTGTTCCGATGTAGTCCACACTATCTAAGTTGTTCTGCCAGTACTCCTCTGTGCTGTCTCTTATATGTTCTCGGAAGGCTGTATCCAGTAAGGCCTCGGCTCTAAGTCTCCAAGTGGGAACTGGGGGTCTAGGGGGGTATACCTCCCAGGTGGCTTGCATGGGAGAGTGGTCTGATAGCACCCTGGGCAAGTAACGTGCATCACCAAATCTATCAAGCTGCCCCTGGCTTATTAAGATATAGTCCAATCTGGTATGGACCTTGTGAGGTGGGGAGAAAAAGGAATATTCTCTTTCCTCAGGGTTCCGCTCCCTCCACAGGTCACATAGTGCCAGCTGGGTTATTAGTTTAGAGAGTACTTTGGCTGGGGGGGAAGGACGGGAGTGCTTAGAGTCGGACCTGTCTTTTCGGGGGTCTAATGTGCAGTTGTGATCACCCCCCCAAATCACTGTGCAGTCTACATAGGGGCCAATCCTAGAATAAAGGGAGTGGAAGAATGCTGTGGCGTCATGGTTAGGTGCATACGTGCTAATCAGACATATCTCCCTCCCCTCCATGGTCCCCTGTACCAGTGCCATCCTGCCTTCGTTGTCTGTCTTTGTGTTCACTACTCTAAAAGGAATGGATGGGTCTATCCATATCAGGACCCCTCTAGCGTATGAAGAGTAGGGGGATCCAATTAGGGTTCCACGCCATATTTTGGCCATAGCCTCTTGTCTGTCCTTTGTTAAATGTGTTTCCTGCAGCATGGCGATTCCCACCTTGCATCTACGCAGGTAGGTGTATATCCGGCGTTGTTTAACAAAGCTATTCAAGCCTCTGACGTTCCACGTTAAAACGTTAATGCTTCCTGCCATGGGTGTCATGGTACCTGTAGATTGTCCTCTGCTTGGGCCCAGGCCTTACAAGTGATATTACTGTTGTGAAGTGTTCCTGTGGTCTCGGTGTGGTCAGACTAAAGTTCCCAACATGGGCTTTACCCCCTCGTGTCCCTTCCCTCATTGTATTCAAGACTTCTGTAACAACGGGTCCCCAAACATGACCCTTTAACTGCAAGATCCCAGAACATAGGACCGGTCCGGCGAGGTTCCTCTCGCCGTGACAAGCTCTCAGGAGTGTAGCATATGAGTTCTCCATCCCAAAAACGTTAACCATTAAACTTTTAACCAATAAAACCAGTTTAGTGGGGTTGCCCCCCCTCTGACTATCCCGTTTCCGCTCCGTTTGACCTAAGTCTACAGGTGCCCTATGGGTGGGTTAGTCACCCAAAAGAGTTACTGGGGAAAAAAGAAAGGTTGGCTCAGCAGGTGTATGCTTCGCCGTTGGTCTTCAGTATGGCTCCGGTTGATTCCGTGTTGCCGCATTTAGAGTGTCATGCTGTGTGTTGTCGTCATCAGGTTTTGGGCCAGTGTGGCAGTGGTCAGGGCTCCGACCGGCGTGGTCGACGCTGTCTGATCTCAATGTCCGGGATTTGTTCCCTGTCCATCCACTCACATACTTCCACTGGTGTATCGAAAAAATGGGCTTTATTGTTGACTAGGACCTTCAGTCTGGCGGGATATAGGAGCATGTACCGCAGGCCTGCGTTTTTCAGTCTAACTTTGGTGTGGATGAATTGGGCTCTGCTCCTTTGAACCTGGAGGGTGTAGTCCGGGTAGATGGCGATTTTCACTGAGTTCCTGATTATGCTGCCGCCTGACCTGGAAAAAGCAAGGATCGTTTCTCTGTCTCTGTAATTAAGTACCTTGGCTATTATCGGCCTGGGTGGGTTTCCAGGTGGTGGCCTCTTGGTGAGGGATCTGTGAGCCCTTTCGATGGTAAATCCTTGGGACAAGTTACCAGCTCCAATTTCCTGGATCAGGAGGTTCTCCACATAGTTGGTGGGGTCATTCCCTTCGATTCCCTCCGGTACACCGATGAGTCTGATGTTGTTTCGGCGTGCGCGCCCCTCCGCCTCATCCGCCCTGTCTTCTAGATTCTTAACTTTCTGAGTTAGAATGTCCACCTCTTTGAGGAGCAGCGTTTTCGCCTCCGTGTTTTCCTTAACTTGAGTCTCAAGCGCTTCGGTTCTGCCCGCTATGGATCGTACATCCTGCCTTAGCAAGTTTAAGTCTATAGCAACTGCGTCGATTTTACTCTCCATCGTTTTTTGTAACGTCATGATGGCTTCCAGCAGCTGGGAATTAGCGGGTTCGGGGGGCCCGTTGCCCGCCGCGGCTCCATGGTCAGGAACGGCATCTGCCCCCGCAGCCCCCGTGGCCGCGTAGGTCTCCATTGTTGTTTGCCTCTGTTTGTTTCTGGGCCCTTTAGTGGCCATTGCTTCGCTCAAGCCTTCGCGCCTGCTGCCCATGAGGAGTTGATAGTGCGGCGATGCAATTGCCCCTGTCCGGGGCTCGGCCCAAAGCGTAGAGCCCCTGGGGTTATCAGGGAGTCCTCTGGGGTGGTCGCCCGAGTAGGATGTTTAAGTATGCCAGTCACTGGTCCCGACTCCCAGCCAGGGGCTGTGCACGTGTTCGGCCTGTGGGTGAGCGAAGGGCCTCCCCGTCCTATCTCGAACTTCCACACCCCCGCACCACGGAGTCCAGGCCCCCTCGCCCCTTTCGCCCCCTCCTTACTTCGTTTAGGGGGGTATTCCACCGAAATCCACCAGCTGCGGATTGGTTGCGACTTGCTGCGGGCGAGGATCAACCCGGCCCGGCGAGGGTTGGTCGCCTCTTCTCATCCGTCGGGACCGCCACACGCGCTGCCCCTCCCGGCCTCTCCAGGCCTCCGCCGCCCGGTCCTGCGCTGAGTCGCACAACTCAGGCCCGGTCTAGAGCCACGCACCGCCAGCAATCCCCGCCTCAGCCCGCCTGCTCCTTGTCAAGCGTGCTCCGATCTCTGCGGAGTTCGCCGGGTTCAAGCCTCCGGGTGTAGCGGCCGATCCGTGCCGATCATTGCTGCCATTTTGTGCGCCGGATCGCTTCGCCAGGCCCACGGCGTTTCTCTCCGGCGGAGTCCTCCAGACGTCCGAAACCTCGGCAGACTGCGCGTCCAGCCGACCCCTGCCTCTGGCATGAAAATCGGGAGTGGTTGCTGCGGCAAAATGTTGTTTTAGCGGCCAAATGTTGGGCACATCGCTGGAGCCGACTGAAGACGCGTCCTTCTCACATGGCGGTTAGCCACGCCCAACCAGACTAATTCTTACTTAGAACAATGAAACATCTGAAATCAAACATATACTACAGAGATACTGGAAGATTCTGCGAGCAGATAAAGACCTTGCACCCATTTTGAAAACATATCCAGAAATCAGTCTCAGACGTAACTGTTCTCTCAAAGACACTTTGGTTAAAAGTTTTCTTGCACAAGGCTCGATGCCTGGGCATGAAACATGGCTGACTAAACAAAGGCCAGGCTTTCGAAAGTGTACAAGATGCAACATATGTAAATATGCCAAGAATTGTACTAACTATACACACCCGATTTTAGGTGACACAATCATGATTACAGAGAAAATCACATGTGAGCCCGAATATGTGGTTTAAGTATTGCCATGTGCATGCCAGAAATGGTATATAGGCAGCACCAAATGTAAACTGAAAATAAGAATTCAGCAGCATGTGAGGGCCATTGTTAATCAAGATCCGAACTATCCAATGGCAAAACATTTCTCAGACTGTCATCAATGTAACCTGGATGGCTTTCAATTCTTTGGCATCCATAAAATCGAACACAATCCAAGAGGTGGAGATAGGGAAAAGAAACTCTGCCAAAAAGAGACATGTTGCATCTTGGACTTTGAGAGAAAATACCCAAGAGGGCACAATATAGACGAAGAAATGTATACATTCTTGGGTTAACGTCTTAATGGAATCTATGTATTAAGAATGTTCTTAGCGTATCTTGATTTATTGAGCAACTTTTAAATTGTATATGTATACTGTGACTTTGCATCTATAACCCCCCTGGTGTTGGTACATCAGTTCCTTTAGGGTATGTTCGGTCAGAGCTTTTTCTAGTCTTTGTAAGGGTACAAAATATGGTGCTAACCTTGATGTTTGTACAACCCTGGTTTAGGGTTGATTTTTTATAGTGGTACACTTATGGTGATTTTAAGTATTTTGGGTGAATTTTATAATGTACGGTGATAATAGGCAACGATGAGGAAGTATGGTTACAGATGAATTTTTCCTCTTTTGTTCTTTCTTATGAATTTTAATAAGTCAAGCAAATATGTCAGCCGTGATTTTACAGTGTAAGTACTCTGTTTTATATTTATTTTTACTGTTGCAGGCTGTTATTATTACATCCATTAGAATAGCAATTGACTCTCTGTATATATGATGCAGATAACGGGTAGTTACAACACAGTGGTTACCTACTAGCATATGTTTGTGGGATTCTTCTATGGCTGCTAGCACTAGAAACCTTATTTTAAGGACATAGGAATAATTGAGACACTGTGCACTTTAAGGTATTGCTATAGGAATGTCTGGAAGCAAGTGATTATGTTGCACTTTCAATGCACTATGCACTTTACTGGATTTGCACTATGCACTTTACTCTGCCTAATATGCCACAAACATGTTAATTCCATATGCCACTGTCAGCTATGATATATACAAATGAGAATGATATTGAATATATCAGATTGTTGCTTACTCAAGCCTGCACAGCGTAGCATTTCACGAACAATGTGCATAAATACATGACAATTCGGTAATGCACTTATAAGTTACTAATATGATTGAAGCAGAGGTTTCACAGTGAAAGATGGTGGACTTTTGGCTTAATATAAGCAAATGTAAATAACTAGTCCCTTCTTTATGTTTGGGATTTGCCCATTCAGATATGGCTGACAGCTAACCACACGGCAGAATCAGTCCTCTTTTTTTGTCTTAAACCGTACCTCACAAGGGCCCTGGCGGAAAGTAACTGACCTGACCGCTATAGCGTAAATAGCGTTTCCGCCATTGCACGATGGAGTAAAGTGCGGCTAATTCTGACCCATCGGGCACGAGCATTACGCCATGGCGGAAGTGCAAAGTCCGCGATGGCGGAAATGTCCCCAAAACGCCCCTCACCGCCGTCGTACGGCGCCCTAGGTGCAATTCCGCCACCCATCATAGCGGTCACCGTAATGAGCGCTAATCGCAAAATACGGTGACCGTAAATATACGGAAACGGAAGTAAAAACATGGGGCCGGAACGGGAAACAGCACGCCGTACACCTATAAAATCAGAATCCCAACACAACCATCAAAAATCCGACCCTGAGACACATCCCAACCCGTTAGCCTCCCTAGTTAAAACAATCAAAATGGGAAAAGTTGCTAAAAAAGCGTGCGACCGCAAGCGGCAGGTCCACTTCTCCCATGAGGAACTCACCGTGCTCACAGAGACCCTCCAGGAGAATGCTGCCGTCGTCTTCTCGACGCAAATGACCAGGACGGCACTTGCGAACAAGAAGGCCATATGGGCCCTGGTGGCACAGCGGGTAAGTGCGGTGGGGACCGCACCCCGCACCCCACAGCAATGCAGAAAGCGATGGGACGACTTGCGGATACGCGTACGGAGCATACTATCAGCCAACCGTAACATTGCCACAGCTACCGGGGGAGGATCGGAATCACCCATCAAGTTGACCCCCTGGGAAGAAATCTGTGCCTCCACCATTGGAATGGAGAGTATAGAGGGAGTCGGAGGGATGGAGAAAGGAGTGCAGACATCCGAAGAATCAGGTAGGTGGGCCAAATAAAACAATGCTAAATCCACAATGTCCAATCATGTGAAGTACCATGTGTCCACACAGTGCAACAGAAACACATGTCCAGGAGAACGGCCACATACATTGGCCTGATAGCGCACTTTAAAACTCACATCAAATACATTAACAATCAAAAATCCTAAAAACACCCTCTACACGTGCAGCATGCACACCCTAACTGCAGGCTGCAAAACAACTGCATCCTCAATCCACACAAAAATGAAACCACCTCCAAGGCCCTGACCCAAATCACCCTCAGGTACCACCCCAATGCATGTGATACATTGCCATTCCAATTTCCACAGACCCATAAATAACGCTCGCCCTCCTTTACTCTACCACAGGGTCCGAGTCAAACGACGAGCTGCAGGACACCCCTACCAGCACACCTGCAAAGAGGGCCAAGACCAACGGCCAAAGACCCTCCACCTCAGCTGCACGGATCAAGACACGGCAGCAGCACAAATCAAGTGGCAGCACACAGGAGGGGACTTCAACAGGCACCCCAGCAGCCAGCATGCCCACACCAGCAGCACCACAGGTCCCCCCAATGGATGCCACAGAAGGCACTGCTTCTGATGGCAGCAGCACCATAGGTGACACTGCATTAATGCCAGCATGCTCCGACACAGACAACGGTGCTGTCGATGTAGGACCCATCCATGACCTGTCTCAATCCCCCTGTTCGTTTCATCCCGTACACCATGAGGATACCACGCAGGGGCACCCACAAGACGACGACTGGCCATCCCCCACAAGCCCTGTGGCAAGGCAACATGAGTTGATCAGCCCCTCTGTGACACCACCGCAAATGGCCATGGCCCAGCAGAGGCAACAGTCCCTCGACCAGGTGATCGTGCAACAGCAGCAACTGGCCACGCTCCTCAAGGAGCATGCTGATGAATGTGGGGCTTCTAAGGCAGCCATAGAAACATCTACTGAGACACTTAGGGCACAAATGGAGCGAAGTACAGAGACACTAAGGGTACAAATGGAGAGAAGCACCGAGAGCCTGAGGGGGGAACTGCATGCGACGTCCAAAGACGTATGTGGTGAACTTGCCGCTGTGCGCCGTGTGCTCACTGAGCTCTCACAAACCCTTAGGGACATGCATGGACGTGAGCAGGCAGAGACATCATCCGTTGCAAGTTCCGTCCAGGGCAGCCCCCAACGTAGATCTGGGAGGAACCTGCGCTCCACAGGCAGGGGTGCCCCTGATACCCGGAGAGGGGGCTTGCAATAGCGTCTGCCCACTGACAATGAGCATCTTTGGACACTGGTGTTCGGGGGGGAGGTAGGAGGGTGGAGGGGGGGTGTTGGGCTTTCTTGGGTGGCGGGTCGATGGGGTGTGTAACATAATTTCACATATGCTATAAACATTACATAATCATCCAATGAGATGTGTGGACATTGATCTTTGTGTACGAGTCCTTTATAGGCGTACAGTCCACATTGTGCATGTTCCAGGCACAAACAGTGCCACAAGTCCCGTGTCCATGCATGAGCCACCAGGCGTGAGTGCTAGAAGCATGAATCTATGATATTCTGACGAATTTCACGGGCCTCCTGTGCCTCGCGGACTCCTTGAGGTGCTGCCACATCCCCAGCCTCATCATGTCCATCTTCAGGTGCTTGCAGTTCTGCGTCAGGGGGCATGGGCACATTTCTACGTACGCACATGTTGTGTAGCATGACACATGCCATGACTATCTTTGCAACCTTCTCATGGCGGTACAGGAGTGCCCCGCCAGACCTGCTGAGGCAGCGGAAATGAGCCTTCAGTAGGCCGAATGCCTGTTCTATGACTACACGGGTACGTGAGTGGGCATGGTTGTAGTCCTCCTCATGCTGGTCCTGTGGGTTCCGGAGTGGTGTAAGGAGCCATCTCTTCAGTGGATACCCGGCATCACCTGTATGTGGACAATAAAGGATGTTTGTGGAATGACATTGCTACGTAGGCATCCCCCCCCCTTCCTGCCAGGTCATTGCCGCATCACATACCCCACATTATCATGCATGGAATGAGACTCACCGAGTAGCCAGGATCTGTTCCCTGCATGTCGCTCCATGTAGCGTGGTATTGTAGAGTTCCTCAAGACCATAGAATCATGGGTTGATCCAGGAAATCGGGCACAACAATGTGTAAAGATCCTGTTGGAGTCACACACCATTTGTACATTAAGAGAATGATATTGTTTCCGGTTGCGGTACTGGACCTCCATGGCATGTGGGACAACCAATTCCACATGGGTGCAGTCGATGGCACCAATGCAACCCAGTATGCCGGCAAGTGCATGGAATCCCACTTTTGTGTTTGTAATCTCCAGCTCCGAGCGTGGTAATGAGATGTAGTCGTCTGCGTGCTTCAGGAGGGCATCGAGCACTTGCAATAGTGTCCGTGAGAACAGTGGCTGTGAAATGCCATGCAACTGTCCGACTGTGTGCTGGTAGGTGCCTGTGGCCAGGAAGTGGAGTACAGACACCACCTTCAGTAGGGGTGGGGTGGCGGTTGGGCTATCTATCATGCTGACAAGGTCAGCGTGTGTCATGTCCACAATGGAGATTATGGTGTCCCGATCCAAACGGTAGAGGGTGTGGATCTGCTCAGCAGTGAGGGTGAACGGATGAGCTCGGAGGCGTGGGATTGCGGGCTGCCTGCGTGGTGGTAGTGGCTGTGCTGGTGGGCCTTGCTGGCCCTGCCATGCCCTCCTCCTCCTCCTGCGTCTCCTCTGTGCGGCCGGTTGTTGTAGTAGTTGGTGTTCGTCTTCTTCTTGAAGTTGGAGTACTTGCAGTGCTATCAGGTCCCCCAGGGCCAACATCGCTAGTCCTGCCGGTAGCATTTTGGAGTGGGTGTGGTTATGGGAGGGGGTTGGGTGTGCAATTTATGTGTTTTCAGGCTGTGTAGCCTCCACCTGTGGTGATTCATTCCACCTGTGCCAGCTGCAATCCCCTTTGGGCGAGCACTGTACCGAGGTTCACCGACGGGCGGGGCGTCCCATTTGTGAGTGAAGCCAGTTGCCATTTTCACACACTGCCGCACTACATGGATGATTTTGTGATTTCAAGCGCTCACAGATGCCTTTTCGACGTGATGTTGCAAATGAGGAATTCGAAGGACAGCGCTTTCGGTTTTCAGCTAGCGGCGAGGAGACGCCCACAGGTCTGACTGCAAATATAACGTTCTATTGTTTAATGTCCTTGGGACAGGGGCCATGGCGAGAATGCAATGATTGATATGAATAGTATGGGATGCGCAATAGCGTAGTGGACGATTAGGCAGGACGTTCCCAAATACATGTTACTTCACAACACTATTATTCCGGCCTGGAGCACAGTGGATTTTGCAGACTGCATTACGCACAGACTCAATGGAGATTTCAAATGTTATGTGAGTAAATAATCAGGCGTTTTTATACCGGGATGAGGGAATGATGTATGGATGCATGGACAGATGATTTAATTGAGAGTTTGCCATGTACATGGCTTTTTGGAATCTATCCCCTTCCCCTGCGCTATGTGATGCAGAGCTGCCATAGTGGGACCATCGTCTATCTGCCCTTGTTCAACCCTCCCTGTCTCGACGCGCCTTCCAACACTTGTGTCTATGCACGTTACTAATCCCATCTCATGGATTCTGTTTTAACAGACGCATGCACACAAACACTCGTTTGTAATAGTGTTTTCACCTCGATTTATATTGTTATGATTGGCAAGTGATTTTTGGGTGGAAATAATCCTTTTGAGTGGGCTAGCATGCATATGGCTGTAGATTTAGTGTGATCATTGAAGTGAGTAATACTAATGAAGTTCTGATGCCCATACTATTCTTTTTCATTTCATTTGGGTGACAGGTATCTCCTCCCCTTTTGCCGCTGCCATCTGTATGCCACTCCTGCAGATGGCTTTTACTCCCGACACCTGCTGCTTCGAGTTAATCAGTGGAGCACCATTACGATCTTATGGGACGATCGCCAATGGGCCACATGCCCTTACGCAGTACTAGTGGCTAGGAGCAACATATCAACCTTTCAGCTGGACTAGTGCCTACCTAATGGGACGGCCCTGCGGTTCTAGGCGCTTCCATGTTGCCTTTTTGAACGTGAATGTAGCCCCTGTGTACCATGAAGGAACAGGGCGTCACACAAGGAGTAGCTGGTCATTTATTGCGGATGCAGCCCACAGTAATGAAAATATTTTGGGGTTTATGACCTAATAGCTGTATGGGCTTGGTGAATTTGATGTGCATTAAAATTTTATTCTGATGTTAACCGTGTAGCGTTATTCTTTGCAAGTAATGTAGCATATTCCTATTTGTGGAGCGATGTATTGTGAGTAGATCTGCATTGGGTTCCGGCTTCTGAGTATAGTTGCGTGGTACTGTACTGGCCGCGTTTGCCTACGAAGCCCAGTAAGGTCAGGGATAGGGGCTGCCATTATGACTGTTTTAATGATGTCATGCTTAGGGGCGGGGGATTAGCTTTTGTGTAACAGATGCCGGTCAGCCAGGTGGATTGGTGGAATGATGTGATTATCAGAAAATGGCTGGTCACAGGTGCCTGTGTTTGCGTGCGTTTCTTGGAGGGAGACTGAGGTCATGTCCATTGGAATAGCTTCTGTATTCGTGCCATCTGTGCCCTGCAGCTCCCATTGGCCCCTCTTGAGATGAGCCTGGCTGCTCAGTCACTCTGCCAACTTGTGTGGTACATGCTTATGCTGATGGTTGGTTTGTTTACTGGCATGAGTACAGGGCTGGTGCAGTCTCCCTCAGGATACTGCTTTGAATGTTGCCTTACACTGGTGTCAAGCGATGGGGGCCTGTTGTTGTTTTGTCTCATATTTCAGTTCATTTTGCTGTACTTGAACCTTCACATGCCTGTGCTGCATCAGTACGGCAATGGTGACATGCCAAATATGGATGGCCACTCACAAGGCACTTGGAGCCCCTACATTCATTTGTTCGTTGGCATGCATGGGTGACTTGTGCATTTCACTGGTTGCATTGTGTAACTTCATTGCACCTACGAGGAGTTGTGCAATGTGGGCAGGGAGTGGTGTACAGGCACTCAGTAGGGCCATTTACGGTTGGTTCACGATGCCGTAATTCTCACCATGGCGGAATGGTACTTTCCGCCATGCTTGATGGCGTTAAGTAAATGTCCGCTGGGGTCAGAATTCGCGTACCGTTGCGCCATGGTGGTAATTACGGTTTTGCATGGCGCGCGTGCGCGTACTTGGTGCAGTTAGCGTTGGCGTTCACTACGGTGTCGCTAATGGCATCGTACTTTACGGTGACGGGTCATAATCGCACCGAGCGGTATTCGATGGCGGTATTACATTTCCGCTATCGTTTTTCGATTTCCGCCAGGGTCGTAATGAGGGCCAAGGTGTTTTAACTGTTTGGTAATATGGATCACCTGTTGTGATCAAGCGGTGAGGAAACCGCAAAACGTTTTGGGAGAACCACGATGTTAGTGGATTGTACGAGCCACATGCTGCACGATTTTATTGAATAAAGACTACCTTTTGAAAACTGGTTTCCTGAATCAACATTGAATGACTGGGGGAGTGCTTTCCAATGGACTGGACATTTGTGATATCATCTTTGATGTCCTGAGTGTTAGTCTTAGCAGTGCACGGTGGTGGTGCGACTTATGGTTGCTTAGCTTACCATAACTGGCGAATTTCAGGTGTTTTTCAGTTTGACTTGGAACTATAACGTCCCTTTAACAAAGTTTTCTTACTGAATTTCATAGGTTTTTAGTAGCACAACTTAACCATAGCGTCCCTTTAACAAAGTTTTTTTACTGAATATATATATATATGATATATATATATTTTGTTTTACTAGCCTCAACTTGCTGAAGCCTTTTCACCTCCTGTTTTGGGTGGAAAGGTTTGATTTGGTTAACATGGACGAACTGCTCCACTGTCACACCACCCTCCTTTTTAGTAATCCTATTCACTACAGGCGAGATCTTATCTGTACTTTTATATGGCCCTTGCTATGCTGCAAGAAATTTTGAATTTGTATGTCTTCTCTTTCCAAAGGTAAACTTGTACACCTGATCTCCTACCTCGTACTCTTTTGCAGATGTCTTCCTATCATAATATGTTTTTGCCCCATCAGCGGCCTTTTCCATATTCTGCTGCACAAATGGAAACACATGTTTTAAGTGCTTCCTCAACTCTTCCACATATTCATGGATTGTGGATGCATTTACAAGGGTTTGTTCATTGGTCTTGTAAAGTAAATGTTGTGGCAGCACCATTTTTCTTCCTGTCAATATTTCATGAGGGCTGAGATTTGTTGATTTAACAGGAGTCGACCTAATGGCCATTAAAACCAATGGAAGCCGAAGGTCCAAACTAGAACCTGCTTCAGCCACACATTTCTTTACCCTAACCACTACCGACCTGTTACAGCATTCCACTCCACCTGAAGAGGAAGGCTGGTACGAAATGTGTAGTTTTCTTTTCAGACCTAAAATCTGCCATATCTTTATCATCAATGCACTAGTGAAATGACTTCCCCGGTCTGACTCTATCCTTTGAGGTAAACCAAACCTTGAAAAAACATGATTTACAAGTAATGTGGCTGCCGTTTGTGCAGTGCAATCCGGGGCTGGAATGCACTCCACCCATTTGAACGTAAAACAAACTACCATTAACATATATCTGTTTCCACTTGCTGATCTTTTTACAGGCCTGACATAGTCGATTTGCAAATCAGATCATGGGAGGATCAAACCCCCTTTCATTAATGGTGCTCTATGAGTAGGTGAAGCAGGTTGAAATTGTGCACACACTAGACACCCTCTGGTGTATAGTTCAACATCTTGGGACATGTGTGGCCAATAAGCTTTTCAAATTTCCAAAGTTTTCTGTGAACCCCTCTGTCCTGAATTTATAGAATCATGGGCATGATGTAACATCAAGCCCCGAAATGACAAGGGCACTGCCCATTGTATTTGACCTGTCACAGATTCTCTAATCACCAGTCCATCTTGTAACCTAATTCTCTTTTTGTTGTTTAGCAACACCCTCAATTCTTCTTTCCCTTTACAATCTTCATCAGTTAGAGGTTTTTATCTGCATCTAACAGATGTTTATACATTACGCCTACAATCAGATCTTCCTTTTGCGCTTTGACCCAGTCCTGATCTGGAATCTCAAACTCTATTGCACCACAGGCTGCTCCACTGCTTTTGCAATTTTGGGGCATGTGATCACATCTACCTTTATTTCACCAAGCAGGTGTGCAATAGGAAACAACTCTCCCATCACAGCTTCAATTTTTGCTAACTGATCTGCCTTGTCATTCCCCCCTTTCTCCTCACCCGGCATCTTCAAATGGCATCAGATTTTTCTCCAATGTATTATCAAATCATTTTCTGACATAAGTTTGTCTATGGCTTGAATCATCTTGCCATGTATAAGTGTTTTTTGTTATAGGTGAGCATACCTTTTACCCTTCCAACCAGGTAAATATTCTACAAAACTATTTTGTGCATAATCAGAATCAGTTACTAACACTGTCTCTTTGAGTTTGCTTTCTCCTGCAGTAGCGACTGCTTTGTAAATAGCGACTAATTCTGCCAACTGACTACTTCTAGGCCCAATCCTCATGCTTAGTCTTGAAATGTTGTCACATTTAAACCAGATATTTCCTATTCCTGCCACCAGCTCTTTTTCTGTATTATTTTCCACATGGTATGCACAACCATCTACATAAACAGTTGGTAAAGCCCTACATACCTCTTCATTGAACGCTTTTTGTGGGGATTGTTCAAAATCATTTCAACCTGATACTATTTCTGTGGCCTAAAACGAACATTCTGTTGCACAATCATGAGAATCTGTGAGCCCTTGGGAAACCGGGCTCTTCCTATTTTGTCCATATCTCACTTCTACAGGAAAACCCTGAAGGGCTGGGGTCCCGGAAGTAATTCTGGGCTGGGCCAAATTCCCTGATCTAATTCTCTTGCATTGCAGAAACTGCAGAGGCTGATGATTTTTTCAATAATTACTCTTTCCACTTGAATTATAGGTAGCAAATGTTGTAACACCCAGACAGTGGTTAGCAGTGCTTTTTCACATTCACTGAACTTAGTTTCTACCAGTGACAAGGCCTTGCAGTCATATGCAATAGTTTTGTTATTCACATAATGCTTTTGATATAACATTGCTGGCATGCATTTATCAATGAATCCTAGCTCTACAAAGAAATCCTGGTTCTTTATGGGATATGCCAGACATGGCACCTTCATGAGACATTCTTTTAGCCTGGCCATCGCTTCACATTGTTCCTTTTCCCATTTCCAGGGTACACCCTGCTTTAGTACTCTTGTTAAAGGTTGTGTAATCTCTGCATAATTCTCAATACATTTCCTGTTATAACCTGTCATCCCTAATAAACAAGAATCTTTTCAGGTTGGTAGGATCTTTTAAAGTATGTATCGCATCCACTTTCTTCTTTTGTGGGTAAAACCCATTCTCGGTCGCCTCATGACCTAAGAAGTTTACTTCCTTTTTACACCATTGTGCTTTCTGTAAAGATACTTTGGCTCCAGCCTTCTGTAACTGGCTAAGTAGATGTCTAATGTCATTGAAATGGCTTTTCGGATCCTCAATCTTAATCAACACATCATCCACGTAAACTATTGTCCCCCTTTCTGCTGCATCTGGGAGCGTCTTGCTCAGGAATATCCCAAATTCACTCCCACTATTGACATATCCAAAAGGTGTCTGTGACCATGCATATTGTGATTTGTCAAAAGAAAATGGGAACACATTTTGGATATCTTCAGCAAATGGTACACACCAGTATCTAGCTGTAAGATCTATTTTGGTAAACACCTTTGACCCATGAACCTGTGCAAGACCCTGATCAATAAATGGAAGTGGCCACCTTGACACAGGTACCCTTTTGTTTAATTCTCGTAGATCTGCACACAAATGCCATTGGCCATTAGGTTTTAACAGACCTAATATGGGAGTGTTTGATGTGCTATGAATGGGCCTAATTATTCCGCTAGATTCAACATTTTTTTATTATTTCAGCTAGTGATTCCAAACATGCCAGGGATAAAATATATTGTCGCACAAATACTGGTTCCCTACCATGTCCTTTTGGTAATGTGGCAACATATAAATCTATTAATCCACAATCATATGCATCCTTGACAAAAACCTCTTTGAATTCCATAAATATGTTTCTCAATTGGTCCTTTTCTTCTTCATTTGTGCACACATCTGCAGCCTGAATCTGCTCTTCTACCATTTCAGTGAACTCAGCGAAGTCCTCCAATGGCGGAACCTCTATGCTCTTCTCTAACTGTGTGGCTGTATCTCTTTGGAGAGTCAACACACTTAAATATTTTGGAATATCGACTGCCATTTCAATATGCTGCTAATTTTCTGTTTTGGCCTCATTTAATTCGAATAGGATGCAACCATCTTGATGAAAGCACACTATTTCACTTGACTCATAAGGATACACAGACTGAACCTCTTCAGGTTGAGAGTCCAAGGATTCTGGCAACTCACCCTGTGCAGTCACATATCTTTCAGGGATGTTCCCAATTACTGCATTACTGAAATCTGCAGTA
Organism: Ambystoma mexicanum; assembly: GCF_040938575.1. Lineage (NCBI taxonomy): Eukaryota > Metazoa > Chordata > Amphibia > Caudata > Ambystomatidae > Ambystoma > Ambystoma mexicanum. The sequence continues at coordinate 107,362,529 of NC_090936.1, read as the reverse complement.
AAATAAGATTTATGTATTGCAAGTCCTATCGCTGAATTCTCTTCTAAATGAATGTCCTGGCACCCTTTATTGTCCACTGGAATTTTAATAGGTCCATCACCAATCTCTATCAGTGGTGTATATTCGCATTTTAGCCCTTGCTGCCTCATGGATTATTGTAGACATACAAAAGTATCAGAATCTTTTAACGATTGTCCCTTTCTATATTTTAATGCTATTGTAACTTGTTTGGTGTATGGTAACATCCTTTCTCACCTGCAATTCAACTGCATATGGTGCTATCTGCGCACAATGATAAACTTGTATTTTGTCCTCAAATTCAGGTGCGGCACCTCCTAATCTGGACAAAACCTTTTGATTTAGAAAATCTAACACCATACACATTCTCTGCATGATGTCATTTCCCAAGTAAAATGTATTTTGTGTCCCGCTCACGATCCACACATTGTGATGGATACTCTTAGGACTAATTATAATCTTTAACATGCATCTTGCCATCCATTGCCCTGACTGTGGATCATCCAGACCAAATATGCATTGATTCTTTATTCTGAATTTTGGGTTCTCCTCCCTGTCAGTTATCTGCTGAAGTCCCTTAATGAATCTGCAGTGTGCCTACACCTTGCCAGGAGGGGTCTCCTATGACTGATAGCATGTCACTTTGGCACCTGTGGATTGAGCAATGTATTTTGGGAGACTAAGGTAAGGAGGGAGAAAATAAAGACATGTATTATTAAGGTGTCTTCAAAAAGTAATCCAAGACTAATCAGGGTTTAAAAAAAAGTAAATTAGAAGTAGTATAGAGATAATTTAAAAGTAATCCAAAAGTAATTTAAAGGTAACCAGTGGTTTAAAAAGTAAGCTGGTAGTTTAAGTAGGAAGTAACAGGGGGTTGTCTTAGTGTGTGACAAAGAGTGTCAAAATTATATGCTAAAGTGTTGAGATGAGACGAGGAGCGTCTGAGCCCAGAGTCCTGACCTAAAGGGGGGACAGAAGAAGTCATTATACACTCTAAGCGGAGTAAAATAGGCTGCACAGTGGACAGGTCTCTGTTAGATGATGACTTAAACTCCCATCAGAGTATCTTAGGGGCAGGAAGCGATGAGCGCTGGAAGATACATGTGAAGCCGGTTTGCTTGTCTGTTTTTCTGTCTGTCTATCTGTTATGTGTTAGTTGTGAAATTAAATGTGTTGAGAAGTAACAATGAAGTTTATAAAGATTGAAAGAGGAAGTAATGAAAATACATTATTTATTTAAGGTAGATGGTGTGTAGCACCCAAGAGATAGGCAGGGATTTGTGTGTTATTTCTTGAAACGATATGAAGAAAGAATCAGTCAAAACATTTGTTTTGTAGCCAAAAAGTGTAAAGTGTGGTTCCTTTAAACCCTACCGCAGGCAGGCGTTGGTAGATACAGGGTTAATTGTTTGTATCTACATACTTGACATCTTTAGGAATCCAAAAAGCCTTCAATAATAGAAATCCTCAGTGCGGTTCATGGCAAAGCAGGAGAGATAAGGCAGGACAAAAATTAGAAAGGTTAATCATGCTTTAAACAGCTAGCTACAAAGCTACAAAGGAAGGGATTTAGGGAGTGAAAATCAAATTGAAACACACAACTGACATCACATCCTGATCCTGCAGCTCAAAAGTGATTAAGAGGTGTTACATATTTTTTGAGTCTAATTTCAAAGAAAAAGAGCTATTTTTCTTAAAGCAATGTACGTAGCCTGGCAGGAGGTCATCAGAGGCGCACGCAGTAAATAATGTTTGAAGCTGCTCTGAAAGCAACTACAATGCCCCATTCAAGGACTGGGAGATTAGTTGGCAAGGTCCAAAGGGTCATTTATGATCGCAGAAAAAACAAGGTTGTTGCACTTTGAGTTAATAATGAGATAACTTGCACAGGAGAAACAGCAATGTGCAGTTGTTAAACGGTTTTAGCAAGACTATGAAGTATGAGCATTCATTTTGAAAAAATAGGGAGAAAATGTATTTAAAAAGTCATGAAGGATTTTTCAAAAACATGATTAAAATTAGTAGGATTGACACTTGTATATGTGTAAGCATGTAAGGAAAGTGTTTAGAAATTGATTTTGTGCAATTTTGAAAAATCAGGTTATTCTGGTGCCCAGCTGGAAGTGGTCTGGGGCTCACCAGAACGCATATGGAAATATGAGTTTGAACCCAACTGCATTAAAACAATTTGTTAATTTTTGAGATCTTTAAGGTGCAAATGTGTAGTGGTTATGGTCCTTAGTGGGGACGTTTAATTAGGGGTTGAAATGATTGATATTTATTGAGCAATTGACAGATAAGCAAGGTGTAAAAAATAAACAGCATTTTGTCTATGGCATTAGTGTACAGTTATAAAAAACAGATGCTGTGGGAAGCGCTGGCTTCAAAGTGAGATGTCATGAGGTAATTTAACCACTGGGTGGTTGAAGTCGAGGTGTATTTTGTAGAATTGTTGTTTTAGGTAGAAAAGCTATATATGTTTGAACCTTGTGTTGAATATATTGTTTAGAATCTTATTTTATTGATAGTTGAGGGACAGGTAAGCAGCATGGGATATGTATTGCAATATAATGAAGAGTCATGGAGTGTTATGCTTGTAGGTTTAAACATGCACATGCACACATGCACACACGTGCACATGCATACACACACACGTATACATGCACACGAGTACACTTGATCGTATGGATATACAGGCAATCAGTGAACACACATGGGTAGTCAGAAGAAGGAATTCAATATTGCAAAGAGAACACACACACACATAGGATGGTTTTGTTTTACATTTAGAGTGCTAGATGGGAACCTTATATTATATTTGAAATAAAATATAAGGATAGCTGGTCTTCGTGAAGAAATATGAATGAAAGGATGACGATTTGTTTGCTTATATTTAGGAACACTGACATTCTTGCAGTACGAAAGCAAGGGTGAATACAGTAATAATATGTAATCACGGTTTATGTAAGGGGCTGTTTGAATAAGTACAGAGACGCTTGGGAAAGCCTGCGGGAGTGGAAGCAAGGTCATGGGAAAAGATACAGTTGACTATCATGCATTCTTTGCAGGCTACTGCAAGCGGAAAAGCTTGTGGAAGCCAAGATAGTTAAAAAAGAAAGTGTCAAAATATGCCATAGGAGGGGCCGTACTGACGAGCGGAGGAGAGCTGAGAATGCAGCAATCTATGGGTGCATCAAAGGTCAATAATTTGCGACAGACAGATCAAGGAGGAAGTGGGTCCATGCAGAGAGGCCGAGTACAGCGTTTCAGAAGAAGGGGTGGTTTTCAAAATAATCAAAACAGTTTTCAGAATATGCAAGGAGGGCAAATTAGAAAAGCGCCTCTTGTATGTTGGGCATGTGACATGAAAAGCCACATCACGCGCATTTAAAAGCCACAGATATGCACAAGAAGGACAATTCTCAGGAGTGGGGTTAGTTTATTCCCCAGTATACAGCTCATGAGCTAGGGAAGGGTTTACCCAGGATAAAACAGTGTATCAGAGATGGGCACTGAGAATACAACAGGTACAGCAACTAGAGCAAGCGTAAAAATTGATTCACTATAGGGGCAATTGTAGTGATCCCCCATGCAGATTCAGCAATATGCAAACACAGAACAGATATTGACACTCCGGATAGGAGGTGCCATTATGGTAGGAGGAAATCCTTTCACAGGAACAGGGGTATGCATGCACCAACAATAGGTGTTACTTACCGCTCCGTATGCTGATTGGAGCCTAGGTAAGACGACCTTGCGGAGCGAGGTAGGATTTAACAGGTTTGGGTTCAGCTTCCAGGATTCCAGCTCCCCTGAATTCTATGATTCAGGCTTCCTCTAAGAGGGGCTCTTTTCTACGATGTACCTCTCTGCAGTTTGAGTAAAAACCAGCAGAGATGTCTATCGCCTAAAAGAGCGGGGAGAACACACACCGCCAATAACCAATGCTGCAAAGAAAGCACAGCATGATTAGAAGCAATCAGGCAATATGGAATTAATCAGACAATCAGATATTTCTCTAAGTACCTAGACAATGGTTGAGGTGTTGTTGGACATTAAATGATGAACCTACAAGGGAACCTAAGACTATGAGTATGGACAAGTAATAACCACAACCTCACTATGACTGATACAACACCCAGCAGACCTAATAAGTGGGATTCCTAAGGAAAAAATGGGTACCAGTTGAAAGGAATACAAAAGCAGGTACAAAACAACAAATGGCAAGGTTAGTAAGGAAGAGTATATCCGGGTGGCACAAGGGTCGCACTAGTGATGGGTTGGTGCATAGACTGGAAAGCGTAACTTCTATGCACTCGGTTAAGGTAGAAAAGGCAGGAAATAAATGATATTGTTCCAGGAATCTGGACGTATGAGAAGGACTGATGATTTTCAGGTAATGAACAATACAGGAGAATTGGATGATCTTTACCTTAATTGCACAAGCACAGGCCAAGTTGGCGGGGCACTCTTGTAATGTGCAGCGTGGTAATCCGCGTAGGAAGATTGCGCAAATTGCTTAGAGCGGCAAGAAGAAGTAACCTCACCAGACAGGGCGAAGGTACAGTGGAAAATCCAGGGACAGTCCGAGGTCGGCAGCAGGGTTCACGGATCAGGCTGGAGGAAAAAGCAAATGCAATCCAAGGACAGTCTGAAGTCGGCAACAGAGTTCAAATTCAGGCTGGAGGAAAAGGCAATGACAATCCAAGTAGACAAAGGTGGGTCGAAGATCCAGGAAGTCAAGTGATCAAGAGGAAAAGGGAATACGCACCGGAACGGGATGGAACCGAAGGAACGTAACACCACAATTAGCAGCAACAATCTGCTGAGTCGCTTCGGCTTTTACGGTGCAGGGGGCCAGGGCCTCCTTACGCGTTCTCTGTGCACGGGACGTCTCAGCTGATGCTACGTTCTCTGCTGCACGGCCAGGCGCCATGGCAACCGATACCGAAGCCACAACGAATTTCTGGAACGCGCTTGCCCCCGTTTGTAGCCACCAGAAATGGGAGGTACCGCAGGACAGGGCCGATATGTAACAATAGGACAGCTCACAGGAAGACTTGATGTGTTCAGAATTATTAAATGGTTCTAGGCTCCAAGAGATGCCAAAGGTTAATGTGGCAGTAGGAGGCGACATGTTTGCTATATTAGTAGACGCTGGGACTGCATGTCTTTGAACAAAGAAGAAAAGGTGTTAAATGGTGGGAATTATCAGAAGATTGAGGGATCTTTGGAGTTATAAGTTGAGTTTCTTTTTGTTGATGAATCATCAGTCTTATTAGGAAAGTGTGTTATGACTGATTTTTGTTATATTTGTGACAGACACTAGTTAAATATTTTTGGGAAGGGATCGGATGACAAAACTTAAACATGATAAGGGATAGAGTGTTACATTTTGGAATCGACCATTTGAGCACAGATTAATTTATATTGGCATGCAAAAGGCAAGTAGCTCTGTGAGGTGTTTTAAACAGGATCACAGCTTTTTTGTACTATCAGGTGAGCATTGTGCTAAACATGGTTTTTTGGCATAGTGATGAAAATGGTGAAAATATTTGATGAATTCTTGTTTAGACCACACATACCTATGGATAAAGAGGGGGGACAGAGAATCCCTCTAAAATAAAAGTAGCATAGTGCAAAAGAAAATGAACATGCTCAAAGGAAGGGACAAAAAGAACGGACTGTGGAGGACAGTGATGGTTTTCGCGGAAGTGTCTAAGCTGATTGACGTTGCTGATGGCGACATATCTTGATAGGGCTTAACAGATGATGAAGGGGTGTTACTTTAGGAGCATCACACACTGGAAAGGAAAAGGGAAAATCTTATGCATATGGCAATAATGCAGCAGCATTCAGCATCATTTCAGGAAGGCTTGGAGAGAGTGCCAAGTGTCCTGTGGACCACATGCCCTCAAAGTATGGGTCTAGTGAAACAAATAGGGACACACAAAAAAAGTACAGGCATGCAAGGTATTGTAAATATGACAAATATGAACATTTGTGTTATGATTAGAATAATTAGTGAAAGATGAAAATAAACAGTTGACCCTAAAAAGCATAGGAGTAAGAAGCTAAAATAAAAAATACAAAAATTAAAAAATTAATTTGATTGATGGAAATTTAGTGCAATAAATAAATAAATACATACAAATGAATGAATGAATGAATGAATGAATGAATGATTGGATGAATGAATGATTTGATATTAAAGCAGCAAGGAGCATAAATGAATAAAATATTCAGATTTGTAAAATAAAGAGCACACTCGAGGGTGCTGGCTATAATTAATTAGTGTAGTGTATTTCAATAAGAAAGACAGTGTGATTAATGAAGGGCCAAAGTGGTATGGTTGGCCAAGTTTGAGTTGATCATGTAAGATAACTTTTATAGAACTGATCCAAAGAACATATGGGAGTAAGTAACAAAAACTTATTTTGAATATATATGATAAACAGTGATTTATGTTTTATAGATAAAACCTTTTGTCCTTATTTGTACACAAGAGGAATGTCTACATTGCCGAGCAGAGTAGAGTAGAGTAATATAATGGGAGAAAACATGATATCGCAACAGTGGTAAGTGCTAGTGGACCAGTAGGACTAGAAGAGGTAAGTACTGGTTCACACCGCAAATGTATGAACACACTGCTCATCATTATTAGGAGTAAGAGGACCCAGGTAAGTACAGAAATAAGGCAGTAAGGGATATAGTATTTTCAAATATGTAGCATTTTTGCAAGATAGGTGCAAATAGGTGTGAGCATAGAAGAGCATGTATATGCAGTATGACCATCCTTTAATGATAAGGACGCAGAAGACTTCAGATAAAAGGTGGAGTAACCTTTTTTAAATTCTGATGAATAGCAAGATGCCAAAAGGGTAGATTTGGCAGAATTGTAGGAAATGTTTAGAATAGGCAAAACAATGTATTTCTTATATGTCTCATTTTCCTATTTAATAGGAAAAGTGATGAGGTCCAAATAACAGGGGTAGGTAAGATTATTGTAGGTGAAGTGACAGGTGACATGCAGTGAGGGGCGCACAGTGAAATGTGTCAATTATGTCTTTACAGAATCAAGGAACAGTGAAGGAAAGAAGATTGCGGTCCAACGCAACCAGAAGGAAGACTTCGAAGGACACTGAGAAGAACGTTCAGCTAAGCAGGAAAAAGCTGAGTACAGGCCTGAGTTCTGCGATAATTAATAATTTCTATGTGCACCAACGATCCACAAAAAGCGAGCCTCTAGTGAAATGGGCCGAGAGTGTCAAGGAATGGCCAAAGTAGATATTTTTTATTAGCAGTAAGGTAGAAAAGGTCTATACTAGGGAGAAAACTGACCACCTTGCCAGAATTAAAACTTGACTGTGCCTCTATTTCGGTTTTCTACAGAAAGCAAGAACTCACACCAGCATTTTCTTCTTCAGCTACGGACGGACCAAGAAGAAAGAAGGAGGTGATGAAAGAAGAATATGTCCTTTTTGAAAATGTTGAATTTGTCATGTTGCTTGTTTGTTGTTTATTATTTTTATGATAAAGGAAACTCTATGGTCTGAGAATGTTGACCTTAGGAAAAAATGCATCCTTTTAAAAGATATGTAGTTTTAAAAAAAAGAAAGCCCATAAGAAAATTTAGGGCAATATCAGTCAGGCGGATGTATTTATTGTATAAATCCAGATCACAAGCCAGGTCCCGACATCAGCCAGCATGTACTTGAATATAATTTAAAGATGAGCGAAAAGAAAGAGAGGAGCAGTCAATTTGGTATATTAGAAATGAAGAAAAATGCGGTAGAGATTGTTTAGGAGGCAGGAATGTTTGAAAGAAACACACAAGTCGACTTTTTTTAAGGGTTGGTGTTGAGGGGGAAGTGCTAATGATAGAAACATACTTATTTTTCAAAGGAAACTCATTCAGTTTTATATAACCAATGGATGGGAGAGATCTATACACTCAGAGAATTGGCGGCACTCCACCCTGCGAGCAGAGAAAAAAAGATCAAGGGACATAGCCAGATGCCCATTCACAGACATTTCTGTTGTGTAAATGTAAAAGCAAACATTTTTCCTACAAAGACTCCCCCATCCTTGTATTCCCCAGAAGAAGTGATCAATCCCCCCCTGCAGTTCAACTGTTCTTTGATGATACAAATCGAAAGTTCAATTGCTCTGTGATGAAAGAGACACTAGAAAAGGACAACAGACTCCTGGCCTATGCATTTAAAGGGTCTGGGAGACTTGTACAAAGCAGCCTAAAGGACAAAAATACAAGATGACCGGATCAGGAAAAAGATCTGTAGACGTGGAAGATGCCAAACCAAGACGAGTTGGGTGGAAGATATGTCAATGGAAGAAACCGAGGCAATTGGAATGTGCATGGGGAAGCGAATGGGAACAAGGAAGTGTCGTGGAATGTGAGTAAGGAAAAAGTATGCAGTAAAAGCATGCATGAACAATTTGTGAAAATGGGCTGGTGGGTTCCCTCAAGGAATGATTTTCTCTTGATTCTCGTAGTGGTCGTAATGACCTGATGTTTATAGTTAGTTTAGAATTAATTGGGTGATAAAGGTGGGACTCAGCTAAAACTAAACAAAGGTATTCTTTAACGGTACATACATGTTTAGACCAGGAGAATACAATATGTTATTGCGGACTCTGTAGAAATGTTTTATGATACCTCCCATATTTAGATAAGATGACCGCACTGAGGGGGGTGATTGGGACAACGATACATAGGTACACTGAATATGGAGAGGGTGGACATTGGGTGTAGTGGCCCTGTACTGAATAGGTATCTAAATACAGGCCAGAGGGCGGTGTGTAGTGGAGGTGTTAGACCCCAACACCCCTATAACTGAATGTAGATAACTTGTCAGGCTTATCAATAGTTCCAGTATTGCAAGAATGGGAATTGTCAAACTTTCTAGGACAAAAAGCACTTTTTTAGGGCAATATATATTTTTTGTGTCAGAATGCCATATGGAGTTGAGGGTCTCTCAGGTTTTACACATATATTATGAATATCAAAAATGTAGTTTGAGAACGGACCAGAAAACGAGTTATGAACCAAACTCCCCCTTGATAGCATCACAGAGCATTCACATTAGAGAAAAGTCAACTAAATTCTAAAAACAAGATGGTGGAAAACCCCTTAGTCATGCAAAGAAAAATTAAATAATTCTATAACAGCAGTTCATGGATAGTTCACTGCAGCTGATGCATGTATTTATAACATCTTGGCAGCAATTCTGACATGAATGGGTGGGGAGGCCAGTTATTGGTCTGGTAAAGTAGCAATTAGAGCAGACAGCTGTTTGGTTTGCAACAAATGAGGTGGACAAGCACGGTATAGCCTGCCAAAAAGACTCTGGTGATCTGACAAGGACTGCTCCTTTCAAGACATCAATTGATTTATAATGAAGGTCAGTAGGGTTGCACACACATTTAATTAGCTTATGTGCCCATCAAGTGAGGCTTGCCAAGAGAAGTCATGTGGGCTTGGTGATTGACTAGCAAGCCAGCGAATTGAAGAATGCAAGGGTTTATATGTTAGTTAAGAGAGCCAATGAGGAATGTATCTTGAATTTGCATGAAAAAAATGAGGTCATTGAAAAGGCCTATAAAAACACAATTGGGCCTCATTACACGGTAGGCGGTAGCCATGGCGCTATTAGCGCCATGGCTACCCCCTTACCGCATTCCGGGTCCGTGTTCCCGGAATGGGGACTTATCAGGTCATTCCGACCCTGGCGGGACCGTAAATCCCCATTCCGGGAACCATTCCCCATTCCCATTTGAGCCCCCATAGGGCTCAAAGGGAATGGGGAAGGAGCTAATAACAGGCCCGCTATTAGCGGGCTCGTTATTAGCTCTGAAATCGCTCAACGGGTCCCTTCCTTAATGCCTGGTAAAACCAGGCGTTAAGGAAGGGACCCGCTAAGGGACCTCGTAGTAGGGCGTTAAGGGCTTACCGGCACCGGTGCCCTTACCGGTGCCAGTAATCCCTTACCACCCACCTCGTAATAAGGCCCATAATGTGATTTCTGTTCAGAGCTGCCACTTCTGATGTCTTTATAAAGATGACTTTTGAAACCAGCCCAGGTGTATGTGTGCCTCCTTACCTTGTGTCCAGTCTCTGCTGCCTGATCCACAGATTTCAAGTGCCCAGGGAGGGCATTGGGCCCACCACTTCAATGTCAATCATTGCAAATGCATTACATTTCTCTTCCACAGTGATAAGAGTATAGTACCTGTCTTCAACCTCGTCTAGCACACACAAAATGTGTGAGTTTTTACTGACTTCAGGACTCACCTTTCTTAGCCCCTTTTCACTCCTTGCTAAACACAGGGGCATATGAAATTATACTTTTCCCTCCTTTTTGCCCACTTCATTTTGGATTTCTTGGTCTATTTTCATGTGCTCATAACCCACCTACCAGTGTTCACACTGTGACTTTTTGACTGAACATTTTCACAAGTGTGATTTGTGGTTAAAAATACTCCTCAGGTGATTGACCTGCACCCTCCTTTTGAGCTACTGTTTTGTCTGTCTGCAGCGCTACAGTATTCTGACTATTAAGGGAGGATACTCTAACTACCAATCCTCCCCCTTCAGCTGGTGTTTTATTTTCACATTGGATGCTCTTTTTAAATCTGTCTCACTGTTCTTTAGGTTTTTCTTGTAAATGTTCCCCTTTTTGTTCTTCACCTTCACGCACTTCAATAGTCTGATTCAATTCCAAATTGAACCACACTCCCTGTGTGTGTGTTGGTATTCCCTGTCTCATTTTCATTCATTTGTATTCTTATTTTCGAATCAGCAAGAAATTCAGGACTGTTATACAAAGGTGATTCATGAGTTTCTGTATTTTAATCAGTGCAGGGGCTTTTAAATAGCCACTTGTTGCCAGAACGCACAGGATCACCCCTATCACATTCTGCACATTCACTTGGTTTTACGCTCACCTGGTCTCTACAGAGGCGCTGGGGCACGGTTGCAGCCCTCCTAGGAGGGAGGTCGCTCGGGTTCGACTTCGTCCCTCTGCGCTTATGTGGTGACTGGTGGTAATAGGTAATGCTGCTCGGGACTGTTCCTGCATGGATAATAGGGGGCGTGAGTATGCCAGTTTGTGCGCCTGATTCCCTTCCAGACCCCTTCTCCCAAACCGTGGTTCCCAAGGGATGCAATGTCCTTGGAAAGCTCACCTGTTGATTAGTTTTGGCGAGCACTCCATCCTGCTGCTTCTGGCAGGGGCACGTGTATGATCTGGACCGAGTTCCTTCACTGGTCCCTTTCACATGGTAGTCCAGTCCTGCTGCGACTAAGCCACCATACTTCAGGTAAGTATTCCTGTTTGCCTTTGTCTTTCCTCGTCTGTGTTTCTTGTATTGCAAAGTTCATTGTCTTGTATTGCTGTCCGTTCCACTTTTGATGTTTGCTCTTTTGCTTTCTTCCCTTTCAGGTGATGTTGCCGGTCAGGCAGAAGCTGCAGAGCTCGAGGCGGCAGCCGGAGGGAATGAGGAACGAAGCTGCAGCGGTACAGTTGCTGGTATGTTGTTAACTAGGGGGCGCGCAGGGTTCAAATGTGGCGCAGCCCTAGGACGGATGTTCTAACCTTGTCTTTCTTCTTCTTCCCAGGGTCCGAGTTCGTGGATGCAGAGTGCGGTGCTGCGGCGTTGGGATCAAGATCATAGGATGTCAGGAGATGACTCTCCAGATGAAGCGATGAAGCAACAAGTTTCCTCTAGGTGAGTATGAAGGAGAACGCCTGGTTTCACAGGTAAGTAAACTGGTCCAAGCGGCGGTGAGCATCACGTTGTACACGAGTGCACAGTAACACGAAGCACCGGCCTTACAGATGGAGCAGTTTATATAGCTGAGCTTCTGAAGCCATGCCCACCAGGTTCAGCCTGCCTGCCACACCCGATGAGTTAGCACATGAAGACCAGGCCTAGTGTGCCCCACCCATGACTCAGCACTTGAGGATGTTCTCTGGAATAAAGGCTTTCAGCTCCTGGACATTTCTTGTAAAATAAAAGCACTCATGCACTGAAATAAAGTAAAAGCACTCCTGCACTGAAATAAAGTGTTCCTGCTCACATCTCTATATGAGCCTGGCGCCAAATGCGCCAGGACTGAGTCCAACCAGGGCCCCTGTGTTTATGGGTCCCAAAGGGACATAAGTGAGTCAAGTGACCCATTGCCCCCATCACTAGATGGTGTGGTTGTTGTGTTCTGGGGCCTGTGTCCATGACACTTGGCTGCAGTTTTTGAACTGCACCGAGCTTTCCTATTTGTTCGGATAACATTTTGACTTGGACCTCTAGGCATTGAAACCTGTCCATGTCTCTGGATTCTTCTCTTTGCGGCCTGGACCTATATTGGTTACACTCACCCTGATTTGGCCTAGTCTGGTACCTCTCTGGAGATTGGTTTGTATTTGTGTTACTTCTGAACTCATGGGCCATATGGGGTGGGGAATCCTTTTTTTGTAAAAAATATTTTTTTGTATTAATTTCACACACAACATATACCACCACTTCCGACATTTCCAATTACATGTGTTTCACAGTATACCGTACATGTTTGTTTCTTTAATGTCTTCCCCCCTCCCTCGGGGTGGGGAATCCTTTCACCATGGTCGACTGGTGTGGTGATTCGTTATAGTGGCGAGGGACATAATTCATATTTTGTCTTTCATTTGGTGGGAATTGTCCCCTATGCTGATGTCCATTCTCAATGAATCTATCCACATACCTTGGTCTTTCTTGGTGACCATACACCATTGTATTAGGGTCAAATCTGCTCTGCACTCCTAGTGTCTGGTACGGGCCATTGTACATTTGATTTTGATTGTTATTCATGCCTGACATATCGGGGTGAAATCCCACCCTGCGGACATTTCCCAGATATCTAGGGCTAATTGTAAGACTCTCTATTTCTCAGATCAACATATTGCAATATATGATTTGGGGTTGTGTCCTCTGTGGTGGCATTCCCCTCTGATTAGGTGTCATGTTGTTCCTTGCCTAAATTTGGGCTGAATCAAGTGGCATTTTTGCAGATTTTACCTCCATTATTGCTGGTGTGGATCTTTTAGACTTCGATTTTGTCTCTTTAGTCTTAGACCCTTCCTCTCTCTGACAATAGATTACTTCATATAGTTTGGTCCCCTGTTCTATTGTCCATTCTAGTGATTATTCCCTGTCAAATGAATTAACTGGGATACAATTTATTTTTGGAGACCACAAAAGTATGCCATATTAAATTCTACAGAATTGGGATTAATGGCCACATCAGAGTGTAAAAATGTTCTTTTGAAGTCTTGGAGGAACTGGCAAGGGGACATATCTGGCTCTGCAGTCATTGTATACGCTGCTTTTTTGGCATCTTGTATCGACCGATAGGGTGACAATTGATGCCTAACCTCTTTCTCAAAGTCTGCTCATGACAAATGTTCCTGTTCTTTGAGACCCCGAATGACACTAGCAGGTGTCGAATCAAGCGTTAGGTGAACATACTGTCTATACGGTTCCCTAGGTATCTGGAGGACTTTAAATATATCATGGACAGTTTCTAAATGGTCTTCCATGAAGCAATCCTCTCCCTGTTTGAGTGGCTTAATCAACGTTTTGATTGACTTCATGATTTTGATGGGATTACATGGTACATTTTGGTGTGCATTATTCTGTCGCTCATTTCTGTTCTCTGGTGGGTAGGAATGATGGTAACCACTGGCTGGTGATTCATACTCCCACCCCCACTTCCCAAGTGGGCTACAATCAGGTCTGGCCACAGGAATAACTATTGGTACACTGTTCCCTTGGGCAGAGCTGGGATTAACCTCAACTCCATTCAATGTAGTGCCGTGTAGCCTTTCCTGAGCTTTTAGACTAAATAGTTGCTGTTTCAGATTCTTGCATTGTCCATGAAGTCATTCTGTCTCGTGACAAAGATTAGAATTCTCATCCCTAAATTTATTGACCACAGCTTGTAACTCTTTTATTTGCACCTGGCACTGGTCAAAAGCTCTATCTTTCTTGACATTCCCTTCCAACAATGAAACTATTTATTGTTCTACAGCATGGAATTCCTTATCTTGTTCCATGTTATTCTTTCTAAGTGTTTGTAATTCTGAAATGACATCATCTTTGTCTTGTATTATTGCATCTCAAATCCCCTTAAAGTTAATCAATTCTTGTTCATTCTCATTAACTGTAACGCTCACCTGATTCCCGTAGAGGCGCCGGTCTTGACTGGGCGTATACCGTATCTTCAAAGGTGATGTGTAACACACGGCTGGCTCTTTGGGCTGGACCTCTGTGCACTGTATGTCTGACTCGAAGGGTAAGATGTCTGTAGATAGAAAATATGGGATTAAGGAACTGGGTTATTGAATGTCTCTCTCTTCTTCCCTTTCTCTTCTCCTGTAGAACCCCAAAGGTTAACGCTCTCACCTTAGGTAAGTGAACGCCGTGCTCTCCATCTGCCTCGTGGCAGGGTGCTGTAACCAGTTTCTTCACTGGATAAGGGGAGCAGGCCTCTTGACTTCAGAGGACTGCTGTCCGTCGTTTACTGCACGAACGGTAAGTTTCGAGTAATTCTAATGTCTTTAAAGTCTTTAGTAATGATGTTTCGTGTTTTGCAGGGTTCCGGCGATGGCGGATGACGGGCTGAAGTGAGTTGAAGATGGAACCCGTGTGATGAATAGAAGCGCCTGGAAGCACGTAAGTAAGCGCTTGTTGCCTGCTTCACGATGCGCTCTAACTGTCTTTTTATTTTGCAGGTACAAGTTCGGAGCGGCTGCAGGGTGCCGGAATACCCACTGGGTTAGATGTGGAAAGGAGTAATGGCACGTGAGTATTAAAGTTCCCCAATGTCTTTAAACGCACCTTGTTTTGTCTTTCAGATGCGGGATGCAGCGCCGAAGGCCTCCGGAGCGTGCGAAGAGTTGGTAAGCTGTTGTCTTTCAGATGTCGGAATGCAGTGTGAAGACCTCCGGAGCGCACGAAGAGTAGGTAAGCCTTTGTCTTTCAGATGCCGGAATGCAGCGCGAGGCGTTGGTGACAGCCGATGGACCAGGTAAGTGAAGAGCTGTCACTGAAGACCGTAATGCTAACCTGTTCTTTCTTGTCTTTATAGGTGTTGCTGAAGACTGGATTCAGGATGGTAAGCCTTTTTCCTTAGGCCCAGGATCAGATGCAGAAGACACGATGAGCGTTCTGCTGCAGAGGATGCAGAATAACGCAAAGCAAGATTCATCCATCGGGTGTGGTTTAAATAGCCTCCTGTAGTGCTTAGGTGTCTCCTTCCACAGCCACGCCTAGGTAAGAAAAGAGTTCCTGCTTTCCAGAAGAGTTCCAGTGTTCTGAATCTAGGGAGTGGCTCCTGCCCCACCCAACAGGAAAAGTAGTTCCAAACAGAAGAGGATCAGAGGCTCAACTAGCAGGCAAGTAAGCAGCATGGTCTGCTGCAGGTAAGTCCACCCAAGCATTATGAGCCCGGCGCTCCCAGCGCTGGGACTGGGCATATTTATGAGCCTGGTGCCACTGGCGCCAGGACTGGGTCCAAAAGGTCCCAATTGGGACTGGTTGGCACTCGGAACCTGGGTTATGGATCTGCTTCCAAGGGAGTTGGGAAAACCCTGACCTTTTGGAAGCAGAGATCATGACAGTACCCCCCCTCAAGGCCCCTCCCAAACCGGGCTTCTCTGGGGGTTTTGGCTTGTCAGGAAATGTTCGGTGAAATCTTTTGATTAGGCGAGGAGCGTGGACATATTCAGCAGGTTCCCAGGATCTCTCTTGGGGGCCGTAGCCTTTCCAGTCAATTAGGTAAAATAGTTTAGATTTGGAGATCTTGGAGTCCAGAATGCTTTTGACTTCAAACTCGAGTTCTCCATCAACTAGGATAGGTTTTGGAGATTTAGTTAGTCGGGTTTGAGGTTGCACGGGTTTTAATAGAGAGACGTGGAAGACCGGATGTATCTTCATGTGCGGGGGCAAGTCCAACTTGACCGCTACTGGGTTTACTATGGTAGTGATGGAATAGGGACCAAGGTATCTTGGGTTGAATGTGCGTGGCCCTTTTAGAGGTAGATATTTGGTGGATAACCAGACTTGATCCCCTACTTGATATTGAGGGGCTTCCTTCCGATGTTGATCTGCTCCTTTCTTGTATTGTTCTTTAGCCCTTTGAAGGTGAGAAACAGCTTCCTTAAAGGCTTGGGTGATTGTAGAATGCAGGTAGTCTACTGCTGGTGTTTCAAGATCTTGGAGGGGATCCAACTCCGAGGTTCGAGGGTGACTGCCGTACAAAAGAAAAAACGGGGTTTTCCCAGTTCCCGAATGGACAGAGTTATTGTAGGCATATTCGGCTATCCAAAGGATGTCTTTCCAAGTTTTTTCAGTTTGTTGCAGCATGCAGCGTAAATACTGTTCCAGAGTTTGATTGGTCCTCTCGGTTTGTCCGTCGGTCTGAGGGTGGTGACTGGTCGATAGTCTCACATCAATTTGAGCCGACCGACAGCAACTTCGCCAAAAATGAGAAATAAATTGACTACCTCGATCCGAAATTAGAACCGAAGGAAAACCGTGCAGTCGGACGATGTTTTCGAGAAATTCTCGGGCCAGAGTTGCTGCTGTTGGCAAGCCTTTGAGCGGAATGAAATGCGCCATCTTGGAGAATAAGTCCACGATTACTAGAATCGTATTGTATCCGGAGCATGGAGGTAGATCGGTGATGAAGTCCATAGAAAGCGTATGCCAAGGGCGAGGTGGGATGTCAATAGGGCGTAAGAGGCCTGCTGGTCTTTCCTTTTGACTCTTGTTTTGGGCGCATACTCCACAGGACATTATAAAGTCTCTGATATCTTTTTTCCAAGACGGCCACCAGAAGTAGCGCTTGATCTTTTCTGAGGTCTTGGCCATACCGGGATGTCCTTCCATTAAAGAATCGTGATAACAAGAGATTACTTTTTTCTGTAAATCTGTGCTGGGTAGGTATAATCGTTCTTGGAAATACAATAAGTTGTCCTTTACTGCAAAGTCCTTTCCCTGCAGATGCCAATTCTGTATGTCTGCTGGAGTTACAAGTTGCCTGGCTTTATCCTTAACTTCCTCTATGGATTCTGTGGCGATTACACCCAGAATTCTTTGTTCGGGAATGATTGGTACAGGTTTAGGGTTGATCAAGTGTTCTTCCACTCCCATCCGAGAAAGGGCATCAGCTTTACCGTTCTTTGTACCAGGTCGATAGGTAATTATGAAGTCAAACTCGGCAAAGAATAATGCCCAACGGAGTTGTCTAGAGGATTGGGCTTTTGCGGTTTTCAAATATTGCAGGTTTCGGTGATCCGTAATCACAGTAACGGTGTGTCGGGCCCCCAGCAGATAATGCCGCCAAGCCTTAAAGGCAGACTTGATAGCCAGAAGTTCCTTGTCAGTAATCGTGTAATTGATTTCAGGAGGCGAGAATTTGCGGGACCAAAATGCCACGGGATGCAACTGATTGGTTACCGGGTCCTTTTGTGATAGAACTGCCCCTATGGCAAGGCTTGAAGCATCAGTTTCCACGATGTAGGGGAGTTCGGGGCGAGGGTGTTTTAAGATTGGTGCAGAGATAAATTTAGTCTTCAAATCCTGGAAAGCTTGTTCCGCCTCGGTAGACCATTCAAAACGTTTGTTTTTCTTTAACAAGGCAGTGATGGGCTGGACTATTCGAGAGAATTCGGGGATAAACCTGCGGTAAAAGTTAGCGAAGCCTAACATGCTTTGCACACCTTTTACGGAGGATGGTGATGGCCATTTGAGAACTGCATCGACCTTCTTTGAATCCATACGCACTCCGCCAGGTGATAATATGAATCCCAAGAATTCAACTTCAGTCACGTTGAAAACACATTTTTCCAACTTAGCGAAAAGTTTGTGTTGACGCAATCTTTCGAGGACCATTTTCACGTGTTTCCGATGTTCAGATTCCGATGAAGAATAAACGAGGATGTCGTCAATGTAAACAACAACACACACATCTATGAGCTCTCTGAGGACATCGTTCATAAAATATTGAAAGGCGGCCGGGGCATTGCAAAGTCCGAAGGGCATGACCTGATATTCAAAAAGCCCATACTTGGTGCGGAAGGCCGTCTTCCATTCATCGCCCTCTTTTACTCATACCAAGTGGTAAGCTCCTCTAAGATCCAGCTTTGTATATATGCATGCTTTTCTGACTTGGTCCAGGAGTTCAGGGATCAAAGGTAACGGATATCTTTTCTTAACGGTGATCTGGTTCAGGGAGCGATAATCTATACAAGTTCTAAGGTCTCCTTGCTTTTTTGGAACGAAGAACAAAGCTGAAGAAGCAGGGGACTTGGAAGGACGAATAAACCCATTTGCCAGGTATTGATCCAGGTATTGTCGAAGGTGAAGGTTCTCAGGCTCGGTGAGGGCATAAATTCTACTACAAGGAGGAGTAGATCCAGGTATCAGGTCTATCTGGCAGTCATAAGACCTATGAGGAGGTAGAGAGTTAGCCTGATCCTTCCGGAAAACATCTTGGTATTCTAGGTATTCGGGAGGTAACTGGGGAGTCTCTGAAGAAATTGCTGCCAGTGCAACACCAGGTGGAGGGTGACAAGTAGAGACACATTCTGGAAACTGGACCGTTCTTGCTCGCCAATCGATCAGAGGATTGTGTTTCTCTAACCAAGGTATTCCTAGAATAATCTGAAACTGAGGGGCCTTGATCACATCGAACACAATCTTCTCATGGTGTCCATCTTGACTTACTAGCGTCACCTCTTGAGTGGTATGCGTTACTGGCCCGGAGGCTTTCTCCGTACCATCCACCGTAGTAATGACGTCCTTTACAGCCTTGGGACAAAGAGTTAGATTCATCCTCAAAACCATTTCATGATCCACATAATTGCCGATGGCACCGCTGTCGACGTAAGCTTCAATTGCATGTAATCGATCCGGATTATCAGGGCTAATGAGGACCATAGGTATCACGAAATGCGAGGTCACGGAACTGGTTTTCACGCTCGGCAAGAGGACCTCTATTCTTGTCGGGCGAGGTCGTTTCCCTGCTCAGAGTTTGTAACTTTGGTAACTGCAGCTCCTACTGCCTTCTTGGCAGGTTTCACCGGACAGTCTCGAAGAAAGTGCCCTGAGTTTCCGCAATAGAGGCATAATTGCAACTGTTTTCTCCTTTCCCGCTCCTTTTGTGTTAGAGGACCTTTCAGACCCCCTATTTGCATGGGTTCCCCGGAGTCTACTCCTTTGGAAGGAGTTGGCGGTTTGGAAAATACTCGAGCATCAAACTTGGAACGATCGGCCTTCCTGTTCTGCAGTCTGTGATCTATTTGAACGACTAAGTCTATATAGTCCGAACAATCTTGTGGGGGATTCACTACTTGGGCTAACACATCTTTGAGCTCTCCACGTAGACCTCTATAAAACAGCGTAATCCTTTTGTCCTCAGGCCATTGAGTTTCCACTATCAGTCTGTTGAAAGACGCAATATAAGCCAAAAGGTCTTGATTACCTTGTCGCAACGAAAGAAGCTCATTGTCCAAGGCCTGCCCCTGTGAATGTCTTGCGAACAGTTTTTCCATACTGAGCTGAAAAGCTTGAAAATCATGGAGGACCGGATCATCTTGATTTACTAGAGGGATCGACCAGTCTGCCGCATTGCCACTAAGGTACGAAAGCACGAAAGCTACTTTAGCTTGATCAGTTGGAAAGGCTGCTGGCCGGCATAAGAAATGCAACCGGCACTGATTGATAAATACTGCAAACCTCTTTGGGTCACCAGAAAATCGTTCGGGCGGAGCCAGAGGTACATTCCCAGGTAGGTTGATCTGCACTGGATTCATAGAGGATGTAGAAGGAAGATTTCCCCCAGATGCGGGTAACGGGGTCTGTCCGGCTTGTGACTGTAGCAATTGTCTAGCGAGATCATCTGTTCGCTCCTTGGAAATAATCAGTTCCCTTCTTAGAGCGTTCGTTTCCTGACGGGCTGCATGCACTTCTGCCCTTAGTTCCCCAAGTAACTGGGCTAGCTGGTCGGTATCCGAGGTTTCCATAGCGCCTGGACGGGAGTTTTGTGGTAGGCTTTGCGTTCTTTTCTGTAACGCTCACCTGATTCCCGCAGAGGCGCCGGTCTTGACTGGGCGTATACCGTATCTTCAAAGGTGATGTGTAACACACGGCTGGCTCTTTGGGCTGGACCTCTGTGCACTGTATGTCTGACTCGAAGGGTAAGATGTCTGCAGATAGAAAATATGGGATTAAGGAACTGGGTTATTGAATGTCTCTCTCTTCTTCCCTTTCTCTTCTCCTGTAGAACCCCAAAGGTTAACGCTCTCACCTTAGGTAAGTGAACGCCGTGCTCTCCATCTGCCTCGTGGCAGGGTGCTGTAACCAGTTTCTTCACTGGATAAGGGGAGCAGGCCTCTTGACTTCAGAGGACTGCTGTCCGTCGTTTACTGCACGAACGGTAAGTTTCGAGTAATTCTAATGTCTTTAAAGTCTTTAGTAATGATGTTTCTTGTTTTGCAGGGTTCCGGCGATGGCGGATGACGGGCTGAAGTGAGTTGAAGATGGAGCCCGTGTGATGAATAGAAGCGCCTGGAAGCACGTAAGTAAGCGCTTGTTGCCTGCTTCACGATGCGCTCTAACTGTCTTTTTATTTTGCAGGTACAAGTTCGGAGCGGCTGCAGGGTGCCGGAATACCCACTGGGTTAGATGTGGAAAGGAGTAATGGCACGTGAGTATTAAAGTTCCCCAATGTCTTTAAACGCACCTTGTTTTGTCTTTCAGATGCGGGATGCAGCGCCGAAGGCCTCCGGAGCGTGCAAAGAGTTGGTAAGCTGTTGTCTTTCAGATGCCGGAATGCAGTGTGAAGACCTCCGGAGCGCACGAAGAGTAGGTAAGCCTTTGTCTTTCAGATGCCGGAATGCAGCGCGAGGCGTTGGTGACAGCCGATGGACCAGGTAAGTGAAGAGCTGTCACTGAAGACCGTAATGCTAACCTGTTCTTTCTTGTCTTTATAGGTGTTGCTGAAGACTGGATTCAGGATGGTAAGCCTTTTTCCTTAGGCCCAGGATCAGATGCAGAAGACACGATGAGCGTTCTGCTGCAGAGGATGCAGAATAACGCAAAGCAAGATTCATCCATCGGGTGTGGTTTAAATAGCCTCCTGTAGTGCTTAGATGTCTCCTTCCACAGCCACGCCTAGGTAAGAAAAGAGTTCCTGCTTTCCAGAAGAGTTCCAGTGTTCTGAATCTAGGGAGTGGCTCCTGCCCCACCCAACAGGAAAAGTAGTTCCAAACAGAAGAGGATCAGAGGCTCAACTGGCAGGCAAGTAAGCAGCATGGTCTGCTGCAGGTAAATCCACCCAAGCATTATGAGCCCGGCGCTTCCAGCGCTGGGACTGGGCATATTTATGAGCCTGGTGCCACTGGCGCCAGGACTGGGTCCAAAAGGTCCCAATTGGGACTGGTTGGCACTCGGAACCTGGGTTATGGATCTGCTTCCAAGGGAGTTGGGAAAACCCTGACCTTTTGGAAGCAGAGATCATGACATTAACTTGTTTTTCCTTCTGAGCCAACTGAGTATCCACATTGCTACATTTAGATTGCAATCCTGTATTAGACTGCTCTAATTCTGCTTTTAGACACTGTATTTGATCAACTGTGTCATCCAAACTGCCCTTGTAGATTACTAATTACCTCAGAATCATTTCCTTGCATTTTCAAAGACTGGTATAATAGAAACCATAATGTAGACTTAGCCTTATGATCCAATTCTTTTCCTCCTTTCACTCTGGAGCTCTAAAAAGTCCCATGAGGCTGGTTGCATTTTCTGAAGAGCAAACTCCATGAGCAGAGTTTTGCCTCATGATATTTTGCCAGATCAGAAAAATCAGCTTCAATTTGAGACATGGTGACACTGTTGTGTGATTCAAATGAAGACACAACGCTGCACTATCACTTCACAGCACTAATTCACCTTTTAAGTGCACAAAACAGCTATGCCTAACACAATGCCATGCCCAGTAACTGTTTTAAAATTCCCAATGGCCAACGCACCAAATACATTACATATATTTTCTGGAGGAGTTACACTTAATCTTGGGGTGGTTTATTATTGTGGTAAATGGTGGTATCTTATTGTGGTTTATTATTGTAGTGATGCATTGGTGGATCTCCTTTTATATTGGTAAAACTCTCCTCAGAATATGGTCTAACACCTGTCCTTTAGCCAAGAGTTTTTTTACAGTTCCTGCTACTGGACTTATTACACTTAGTATGTGACAGTATCACTTCTTCTTAGCAACGTATCTACGATGCTGAGTTATGCTTTAGCAGCCAAAGTGCAAAACATCTCATATTATAAATAGGTAACTTTATATACACACACAGTACACTCCTAAACTCACTTACTAGGAAAACCAAAACCTACTTCAGACTTTACCACCTCTGGTAAAATGAATTACCACCTACAGTAAAATAGGTTTAGTCCCTGTGAAATCCCAGTCTATGTGCTAGTAGATGCAATCATGCAATGGAAACCTGACTCAATATGTGTTAAGCTTCTAGCTTTATATAGTAATGATATTCATGGTTGTTTAGATAAAAATCCATCATGCGACATAAGCCATGTGTAAACATAAAATGTTAGATGATATTTTTACATTAACAATTCACACACATTGACAGGCTCCCAGAGCATTATCTTACCAAATAACCTTGTGAACGATGAAATTGGCAGGAGATGCAGTTTGAGAGCAAGAAAACAACAACAACAAAGCGACTTCCTTCATGAACATTTGAAAGCGCCTACACATAAAATATTGAGAAACATTTTACACAGAAACCTGCCTTTCTATCTGGCTGCCCTGTCATGCATTCATGCAGTAAATCCTCACTTATGACTCATATTTACCTAGAAATTGGCAAGATTCCTGGCACAGCTGAATGTGGAAAATCCTCTCACTGATAAGGAATGTCACAGCCCCAGCAAGCCTGCAAACACTGTTTCATCAAAACGTCCCAGGCTGCCTGCCTGCACTGTCTCAGCCCAGCTCGAGGATTCCTCAAGAATGTCACTCTTTGGATGCCGGTGGATGTCTGCCCAGCACTGTCTCCCAGGATGTTTCTGAACATCTGACTTGTACACCCACCCACAGTTTCTTTTATAATCTTCCCCTGTCACTCAAAGGATAATCCTTCTCCTCGCCCAGAAGAGGCTATTTCCTCTTTCCTGCCTAGTTTGTTTCCCTTTGAGAATGCCAATCCTGCTCATACAATGGAACATTTTCTTCTTCCTGCACACACAATGAGGTTGTTCTTTAGCAGCATAATTTCATATTTTGCAGCTTTCCCCAATCTACTGCTATGCTGCACGTTTAATTAATCTCATTGAATGAATCCGCTGTCATGATGCCCGCTCCCGGGGAGCCTGTTCAAGCCCTGCGTCCCCGAAAGCGGACATCCAGTCCACAAGGAAGGACCCAGCAACCCCATATAGGGGCCCTTTGGACAGCGTCCTGGCGCCTATGGCGCCAGGCTCATAAAAGACATCAGTCCTGGCTCCATAGGCGCCAGGCTCATTATGGGAGTGCTTGGGTGCACTTACCTGATGCAGACCATGCTGCAGGATCCCGGCCTCCTTGAGGCCTGAAAGGAACTACTTTACCTGTGGGACTAATTTACCATCCGGGCGTGGTCGGGGAAGGATACATACCTGATTGGAGGAAGGATACATACCTGGAACTTCTTCCAAGGCTATTTAAACCCCACCCGAATGGCCACACGTGCTTCGCGTTGTTCTGCATCTAGCAGCTGGACGCTCACTGTGTCTGCTCCTGCATCCTGACTTCTGCCACGCCTGCCAGCATCCTGGATCACCTGCAAAGGAAGAGAAGAAGAGAACAGAAGAAGGAAAAGTCCTTACCTGCTAAAACCGCATCCCGGAGACATCTCGCCGACAATCCTGAAAAGGAAGACTTTTATTTAAAAGCTCATCGCGTCGATCGCTGCAGCGCCGCATTCCACTCACCTTTACAGGGCGCCTCCATGTTCAGCAGCGATCATCCGGATTCGCAGTCACGCCCCAGCGCCTAGGGAGAAAAAGACCAGAACAAAAGGTGAGAGAGAGAAGGGAATAAGGAAAGCTAAATCTCCATATTAAGACTTACCTGTTGATTAATTCCCTCTTCATTTCGGGTCCGCGCCGCATCCTGGCATTTCCGGACCCCGGCCACTAAGGGGAAAAAAAGACATCAGCGTTAATGAGCGAATGAAAAGACATTACCAAAAAACGCTCATTAAAGACTTACCTGATTTCTACAAGGATTTCACCTCTCATCTCGGGTCGGTGCCTGTTCCCCGGCATTCTGTACCCCGGCCCCTATGGGGAAAAAGACACTAGCATTAGTACATTAATGCATGGACACAAGGGGAACCTCTTATCAAAAAACTTACCTGGAAGCCAAGCAAGTTTGGTTCTCACCAATTCCGAAAATCCAGTGAAGTAACTGGATACCAACGCGCCCCTGCATCAGAAGCAGGATGGAGAGCTCGTCCTTCCAGACCCTAAATTAATCCCCTATTTTCGCCTACAGAAGGATACTTCTGCGAGCCAGACAAGCCAGATTTGGGGGCCCGGTCCAGTCCGTCTTCCGAACCCTGCGCATCACCTTAGAAGAGGTCACAGCAGCGCGAACCAGGCCAGCGCCTCTGTGGGAGTCAGGTGAGCGTAACATCCGCACAGCTCCTAACTGAAACCTCATTGCAGAAGAGCATTTCCAAAATCGTTTTCAATCTATTCCATCTGGACCAATTTGCACTAATGTACAGGTTACTGGGGAGCGTTAGCCTGTTAGTTTATATCAGTATTTAGATTCAGTGCAAACAAGTCAAATGAAATATTACAACCCACCCTTTAACATATGCTCTCTGTTGCTGGATGTGTGCATTTCTCATTTGGTGCATGCACCAACTGCATTTGGCACTTATGATGTTTGTATTTCTATGTTTCTGTGTGATGCCCACACTAACACTACATGTGCATGAACCCCTGTAACTCACAGCCCCCAGTTATTCATACACCTCCCAAGCCCCACATTTTCCAATGCTTTTAAACCCGCCCTAACCCACTCTCCACCCGATTTAACCCCTAACCTTACCCCACATATATATTTTTTTCAATTTTATATTTTTTTGTTATTATTGTTTAGTTATTAATGTTATTCTCTGTTTTCTATTTGGTAAAATTACTAGATACTGTAATTTCAACAGCGGTAAATCTGCAAAAAAATCCCCATTGAGTCCTATGAACTCCACCACTTGTAATCCCATGGTATATCCACGAGACCAAGTGGCAGTATTAGTAATTGAGTTTGCCTCTATTTTGGCGGATTTCCTGCTGAAATACCACCAGACTCATTGGGCCTCATTCCAAGTTGGGCGGTAAGGGATAGCGGACACCGGTAAGGAGACCGGTGCCGGTAATCCCTTACCGCCCTACTACAAGGTCCCTTAGCGGGTCCCTCCTTTAATGCCTGGTCTGACCTAGCATTATGGACGGGACCCGTTAAGGGGCCAGGGCGCAATTAACGGGCTTGACATAAGCCAGCCGGTTATTTGCGCCCTCCCCATTCCCATTGAGCCCTATGGGGGCTCAAATGGGAATGGGGAATGGCATTTTCAATGGGGACTTACCGGTCCTGCAAAGGTCGGACTACACCGGTAAGTCCCCATTGAACCAGACCGGTGCCGGACCCGTTATTGGTGGCAGTCATGGCGCAAATAGCGCCATGACTACCACCAACCTCGGAATGAGGCCCATAGTGTGTGTTTTGATCTGCTTTTTCAGGGGAGTAAATCCAGCAAACAGTATATTAGTACATGGTTGGTGTCTGTGTTTTCTTCTTTTACTTTAGAATGGAGAGTGGGTGAACTTTCTCCTTCCATGCATATTTTCAAAGGAGCAAGAGTTGCTAGTTTCCCAAGACTGTCTTCTTTCGGGGATGTTAGTACTCCTGTGAGCTGTGCAGGTTCTCATCATAGTTTTCCTGCCCAAATCCTGGAAGTGTGTTTATGAAGACAAGATTTTCCCTCAGTAGAAGAGTGGCACCATCAGAGTAAATGTCTTATCGTCAGGCTTCCGTCCAGGTCACGGGACAGAGTCATCCCTACTCAATTTAAAAATACAGCTTGGAGACATTATGGACAAAGGCAAACCTGCACTCCTTCTCCTACTGGATCTATCCGCAGCCTTTGACCTTGTAAACCACAATATCTTAGGCATGGACCTAAAAAATGAAGCGCACTTCTCCCCAGAAACTATCGATGGGTGGCCTCATTTCTAAATGGCGGACTCATGAAAGTCTTTTCAGACACTGGGCCTCATTACGACCCTGGCGGTAAGGGGTTTACGCCAGCGTTAGCTGCGCCGACCCCTTACCGCCAATTACGAGGTCCCTTAGCGCCATGGAGCTTTTAACACCCGCTTTTAGCGGGTGTTAAAATCCATGGCGCTAAGGGACCATGGAGTTAATTACGCCACCGTAATTTACGGTGGCGTAATTAACGCCTTCCCCACTCCCATTATGCCCTATGGGGCAAAAATGGGAATGGGGAAGGGTAAATGGGGATTGGGGACTTACCGCCCCGCCAACCTCGGAATGGGGCGGTAAGTCCGCCAACCACCATGGCGTAAACGTAGTTTACGCCATGGTGGTAAAGTCACGGCCCAGGCGGTAACTTACCGCCTGGGTCGTAATGAGGCCCACTGCCTCGGCAACCCCCACCATCATCCACTGCAGCGTCCCCCAAGGCTCCTGCTTAAACGGGGATAAAACTGAGATCCTCATAGTAGGGACCAGCGAAACTCTCAACAAACTCTCCCCTCAATACAAATCCTTCAACATCGACAACTCCACCATCACAGTCTCCAAGACTGTAAAAACCTTAGGTGTTCACCTAGATGCCTCACTATCCATGTCCCGACAGGTCAACGCCAGAGCTTCCTCCTCAGCGCTCACCACCAAGGTGATAAATGCTGTTAAGCCTTTTCTTTCCACCAAAAACTGCCTATCCATCGCCAGATCCACAATAGGTACCAAACTGGACTACTGTAATGCCCTTTTCCTAGGCACCTCCGCACATAACATAGAAAAACTCCAAATCATGCAAAACAACGCGCTCCAGGTAGCGCTGACCATTCCCAAAAGAGAATGCATCTCTCAAGTAAGGAAAGATGCCCACTGGCTACCGGTAAAGGAACGGATACTCTTTAAAGCCATGGCCATCACACATAGATGCCTCACACTGGATGCTCCACCCTATCTTGCAGAAACAATCACCTTCAAAGCCTCCACCAGACACCCAGAGCCCACCGCACCAACATGATCCATGTTCCCATATTTCAAAGATCCAGGGCTGGAGGATCCAGCTTCCAACACCTCGCATCCAAAAACTGGAATTCCTTACCAACCTCACTAAGGAATGAAAAATCATACGCCACCTTCAGAAAAAACCTAAAAACCTTTCTATTCTGCTAAATTCCATCCACCTGCACATTATGCCTACACTGTATCCACAGCAAAGCTTAACCCTTTAATTTCAATGTTCTATTGCAATCAACTGTTTACTCTGTTACTCTGTACCACATGCACAGTTATGCTAGAACTGTAACCACAGCAAAGCACAACCCTCTAATCTCAACTTCCTGCTGCAACCAACTGTTTACTCTGTTACTATGCACCTATGTCATGTTTAAGCTTAAGCCTGCTGTAACAGCGCAACAATGCCACAGGGCAGTTCTGTGCGCTTTATAAATGCAAATAAATCAAAATTGTCGCAGTTTATTGGTCAGACCCGGACCACTTGAGGTGGGTTCATGTTCTCCGGGTTTCCTACTTGATCTTAGGGACTGCAAAAGGCATTTTCTTTAGTCCGCCCTTCATAGAACTGTTGGATACTTTCCTGGATCTGTTGTGGGTTTCCCTTCTGAACCTGAGGGCAATTCTGATAGGCTTCATCCTTGAGGCCCTGGCAGTGTCTTGCCCAGGTCTATGTGACAACAACCACAAGGTCAATTTGTCACAATGCAAACAATCATGTTGACTTTTCCCAAGAATGTAGTACTGATATTGTAAGTACACCCTCATAATGGATTTTCCAATAATCCCAGTACAGCTGCTGTAAGTACACAGTCCCAGCGGCATTTTCCCAGTATTGCAGGATTGTCAATGTCAAAAGGCTTTGGGGGTCATTATGACCTGAGCGCAAAGGGATACCGGGCACCGGTAATGACACCGGTGCCAGTAATCCCTTTGCGCCCTATTCCGAGGTCTCTTTGCGGGTCCCTCCCTTAACGCCTGGTTTTACCTGGCGTTATGGACGGGACCCGCAAAGGGATACCGGGGTCAATAACGGTACCGCAATTTGCGGTACCGTTGTTGACACCTTCCCATTGAGCCCTATGGGGGCTCAAATGGGAATGGGGAATGGCTTTTCAAATTGGGACTTACCGGTCCCGCAAAGGTCGGAATAGACCGGTAAGTCCCCATACTACCAAGTCGGTGGCAGTACCGGTATTGGTGCTAGTCATGGCGCTAACAGCGCCATGACTAGCACCAACCTCGGAATGAGAGCCATTGTCATGTTGGGTGCCAGTACCACTACCTGTCAATATTGTTGCTCAGCAACAATCGCTTGCAGCCAGACTCTAAACTAGATTGCCATCAGAAATAAATCTCTTTTTTTCTTCTTCACATGATAGAGACTTCTTTCCCACTCTCTTATCCCGCCACCACAAACACTGACTCTTCTCCTAGCCAGGCACACAGTTGCATAAACATGCACACACACAAAAACAAACACACACACAGACACACAAACACACACCCACCCACACACTGACAAGACATTATTGGAGAGCTGCCACTTCTCATCAACACATTTTTCTGCGGGTCACCACATCTTGCATTGCATATCTGCATTACAAGTCTGTGCAGCAAATGTATACTAGCTTTATTCTTTGCACTCTAATACAATTTTGTTGTTTCCTGTTCAAAATGTCGGACTACAAGTCCCAGATTGCAAGGAAAGAAATAGGGGCCCTCACTACGAGTTTGGCTGTACCAAACCAGGCTCATTTACCGGGTTCCTGCAATGAGGAATAACCGGGTCATTCCAACATTGGAGGACCCAGTAATTCCTCCTTGCAGAAACCATTCCCCATTCCCATTTGAGCCCCCATATGGCTCAATGGGAATGGGGATGGAGGTAACAACGGGCAGATTACAACTGGCCCGTTGTTACCTCCTTCTTCCCCTCGCGGACCCAGAAAGCACGGCTGGTTTTACCAGGCGTCCGATCCGGTTCCCGCGATGGGAAGATTGTAATCAGCGTTCCCATAATGAAGGGGGCCGGTCCCGTACTGGCCCGCTTCATGAGGGGAGCGCCAGGGTCGTAATGAGGCCCAGGGGTGTTCAACATGCGCTTCACATGGGACTAACCGAGAGCTTGGGTGGCATTGAAGGATAGCTCAGCGGCAACATGCTCGCCTTGGGAACAAGACAATACGAAGCAACACAGGTTCGATCCCCGGTCCACGCTTAGAAACCTCTGGGTATTAAGCGCGTATACATGCGCAACTAAGAGACATAGGGCCTCATTACGAGTATGGAGGTAGCCATGCCGCTAAAAGCATGGCTGCCTCCATACCAGGTTCCAGGTCCTGGTCCGTGAAAGGGGACTTACCATGCCTTTCGCGGGACCCGGACCGGTACATCCCCATTCTAATTTGAGCCCTCATAGGGCTCAATGGGAATGGGGAGGATGCTGACAACTGGCCCGTTAATGATGGGCCCGTTGTTAGCATCCTGATCTCCTCGCGGGTCCCGCTAAGGACGCCTGGTAGCGGGTCCCGCTGCAGACCTCGTAATAGGGCGACCCGGAATGAACAGGGCCGGTCCCTTACCGGCACTGTTCATTCCGTGGTCGCCTGGGTCGTAATGAGGCCCATATTCCTGTAACAGCGCCTAGATGCCCTCGGGCTGTGTGAGCGCTTTAAAAATGCAAATAAAGAAATTGAGAACAATTTAAGGTTATTGTTATTTTGTGCCATGAACTGGAATACCACATATACGAACTTCACAAATTAAAGCAACTGTTTAGAATCCCAATGCGTTGACTGCATTCGGGGATATCAGCTCTTCTCCTTTGAAGGAAAGAAAAAACGGAGCTGCTAGGAAAAAATGCAATGGAAACCCATCATATATTTATATTACCGACTAAGATGCGTGTTACACTACGGATGCGCTACATCTGAGGAGGTACCTGCTGAAAATAGAGACCCAGCACGGAAGAACCCCAATGCACGGCCGGACCCCCCAATTTACTCCTCACTTGCATAAAGACAGCCCCCCACTAACACAGCACCGTCCACATAATGGACATTCCCACAGAGCGTGATTACTGGTTAGGGGGAACTCGTATGGGAGACAATGCCTGATTTCTACCCATCTGTTCCAGCCGCTGCAGAACGCCAAGCCCCGAGCTTCAAGGGAAGCGTCTAAATTCTAGTTGACGCTAATTGCAGTCATTATTAACGCCCCCCCCTCTCCCCCCTCCCATGAGGCACACAAGGATCAATTATAGGGCCCTCGGTTACAGTGGAAATGAGGATAAGAGGCGAAGGGGGGAGAATAAGCAGAATGGATTTTTTTTATTTTTTAAACAGAAACATGTCCACAACATGCACCCTGAAAAAGATCAAAGATACGTCAGTAACATGCAGATATGATTTCAAACATATTTATTCGAGCAGATATTTAAGACGCGTCTCGCAGGCGGTGAAACCGAGCCGCGTTTGAATGCACTCGCTGCTGGACGGCACTTGAGCGTTCTCTTGAATAATGCAACTGTCGTTAAGGAGAAAGGTCCCGGGCTCCGCCTGGCGAAGGGTAGTCGTGACTGGGTGGCGGAAACAGTCATGACACGTGTTTAAGACTCGCAGCAGGACCGCTTTATTCGTTGTCTAACACAGCACTTAGCACGCCCTGCTCATCACACAACCAGGAATGTCTGGCTGAGCGCCGGCTTGGCCGTGAAGCTGCCTTAACACAGCAAACAAGCTTTCATTAGAAGACAGAAAAACAAGCGCTTTCTTGTGCACGACATAACAAAGGCGTGTGGGGAGCGTCAGACAGCCCAGCCGAAGAGGCAGCCAGGAGCTTCCGCAGAACAATACTGTATGCAAAAAGGACGGGAAAAAGGCAAAGATAGGATCGTAATCAGGCAATTATCCTGTCCGGGTTTCATAAAAAATGATAGCAGAAGTGGCCATGTCCTGCTAATTGCGTCTCATCTGTCAATATTATCTGCTCGGTGCACTTAAGGGGAACTTCTTGGCATCGAGAAAAAAACGAGCATCTTTGCGAACAGAAAGCATTTCGTTGCACACCGGGCCTCATTGCCGAAACGTTGCACTGTTGCATGGTATTTGCACGAGGGGCCGAATGAAAATCAATGATCTATCCATGGGGGTCATTACAAGTTTGAATGGGGCTACCCCCTTATCGGGGACCGGGTTCGGGTTCCTGGAATGAGGAATTACCGGGCCATTCCGACCTTGGAGGGCCGGGTAATTCCTCATTCCAGGAACCCATCTCCATTCCCATTCGAGCCCCCATAGGGCTCAGTGGGAATGGGGAGGGTGCTAACAACGGGCCCGTTAATAACCGGCCCGCTATTAGCACCCTGGTCTCTTCGCGGGACCCCGCTAAGGGCACCTGATAAAACCAGGCGTCCTTAGCGGCTTCCTGCGAGCAGACTCGTAATGGGGCGGTAAGGGGTTGAAGGCTCTGACAGCTTTACCGGCGCGGTTAACCCCTTACCGCCTACCTTGTAATGACCCCCATGTCTTTTTGCACCGGGACATGGTTTTCCTTTGTGCGGATACTCTGTCCGATTAGCACAAGGGAAACGTCTGCCCCAGTGCTAAAACAATGCAAAATTGCACTTGCAACTGTGCACAGTTTCTCGAAAGAGGCCCGGAGTGCTGCTAAATTAAGGATTCTTGGCAGCGTCAGACTCCACCATGGACTTGTCCTTTCTGGATGCAATCTAGTGGATCAATTGATTGCTTTGGATGTCATATTACAGAGAATGCTTAATCACTGGTTGTGTGTCCATCCTATGCACAGTTTGTGTATCACAGAAAGGACTGTCCTTTCTCTAATACAATTACATAAATAGTTTAGAATCCCCTTTTTTGGTGCATGAAGAGAATTCGCTCCACTACATCGAAGAATGGAAACACTCATCGCGCGGAGCTGCATTGCCAGATGTTGCACATGTTCTTCTTGCCCCAAATCCAATTCGGCCAATTCGCAATTCAAGCAGCAATTAGTAACCGAGGCAATCTGCAGCGTATGTATATTCAGCAGGTGTTGGAAGCTACCCCATCTCAAGTGTCGGGTCCATATTGCGCAGCCCCTAAGCACACTGACTACATCACCAATGATATTACATGTGACATCAGTTAGGACATGTCCGATGTCATCAGTGATGGCATCACATGACAATCAGTTAGGACACCACCTATCACCTCCTCAATGACCTGGCTGGTAGGAGCAGCCATGGAGAAACACGTATGACTGTATTGGATGATGTACAGTGATCCTAGCACAGGTGCAATATAGCCTACCTTTTTTTGAAGGCCAAAAACATTTTGCAAGCATTGTAAATAATTGTAGGATACCTACAAAAAGCATATAAGAAACCACAAGTTCAGATGCAATATGGCGGGAGTCTGCATCCTTTGGATCGCCAGAGGTTTTACATCACAACTTCCGCTAGCCCTATTCAGCATAGGCAATGGTGAGGGGTCATAGTGCAAAACATGTGGCAAAATCCACGCTTCAATACC
Source organism: Ambystoma mexicanum (assembly GCF_040938575.1). NCBI lineage: Eukaryota > Metazoa > Chordata > Amphibia > Caudata > Ambystomatidae > Ambystoma > Ambystoma mexicanum. The sequence goes on along the minus strand of NC_090936.1, from coordinate 107,329,565 downwards.
TGGCACTAAAACACTCATTACTTTGCTACAATCAGTGCACTAGCTACTCTAGTACAGCTCACTCTGTCCTCCCAACATGGAGCTGTTTTTCAACATGGTTAACCTTTGCAGGCCACTTGCCCTAATCTTTACCTTTTGACATGATCAAGGCCTTGCTTATAACTTATTATACTGACAGTAAGTTGTCTGATATGTTGATTTCGTAAACTGTCCCTTTTCATGTATGTTGTGATCTTGGGTGGGCTTGCGCAAAGGCATAATTGTACTTCCCAAATGTCAGCTTTGCACAGGGGACTGTTTTTAGAATAGAACAATAAACGTTGTAGAGTATCACGTCACGGTAAATGCTCATTGAATACAGAGGGCCTCATTACGACCCTGGCGGAGTGGGTTTACGCCAGCGTTATTCGCGGCGGACCCGTCCGCCCTACTACGAGTTCCCGTAGCGCCATGGAGCGTTTTCCGCCTGGTTTTTCCGGGCGGAGAAATCCATGGCGCTACGGGACCTTGTTGTTAATTACGCCACCGTATTTTACGGTGGCGTAATTAACGCCTTCCCCACTCCCATTATACCCTATGGGGCAAAAATGGGAATGGGGAAGGGTAAAATGGGGGATGGGGATTTACCGCCCCGCCAAGGTCGGAATGGGGCGGAAAATCCGCCAACCCCCATGGCGCTATCGGCAGCTTTCCGCCGTGCTCCATGGTGCATTTTGCACCGCGATTTCCGCCAGGGTCGTAATGAGGGCCAGAGTAACTCTAGTGGTAATTAATACCACGGTTGTAAATAAACAGCATTTAAAAAAAATGCAAACCCCAATCAAGCTTTGTACTTGAATATACACATATGCAGAAACACACTTTTTAAATGTTGCATCGCTTTTAATTGCCTGCGTGATCTGCTGCAAAAGTGGTATAATTGATGATTCCATAAGTGATGTCATTTGTGAACATCAAGCGTTTGACAGGCTAGGCCTCCCACCACCTATAACTCTACCTTTTTGTCCTTCTGGTAACATAGCTACTGTCATATTCTTTGTTATCAATAAGTGTTCTCCGGCTACGCGACAAGGGGTTTATCAAGTACGGCAATGTTCTTTTGCCCACTGGATAAGAATGGCATGCTGGGACGAGATAGAGGGAAGTGGGGTAATGCAACACATTACTAATGGAGTTGTATGATGAGAAAGAGTGAGGTGGGGTAATGAAATGAATACATGATGGGGTACTGGGAAGCAGAAGGATGAGGTGGCTGTAAGGGAGTACTAAGCCGAGGAAGAGGTTAGAGAAAGGTGGCTTAATGTTGTAAGTCGATGAGGAAGATGGTGGTGCTGTTAATTCAATGAATCGCGAATGGGGTACTTGAATAAGGAAGGGGCAATGCAATAGATTGCTGAGAGTACCGAGTCAAGGCATAGGGAGGTGGGGTAATGCAACAGATTACTACTTCTACGAGGATGAGGGAGTCAGGTAATGGAATACTGTATGAGGCAGAGAGAGGTGAGGATAATGTGATGGATTACTAATTTGGTACTGGGACAGGAAAGAGGTGTGTGGGGGTAATGCAACAGATTACTATTGCGGTACTGGGAAGAGAGAGAAGGAGGTGGCGGTAATTAAAAAGAGCACTAATGGGGTACTGGGATGAGGAAGAGGGATGTGGCGGCAATGCAACTGAATATGAATGGGTTACTGGGATGAGAAAGAAAGAGGTGGTGGTAATGGAGTACTGGGACTAGGAAGTGAGGTGGGTGTAATGGGGTACTCACACAAGGTAGAGGGAGTTGGAGGGTTATGCCGGTAAGATAGCTCAGCGGGTTGAACGCTCGCTGCTGCGATCTGAACGTGATCTGCAGGTCGCAGGTTCGAATCCCGGCAAGGCCAACTCAGCCTTTCATCCTTCCGAGGTCGATAAATGAGTACCAATTTCGGTTGGGTGATATTGTATGTAAATATGTGCTCTATGAAGTGCTTTGGATTAAGACGCTATATAAATAACACATCATTATCGTTCATGGATTTGTAGAACCATTTAGTGCTTTTACTTATTTATAGACTTCGCAAATGCAGGTGTGGCATGCCAGTCTCACATTCCAATGTATACAATCCCACCTCACAATTCTAGGCAAGGAATTGACAGTGTGGTATTCAAAAATCGAAATGTATTTTAAAGAATAATGTAACTTCAACCAACTTGCTCTGCTGCTTTTTACGAAGGAGATCAATACAATATACATATAGTAAATCCAAAAATCAAGTAATCTATCAAATGAATGTTCTTGCCTATATTATTCTCTTATTATAAGTCCATAAAGGCATTCACTTTCCATTTTAACAGTCTTCATATAATTATACTTTATTCTAAAAGATACCAGACATTCTAAACATTTCCACTCGACATTGGTTTCTTTATGAACACTGAGATTTTCTTAATTGTAGTCTTTCAACAGGATGCAACTGTCTTTCAAGCATTCGATTTTCTCCAGTATCAAGACAAGTATGGGGTTGGAGAAAAGCACTTAAATAAATAAAATGTATTCCTACATATTAAACTTAGCTCCCCTATATATGTGTGAGGTTGCAAATGTATAGCCTGTGTAGGCCCTATCCATGTAGACAATGGCCAGCATGCATTGGCTCCTGTAGGTTTACATTCGAGGTAATACTGTCAGAGGTCTGTCTATTCTACTCTGAAATCACATAAAACTGTTTTCTCAAAATAGGTGGGTACAGTTTACACTAATCATACATGTGTGACTTGCACTTGCACTAAACATGAGAGTGTTTCTTGAAATGTATACATGTCTGATTTGAGTGACTTGGAGTGCAGTTGTATATGTAGCTTTAAATTCACGTGTGTATGTGCACTGTTTTCAATCTGTGTGTGCCGCCACAAATTATTAATGCATCCGTATATTGGTTTCAGATTCGTGTATTTTTGGGCTGAAGATATACTATTCTAGTAACATGTATAATGTTTATTTTCTGACCACATTACTCCTGGATCTTGGATCTGCCTGTGCATTGAAAGAGAAGAGGATGCAGGGATTTGCACAATTTTTAATAGAATTAATTCTCTCAATATGCATTTTGGTGCACAAACATCTTGTCTAGGAATCTGGCTGCCCTTGGCTGCATTAAATGCACAATATCATCTCAGTCTATGTTATGTTGCAAATATACCATGATCAAATGACTACACTGAGTTGAGCCTCTACTTATATTTCAGATACTACTTATTTTTATAGAGGCAATTCCACATTAAAGTGGCACTAAATGTATTCAGTTTTACATTTTGTTTTTTTCATTACCAAGTAGATTGGGCCTTAAATAACAACATCTCACTTTGTATTAAATATATAAATGAGAAACAATGGGTATTGACACTTCCACCAGTGTTCCTGTTTTCAAATTGCATTCCCTCCATTTCCCATTTCTTTTATCATCCCAGATTTAACCCTATTCAGTATACAAGTACAGTTTGGAGTTGATTGGGGTTTTTAATTTATCTTTAATTTTGAAGAGTGAGCAGGGGACCCAGTGAGTCTAAAATCCTTCCTTCAGCAAACCCTCTGTTCATGTGGCTTATTTGGAAAACAATCTCCAAGCACAGCTTGGTCTTGCCTCTATGAGCCAGTCTCCTATCTGCATGGTTAGTCCTTCCAATTGTATCAGCTCCCCATCCCCAGTTTGCTACTCAATGTTAATCTCTCCATAATCCTTCCTTCTTAATACTCCTTCCTTATTAATAACTAGGTTATATACCCGGCATTGCCTGGGCTTTCAATCCCTCATCGGTACAGACGACTGTGCAAAAACTTGTGCAGTTTGGTGAATCAGTTGTATAAGGAAAAATGCTTGCCAAACCACAACCCCACAATCCGGATAAAGGGGTGGGCTGTCCACATGTCATGTGCCAGTAATGTCTGGAGGGTCCTAACAGGTGACTGTGCACAATTTGGTGCATATTGGTGAAACAGTGTGGAATTGCATAGGGAACATACGCTAAGCCACAAACCCACAAACCCATAAACCCAGAGACGTTTGCTGAAATCCAGGGACAGGGGTGGGGTGTCCAAATGTCATGTAGCCAGAAATGTCTGGGTGTCCTAACTGGTGACTGTACAACATTTGGTACAGATTGGTAAAATAGTGAGGAATTGTATAGGGAACATACACAAACCCACAAAACCACACCCAAATGTTCACTTTTACTGAAATCCAGATAAAAGGGTGGAGTGTACAGATATCATGTAGCCAGTAATGCCCAGAGGATCCTAACAGGTGACTGTGCATAATTTGGTGCAGATTGGTAAAACGGTGTAGAATTGCATAGGGAACATACCTGAAGCCACAAACCCACACTCACATTTTTAATTTTGCTGAAATCCGGGGAAAAGGGTGAGGTGTTCAGATGTCATGCAGCCAGTAATGTCTGGAGGGTCCTAACAGGAGACTGTGCAAAATTTAGTGCAGATTGGTGAAACGGTGCAGAATTGTATAGGGAACATATTTCCAAAGCCGCACACCCACACATTTTAATTTTTATACATATAGATCAACCCCCATCTTCTGTGTACATCCAAATATATATCCTTTCTAGCTCCACCTCTGCCTTGTGACAGAGGTGTAGTCCTCCAGTCACATGATGAGCACAAGTGGGAGGGAAAAACTGCTTCTGTTGAAGAGATGATCATTTCATTTTTTGACATAGATTAATAAATTGTATATTTTCAGATTCTGCAAGCCACGGTACATATTAAGAGACTTTGAATGATTGTATTCTGATAATTCTTGGCACAAATATGTTCCTTGCCAATTTCAACCTTTTAAAACATGGCAGCATATATATTTTATTCCATATTCTGATAGGTATTACTTCTATCTATAAACTGTCAAGTTTTTGTGGCAATTGGAGCTTCCATTACGATTAAGAGTTCAGCTTCGTGATTAAACATTGTAATGTGGGATTTCCCTCATTTAAATGAATCAAGTATTCTCATGTGGACTTTGCAGATGCTTTTCCACCACATGGGAGTGCTTCGCTTACATACTCCCCTTTTTATACTATTTATGTGTACCCAGAGCAGGCGCTTTTATCTGCCATGGCTGGCCCCCTTTTGCAATGGCGTAGACGGGCTAAAAAAACGGTGGTGTGTAAGGTTGCCCAGAGCAATTGCCAGTGGTTTAGATTCATTCGAAACCTTCCACCCATCACTTTTGTGGTCAGTTTGTTTCTCCTTGTAAGAGAGGGTATGCCCAGACGTGGGTCCCTTGCTCGCTGCGCCACAGGGAACCAGGCTGCACCTCACTGAGGGGGTCCAACAAGGCCGAAACATGTCTGGGGTTGCTTGGTTTTCTGTGCAGAGGGGACCTGGCCTAGCAGTTCGGGCTGGGCTGCTACCTGATGTGGCAGCAGCTGCTGACTGATTTGCACATGGCTGGTCCCCTTTTGCAATGGCGCAGACGGGCTAAAAAACGGTGGTGTGGAAGGTTGCCCAGAGCAATTGCCAGTGGTTTAGATTCATTCGAAACCTTCCACCCATCACTTTTGTGGTCAGCTTTTATCTGCCAGACATCAATTCTGTAAACCTCTCTTTAACTGTTCAGGGCAGATGTCTGTTTATAATGCATAGTACAGTGACCTTCACCTCAGCCTGCGTTGATTGATTTTTTAATGATATGCCTGGGCCTGTGACAAATTATGACAAGGGCTTTGGAGGACTTGAATCCATTAGTGTACATCTGGCATGGCCATTAGAGATTTACTTTTCTAAACAGGCCCAAACTGTACCATAGGCACCCTTTATATGTGCTCTTCATGTGCGTTCCTAGGTTGGCTCAGTCCAGGGAATGTAAATAAATGGAGTGTTTCTAATTCCTCTCTCAACATTTTCCAGAATTCCCCCTTTCCAATACGCATGGCAAATGAGAAATGAAACCTTAAATGAGGTTTCAGTTGTACCCTACATTTCTGATCATTTTGGTTAAAATCAAACATATGCAATTGTAGTCATATACAACTCACTGAATTCACATTACATTTAAACTGGAGATCTAGCTTTTCCTTACAGGGCACATTTGCAATCATGAGGACATATTAGGGAACCCAGTTCTTTGAGACTTAAATTCCATAGCTTTCTGAATTCCTTGGAAAATAAATGCACTCTAATAGATGAAACATAGTTCTTGTTTGATTCTCAGCCTTGTCCTTTTGAATTGTTACACAGTGGCTGAAAGAAAATATGTAATCTACATTGTTATATTCACGTGAAACCTGGCCACAAAACCATATTTGCAACACGTTGGGCACGTTCAGATTTCTTTGTACTTTGTAATGGCATTCTGTTTTAACATGGCTGCGAGAAAGAGGCTTGCTTTTCTTGCTCTGCCAAAGGGCTTTGCACATTGGGCCTCATTACAAGTTGGATGGCATTCTGGTGGTAAATCTGCTGGGTTACCGCCCTAAGGAATTACCATTACCGCCACTTGGTCTGGCAGATTTACTGCCGGATTACAAGTGGTTGCGGCAGTGTTAGTCCCCATTCATTTGCAGTCCATTGGACTCAATTGGAGATTTTGGCAGAATTATCGCTGTGGTAATTCTGTCAATTTTGCTGATTGTTCAGTGGAAAGTGGGAGGTTTTACCTCCAGCATGATGCTGGAGGTAAATCACCCACTCCTTGGCCAAAAATCATAGTATGGCAGAAGGGGAAAGTGGCAGTAATTCTGGTACTAGAATATAAAGAGGGTGAGTGTGCACTCCATAAGCCACCTGGTAGACTGATAGTAGCGGCAACAGGGAGTATCTTACAACCTTTAGGAATATACCTTGATTTTTTACTGCAACCGATTATACAAAGAACTTCTACATATGTAAAGGATACAACACATTTTCTACAAATTATAAGTCAAATTCAGCTTCTACCTACCGATATCCTTTTTACAATTGACGTTACCAGCTTGTATACAAGCATCCCCCATGACCAGGGACAAGAGGCCATAGAATGGCTTCTTTTACAAGAACATTCTATAGGAGCAGCAAAGGAATTTCTGTTAGTTCTACTGAACTTTATCACAATTAATTCCTATTTTGAATATGACAAGAACTATTATCTCCATACCTCGGGGACCGCAATGGGTGACAAAATGGCACCAGCTTACGCCAACACTTTCAAGTACCGCTTTGAGACCATGCACGTACTTGAACAGCCGCTGTGGAATAAACACATAAAGAACTGGCACAGATATATTGATGACATTTTCAGAGTATGGAATGGTACCAAAGAAGAATTACTGGATTTCCACACATATCTGAATGGCATAGATGACAGAATTCAATTTACGATGGAAGTAGGCAATCTGGACATACATTATTTAGATGTGCAAACTAGGATAATGGGTGCTAACATCACTATGGCCCTGTACTCAAACCCACAGACAGGAACAACCTATTACACAGGGTGAGCTTTCTCCCCCCTAATATCCTGAAGAATCTCCCTTATGGTCAAATGTTGCGAGTGAAACGCATTGTAAGTAACCCAGATGAATGCACTGAGCATATGGCAAATTTGCAAGCGAAATTAAGAACGAGAGGTTATCCTGATGATGATTTACAAGCAGCATTGTTCAAGACAATGGGCCTCATTACACGGAAGCTGGTAAGTGTTAACGGTCACCAGTAATGCTACCGGTGACCGTTAACCCTTACCGCCTTACTACGAGTTCCCTTTGCGGGACCCGACTTTAACGGCTGGTTTTACCAGTCGTTAAAGTAGGGTGCCGCAGAGGGACCTTGGTGCTAATTATGGTACCGCAATTTGCAGTACCGTAATTAGCGCCTTCCCCATTCCCATTATGCCCTATGGGGGCAAAAATGGGAATGGGGAAGGGCCTTGGTGAATGGGGAATTACCGCCCCCGCTCACCTTGGAGTAGGGCGGTAATTCTGCCATCCACCAAGGCGGACACGGTAAAATACCCGCGGCAACCATGGCGCTAATAGCACCATGGTTACCGCCTACCGTGTAATGAGGCCCAATGACTAAGGATCGCAATGAACTGTTACAAAAGCAAACTGAACATGCAGATCCTGGTTTAGTGTATGTATCCAAATATTCCACTCAAAGCAGACTGATCAAACAGAGCATCACCAAAAACTGGGACATATTAAGAAGTGATGACAGAACCAAACATCTCTTTTCGGAATTGACTATCTTTACATATCAGAAGAGCAGCAATCTAAGAAATCTTTTGATAGAGACCAGAAGAAAGAAACACAAACTACCCGATAAACATCCAGGGACATATCCATGTTTTTCGTGTGGAAATTGCAATAATTCACTAAGAGGGTCCACAGTATCACATCCCAGAACAGATGAACAGATTAAATTGAAACATCATGCCACATGTGTAACAGAACATGTGATATACTGCCCCAAATGTCTGTGGGGTAAATATTATGTTGGTGAAACAGCAAGAAAAGTACGATTAAGACTCAATGAGCATAAATCAAGCATCAGGAGCAGTAATCAAACTTTAGCGTAGCCACACACTTTATTGAGAAAGGACATGCAATCTCACAACTAAGGTTTCAGATACTTTAAATTGTTGACACTTAAGGACATCATGTAAATCCCAGAAATAAACGAGCTCAATGGGAAGCCTTCTGGATAGAGCGACTTGATGCTCTTTCCCCAGGAGGTATTAATGAAGAGTGGGATCTTAACTGCTTTCTTTAATGACTTTCTGTAAAAACTCTAGAGGTGAATTGTACATGAACTGTTTCCTGAACATTTATTCACCAGAACGTTTATTCCTTTATTTGATGTGAATAAGATTTTCAGTCATGACAGCACCCTGTTAATCTTTCCACCAATGATCCAGACACTATATAAACAATAAGCAACATGGCGATAACAAGACTCTGATGAATCACGTTTAGGTCTGTACAAGCATGTGAATATGTGACCAGGAGAGACTAATCAAGCAGTATTAAGCAAAAATAGTAGAAAGCTGCTTTAGAATTGTTTTTAAGGTTCTGCCAATGTATAAACACAGGAACACGCGATCTGAAATGACCAATCAAGTAGCACTAGGTGGAATCTGTTACAATTATTTCTATGTGATTGCAGTATTTTTGTCAACTTTGAGGCATAGTAATTTGACTGGGCAATACCTTTTAATTCTCTTGACTATTTCACATCTCAGATATGGCTACAATACCTGACTCAATTATATGCCTACCAACAAGAGAAATATTACAGAGAACCAATACTTGTCACAGGGAAAGACTCTTATATTATGATTTTTATGTTTTCCATCTAGCATCCATTCGAACCACTGGCAATACGCATCGTTTAAAAGTTCAACACCGCATTATGCACTTAACTACTTCGTGTCAAGAATATCATCCAACGGTATTTTTTACTTAGGAGTATGTGGAATCTCACTTGGGTACTTTTCCCAAGTATAATCCCGTAACGGGAAGGACCTGCATTCAAAGGAGACCACAGTTCCCATCATGCGCCTGTTGGAGCTATTGACGACACGCTTTGTTATGTGTAATTACATTTAGAATTTATCGTTTGATAGTGAAATTTGCTAACAGGTGTCTGCCTTAACTATTGTGCAATCCCAATAGTGAGCACATTTTGGCAGAGATACAATAGTTTTCCTTATCGAAGATGGCGGCGTCCGCTCACGCGTCGCGTTGCCATGACAACATTTAGTTTACTTGAGTAGTGGCGTGTGCCCTGGAGCGATTTCGATCACAGCAGACACACGCCACTGCAGGTTAGGTTTAGGGACCCTCTGGTAGTTCCAGACTTGGATTTTCATGTATATGGCCATCATTTGCCGTCACAGGCTTACGCCTTCTCTGAACTGTCTTGATATACATTTTGAACATCTTTATTACGCATGCGCTATTGATTCTTACGCGTGTTTACATATCAGGAAGCATATTAATGAGTTTTGGTGACCTAGTTTGCATTTGATCTAGCGAATAGGGGTAGAGAGCATATACAATCTCAGTGTCAAATAACTTTCACTTTAATTGGTTAGCTCAGACACGGTATGGAGTACATTAAGCTGATGATGCTTTCTTGGATACACAGAAGAAGAGACTGTGCATGCAGCCATGAGCCACACCCTACAGCACCACTCATTATTTTTGGATTTGGCGAACATCGGTAGAGGTAAGACTCCAACTTATTAAAATACCGATTTTTAACATAGTTGTTTGGCCAATATCCCAACAAGAAATATTTGACTATCATACAGGATGTAGACGCCTATTAAGAATGTTCACCTCAGAATCTCCAAGCATCTTTGTTTTCAGGTCAGTTACATCTAATCATCATCCCCCATGTAGCAACGTGACTTGCTGTCTTTTACTACAATAACACTATAATATTGTTTGTCTCCCCTCTTTCTCCATCTTTTTGATGTCATTGTGCGGTTCCACACGCATGCCATTTGCATTGACTATGCACTATTGGGAATCATAATTCACCATGAATTTTGTACATAAACTTACACTATCACCAACAATGTGTCAAATTGGAATTTTAAAAAAAAAACTTTTCTTTATTGGCAAGGGAGTGTAGTAGGTGCGTTACACATTACATCAACAGGCCATGTCAAATAATCTAGAACATGAACAAGCAAACAAGGCATTAGAAATAGAAAAAGGAGTGGCACATTCAAAGGGGCAAATCAAGTCTAGTGAGGTTTACTCACAGTCCAGGTCGCTCAGCTGCTTGATCCGACGAAGGGGGAGAGGACAAGAGCTCCAGGTCAGCCCTTCTGTTCAAATAACTACAAAACTCTGACCACACATTCCTGGGGCGGGCATTCACAGGTAGCGTGTTAATATTGTCCTCCTGACACACCTGCGTCCTGGTAAGGGCCCTCAACCACATTTCGAATGTAGGGTGGGATCTCCGCTTCCAGCACTGCAGGATGCACCTCTTGGCCACCATAGCCCCCACATTCAAGAACTTAGCAGCCCGCACCACCCCAGGTCCCTCCCATATCCCGAACAGCACCGCCAGTGGGTCAGGATCAACGCGGACCCCTCAAATTGGAATTTTAATGTGATTTTGGTTCTCTGACATTGTCTTGAATTTAATGGCTGCATTGTTTGTTTTTTATACTTTGATGCTCTTTGACTATATTTTGCAAAATGGTGTGAGTTACTTTGGTATTGGATCTATTAGGCCCTGATGAAGGACCTCGTTGTCCAAAATGCATTGGCCACATTGAATGCATCTGCTGAGGATATGTATACCCGTTAATATATGAAGAATAAAATACCTTATTTGAGTGAACTTAAATAATTTGATGTAATACTATTGAACTACAATAGAAACTTGAAAGCCTTTTGTTGGCAACTGGGAGTGCAGCCCACACCGCTGGCTCACAGCCAAGGCCTTCTTTCAGTAATTCTGGTACTGCCACTTTTCTCCAGGACTGCCATACTCATAATGAGCTGATTTTAGGCCTCATTTTCGGTGTAAATGTTTGTACAGGTTACTAATGGGATTCTGGGACAAGGAAGAGGTAGATGGTAGTAACCTAATGGATTACTGATGGGGTAGTGGGATGGGGAAAAGAGAGGTGGGGGAAATGCAATGGATTATTTTTAGGGTACTTGGACGAGGAAGAAGGAGGTGAGTGTAATGAAAAAGATTACTAATGTGGTACTGGGCCAAGGACGGGTGTGGTGGACGAATAGAGCGATCGTCACTGCTTCATGCAGAGAAAATCAAGATCTTCACTGTTAAATCATGTGCCACTGTTGTCCAATCAAAGCAAAAGCTATTGAAAGCATTCATCGGCACAATAATAGCCCCCTAATACCACACCCCAACATATTGTAGGTTAATTTAGGATGCAATCACTGTATTATTATAAAAAACATAGGGATTGCTTCCAAGATTAACATAACATACTACATTTCCCCTAACTAGCATTTACTTTGCTTGCCACATCTTAATATTTGTCAAGTACTTACTCTTTTTATCTGTCACTCGAAACAAATTGAGATTCAGATCTGGATCTCAGAAAAATGCAGGAAAAACCAACCGAATATACACTATTTCTGGGCTCCGAGCCTTCACAAATCCTCCTCTATGTCCACATTCTCCCCAGCCTCAAAGCCTCCTCACTCAATTCTCTTATATCATTTTAGGGCAGTTTTCATAAAAGGAATCTGAATTTAAATTGCGATTTTCAGGATGGCGGATTCTCAGAAATGAAAAGCCTTGGGTTCAGAAATGCATCACGGGAGATGTAACTAACTTTTTGGGTGCCAGTGGCTCCTCGCTCTCCAGAAAATGTAAAAAGAACTACAGATGGATTTATGCCAAACCAACAAAGGATTTCCTTCAAGTGTGTTGTGCCCAACTTGTTTCTTATTTGGTGAATAACCAACCACCAGTTTGGGCTGTGCATGGGAGCATAAATTGGACATTTTCACTATGGGAAAACACATTTCATAAGTGAAAACCACACCCCTTTTTCATTCTTTATATCTTTTGAGTAAGGTGACTCTAGAGCAGGCAGTAACGTGCTAGTGCTAAGCAGCAACATAAATGATGACGATCATCATTATCCTATCCAATCAGATTTCCCCCCTTCCTTAGGTTTTCTTTAGGAAGATAGCTCCTTATAAACAAACAAACAATTAAATAAAAATATGAAATAGAATCATGAGTATTAAAAACAACCATTGAGACAATTTCGAGTATGAGCTCTTCGGTGCCAGGCAGTGCACAGAAAATTAGGAACAACAAAAGCGACGACCCAAGTGAAGTTGGTTGGCACAAAGTAAAAGCGTCATCCAATGACTGGATACCAACATTTTTAAGAATTGGAACAAGACAACATTCCTTATGTTAAAGGATATTTATACCACGCACTGTCACCACCGTAGTGGCACCCTGGCGCTCTGAAACCACACATAGGACATAAAAATCAAAAGTGAGATAAACATTCAGTCTGTGCATGAAACAATGGGCAAGTATTATATGAGTCCACAGTCCTATTAGAGGAGAATTCACCAGAGGTGAAATATTCAGCCGAAAACTAATGGAAAGTCGCCTTTTCTCTGGGGAATATACATATTTCAGATATGGCTCGGCCAAAGGGAATTCTTTAATCATCAGATATCCCATACATCTTTTCTGGTGCAAATAACTGCTTGTCCATTTGCCATGACTACAGGGCTGCCTTGATGGCAACCATCATTTGGCCCATGGTTCTAAAAGGCTCTGTTGCAAGGTCGTTAGACCCTATATCCTCCAGCAAGCTCCTCACATGTTTACAATATTTCATTGAGTGGCATGTGGGGGAACAGATATCATCCAAGATTACCCCCTTATACACATTTAGTTCCCCATATATTTGGAGGCTGAGCCTGTACAGTAAGGACCTAACTCAAGCTTCCAAATCTATATTCTTAAGGCCTACTTCCAAAAATAATGCATTATTCAGGGAGGGCAAATATTATTTGGCCGAATTTCCTTGCTGGTAGTTTTAGTAAGTTTGTCTGGACATAACCCCATATTTCACTTCCGTAAAGGCCTGACATTTGACGCTTCACCTGTTATTGCCCACCTTACTATCTACATCTAGAGAATTAGTGACTGGAAAACAGGCTGCATTATGTTTTAACAGAATGGGTAAGCACACTGGGCCATGGTTACTGTCTGCATGGGGAATAACATCTATGGATTTTATAAGGCACGAACCTGAAACTTCCAGCAAAATGTAATGAATGTGACTACAGCAATCACTCCTTCTAAAGGTTAGAGCAGCCGAAAAATCACCCTCCAAGCAACCATTACAATCTCCAACAGGTATAAAATTATCAAACTTACATGAAACATAGTTCCCTAAATTAGTTATAATTTCTTCCATTCTAATTAGTTTCAAGTTATTCTGGTTGAACTTCTGGGATCTCAACTAAACATTAAATAAAACTATAACTAGGCCTCTGGCTACTGCAACCTATAAACACATCAAGTCGAGAGACCTTTTTCAAATGCTAATACAGCAACTTTAAGACTGATATCCATATAGACCAATATAACTCACTTAGGTGGGGCCTTACAACATTGGAGACCCGGGACATAGTAAATGGAATTTCCTATTTTGTATTGACGAACCAAGTGTGAGGTGTGAGGAAGTGTTTTGTGAAAGTCGTCTGTATGTGGTGGCCAGCGAGACCCGGCAAGTCTTTTGCCAGCGACATTGACTTGGGAGGAGCAACAGGCAGCAGCAGTTCCCACAAATCCCATGGGATAACGTGGAGCGCGGAGCAGTGTGAGGAAGTGGTTTGTGAAAGTCGTCTGTATGTGGTGGCCAGCAAAACCCGGCAAGTCTTTTGCAAGCGACATTGACTTGGGAGGAGCCACAGGCAGCAGCAGTACCCACAAATCCCATGGGAGAACGTGGAGTGCGGCGCAGTGTGAGGAAGTGGTTTGTGAAAGTCGTCTGTTTGTGGCAGCTAGCGAGACCTGGCGAGTCTTTTGCCAGCGACATTGACTTGGGAGGAGCAACAGGCAGCAGCAGTTCCCACAAATCCCATGGGATAACGTGGAGCGCGGAGCAGTGTGAGGAAGTGGTTTGTGAAAGTGGTCTGTATGTGGTGGCCAGCAAAACCCGGCAAGTCTTTTGCCAGTGACATTGAATTTGGGAGAGCCATAGGCCGCAGCAGTTCCTACATAACCTGCAGCACAGTGCAGAGTGCGGCACAGTTTGAGGAAGTGGTTTGTGAAAGTGGTCTGTTTGTGGTCCGTTTGGGGACCGGTAGGGGTGGCAGACCCCCTCTGCTATTGAAGGACCCCCACCGAAGTAAGAACAAGGTAGCAAAGGTGCTCAACCTGCCCTGTGATTAAGGTGAGACGTGTGAATAACTTGTCAAGTCCTCTGGGCCGCCTACTTCATTAATCACATTGCGGCTGCGGCTGGGAAGCGGAGGCCTATTCCTGGTATTAATAGTTGAAAAATGCTGGGGAAAGCCCAGGGGCATTTGAAACCCTCCCTCACAATTCCAAAGTATATGGCCTTAGATCTGAAACGGCGCCTCCCCAAACTAAAGCCAGTGAAACGGGAAATGCCTCTTCAGGTGTAAATATGGTAGGGGATGATGACCACTTAGACCCTGCAGCAGTGACTCATGGAGTAACGAGGGGTACAATTGATGCCTATTTTCCCTCCAAGCCCGGGGGTCGGGGGGCTGAAAAAGCCACCTAATCTTCCCACAGTGGAGGATGTTGCGAACCCCAACCAGGAGAGTATGAGCTATTCACTACATGACATTGATAAAAACTTGCTGCTGATGTTGTGCTACGCCCTACATGGAAGTTTGCAAAACTTATCCGGCAAGGAAGTGTGCCCCTTAAAACATACCTGCAGAGGAAAGGCATGTTGCTAATTCTGGGAGTAATGAGGCATTGAGTGCGGGTGAATGTGATGCTGACTTAGACATTCCTCGTTCTGAAGCCTTCAAGAGAGACTTTCTGGAAGCCCTAAAATGATCAACGAAACAAACACTGATTTTGTTCCATTGGCTGTGAGCCACAACTGAAGCATGCATGTTAACTTGGAGGGGTTCATATTGATAGTTTCGAAAGTAAAACTTTCGAAATACAAAAGTTCCGACACAAAAGCATCTAAAAAAAAAGTTTCTAATTTTTTCTTTTTTTTAATGGGGGGGTGGGTCTCGGGTGGGTCCCCCAAACCCCTGTTTTCTTTTTTTTTTAAATGTTTTTTTTACAGGAAACTAAAATAAAACCCATAAAATGAAAAAAAATAAATGTATTTGAAACTTTTTTTTCCGATGCTTTGTGCTTCAACTTGTGCACGTCGGAAGTATTCATTCGAAAGTATAACTGGACACCCTGGGAGGATGACTCAAAGAGCAGTTTTAGTTTTGGTGTTTTACAATTTGCGGTCAGAATCCTGTTGAAATTATGAGGGGTAATGCGTGAGGACCTTAAAACCCAAGGGGCTATGATGACATGACTCCTGGACCTGACCTGCTTAAATAAGCAGCCTCCAGTAACTCTATACCCCGGGTTGAAACTACTAATGCACTATGGCAGCAATGTCCTAACATTGCACTAGGTGAACCAAAAGGCCAAAGTGATGTAAACGAAGTGAGTCAAGTATCACAGACAAGCCTTCTCCCGGGAAACAGCAAAGGCAGATAAAGCACCAACAGAATAAGGCACCCAAGGCAACAAATGGTCCGCATACACGAGTGGTTATTGTTAAATCCTGGCAACTCAACCGTAGAGATCAGATATCCTTATAAATACCAAAAAGTCAAGGAAACCTGCTGCCAGTCGCAAGAGGAGATCTGCCCAAGGTGCGGGCACCTTGACTTGTTGGCTGATGAAGGAAGATGGCCCACACAGAGCATTTCTTCAAGGCCCCTATGCCTATTATTTGACCGATTGGACAGAAGACAAGGGCGGCCTTGCCAGCTGCTATCGAAGAAGATGCAGAAATCTCTCCGAATTAGAGTCATTAAGCTCACCCTCAGGTGAAGAACAGGAGGCCCGGGCACTTGATCCTAAAGTCCTTACTATTGGGCCCGTTACAGTCGTGAAGGGTAGCCAGAATCTTAAATAGGTCATCCCTTATGGCTCTCCTTTGTAAAGTTCCTTCCTTGAGACTTTTGAATTCTGGGGATTTTGATTTCATAGAACCCTTCATCATCACTGCCGGCAAGGCCACCAGGATTCACTGCTGCATGCCCGAAACAGCATCCATGATCCGTCTGCACCAGGCAACCCTGACATTTTTGGGCTACAACCTCAACAAAAAGGAGCATATAGACGTGCAGTCGGTGTGCTGCCCCCAGTGTAAGGGCCCACAACCTGCTCTGAAAGCCCCCATCGTAAATTCTGCACCTGACTCAGGAGTCAAGTTTAATGATATCAAGGGCTGGGAATGACTGCAGAGAGTTCTCCCTAAAACCAGACACAATCCTTGAAGCTGCAAGATCCTGAGCTGGAGCACACATGGTTTTTCACACTGGATGCACAAAGGGCCGGTGGCTCCCGGAGCATCCTGCTTGAATATTGCATATTTTCTCTACAAGAGACCTGACTATCGTTTGATGTCAATATTGATGTGTTTGTCATTTGCCAGTCGAAGGCCATCAAGGGGAGAGTGGGACGCCCATCTGGGTGAGTTTTGATTGGGGTCAGGAATGATTTAAAGCCTTCTCTAGTTGGTACCCATGAGTCTGGGTAAAATTCGCTAGCGGTTGGAATTTGCAGGAAACTGGGCAATGCCCAGAAGCATATACTCATTATAAACATCTATGACACACCAGGAGGTGATGTTGATGATGAAGTGTTTGATCATTTAGACCTTATCTTGGCTTTGGCGGGAGAGCTGGCAGCCTTTAACCCGTTCATTTTGTGTGGAGACTGGAATGCGAGATGTGTGGATAGATCTGAAGAGCCGGTCTTTAAGAATGTTTCTATGTGACATAAAACACCAGATGCGAGGGGGCGGCATTGGCTTAGTTATTTGAAGGGGTGGAACTTGTTTTTGCAAAATGGCCGGCCAAAAGGGGATAGCCCAGGCTGCACAACCTGCTCTGTTGAGGGTAAAAAGGTGACACCTGACTATTTTGCAGGTAATAACTGCCTTTTGGAATTGGTTAATCCTCTCAGTATTTTCCAAACACATACAGTGACCATGCTATGCTGATGCTTGATTTAAATATGAATGTCAGAGAAATTAACATCCCCACATGTGGTAATGTTGAACTAAATCATGCAGGGAGTTGACTTTTTTGGACTCAGGTAAAAATTGGGAAACTGTGTGTAAGTTTTTTTTTTTTCTCACGGGGTTACTTTGAGTGGAAAGGACTCAAAGGCAAATAGGCCAATGATATTGAGGCCTGGCTCTCACTTGTGGCGCATGAGGAGGGGGATGTAGTAGAGCCCCCATGGTGGTTAGTAATACTAAGCCCTCTCAGGTATTTCACATGAAGACACATACCCATAAACGAGCTATACACAAGGCCATTCATGGCCTCAGGTCGGGAATCACCCTGAGCGGGCAACCAGGTACTTGTGCATTTGAAATTGTGAGAATTAAAAATGAATATCGATCCTGGCTAAAAAAACAGAAGGATATGATTTAAAAGTCGAAATGGGGCAGTCCGTTCAGCTGTATGCGGGACAGGATTCTGGAGCCTTATGGAAATTACTTGCAACAGCTCGTGGGAAAAGGACAAGAATTGTGTTAACCCAATTTCGAGAGCCACTTGGTCTGCCCATATTAGGAGGAAATAATATGATCCTGCGGCCCATGTGTATTTGCCCAGGCTGATTTGGTTTGGCCTTGGGAGATAAACAGGAAGATTCTTGTGGTAGGCATAAATAAATGAAGGAAATTCAGAGTGCCTGGGTCTAACAGCCTGGCAAATGTTGTTTTAAAGGGTGACCCTGAGAGCTGGGCACATGGTATGCTTATACTGTTCACCAGAGTCTGCAGAGAGCCTATGATACCGACCTCATGGCAGCAGTCTGTCTTTATACCCATTTACAAGAAGGGTGAGCAAATGGATATTAACAATTACAGGCTGCTGTCTATGTTGGACGTCTCTGGCAAACTCTTTGCCACACTGGTCCTGAAGGAGCTGCACAAATGGGTGGATGAGAATAATATCCTGCACCCATTTCAGACAGGATTCTGCCTAGGGTCGGGGTCAGCCCCTAACCTCAGAGCCATAGACTCTCTTATTGAAACCAACAGTGGCAATATTGCAGCAACCTTGTATGTGGCTTTTGTGGATCTTAAATTCACATTCGACCAAGTAAACAGGGAGATTCTGTGGGCTGACCTTGGTAAATTGGGGTGCCCAGCATGGCTGCTGAAATTACTTACGCAGCTACACAGCAATAGCTGGGCTTGTGTCAGGATGGACAATGGAGGGATGATGACGTCTTTGATCAGAGTCAACAGGGGAGTCAAGCAAGGCTGTGCGTTGGCCCCCCGTTGTTTAATTTGTATATATCTTATATCTGATCTTTTGATGTGCTTGCTAGCGAAAGCTAAATGCCCCCCCCCCCAAGATTGGCTCTGCAGCAGCTGTTGCCATGCTCTATGCTGTTGACTCGGTCATCTGCTGTACCTTAGTGGGAATGAAGAACATGCTCAATCAATAGGCAATATATGGAAACAAGTATGAACTGGCTATTAACTTGGACAAGACCAAGATTATGTTAATATCTAGAAGGAAAGTCCACAGAGTAATGATGGGAACTACTCTGGGTCTTATTGACTATATTCCATCTTACCAATATTTGGGTTTGGAATTAAATGTCTTGTCCGGTTATGAGCAGATCATGGCGAATAAGGTCAGGGGGGCCAAACTGCTGACCTAGCAAGTACAAAAGTGTGCTCATGAATATGCAGGATACTCAATCAAGGGAATCATAACCCTGTACAAACAATGCCTCTGTGCTGCAGTCCTTTATGGGCTGGAAGCTTTGGTCATGCAGGATCCCACCGGGTTAAATAAAATGGAGGGATTTATTTGGCGCACAGTCCTGAGTCTTAGCCCCTCTTGCCCTATGGAAATGTGTGCATAGAACTAGGACTGGCCTCATTCTGGGGCATGGTGCTTAGGACACGTGGTTGTTTTTACATAAGGATTAAGGCTAAACTGGACCGTGCTTTGCTGGCACTGCTGGGGGACAGTGGCAATTAAGAAGTGGTCTACAGGGGTATCAATTTTATTAATTTAAACCTCAATATATTTGATAAGATTGATTGGGTTCCCAACTTTGATTTGGGAACACCCTATGCAAACCTGAAGGAGGCCTTTGTGAGGTGGCTCAGTAAATGGGACTGGTGTAATAACTATCTTCACCTCTAAATTAATGGGATATGAGGCAGTTGTAAACGTGGCGCATAGGTATAGGAAAACACAGCCTTATGTATTACTATGCCCAGAAGAAGAAGTAAGGCGGTTTACTTTAAAGCTTCGAATGAACCAACTTCCTGTACTGGACGTGTATGGTCCACGATTGCAACTCGCCCGTCGAGGCACAGTTTTGCCATATCTGTAAAAATCCAGAAAAGAGGGAGACAGCCAGACATGTCATGACACAGAGTGGTGCTATGGCACCCACATATATGCGTACACTTGGGAGTGTCGTGTCCCACATGCATACAGTTAACCTGGTGTGGCAAGGAGCCTTGTCCCACCAGGAGGAACCTATGAGATGTGCGCATGCTCGGGCATGCACAAAGGAGATTTGCAGGGTTCGCAGAACTTCTAGCACGGCGGCGTGCAGGGGCCTAGATACCTATCCCAAGGGGCACCACTAAGCAGGATAAGATAACTCGCAACAGGGATGGGTTCCTGCATCCTAGATGAAAGAAAAACAGAAAAAACAAAGGAAGGAAGAGATCAGGCATCAAGAGACAAGACGGACTGAACTCTGGTGAATACCCTGCCTACTTCAACAATACTGCACAGCTGAGAAACACCTGCCTGCAACATGATGCCTGGGGATGGAGAGAGAGACAGCCAGAGGCAGGCAAGTGACGCTTCCGAGGATGAAGGGCCCAGTGCTGCTGCCTTCCAGTGACCAGGCCCATCTGTCACGGGCAATCAGCAAACCCTAGTACAAAGATGGGAGAGATGGCTACGGATGTTTGAAAACTACATGGCCGCTTTGATGAAAAGGCTCCCGACAAGTTTGCCAGAAGATTGTTCATCAACCTTGTTGGGGACAAAGTCCAAGATCTCATCCCCACATTCCCGCCTGAAGAGGTCAAGATGTATGAAGGACTTAAAGAGGTGTTGTGAACATACTTTAACCCGCAGCGTAACATAGACCACGAGAGACACACTTTCAACACAACTCGTCAAATGACTGGTGAGTCCATGGATGCCTTTGCGACTCGACTTCCACAAATTCTTGAATGAGGAGGCCATTTGACTAAGGATCATTGGAGGGTGTTTGTTGTCCGCCTTCAGGAAGAAACTATTCTGGGAACTTCTCCCTCTGGCCACCATTCTCCAGATGGCACGGACGGAAGCGAGAGAAGACTCGCAAGCCACACAGATAGAGACTGGAAAAGGGCAAGTGAAAGAGCAAGCATACTATTTCGATCAAGGCGGGAGAAGTGATGACAGTGGTCAAGCCCTGACAAGAAAGTATTGCACCACTGGGTTGTAGGCGTGGTCTGCCATTTCCACATGAAGTAATGCAGTGCCCTGAATTTGGATAGAGGTGCACTAATTGTGAACGTGAAAACCACATGATATGATATGATAGTTTATTTATATAGCGCCTATACACAATGTGTTTCAAAGCACTTCAAGGCAAGGGAGGGAACAAGGGACAATACAACAACATTCTTACAGGCCATGAATAGTAAGGATGTGAAATTATCTATCGTACTCGGCCTGACGATATTTCCGGTAGAGCCGGAGGAAAACAAAAGGTGAGGGAGTGGGGTGCAGAAAGGGAGGAGAGGAACAAAACAAGCGCCTATCGTACTAGGCCTGACAACATTTCAGATAGTGCTGGAGGGAAGGGGGCAGTAAGGGGATGGGAGAGCGACAGACGAGGTTGCTATCATACTAGGTCCAGGGACAATTCTGATAGAGTAAGTGCATAGAAGAAAGAAAGGGGAGGAGGTAGGAAAAGGGAGAGGGGAGGGAGGTGAGAACAGAGAGTAAGCAGTCAAAAAGCCTACACAAGTACCAACTGATTCAAAATCAGGCGATAAGAGTCATCAAACAAAAATCCAGGAGAGATCACATTAGCGATTCCAGACGCGACCTACACTGGTTAAAAATGGAAGACCGTGTACAATTCAAGTCCCTGTGTCTAACCCATAAATGCCTTTATGGAAAAGCTCCTGCCTACCTAAAGACCGAACTCACACTCTACAATCCGACCAGAACATTAAGATCTGCAGCTAAGGGCCTGATAACAACCACAAAATTCAAAAAAGAACTAGGTCTAGGAAGAGCCTTCCCCACCCGCACGCAAACCCTCTGGAACAATCTACCGACATGTCTCAGACTGGAAACAAATCTCTACGCTTTCTGCAAAAAACTTAAAACCCTGCCCTTTAAAAAATCACAGATAAGATCCCTCGTCCTCTACTGGCCATCTTCCCTATGTGTTGACCTGTCACGTCTAATATCTTGTCTTCTTATGTTTCCTCGTCTTCACGTATGCGCCCCGATGCTTGCGAGCGGTAGGCGCACTACAAATAAATAAATAATAAATAATAATAAATAATAATAAAAAAGAATGGAGAAGCAAGAGGGGAGAGTGAATACAATTGCAGAGTCAGTAGTAACACATAATGTTGCAAGCCACGATACAAGATGAAGATGGGAACAGCATGATTCAGGGCCACCATGAGTAAAAGATGCAAAGGAAGTCCAGCATGAGAGTTGAGAAAGGGTGACGCAGCGTGAATCAATGAAGTCCATAAAAGTCAAATCCAGCATTGGCCACAAGACAGTGATGGTGAAACCAGAATGTATCAGGACAGACTCCTCTGCGCAGGAAGGGGGGGGGCACAAGGGAACAAAACGGGGGGACTAGATAGGGTGGGGATAGCCTGTGGGGACAGAGGGTGTAAACACATGTTGGTGCATGCTTACCTGCTGTCTTAGTAGGGGGTCGGACCCTGGATCCTCCTGGTCCGAACAGGTCCAAACAGGAATTGCCCTTTTCTTTGACTGCCCTTCACTATGGACGCCCGGGTGAGAGATGTCCTTGATCTAAGAGTTTAGAGCAGGAAGGAAGAGGCAGGGATAAGAAGGTGGGTGGTGCTTAGGCCAGGTGAACTACATTCACTTACACCTGCTCCCCAGCTGCAAAGGAAAAGAGGCTGGAGGGCTCCTTAAGTTGGGAAAAGAGCGGCAAGGAGGAAGGCCCCAGGTGAGCGGGGCTTGCTAAGTGGTGAAAAAGAGCAGCAACCAGGAAGGCACTAGGTGGGCAGAGCTTAGGCCAGGTGACCTAGATCCACTTACACCTGCTCCCCAGCTGCAAAGGAAAAGAGGCTGGAGGGCTCCTTAAGTAGGGAAAAGAGCAGCAAGCAGGAAGGCACCAGGTAGGCAGGGCTTGCTAAGTGCTGAAAAAGAGCGGCAACCAGGAAGGCAACCGGTGGGCGGGTCTTAGGCCAGGTGACCTAGATCTACTTACAACTGCTCCCCAGCTGCAATAGAAAAGAGGCTGGAGGGCTCCTTAAGTAGGGAAAAGAGCATCAAGCAGGAAGGCACCAGGTGAGTGGGGCTTGCTAAGTGGTGAAAAAGAGCACAACCAGGGAGGCACCAGGTGGGCGGGGCTTAGGCCAGGTGACCTAGATCCACTTACACCTGCTCCCCATCTGCAAAGGAAAAGTGGCTGGAGGGCTCCTTAAGTAGGGAAAAGAGCAGCAAGCAGGAAGGCACCAGGTTGGCGGTGCTTAGGCCAGGTGACCCAGATACACTTACACCTGCTCCCCAGCTGCAAAGGAAAAGAGGCTGAAGGGCTCCTTAAGTAGGGAAAAGAGCGGCAAGCTTGAAGGCACCAAGTGGGCGGGGCTTGCTAAGTGGTGAAGAAGAGCAGCAACCAGGAAGGCACCAGGTAGGCAGGGCTTAGGCCAGGTGACCTAGATCCACTTACACCTGCTCCCCAGCTGCAAAGGAAAAGATGCTGGAGGGCTTCTTAAGTAGGGAAATGAGCAGCAAGCAGCATGGCACCAGTTGGGCAGGGCTTGCTAAGTGCTGAAAAAGAGCGGCAACCAGGAAGGCAACAGGTGGGCGGGGCTTAGGCCAGGTGACCTAGATCCAATTACACCTGCTCCCTCGCTGCAAAGGAAAAGAGGCTGGCGGGCTCCTTAAGTAGGGAAAAGAGCGGCAAGCAGGAAGGCTCCAGGTGGGCGGGGCTTGCTAAGTGGTGGAAAAGAGCGCAACAAGGAAGGCACCAGGTTGGCGGGGCTTAGGCCGGGTGACCCAGATACACTTACACCTGCTCCCCAGCTGCAAAGGAAAAGATGCTGGAGGGCTTCTTAAGTAGGGAAATGAGCAGCAAGCAGCATGGCACCAGTTGGGCAGGGCTTGCTAAGTGCTGAAAAAGAGCGGCAACCAGGAAGGCAACAGGTGGGCGGGGCTTAGGCCAGGTGACCTAGATCCAATTACACCTGCTCCCTAGCTGCAAAGGAAAAGAGGCTGGCGGGCTCCTTAAGTAGGGAAAAGAGCGGCAAGCAGGAAGGCTCCAGGTGGGCGGGGCTTGCTAAGTGGTGGAAAAGAGCGCAACAAGGAAGGCACCAGGTTGGCGGGGCTTAGGCCGGGTGACCCAGATACACTTACACCTGCTCCCCAGCTGCAAAGGAAAAGAGGCTGGAGGGCTCCTTAAGTAGGGAAAAGAGCGGCAAGCTTGAAGGCACCAGGTGGGCGGGGCTTGATAAGTGGTGAAGAAGAGCAGCAACCAGGAAGGCACCAGGTAGGCGGGGCTTAGGCCAGGTGACCTAGATCCACTTACACCTGCTCCCCAGCTGCAAAGGAAAAGAGGCTGGCAGGCTCCTTAAGTAGGGAAAAGAGCGGCAAGCAGGAAGGCACCAGGTGAGCGGGGCTTGCTAAATGGTGAAAAAGAGCGCAACAAGGAAGGCACCAGGTGGGCGGGGCTTAGGCCAGGTGACCTAGATCCACTTACACCTGCTCCCCATCTGCAAAGGAAAAGAGGCTGAGGGGCTCCTTAAGTAGGGAAAAGAGCAGCAAGCATGAAGGCACCAGGTGGGCGGGGCTTGCTAAGTGGTAAAAAAGAGTGGCAACCAGGAAGGCACCAGGTGGGCGGGGCTTAGGCCAGGTAACCTAGATCCACTTACACCTGCTCCCCAGCTGCAAAAGAAAAGAGGCTGGAGGGCTCCTTAAGTAGGGAAAAGAGCGGCAAGCAGGAAGGCACCAGGTGAGCGGGGATTTCTAAGTGGTGAAGAAGAGTGGCAACCAGGAAGGCACCAGGTGGGCGGGGCTTAGGCCAAGGGGCCTAGATCCACTTACACCTGCTCCCCAGCTGCAAAGGAAAAGAGGCTGGCGGGCTCCTTAAGTAGGGGAAAGAGCGGCAAGCAGGAAGGCACCTGGTGGGCGGGGCTTGCTAGTGGTGAAAAAGAGCAGCAACCAGGAAGGCACCAGGTGGGCGGGTCTTAGGCCAGGTGACCTAGATCCACTTACACCTGCTCCCCATCTGCAAAGAAAAAGAGGCTGAAGGGCTCCTTAAGTAGGGAAAAGAGCAGCAAGCAGGAAGGCACCAGGTTGGCGGGGCTTAGGCCAGGTGACCCAGATACACTTACACCTGCTCCCCAGCTGCAAAGGAAAAGAGGCTGAAGGGCTCCTTAAGTAGGGAAAAGAGCGGCAAGCTTGAAGGCACCAGGTGGGCGGGGCTTGCTAAGTGGTGAAAAAGAGCAGCAACCAGGAAGGCAACAGGTAGGCGGGGCTTAGGCCAGGTGACCTAGATCCACTTACACCTGCTCCCCAGCTGCAAAGGAAAAGAGGCTGGAGGGCTCCTTAAGTAGGGAAATGAGCAGCAAGCAGGAAGGCACCAGGTGGGCAGGGCTTGCTAAGTGCTGAAAAAGAGCGGCAACCAGGAAGGCAACAGGTGGTCGGGGCTTAGGCCAGGTGACCTAGATCCAATTTCACCTGCTCCCGAGCTGCAAAGAAAAAGAGGCTGGCGGGCTCCTTAAGTAGGGAAAAGAGCGGCAAGCAGGAAGGCACCAGGTGGGCGGGGCTTGCTAAGTGGTGAAAACGAGCGCAACAAGGAAGGCACCAGGTTGGCGGGGCTTAGGCCAGGTGACCCAGATCCACTTACACCTGCTCCCCATCTGCAAAGGAAAAGAGGCTGAAGGGCTCCTTAAGTAGGGAAAAGAGCGGCAAGCTTGAAGGCACCAGGTGGGCGGGGCTTGCTAAGTGGTGAAAAAGAGCATCAACCAGGAAGGCAAAAGGTAGGCGGAGCTTAGGCCAGGTGACCTAGATCCACTTACACCTGCTCCCCAGCTGCAAAGGAAAAGAGGCTGAAGAGCTCCTTAAGTAGGGAAAAGAGCAGCAAGCTTGAAGGCACCAGGTGGGCGGGGCTTGCTAAGTGGTGAAGAAGAGCAGCAACCAGGAAGGTACCAGGTAGGCAGGGCTTAGGCCAGGTGACCTAGATCCACTTACACCTGCTCCCCAGCTGCAAAGGAAAAGAGGCTGGAGGGCTCCTTAAGTAGGGAAAAGAGCAGCAGGCAGGAAGGCACCAGGTAGGCAGGGCTTGCTAAGTGCTGAAAAAGAGCGGCAACCAGGAAGGCAACACATGGGCGGGGTTTAGGACAGGTGACCTAGATCCACTTACACCTGCTCCCTAGCTGCAAAGGAAAAGAGGCTGGCAGGCTCCTTAATTAGGGAAAAGAGCGGCAAGCAGGAAGGCACCAGGTGGGCGGGGCTTCCTAAGTGGTGAATAAGAGTGCAACAAGGAAGGCACCAGGTGGGCGGGGCTTAGGCCAGGTGACCTAGATCCACTTACACCTGCTCCCCATCTGCAAAGGAAAAAAGGCTGGAGAGCTCCTTAAGTAGGGAAAAGAGCAGCAAGCAGGAAGGCACCAGGTGGGCGGGGATTGCTAAGTGGTGAAGAAGAGTGGCAACCAGGAAGGCACCAGGTGGGCGGGGCTTAGGCCAAGGGACCTAGATCCACTTACACCTGCTCCCCAGCTGCCATGGCGAGGATTTGTAATGTGCCACCTAACAGGGCACAAGGAGGTGGTCCCGGCGGGGAGAGACAGGAGTATCATGTACGCCCTATAGGGCCCAGAAGAGACACAAATGCTAGAATATACCCGATCAGTCATGTTCAGCAAATTTCTGGACGGTCGCCTGCACCTCCCACAGAGCAATAGAGAGACCGACATGAATATGAATACATGATGAGAGATATTATGACTGCTCCAGACGGAGACATCGATATCCAAGTATGTCAGCACCCTGCCAAGTTTGTTATTGATACAGGAGCCACGCTAAACATCATTTGCATTTCTGAATTTCACAAGATGGCACACACATCAGAGCTGAAGATATTCCAGCGGGCTGGTTGAGGTCCAGTCCGGAATCATGGCAAGTTCTCAATATTCCTGAACTACACAGGGAGAAGAGCCATAGCAGAGCTGCGTGTTCTTCGAGGGGAAGTGCCAGGCAGTAATCTGTTAGGACGACCAACAGCCCTTGAAATGAAGATTGCAGCCACGACGTACTCCATGCAACACAAAGTGTACATGCTGCAACAATTCTCAGAAATATTCAAATGACTGAGGTGTTTGAAAGGGGACCCATTCACCTTACACATCGACAAGTCATTACCTCCAGTGGCGCAACACCCCCAGCAGATACCCATCCGCCTGCAGCCGTAAGTAGGGAAAGAGATTCAGAGTCTGTTGAGGAAAGACTTCATAGAACAAGCTCAAGTGCTCACCCCATGGGTCTTGCATGTGGTGGCGGTACCTAAACAAGGGTCTTTTGAAAAGATCAGGCTCTGTGTGGACAGGCGCCAGGATAACAAGGCAATTCAACGAGAAAGGCATGCCGGCATGCATCTGGACGACATGACTGGCATACTAAACAGAGCCAAGATATTCATGAAACCTGACCTCTACAAGCGGTATCATCAGATCCAGCAAGATGAGCAGTCGCGGTACATAGCCACGTCTGCAAAGTACTAAGTCCTGTTCAGTTAAAAGAGGTTGCGCTTCAGGATACAGTGGACTGCTGAAATGTTCTGAGAGAGCATCCAGAAGGTCATTCGGCATATAGAACTGCTTTAACTATAGCGACAACATCTTGGTGTTCAGGACAAACCTTGAAGAACATGATGAGGCACTACACCAGGTGGCCTAGCTCTCTCTCAAGCGGGGCTGACGCTGAAGGCTGAGAAGTTTGCATTCCACAAAAGAAACCGCAAATTCTTTGGACACATGTTCTCACAAGAAGGAATGAGCCCTGACCCGGGGAAAGTTGCAGCGATCGAAAACATTTCGCGCCTGCAAGATGTGAGTGACATAAGTTCATTTCTGGGGATGGCGAGGTAATGGAGCAGGTATTTGAGGGACTTCACCACACTCGTACACCGCTGAGAAAACTCACCAAGCAAGGGAACACTTTTCAGTGGCACCAAGCGTGCGAGAGGGTATTCAGCCAAATCAAGAGAGACATTGGATCAGCTGAGTTCATGGCCTACTTCGACCCAGCAAATTGCGCTTAGTTGATGGCGTTGGAATAGATAAACTTCCTTGCTCCGCGTGTACCACCAAAGCCACTCACGATGAGCAAGGTGAGAGACCACATCATGAGCGAACTGATGTTGCAGAAAGTGAAAGAATTCATTATGACGCGAAGATGGACAGACATCGAGTTACAACACACACAGAGACCAAGAGGTTGTGCGGCTAGAATTGCTGGCTTTCAAGCAAGTGAAAGATGAGTTGTCAGTCACTGTGGAGGGTCTTCGGATGTGTGGAAGGCAGATCATTATACCCAAAGACGTCCAAAAGCAAGAAGTGGACATGGCACATGAAGGGAATGGTGGTATGGTGGTCACCAAGCACCAGATAAGAGACACAATGGGCCTTATTACGAGTTTGCCAGTCCGGATACAATGGTACCGGTAAGCTTACTGGTACTGTTGTATCCGCACCGGCAAACTCCTAGTTGTGGTCGCGGGTGCCTTTCATTCCGCCGGGTCTAACCTGGCAGAAGGAAAGGCACCCGCGAGCACAGCATTTCGGATGCACAGGCACTGTTGATAACAGTGCCTGTGCATCTAGCTTCTCCATTCCCATTGAGCCCTATGGGGCTCAATGGGAATGGGGAAGAATTCTTTCTGCCGCCCATTAATGGGCAAATACCGAGTCCGTCAAAGCCGTAATGACCCGGTAATTGCTCATTTCTGGTCGCTGGAAAAAATGCAACTCCGGCAGCAGCCGTGCCTGTTTTACAGGCACGGCTACCGGCAGGGTTGTAATGAGGCCCAATGTGGTTCCCAGGGATCGACTGCTTGGTGGAAGACACAGTGAAAGGATATCATCTGTGCCAGTGCACATCGAAGCCCAGTAATCCAGAGCAATTCAGGATGTCTGAGCTGCCCGAGGCGCATTGGACACATGCCGCGATCGACTTCTTTGGGCCGTTTGGTGGCGGGAAATACTGGATGCTGGTTATGGATGAATTCTCTCGATTCCCGTTGGTACAGATAATCTCATCCACAGCCTCCAACACAGTCATCCCTGAATTTGACATCATATTCTCAGTGTGGGGCATTCCTGAGACACTCAAGTCAGACAATGGGGCCCCGTTCAGCAGTGGGGAGTTTGCCCGATTCATGAGCCACATGGGCATACGTCATTGAAAAATGACACCCCTGTTGCCACAAGCCAACAGGATGATAGAAAAGTTTATGGGCAGTTTGAAAAAGGTACTGCAACAGAATGCAATGAGTCAGAGGTTGCTGAACCAGGCCCTGTGCAGCATGCTCTGGGATTATCAGAACTCACTACATGGACCAACGGGAAAGTGCCAGTCGGAACTGGTGTTTCAGAGGAAAGTGAAGATGAAATTACCCCACAGCAGGGACTTATGAGAAACAGACCTCAAGGCACTCCAGAATGAGGATGCAACGGATGCAACAAAGAAACAGGAGATTTAAAAGTATACTGATGAGAGGAGAGGAGCAAAGTGGTCAAAACTGCAAATGGCAGACATGGTTCTCATGCATCGGAAGCAAGAACGGAAGTCAGAGTGCAGATTCGATCCTGATCCCTGTGTCATTACGCAGATCAAAGGGTCTATGGTGACTGCCCAGTCCCTGGGGCGAGTGATCACGCAAAACATGTCACAATTCTGACTTTACTAATAGGGGGAGAAAGAGTGCGAGGATAAGGAGAGTGCTGTGGAAGGTGCTCAATTGTGGTCAAGGAAGGAGAATGCAGCCTCGTCAGAGACCAAGCAGCCTGTGAAGGTGTCAGTGAGGCCCAAGTGGTGCATCACAAGGCCTTATACGACTTATCAAAGAGATGTGAAGCCACCTGTGAGTAAAGGTGTTTTCTGTTTGCCCGGGATAGGGAGATGTCATGTCCCGCACAAATACAGTTAACTCAGTGTAATGAGGAGCCTCTTCACATTGGGTGGAACCAATGGGATGTGCACATGCTCATAGGAGATTTGCCACGCCCGCAGCAGAATGTGAGATAATAAATAAAATAAGCATTATATTACATTACTACAGGCTCTGTGTCCCTCATTTTTAGTGCGGTGGCGCACAAGGGCCTAAAGGCCAATCCTAACCGGCACCACTAAGCAGGATAAGACGTAATCACTACAGAGACCTTCTGGAATGATTGCCTAAATACTGATTCCATTTCTTTGCAGATAGCCTTACACCAGGTCTGGCTCCAGGTGACCCGGAGGCGGCCCTCTTAGCGAGTTGCAGTGTTAAGGGTAAGACAGATATGTGTGCTCCAGGGGCGTGAGGTTGAAATTGCTACTGTTACAATTGGCCAATCATTTGAATTAGAATGAACCTATATGGACGTTTAATTGTATTGATTTTAGCGTTAAGGTATTTCTCCATCTATTAAGTATGTTTTAAGATGGAATTGGCTAAATACTTATGTATGTTTATGTTTTTGCCTATGTTTTATGATTTTAGGTTTCAGGTAGCTATGCTGCTTGAGAAATTGTAGATGAATTATGTGTATGAATTGGCTGTATATTGTTAAGTACATTTAATGTAAAGTTCAATTTGAACTAAATCACAATAAAGATTATTATTGACAAACCAACAAGTATGTTTCTTGCAATCAATCAATCTGCAATTCTTTATAAATAAATGCCAATCCAAGCCTAATAGATTGTACCTCAAGACAGCAAAATTCTCAATAATTAAGTAACATCTTTTCACAACATAGATATTTCCATTGAAACAACCGGAATTGCCTCAGGCTGGATAGTCATTGAAAGCTGGCACTCCCCACACATATAATAAAACAGCCAAATAAAAGACACTAATGGACACACCCCAGTAGGGAATGAGACCAGGACCAAGTGCGGGTGAATTAAAAGACAAGTCTTTATATAAAGTTAATGGGGCATGCAGAGGACTCTTCTTACTCCGAGAGCGCTCTACCCACAATGCGCAAAACAGTGCGTTATATGCTTTAGAATCATCGCTAGTGACGACTCTCTATAGGTACATCAAGTTGCATTCGGATTGGTGGACAACAGTGTCACAGTATAGCAGTATATGGGCTGGCTCCACATGATTGGCTGGTGCAGGGCTGTTACTTCGGGCAGCACGTGGTCAGCTGGGCTCATCTGGGTGGTGTGAAGGGCAGGTTGGTTCCGCAAGATGAGGTCATTCTGTCTAAGCTAGTCTACATGCTTTCTCCTGACATGCAATGAATAATACAGAATATAAACCATGTCCTAGTATATGGGACACCTATAAATTGAAGACACATATTTACATATTCTGGCCTTATGCATTTGTAGTAATGAGGGATACACAGGCCTTGCCTCCCAGGTGCGCTATCTGTGGGCGTGATCTGAGATTTATTTGCCATGGCGCCCTAGTGCTTGAGTGAGTGATTTGATAGCTGTTTGTTTTAGGCAGGATATATGATGACATGAGATCAGTTATATTGGGGGCACTCTAGGGTGGTCAGTTCAGAGGGTTCACACTTCTGCTACATCAAAGAAACCATGGAGGGGCAAGAGGTTGGACCAGTAATAACTTCCAAAGGTGGGGGTGAGAGGAGCAGGTTTGTGGAGACAAATGGCTTTTTCCAAGACCAGGCTCCGGCCCGGTCATTCTCGGGGCAGTGATGTGAAAGGGAAGGCAAGAGATACATTGCTTGATACTTCTCGCGCCTAGTCTTCCGTGAAAAAAGGACAGCCGCAGAGATGGCAGAGGGGAGGAAGTGGGGGGTTGGCTTGCTGACTGTGCGCAGACACTGAAGGGGGGAGATGCAGGCTGGGGTTTAGCATTTGCCTGTGTCCAAATGTAAAATGGAGTCTGTGACTAAACAAAATGGAGTCTCGTGGCTTACATGCCATGCACTGCTATGGCGTCATTCATTGAGTACTGCACACCTTGGCCAGATGTGCGCCGTCAGTCACTCAATGAGCATACCATGCGCACCCTTAGAGGACTGAAGGGCGGCCAGGGAGACCTCTTCTCCCTTACAACATTCCAAGGGGGAGATAACATGTCAATCAAGTACATCCATTGTGTTAACATCTGAAACCAACTGAAATCCATCGTAATGGAAACCGTAAAGAGGTGGTTTAACATACCACTTCTACTATTTAATTTCGTTTCCATATTAGTGTTACTTACACATTCATTGGCCTTCTCTCTTTTATTTGAAACTTTCTCAACTGGATACATCATGACCTTGGGGGTGGGAAGGTCCTATATTTAATTCCATAAGGCCTTCCACTATGTTTATATAATTCAAAGTGACCTTAATAATATCAGTTTTATGGACTTAGAGGTCAGTAAATCCTGAAGCGTCTACTATATCCTTTCTCATAATTGAGACACAACCCTTAGTGAAATGAATCCAGTGTGAAACATTGTTGATTATTTCATGCCTCAATTCGTTTTGACCAGTTCTTCATTTTTGAACATTAATCATTACGAATACGTTCGGTAGTATTTCAAGTAAAGCCTCTTGGCCAGAACTAAATATCAAATGGCCATTACAATACACTTTGCCTTCCTGAACCTGTTGTGTGTGTTATATCTTCCCTAAAAGCCATATGTAACACCGGGTCCATTGGATATACAACATTGTCCGATTTTCACTGCAGTGTAGTAGAGGGCGGGAGTAAATACATGGAACACGTTGTGGGTCCTAGCACCCACTACAATACTCTCCAAAAGGTATTGCTTCCCCGATAGAAAAACTGGGGATATTTTCGGACCTGAATTCCTCATTGTTGCCTCTCATTAACATTTTTTTTAAATATTTCTCTGGTGTGGGATTATTCATTGTCATCTCTAATTAGATTGAGTGAAAGACAACTATATTTTTGTCGACCTGACTAAGCAGGCTCTGAAGATTCTGTCACAAAGTTCGAGCCTGGGACATATAAATCATTGAACCATGTACTGGTTCAGTCTTCATGAATTAAATTCCTTCTTTTAGTCAGCAAAGAAAGTCTTCTTCTTTGTAAAAATCTAAAATGATTAAACACAAAAACTAAAAAAAAAAATAATGGTCACAATAAGCACTATGATATTTTTTTTATTGGTTTTTATAACGCATCTAATACCATACCGGAGTTTGGATTTTAAGCGTGGGTCTGGAATTCAAACCTCTGTTGCTCTGTGTGGTCTTGTTTCCAAGACCAGCACGTTGCCCCTGTGCTATACTCCATTTAAGATAGGCTTTATATTAGCCAAAATAGGCTTCGCCACACATTCTAAACAAAATGCATAGAGCTGTGTCCTTATAGGGGTATTTGTAATTAGAAATAGGGCTGTTGTATCCTCAGAGTTTCTTCCTGTACAATAAGGAAGTAGATTAGCCAAGAAACTCTGCAAGATTACCAAAATGTATAGAAGAAGCTATTTAAACCACTTACTATTTGGCTTGGATCGGAAAGTGTTGTATTTACCTTATTAGCTCATCATCCAATTGTCCCACTATCAATCTTAAAACCCATAACTGGACATCCATTCCACAGGGGATAGATACATATACCATACCGTAGAATCATGGGTTTCTGAAACTACGTTTCAAATAATGTACTACCGTGGTATTTGGCCTGCTTTATTCTACACCATTGTTTGAATGGTTATTGTGGCTTGACTGTTAGCACAGTTCCCTCACAGTGGGATTTCCTTTTGTTTTGTCTGAGAGGTAGCACTTGTAATAGCTGCCAGAAAAGTGCTGTAGCTGATTTCTTTTGTATTTGTATAAGGATACAACAAATTTTCTTGATGTTTTCTTTCTGTGGTGCATCCATTCAATCACAAACGGATGTTGCCAGCTCTCCGGGATAAGGCTACACCATCCATTATTAATTGGAAGAATAATTCATACAAAGAGAGGCAAGGGAAGAGCATAACAATGCCCCATCTCCCTCAGAAAGCATTTGGCCAGAGGTGCAGCATTTCAGTTCTTCTCTTCCCTGTGTGCACAACCACCCACATCCTACCAATCTCTCTTCTGACAGCTTGCTCTGCTGCTCCATCCAGAGATGTTCCAAATCACATGGAGACTGCCAACATCTGATCCATCTGGTCTAGTACAAAGTGTTATAAAGTAGATTCTTCTATGTCTTTAGGAATTTAATTAGGTTACAAGGTAAATTAGTTTTCGTCAGTATTAGAATTAATAAACAGAGGAGCAAAGGTCTTATGGAGCGAGCCCACTGGCTCGCACCACTCAGGCTACATCTCCACTAACTGCCTGGGTAAGAACTCTCAGACCAACATTAACATTCCACCCACTCACACAACATTCTCTACTGTCATCATAGCATTCATGCAGACATACACACCTTCCTTTGACATGTTGCAAACAAACACCAACACAAAGGGAAACAAGATACAACAGTCCTCCCTTCATCATATCACAGGGTACCATCAGCACAGGAAAAGAAAGGGCACAACACCACAGGAGCAAGCAGAACACAATCGCTCTCCTTTCCTTTTCTTAAATGTCTACACAAACACTTACATTCACAACCTACAGGAGGAAACAGCACACAACACCAAGAGATTCTGTCCTACCACCATAACCTAATCAACCACCCACAACCACACACACCTCTATTCACAAAAAACATCTTAACTAAAGAAAGAGCAGCCCGACCAGGCATAACTAATCCACCACAGAAGACTGCACCACAAACCTCCACACACAGAACCAACAGAAACATCCCCATACTCCTTCCATCCATCACTGCCACTGATGGACCTCTAGACTGCCACACCAGAGCACCAACCAGCACCATACTTGGGCACACAGTCTGCCAACATAAACCACCATGGTTACCACACCCATCCACCACTGCCATCGGTAGACCTCCAGACTGCCACTCCAGAGATCTACCTTGCCCATCCTTGGGCTGCCACGCTGCCCTTCTGCACCCCAAAGAAAACCTAATCTAACTTCCAAAGGCAACCACAATCTCCACCAAACTCCACTGCAAGAAACCCGATCCTCAAGCCTAACACTCACCCACGCAGGAAAGACTCACATGCAGTCACTCATCCTCAACCACAACATACAACAGGTGAAAGACTCCACAACTGGTAACACAACTGGCTGGAAAAACTGTACAATAAGTACACTACCATACTATAAACCAAAACCAGCACAAATGGTGATGCAGCCAACTGGGAACCACCATACAGTAGGTATACTGCCATACTGTAAGCCATCTACCACCAACTAACTTAACTTGCTGGCCAGGCAAATTAAGAACCAACAGTAACTAGACAGAGTACAGCAAAAAGTAAAGGAAGCAAAGGTCCAATTGCAAAGATGGAAGTGAGTCACCAACTGACCAACCTATAAAGTCTCAAACCCACAAATGATGAGAGTAGACAATGTTGATTAACTTTATCCAATAAAATTATATTAACCACCTAGTGGCGTGGCTCAACAAACACTTTAAAATTGTCCTACGCAGGAACTTACCAAATGACAATCTAACCTCCACCAAATCCAAGACCAGATTACAAAGCTCGAATCTCAAAAGATCAGAGCGCTGAACTTCACCAGCTACCTCCAAAAATCACATCCAAAACTTTAGTAAGAACTTCAAATCCATGAAGATGACATCATATTTCTCACAACCATTCAAGGGAGTACTTCCCTTCAAGGACACGGTGCACATAATCAAGCTTGGTAATCATAGTCTTGAAAGCCATTTCCAGCAAATAAACACACAAATACTTGGATGAGGCAGAGCAAAAAGTCTTATAAGATCATAGTCAGTCATATTTAGAATAAAATAGACCTTGTCAATAAACAACTTGCAGATTTTAAAACATATACCATAACTAAAAAAGACTAACAAACTAAGTAGAGATATAAAAAAAATCAAGCTCAAAGGTATATATCCATATTGATCAGAACATTATATTTCACCTAAGTAGGACTACAACAGTAGAGGTTGAAATTCCCAAAACTGTGGCAAATGGTTTCAAACACGAAGATTGGCAACCTTCTCTGCATCTTTGGGTAGCGATTCAACATGTGAAGATTCTTCAGCAGACAACTCACGTCATTGGCAAGCCTTTCTTAGGCAGAGGAACCTCAATGGGCCAGTGATGTGAAACATTACTCCAGGGCCACCCCAAACAAGGGGAGCCAGGAAACCTGTGCACCCCCAGAAGAGAATATCAGATACAGAATTAACTAACTTGAGCTTATCAAACAGTGAAATCCGCCCTTTCCTCAACCATTTAGGAATGACGCAGAGTTTGGGACACATCAATTTATTGAAGAAGGGACTTACATTTGTACCCACAAGGGCTACCGATTGGTATAACACAGAAGTTTAATTATGTGCATTTTCCAAGAAATATGCCTAAAATAGTTCTTTAATAATAAATCCACGAATTAAGGCACTTCTTCTTCTGACCTGAAGAAAAAATCGATATTTTGTCCATCTCACAGAACTGTAACTCCTCAGATTCTCACCTTTGAGCAAGCGGCTCTAAACAAACTGGATAAAATATCCTCCAATCAAAGGAAGGTGAGGAATAACCTTTCACAAACTGAAATGCAAGGCCTGTCTCAATTCAAAGCAAATCGTGATTTAATAGTAAAATCTGCTTACCAAGGGTGTTTAGTTCTACTAGTGAATATGTTACGATATGACCATTTTTTTTTTGATCTAATAGGAATTTAGGAACATTATGAAAAACGAAGCTATGACCCCACTAAGGATATACACTTACTGATTCTACACATCACTAAGGGAGCTCTTGATGCTAACTAAATTACGGTCCAGGAATGTAACTTTTCAAATTCACAATATACTTAGATCCCTACAATCTATGCACAAATATATAAATCATACACAAATCCATCCATAAGAGCTATAATAGCTGGGTGTGGATACATTTTGGAACCGATGTGGAAATACAATGCTTTTTAAAATCATTGAACCAGAAAATACTTGCATATCTGTCTGATTCCACTCACACTACACAGACCTTTGCTGGATTTCCAATTTTAAGTAAGAATCACTCAGTCGTTGCTCTGGATATCTGTGCTTTACACACTAATATAGTGCCAGATAACACCATATTATTTGGGCAGAGTGCGGCAAAGGAAATACCTATTGACTTTGCATTTAAACTCTTGGAAATAGCCCTCTGGAACATCTATTACCATTTTAAGTATACAGTCTATGTCGAAAGAAAATAAACAGCAATTCGAGCAGCCTTTGCACAAAACCTTGCTGGGTTGTTTATGTCATCTTTTGACCAGCAATTAGTTTTAAGTAATCAAAATCCATACTGATCATTAACGCATGGAAACATGATATTGTTGACACTGCCTTCATATGGAATGGTGATCATCAACTTCGATTGGAATTTCATACATAGCTAAATGGATGCAGTCCAAATATTCAATTTACTCTGAATTGTAGCCATTCAGGAATGAATTTCCTAGATTTAAAAATCACGTCTAGTGAGGGCCACCTATCTTGTGACCTTTACAGATAGTTGAGTTTACCACACATCAATTTAAGATGGTGTCTGCATGCCAACTGCAACTTAAGGGCTCAGTTTGGTGACTCGAGGAGGATGGATAAAATAGTCAATCCTTGTAGCAGAATAGTAATTTAAATAGCAACACACTTCCACCAACACTGCATCTGTATACACATGATGTTAAATAATGTCTTATGGTAATAGGAATATTTTCTATTGATTTCCAAACTGATTTTCATCTAGAGCTGAGATACTGAGCAGACGTTGTCATTTAGTACTGCCTTTCCTTACCTTTCAAAGATGACATGCTTGAAATGAAGACTTACCCCCTAATGTAGACATACAAACTAGAGGAATGGAATAATTGATGTAACAAGGTGAGATTAAAACTATTAGTCATAATATGTTAACCTGCGATTTATGAATTATAAATGGATCATGACACATTCATTTTTCTCCCATTTTTTCCATTGATTGATCCGTCACATATTTAAAAATTCAGGATCAGCAAAACTACAACATTGGATTCAAGTGAGCAAATTGTAATTTTGATTATTCCTCCATTAGATGTATAATTCACTATAATAGATGCCTAGACTCCATTTAAGGTGTTCTAAACTCTTCTTTCAGCACTCTTTCTTCCTCTTTCAATTTCCATTACAGATTTTTGCAAAATAAAACTACTTGAAACTGAATCCACACGGAGGAATATTGTCTCGGTGAAGGCGTTTATGTCCTCAAGTGACACAAATTCCTCACGTGAGTCTTCTTCAGACGAGAACACCACCTCTTCGTCGGATTGGGAAGGTGGGTCTTTCTTATTTGAAGTCTTCCATTCTTTGTAGAGGAATGGTCGACCCCAGGAGGTAGCCACTATGCCCGCTGGGTAAAAAACCTAGGCAGGAGACTGAGCCCCCGGACATCACTGGTGAAGAAGGGAAAAAGGTCTGAGGCTACAATAAAACCTTCTTTCCTGGAATGTAGGTTGAGTAGTTCCAAGGCTTTTCAGGTAAGTATCCAACAAATGAGGAAGACACGCCCCCAGTAGATCAATCCTTGAAATGTTCCAGAAGCAGAGATTATAGGAGGCACTTGTGGAAGGAGATGCTAGTTAAACAGTGAGGGGAAAGAAGGCAGCAAAACAGCAGGCAAGCTGGAAAGGAAGGAGCGGCAGCAGAGAGACTGGACTGAGAATCGGCCCTTCGAGGAGAAGCAGTAGAGAAGGGCAGGGCTGAGGAGCAGCCTGCCGGAGACCGCAGCAGAGAATGGCAGGACTGAGGAGCAGCCTCCCAGGAAAAAGCAGCAAAGCAAGAGAGGAAAGAAACAGAGAAAAGCGTGCAAACCAGGTGCTGCAGCAAAAACACATACATAGTGGTTGCAACATGATGTCGAGGGGGTTGAGCAACCACTTATGTAGGCAAGGCTGGGATGCTAGGAAGGCTAGAATGCATGAGTGTGTTCAGAATTAACTTGATGGCATGTCAATGTAGGATCTTCCGTTGCCTCGAAAGGCTCCACGGGCGCCGCTCGGTGACAGTTTAATATGACTATATGCCGAAACGTTCTTTAAAAAAAACAGAACAATGTTACTCATATCAAGGAGCACTGAAAGTTTACCCTTTCTGTTATTAATTATACTGATTTCGCTTTCAACATGAACTATTGTAACTAACCATTTCCATTGATGATGTTACTGATTAGATGGTATTGAATTGACTTTGTTTTATTGTTCTAGTGGTATTACTTAGATGTTTCTATATGTTTTACACACCATGAAATTATCTTTTTTCTGTTTGATTCAACATATTGCAAGAGAGACTACCTCTGATCTACATTGATAACTTTATTGATCAGACAGAATTGAATGTTCTTGTTCTAGTGATATTATTCTGATCTTTCTCTAATAGATATTATGAATATACAACGTGTGCCTGATTTAACTTAACTTAATGTGGGTGGCTGTATTGTCTTGGGTAAAAGAAATTATTTCCACATATATATTGATTTGTCCTATGAAATCTTGCTTACTATATGTATGTAAATCTTGTCCTAGGTTGTTGAGTAACTTTAAATAATTCACTAAACAGTGAAAGTCATTATGCTACCATAATTTGTTTCTGATATATATTGTAAGTTTGCCGTTTGGTAAGCTGTTTTGTTTATTAGTTTAGTGAACCTTTTGAAATGACATTTTCCACTATGTACGGATAGGTGTTCCCGTTTTCTATATTTGTTCAGCAACCATGAATGGCATTTCTAGCCCTCATAGCACACTGTGGCAATCTGAGAAAATAAAAGCCTTTGCTGCACTTGTAGTCCAGTGCCTTGCTTGTTGCTGGTCACAGACACCTTCTGGGCCTTCCCCATTAATGTATTGTTATACCTATTACCTCCTCCGACTCACAGCACTCTTAACAATTGCCTCCTAAGTCACCCTTGTGCCACCATTGTGATACAGTGCCTTGACCTATATGACACCATGGACAGATCCAGGTTATATATAGGCTGCTGTCCTCGCCCTACTTGATCTCTCCTCTGCCTTTGACACGGTCAACCACTCCATACTCATACAAAGGCTCCACGATACCCTTCTCAGGTCGGATACTAGACTGACTGACCTCCTCCCTAACTGTCTGCTCTTCCCAAGCCATCTTGGGCACCTTCTTCTCTCCCACTTCCTTCGCCACCTACGGTCTCCCCCGGGGTTGTATTCTCTTCCCTTGGCTCTTTAATATCTACCTTACTTAGCTGGTCTTCCTCATCTCCTCCTTCTCCCCCAACATCCAGTGTTATGCAGAGGTCTCACAACTCTTTTTTAAACTTCCTGCTGACCATAATGCACCTTCCATCATCCCATACTGCCTGTCTGCCATCCAGGCCTGGTGCACGTCCAATGATCTTTGCCTCAATATCAGCAAAACTGAGATGCTTCCCATTCGGAGCCATCCTCCCGCATTCTTCCCTTCACTCTCTCCTTCCTCCATGGGCTCTCCCCCTGCTCTGTCTTCTGAAGCCAGAAACCTTGGAGTCATCTTTGACTCCTCCCTTTCCTTCTTTCCTTCCTCACCCTCAGGACATTACCAAGAAGTCCCACTTCCAGCTCTTCCTTCTCAAAGGAATTATTCCTTTTCTCACCTTTTCTAGAAGCTCAATGTTACCCGAGCCCTGGTTCTCTCTAGGCTTGACTATTGCAATAGCTTCCTCTTGAATCTTCCTTCTTCCACTTTGTGACCCCTCCAGCTAATGCAGAATAGGAAAGTGAGACTTATGCTTGGCCTCAAGCCCAGGGACCACATCTCTCCTGCTCTAAAAAGTCTTCACTGGCTCCCGGTGGCTTCACGGATCAAATTAAAAACCCTGGGTATGATATGATAGGTTATTTATAATGCACTTAATACCCAGAGGTTTCTAAGCACTGACCCAGGGATCGAACCTGTATTGCTCCGTGTCGTCTTTCTTCCAAGGCAAGCATTTTGTCGCTGAGCTATCCTTCCGTGACTAAGGGTATCATCCACAAGGCTGTCTGGGGCTGGGCACCACACTATCTGCAATTCTCTCTTACTAAATACTCTCCCTCTAGACCTCTGTGTTCCGGGCTGAGGCCGCCAACAGTACATCACTGCTCTCTTGCACTTCTCCAGCCCCGCCTCTCCTTTCTTTCAGAACCGCCAGAGCACCAGGGGACCACTCCAGTGGTGATAGTGCACGGTACAAATATCCTTTAACATTAACATTTGTAATCCAATGTATTCTTGTGAGGTAAGTAGTCTTTTCTACTATGCCACCAGTTGCCATCCTAGTGGTATATTGGGGAAGAAGGATAGCTCAGAGGCAATGCGTTTGTCTCGGAAGCAAGATAATGCAGTGCAACACAGTTTTGAATCCTGATCCTGAGCTTAGAGTATTAAGCGTGTTATAAAAGAACAATTATAATTATCCCAGTATTAAACATTTGAAATTCATAGAAAAAAATCTAAATCAGACTGCAATGTGAGAAAGTTCAGTTTTGCTTATGTTTACAGAAGGGAGAAATTAATCTCTTTTTTTCCCTAATCTTCAGTATTTTACATGTTGTGAATCAAGGTCATGCATCAAATGGAAAGCCAAATCACATGATTTACTGTTTCGAGAGAAATCATTAATTTCAATTAACTTCAGCATATATTGTAATATTCAAGATGCAGAGGTACAGACTGCCTGATGAATGACCATGTCCGTCAAACAAATGATATTTTGCCAATCAAACAGGGTGCCCAGATAGGTTAATATCTGAGAAATGACTTAGCATTCAACTTTCAGTCAAACAGCTTGCGTTACGTGAGGGCCTCACTTGTAAATGAGGAATCTGCCACCTTGCTCATTGCCAGGTGTACATTTCCCAGCCAGGGACCCGAGACCCATCTTTTCAGCCTGTATTCTGACCTGGATCCATGGCCTTCACTTCCAGCAAGATAATTAAAAGGCGAGAAATCCATGAAAAAAACAACAAAATGAAGGCAGTAAAACTACCTCTGAAAGCCAAAAGACCAAAACGTAAAAGGCCCAAAAATGCTAAAGCCCAAAAAAAAAGAATAAGCTACAGCCTCTCTGCAGCAACATTTAACCCCTCTGTTCTGGTCTCATCTGTCGAAGATATTGATAAATGTATTGGTATTTTCACTAAGTGGGCATCACTAATTTAACACTTCTTGATATACAGTCCCACCTCACAATTTTGGGACAACACACAGGCTGTGCGTTATGGTTAAAACTCAAATGTTAAAAAAAAGTAATGAATACAAGGTGGTCCCCTTGCTTTATGCTTGCTTGGTAGGATAGCTCAGGGACAACATTCTCGCCTTGGAATCAACACGATGCGGAACAGGTCCGACCCCCGGGTCTGCGCCTTAAGCACATTATAAATAACCAATTATAATTATAGGTGAAGCTACCACAATCAAATGTAGGAATTTTGAAACCTATATATACAATTAGATTAGGCTTGCAGTGATAATTTCGCTAGGAGGTGGCATATATACAATTATTCCTTAAATAAATTCCAAACATTCCTAGATATTAATTTTCAATATTGCTGCATATGAAAGAGCAAAGAAATATCGAGGCTTAGTACCACAAATGAAATACACCAATTACAGGTGAAAAGATACAAGTATCTTTTATTTCTGTACAGTTTACAAAGCAAAACAGATAGCTATCTGGCTCCCAACACCTTGCAGTGTGTACCAGCAGACGCAGTGAGGAGTGAAAGTGCTGGACATCTAAACACAGACATATTTATACCATTTTAGCAATATTGTCCAGCCTCTCTCCAAGTTAATAATTCGCGGGCTAGAGTTTGTGCCTAGTTCACATGACAGATGTTACAATATTATACAAAGGATTAAACAAGTTTACATGTCAATGAAAATATAATGGCGTTGTTGGTTCTTGGATCCACGGTAATCCTGATTCCAAGAGTCACTACAATGTAGTTCAGCTAAAGCATACGATCGAAGTTTACTCTCCATTATTTCCGTGTTTATACGAAGATGAGGCTTGTGAGCGCAGACAACACTTAAATGACAGTTCGTATGAAGTGGAAGGTTTCTTTGCATAAATTAAACAGTCGGCGCTCGGTCAACCTAAAAATGTCCAAAACTCAAAGGTCGTTCGGCTCCACTGCAAGTCGAATACACAGTCCTCCATTTTAGAACATGGAGCATGAGTTAAAAATCAAAATGGCGGATGAGTCTCAAAATGGCGGCAAAGTTAATCCAAAATCGGAAATTTGCGAACGCGGTTTTCTGCGTAACGCGAATGGGCTTAGGCCAATATTCATAACAAGGAAGCACTATATGGTTAAGTTTTAACATTTAGGTCCACTCCACAGCACCCAGCCCAGGAGCAGGAGCTCCCCCGGCCCGGAATTGCCTCTGCAGGAGCAGAAGGCGACCCCATGAAGGCCAGCTGATCTCCGATCGAAATAAGGACTAGCGCGGTAAGCATTGCGCTTGTCCCTTGACCGCCGACTTGAAGCCCCACGCAGCATCCGTTTTGTAAACCCTGATGCATTTGGATAATAAGTCCCTCTGATGGGCAAAACAACTTAAATGTTGTTTATCACCACCATATCTGCCATCAA
Source organism: Ambystoma mexicanum (assembly GCF_040938575.1). Classification (NCBI taxonomy): domain Eukaryota; kingdom Metazoa; phylum Chordata; class Amphibia; order Caudata; family Ambystomatidae; genus Ambystoma; species Ambystoma mexicanum. The sequence continues at coordinate 107,285,690 of NC_090936.1, read as the reverse complement.
GGTACACGAGGTACCTATCCATTTCAAGATGGCCGCCCGCCCGCACCTGGGTGCCTCCAGAGCCTAACCAGGCCCCCAACAGCATCAGCCCTCGCCTGATTGGCTCCCCTGCCTTCTTCAACCTGACTGGTTGCCGGCAGGCATAGCCGGCTCACAACGACGAAGGCCCACGAGAATAAGGCCGTCGCCTGTTCTGTGCCTGTTCTTGCCAGTCAGCCGTTTGCCAGACCGCCTGGCCCTTCCTACACGATCGTCCCAAAGGTAACTCACCTGCAACTCACAAGCGCAGCTCGCCTCTGTACCCCACAGTCACCACCGACGCTTCTTTAAACTCACTGATCACTCTGAACATACCGACTGCACTGAGTCCTGCATTCACTCTAATAATGAACCTGTACCTTGCAACCTATGCCTACACTCTGCACAAACTCATAACCTGCATGCGCTCCATGGCAATCCTGCTTCAATGTGCATCTAACTGCTACGCCAGACGTTGCCTCGTAGCCTGAGATGTCATTCTGCAAGCTCCTGCCTTGAAAGTTGCTTTTAACTTGCCCATGCAAGCTGTATTTTAAAGCTGTATTCAGCCTGCCTTTGAAAGTTGCATTTAACTTGCCCCTGCAAGCTGTATTTTAAAAGCTATATTTAGCCTGCCTTTGAAAGTTGCATTTAGCCTGCCCCTGCAAGCTGTATTTTAAAAGCTATACTTAGCCTGCCTTTGAAAGTTGCATTCAACTTGCCCCTGCAAGCTGTATTTAAAGCGTTATTCAGCCTGCCCTTGAAAACTGTCTTTTGCCTGCCACTATAATGTATCTTGATAGTAGCATCTAGCCTGCCCCTGATAGCTGCATTCTAATCCTGGCTGTATTCGACTCTCTAATCCAGACGTACCTACAGACTTAGCTTCCGTGTCCTGCTACTTCACCTGCCCACCTAGAAAATTAGACTAATTAGCCCCTCACTTAGATACAGAGTACCCCACACACCCCTTAGTCAATGCATTCCACTGTGTTTTCGTTGTCTACGTGACTCTTGAATCTAGGTGAATCCTTGCCCCCTCTGGTCTATGCACTCCATGGTGTCTTAGCTGTCCACTTGACTTTGAATCTAGGTGTATCCCTGGCCCATTCAGTCACTGCAACCTAACGTGCCTTAGCTGCCTACCTGATTCTGATCCTAGGTAAGGCTAACCTTAACAACTCAGGAACCAGCTGATATCAAACACATGCCCACTGCTCGCACCTCCTCCTACTAACATGTACCTACCAGGTATATACTCAGCACTGCTGAGAGTCATCATCCACCTTATCAACGCAACTAGTCTCCTCAGCCCCCCTTACCAGGCCTGTCCAGCATGGTTACCACCCCGCCACCCACCATGCACCTCTCTACACCGTGCAACCTCTCTGCTAGAAACTCCAAACTACGCGCCAGGCTCCCCAAAATATACAAGGCCAGAGCTAGGGATTCCACCCATACCAAACCACCGATTTGGCCCCAGCCTTACATCCTGACCATCCCATCCAACAAAGGTACAAACTTACCTAAGCCTACCCAAACTAATACTACTACCAAACACAAGTCTCGATCATCAACCTCTACACCTACCACGAATAAACATACCACTACTCCCATAAGAGGGGCTTTAATCAATGCGAGATCTAAAGTAGCCCACGCGACAGACATAGCAGACCTCATCCTAATGGAAGAACTAGACATCTTAGCCATCTCAGAGACCTGGCTTCATGCAGCAGCTGGCCCAGCCCTTACGCTAGCCATCCCTGAGAATTTCTCCATCCTCCGAACAGACAGAATTGATTCTAGAGGCGGTGGCCTCGCTATAATCGCCAAAACCCACCTCAACCTTAAACCTGACAATACTGATCACTACTCATCCTGTGAATTGCTCACAGCCAAACTCCCCACCACCAACTCCCAAGCCATCACCATCCACCTACTATACAGACCCCCAGGACCTCTAAGCTCCTTTGAGGAAGACCTCAACTCCATCCTCTCTAACAACCTAAAAAATACCTCTCAATGCCTCCTCTTAGGAGACTTTAACCTTGGCTACAATGACCCTAAAGACACCCAAGCGTCAGCCATTAATTACTCACTATCAGAACTAGGCTTCACCCAAAGGGTGTCCACCCCCACTCATAACAAAGGGAGAACTCTTGACTGGATGGCAGACCACAACTGCGCGATCTCCATCACTGCCATCACCCCGCAATCTTGGTCTGACCACCACCTCCTCTCCTTCACACTACAAAAAAGAAATCCTCCTCGCCAAACTAGAATCCTACAATCTGAGAATACTGCATGCCAAATCCAGCACTAAAGAATTGTTCACCATCCTTAAAGAGCTGGAGACTCCCATCCCGGTCCCAGACTCCTGCAAGAAAGACAAACAATGGTGCACCAGCATCCAAAATGCCCTTTCCAATAAAGTCACAGGCCTCCAAATCAAAATTAACAACAAGAAAGAGACCCTATCCAAGGCCAAACCTAACAACACCCCCACTCACACCATCCCTCAACACCCTCCCCTTAATCCCCCCACTCGCTTCAGCTTCTCCAAAGTCGCCAGGCTAGAAGTGGAAAAAATCATACTCGGGCTCAAGCCTTCTAACTGCCAAGGTGACCTATGCCCACCTCAAATCATCAAAGACGCGGCCAGAGACCTATCTCCATTTATCACCAAACTCATCAACGCCTCCTTCTCTTCTGGCACCATCCCCAACAACCTCAAAGAATCCTGGGTCTTCCCCCTACTAAAAAACCCACACTCGACCAAGCCGTACCCACTAACTACAGACCCATCACCACCGTCCCTTTCCTACTAAAAATCCTCGACAAGACAGCCTACCTTCAAATTCAAAAATTCCTTGAACAAAACCACCTCCTAGGAGTCCGGCAATCAGGTTTTAGACCCCAACATGGCACAGAAACTGCACTCATCGATCTCAAGGTCCAAATTGACACTCTGAGAGATAATGGGAAAACTACCTTATTGCTCCTCTTAGACCTCTCGGCAGCCTTTGATCTTGTTGATCATAAAATCCTATATAGCCACTTAGACTCGGCGGCCCACTTTTCCCAAGAAGCTATAAACTGGATCACATCATTCCTAAGCAACAGATCCATGCGCGTCTTCTCCACCACGGCCTACGCTGACCCCATTCCCATCACATGTGTGGTCCCACAGGGGTCATGTGTTTCCCCAACACTGTACAACGTGTTCACTAAGTCCCTGTTTGATGATCTCGATGGCATGGGTATCACCTACACTAACTATGCTGATGATACCCAAATCCTCATCCCATTGACGGGAGACTACAACACGGATTTGGCCCTGGTGAACAAGGTGTACCTCATCATCCAGGCATGGATGGCCTCCCATAGTCTATGCTTGAATGATGACAAGACTGAACTCATCATCCTGGGATCAGCCACAAACCTAAACAAACTGGACCTCAACTACTCCAGCTTCACCATTGACGGCAACCCTATAAAGGTAGCTAAGGAAGTGAAAACCCTTGGCATCTATCTCGATTCCACCCTCTCCTTCCATAAACAGGTCAGCTCCATGGCATCCACTACAGCCTACACATGCAAGCTTATATGCTCTGCCAAACCCTACTCTAGCCAGAGCTCTCATACTATCTAACTGGACTATTGTAACTCCCTCTATGTAGGCGCCAACAAACAGATTACCAATAAAATCCAGATCCTACAGAACAATGCCCTCAGAGCAGCGCTTAACTTCCCTAAAAGAGAACACATCTCGAATACTAGGAGAACCCACAACTAGCTCACTACCTCGGACAAGATTCTGCTTAAGGTAGCCTCCCTCACCCACAAATACCTTAACAACGCAACTCCCCGTTATCTCTCAGACAGAATAACCAGATACATGCCCACCAGAAATAGTAATGCTAACCTGCTCGCTGTTCCCAGATTCAAGCGCATGAAAATGGGCGGCAACAGCTTCCAGGTAAAAGCAGCCCAAAATTGGAACTCACTACCACCCTCCGTCAGAGCACCTCAAACCTACCACCAATTTAGGCGTAACTACCTCCAGTGGCTTAAGAACAAAGACCAATAATGACAGCCAATAATGACACCCTGCAACCACTACACATTTGTTCAACTTGTAACTATGTCGTAATGTTACTCTACATCCTTGTAACTGTTTCTACTCACTGTAACTGCATCTACCCACTATGTATAATAATGTAAATAATGTACAGTATTGTAACTAAGTTGAGAATATTCTTGGAATGCTTGCGCTCTCATACCTTCTGGTCCGGTGCGCCATATAAATAAATAAACAAACAAACAAACAATTTAGTGGCTAGTTGATTAACGACTTGAGTGTTGGAGTCGGCAGAGCCTACAATGATTCCTTATGGGAATTCAGGATGAACACGCAATCCCTTAGGACTTACGGGGTTAAAGAATTCTCTTCAATTCAAACATTGCATTTCACTTGTACTTTTGTGACAACATATACAAACACTTTAACTGACACTGAAAATAACCATATCTAAAAAAATTTGAATTTCAGTGTGAATGCAGGGTTGCAGGTTTCTAGAATATGTAAATGCGATTTAAATGCAGGCTAAAATGAAGTGCATCCAAATTCTGCTGGTTTCTGGCTGAAAAGCAATGCTATCAATTTAGAATGAATAGGATGCCAGTACAGCTACCCCAGATAGGAAAACTGTTTTTGATTTTGCAATGCAAGGATGAGTACCCCCTTCCACTTTGTGAATTGGGTCCCACTGGTGTAAAGCCCTTTCCCTACTGAGCAACATCAAGAGAGAGAAAAGGGTGTTTTTATATTAGGATTATTTTTCTATCAGAATGGAATTAGGATGGCTAAACTCCCTTTCGCTTCAAAAATGATGTTTAAATACTGATGGCTTTGACAGGTCAAGCACTGTCAAGCAATTCTTCATTAGGCTATGGTGAGAGGTGCCTTTAAATCATTGCCCAATGCTGAATATATCTGGATTCTTCTTATTGTAACTATCATTCACCACATGCTGCACTGTCAGTGCTGTAAAATCATCCATGTTGAACACAGATTATAGAGTATCGAGAAAAAGTTTTTGCATTTATTTAAATGTAAACTCCCTCAGCTTTATTTACAAAGAAAACAGAATATAACTCACACTAGCAAACTACAATATCCTGTTCTCTTTATGTGATTATTAATGTGTAAACCCTTGCATAAAATGCTATCTCACAAGGCTTTAAATATAATGGGAATTACTGTGGCTTTTCACACAAAAGTACCAAGATTTTCTAATTGGAATGAACGCCCCCATGTGAACATGCCCTCGCCAATTACCATCACACTATAGGAATTTAACAGGACAATGATTCTAGGGGATTTATCTATTACATTTGGGGAGTTTTCATACTCCATCTGAATAATAATTTAAGTCATGAAGCCAGCAGAGACCCTCACCTCTTCCCAGTGAATGAATTATTGGCTAGCAGGCCTCTTATGGTACCCTCCTCTTTATTTGTACTTATTTTATTTTATAAATTTGTGTAACGCCCAGAGCTGGGGGTAACACAGCATTTGTACAGAGATTGAATGATAGGTGTAGCGAAAGTCAGTGATGAAAGTTCGAGAAGATGGGTTAGCCATATTTGTCAAAGAGACAGGTCTTCACAAGTTTTCTGAAGATTAAAAAGGATGGTTTTTTGTGTATTTTAGGAGGGAGAGTGTTCCACAGGGCGGGTGCTCTGGTACAGAAACTGCCACTGCTTGCTCTTTGCATTTGTATCTGGAGTCAGCAGTGCCAGGCTGGAGGAGGATCGAAGGGGCACACATGGGGTTTAGTAGTGATGCAGGGGTTGAGTTAGAAGGTTGCCTTTTTGTAAACACATTGGTGGGCACTGGTCAGGATTTTCAACTCGATCCATACTTTGATGGGGAGCCAATGGACAGCACATCTAGCTGAGGAAATATGGCCAGCCTGTTTGAGGCCCATGGCTGCTGTGGGTGCTTTGTTTTGAAGCAGGTCGAGCTTGGCCAGATTCTTGGAGGAGGTGCTAGTGAATAGCACATTGCAAAGTCTGGGTTGGTGCCTATGGTGGCCCTGACCAGAGTGAGGCAGTTGGCTGGGGAGAGGAGTTGTCTGCTCAAGGTGATGAGTTTAGAGGTATAGGCTGCAGATGATGCTAGAGTTTTGATGTGTTTGGGCATGTTGAGATCGGCATCAAGATAGGCACCAGGGGTTTTGACGTACTTTGAAACCAGGATGTTCAAACCGTCAATGTTAAAGGAGGCAAATGCAAGGTCGAGGTTCTTGAGGCATGAGGAAAGCCTCAGATTTAAGTTGATTCTAACTCCCTAATGGACAAGGTTTGTCATCTCCAACTATGATCCCAATTCAGAACTCATCCCTTTGGAACAGGCGTTTTCCTTCTCTGACACTTTTATTTTCATATCCAAATCCTATTTCCTGTGTTTTCCTGCTTTTTAAAATGGCCAATATTGCCACACTTATGTCTCATTATTGAATCGGTCAAATCTTTGCATTGTTTTGCCTCATAGTCAGACACTCCAATAGAATACACCCCTTCAATGTTCATTGGTTGATTATAATTTATGAACATGTAAAATGAAAAATATGGTATCCCATCTGCTCTTAATATTTTTAAATGCAACATCAAGTATACGCTATAACTTGTAGCAACATGCCACATTGATAAAATATTAATTTCTGTAATCCTCGACCCACATGCACATCTCAATATGTGGCATAAATATGTGCCATATTAATTCATAAAGTTACTAATATTAGTAATGTAATTAATTATTAGAACACAGAGACATTTTGAATTTAGCGTCATATAAAAGAAGAGATTTTCAACCTGCTGAGAAGCCACAGATTTATCGCAGGTGAAAGGCCTTTGTCTGTTTTTCCTAAAAAGAAATAGATTTCTCAGAACATTTCTAGAATATAATACTATGTGCTCTATGGAAACTTTTGCGGAAAAATGACCTTTTACCTGTTGAGAGCGGCCTGAACACGTAAAGTAGAATCCTTCTGGGGTATGTGCTCTGTTTGTCATACCCACAATCTCTAGTTATTTTTAAACAATTGGAAAGATAATGTTTAATGTGTCTGCTAAACTTGAAAAAAGGGGGCGGGTGGCTTACCATTAAACTTTCCAGTGTTAGATCATTGCATTGCCCCAAATGGGGAAAGAAAACCTGTCAAGATTTGGGAGTTACCTTCTACCCTTAGAAGTAACTGCAGAACCTGAGTGTCACAATCATTGGCTATATGAGCGTTGTTAGTAACATATACATGAAAACAAATTCTTTATAGCAGGTGCATCTATCTTATACAGAAAATAATGACCAAAAGCAATTCTGTACAAATGGGTTTATGTGTGTTGGTTAGAGCACTAACGTGAGCTCTACACTACAGGTGGGTTAACACTAAGAGAAAACCATGACCCAATTTGAATTTCTGTGTGAATACGTTTGGGAATGGGATTTAGATTGTGAGATGTATGCTTGCGGACAAACTAACAAAATGGTTCATTCCTAAAGTGCATTGGTGCACACCAATTATGAAAGACAATTAAGCTAAAACAATCATGCATTCTTAAACAGCTACTGCAAGCATTCTGCCACCATTGTGTGGAGTTGATTCTCGAAGTAGAGAAAACATTTCTGTGAAAAAAAGGAGGTTGCATTGATGGAAGAAAATGCACAAAGCAATATGTCACTGGGGAAGGAGATATTGGAAAACTGTATATAAGCCTTCTGTGAATGAAGGCTATAGAAAGCCTTTACTGTTGCAACCAGGAGAGAAAACAAGATGAATAAAGCTGGGGAAAAATGCAGAAAGTGCAACAAGGGGAGAAGGCGTGCTGAAGTAAGGGTCAAATGCTGAGAGAGACAGCCGACATAGTATGAGAATGTATAGGGGATTGTAGGGGAATACCAAAGACAAATGAAGACAGCCTCAAGTAGAGAGTTACCAGAATAATACATTGCTTCATGTATGCCTTGTGCTTTTCACCAGCTACCACAACAAGAGTGTGCTTATCGGATACAAGTACTCCTATACCCTGGTACCAGACAAATTGGAAGATGTGAGTTTGTTGTTGTCTATCTACAGACCTGGATTCTTTCATTATCCCTTTAACTGGAGTTGGTGAATTTGGCAACCTGTCATTGGCACATTCCTACACAACAGTTAATGTCTACAGATCAACCATTTCTGTTGAGCATAATAGGGTGAATGGTTTGCCCATGGGACAAAGCCTTTAGTATGTATATTATTGATAGCTGCCAGGTTTTAAGTGCCTTCACCAACCTAGATTGTATTATGGGTCAATCCAAATATTATGGACATGTACATGGTATTGCAGGTGAATACCAAAGACAAATAGAGACTGTCTCAAGTTTAAAGTGGAGAGGCACCAGTGTAATACATTGCTTCATTCATGACTTGTGCTTCTCATCAGCTACCACGACAAGGGTGCACTTATCAAATGCAGGTAATCCTGTAGCCCGGTACCAAAAATTATATGTTTCTGCTTGGAAAGCTGGGTTTAATGGTGTCTCTCTAGAGACCTGGATTCCTTCATCGTCCCCTGAACTGGAGATGTTAAATTTGGCACATTCCTACAGGACAGTGAAAGTCTACAAATTCATCAATTTTGCCTGGCATAATAGTGTGAATGGTTTTCCCATGGGACACGGCCTGTGGTATGTATATTGTTTAAGGCAACCAGATTTAAATATCCTCCTCAACCTAGATAGTATTATGGGACGTCAATTTTGTATGCTCTCTATTTCAAGAATGGTCAGTGAATAACGATCTTACCCTGAAGGCTCTCTCTGGCAGGTTGTTGTACTTCTGTGTATAGTGTATTTTAAGAGAGTTCCAGGTGTTAGGGCATTGGACCTGAAGGTTTACTCCATTTCACCAGGAGGAGTTTGCCTCACATTTCCTAGAGCATCAGATGCGTTGCAGGTTGGCCGAGCATGCAGCTTTTCAGGGTTACTCTATATTATCTGTAGTGCAATGTCACAAATGTTATGAAATCAAAGACAAAAGAGGGATTCATGCTCCCAACTTTCCTAGTTCCATTTCATATAGGAAGCTACACAAAGCATTTACCTTCCCCACTTTAGCTATATTGATTTGTCAGCTGCTGCCTATTTAGAAGATAGCTTCAGGTCAGCAGACTGGTCAAATCATCGTTTTGAATTCTTTTTACTGTAAGACTATTGCTCATGTAGCTTCATTGATTTATTCTACACTTTGAAGCCTCTGTGCTGTACCATTACATTGTGACTTTACAAAGACATTAAAAGAGGAGGAGGGACCTTCATGAGGTAGAGAGACATTATGGACACATCCACTCTATGGCTGACAGAGGGATTTATGGCATTGGCAATCCATACTTCATTTTCTTTCTTCAATGAATCAATTGTTTAATTGCTGGTGTCAGGAATAATAAAGAATTTAATGCATAAGAGTCCACACACAGTAGCAGAAATACTGTGTTTTTCCATAAATGACCATAAATGATAAATTAACAAAGTGGAAGAGATTATTTTTAGATTTTAACATTTTTCTTCGGTGGACAGTTCACGTTTATGTTCATCCATAATAATAGGAGGCCAATTTTCCACCTTACAACAGGCGGTTGAAATAAACGTACATATTTATTTAGAGTCAATATTTTAGTAGCCTTTGTTTGAGTCTGAGATAATTTGACATGGTACCCTTAAATGAATACTAGGTTGTATCAGAGGGTATCCCTAAAAGCAAATTGGTGGGCCTGAAATAAACCATGTCAGATAACTCATTTTTTTTAAATGAGTTATTATAGTAGCTTGGAAAAGGCACCAAGTGATGGCACCAGGTATTTATGTATAGACATATTTCTTAAAGGTGTATGTCCTGGCTCAAGTCCACATCAGCCACCTCCATCACCAACCATATACCCCACAAGCTCTGCAACTGCCCCTCATGTGCTCAGCTCAAGGCAAGGTCCGTCGTGTGAACCTGTGAGTAAACACTCTGTCCAGCAAAAGTGCATGCCGCACACCTCCACCTTAACCACAGATAACATAATCCCTGAGATAATGTGGAGGACTGCTAAACTTGGGATCCCTGAGCCTAGGAGTGGTCACTATATGCTGTCCTTCCTTCCCAGCACTGTTAGGAGAAGGCGAACTGCATTTTCAAATAATATAGTTGTCCAGATGATGCAGGGTTCTAAGAGTCCTACATGAGCTTACCCTGGGCACTACCAACCATATGTTGTCAGATATGAATTTGTTAGGCAGAGATTGCACAGTATTATCTCCTATGTTGGTAGGATGCGTTTCTTCTTCTCTTAACTCCGGCTCCCGGTATCTGTTGATCGACCCCTCATGCATACATTGAAACCTTATCCACATCCAACACCCACCCATTGCTAGTATGGACAGTATGGTGTGTAACTTTATCAATGGGAGGATAGCTCGGCAGCAACGTGCTCGCCTTGGAAGCAAGATGATACAGAGCAACACAGGTTCGATCCCCGGGTCCACGCTTAGAAACCTCTGGGTATTAAGCACGTTATAAATACCCTATCATATCATGTCACATCAACCCTCATTCACATAGACCTTGTATGGTCCCTTCCTGCAAGGCTGGGTCTATATCCTCCCTCACTCATCACCCAGCTGCAAACGCCATTCTTTTACTGCCTTGGTAACATCATATTGAAATTGAGATTGAAAATACTATTGACTCTCTAAAAATTGAACCTGTTCCGGCAATTGTTGCCCCCATAACACCCGCACTGTAGTTAAATGGCAAAGTGTTTCTGATAAAATCTCATGTTTAGTTAAATTAACACTAGGCAAATGGCTTAGTGAGAACTTTGCGGGTCTGCACCACCTACCCATAAAAAAATCAATGATTATGCAAACGAACACTCCTAAACATGTAGCCCTGTCAAATAACGAGAAGAAGGGGAAGGAAAATGTACCCCGCCACACTCAACACCTGCCGGTGGGACCGAAGGCAATGATCAACAGGGATAATGCTGCTGTAGATCCTACAGGCAGAAGTCAATAGATCAAATAATTTGTTAAATGCAGCACCTGACACATTGTTTATCATTAATGCCCTGAAACTAAACAATCAATGCAGAGAAAATCAGGACAGCTGAGAAATAAAGTAATCCTCTGGATTAGGCACATGCAGGACTGCTGCTCAATCATAAGGAAATACGCACTATATATAAATGGACCCCCTTCTTATTTTAAATGTTGTGACTCAAGGTGTTTTATCAATTTCCTGCTTGATCACTTCAAATGCTGCATTGCACATATCTGACAACTGAAATAGACATTGTTCTGAGAATTTATCTCATATGAATGGCCTCATCTGCAAAGGTTGGTCTCAAACGCGCATAATACTCAGCCATTTCCAAAAGAAAACAGAGTTCATCTTTATTTTTGGGACTTGGAGTGTTCTTGACAATATTAACTAGGCCTATATGTGGTTCAGTGCCCGCAGCTGATCTGAGGTGGCCAAAATAGTCAATGTTGAATCTGCACTTCTATTTACTAAAAGTCATCCCTTACTCTCTTTCCCTATTCAGGATTTTTGACTGTCTTTCTTCTTTCTTTGCAGAGTCTCTTCCATACACCAGGGTATCATTTTGGAAAGATTGTACTTTACTTGTAGAAAGACTGAAGCTATACAAACTAAGCCAAATGGCATCCAAATGAAAGGATAAAGTGCTTCGGGTGTGACAAAGGCTGTTCGATTTTGCAAGCTTTGGTGCAGTCTAATTTGATGATATACAGATGTCAAAAGCTGAAAGTGTGGAGAATATTTAAGCATCTTCTTTCGCGGAGAGCAGTTCAGAAATATTGGGTACTGGATGCCGTTCCGAGATGATATGATTGAAATCTCCAATCAATCCATAGTCAGAGATTTCCTGTGGGTTTTGGTACCAAAGGAGAAACCCACTCTGAGGCTTCTATTCTCTCAATAATGCATTGAGCCTCTAATCTGCCATGTTGGGCAGCTGTTGTTGATTCATGCCTTAATGTGATTTGGTGTACAAAGCTCTTTAGACATCCCACTTCTTCACTGAAGATGTCTGCATTTGCTGTGTCTTTGCAACTAAATACAGCCTCAAGTGCATTTAGGTTCAGCTTTATATATGATTCCTTTTGAAGAAGCCAGCTGAGCGGAGGAGTGAGTCCTCTACTGGTGTCACAGGCTTTTCATGAAGCTGGTCTGCCTTTAAATGCAAAGTTGTCTTTGGACCACCCTATTATATCATTTCTTGCAGCTCCATATGCCACTGGTTTGATGTGAACTTTATTGAGTGGTCACGTCGAAAAGTAGAATCGAAGATCTTCATTGGCCGTAATGTTTACTTGGCACGTGAATCAATCATCGTTAGCACAGGCTTGCCATCTATGTGCACCCCAGCTCAGGGTCCATCCAAGTCTTCCTCATCCTTTGTGACTGAAAAGATACCTTATTCTATCTCTTTGCTCATCAACTAAATTTGTCTTGGTGCTTGATCTGAAGCACCTCGCCATACAGCCTCTGCATTTGCTGCAGATCATATTTATGGCGGCACACAGAGGACTGTTGGGTAACTTTCCTAAACATAGAACACTGTTGTTGGTTGATGGGCGCTTACGGTAGAACATCTCCTGGTTTTGTAAAGTGTGCTGTTGTAAAGCAGAGGGGTTTCCCAGGTGCACATACCTTGCCCTTGGCATTGGATTGCAGTTTGTTTCGCATTAAATGAGTGTCTGATAACTCTGCCTCCCTTGTGCCTACATGTTCAGGTGGCAATGGCTAGTCTGGTTTCTGCTTCCTCAGAACTTTCAGACGTTTATTGGTGTGTTCCACCGCCTTGGGAATAGGAATAGCCTCACCTAGCGTTGGATCTCCCTTGCACCATAGCTGTTCTCTCGCCTTGCTATCCCTGCACTCCAATTTAAGTTTGTCTCGCAACCATTCATCATTTTGTTTTCCAAAATGATATGTTCTAGCAAGCCCTCTGAGGGTTATAATGAGTTTTCCCACTGATTCACCCTCTTCCTCGCACCTTTTTCCAAAATGATACATCTGAAGAATAATGCTCACTTTGGTCCCATAGGGCCTCACCACGAGTTAGGCGGTATCCCAGCGGTATTCCCACCGGGATACCACCTGCACTAATAGCGTTACCACCAACAAATTCCCTATTTCCCACTAGGCCCAATGGGTGATTTTCAGCGCGACTACCATCGGCGGTATTACTGCGCGGTAATTGCGCCATAAATTGGCAAATTTGCTGCGGATTTACCGCCAGCACAGAGCTGGGGGTAAATCCTGGCAAAACCGGGATTTGGCAGACCCTTAAATGCAGCAGTAATAGCGTTACTGCCACTTTTAAGGGCTACCGCCAAACTCGTGATGACCCCGATAGTGTTTAACACGTCAGTCAGTAATAACTTTATCTCGTCCCATGACCATAAAAGTACATATTAAAAACAACAGTTAAAATGCCTATTCCTTTCAAAAAGCAATGTTCAATAGTCGTTCACATTTATTATTTCTTACAAAACATCACATAGTTAAAAAATAAAAATAAAATATACGTTCCTTTCTTACATTTGCCCCAATTATCCCAACGGCAAATTCATCATTACGGGTTCCTAAGAGAGCGAAATTAGTCGTCCCTCAACCAGTAAATATGTTTGCTGGATTAAGTGCATCTACATAATGCTATTCAGGCTAATAAAACGAACTATCCTTCGGGAATGCATGTGTGTACTAAATAAAGTGCATGTGTGTACTAAATAAAGTGCATGTGTGTACTAAATAAAGTGGCTACCAGCAATAAACACACCAAAACTCTATGAAACAATCCAGAAAATTAGGAACGTATTCCATATCCAGGTGTGAATTTACAGGTAGACCCCACATCTTGTCTTTACGGCCAGCCCAATGTTATGCTTATTGTTATTTGCACTGATAATGAATGCACCGGAGCCCGCAGGGCTGACGAAGTTCATTGCGTATAAAGGTTACCTGCCCGAGCATAAGAGGAGAGCCTCGTAAGCTTACTGTGTGGTAGTGCATCTTAGGTGTTCTGATCTAATAATCCATGCCCGATGTAAGAAAGCAGAAACAGTGCAAATCACCAGATTAGCACAAGGCGAGGGCATCCTTAATGTTTCTGGCTGAACACATAGGCAGCAGGGGTTTCAGATAGCGTGTCCTCACACCTTTATGTAGGAGGCAAATAAAGAGAAAATGCAAGATGTCTTTTCTAAAAAATCAAACAAACACGGCACACATCTGTGCCATTCTGGCCCCTTACTAACTGTCGATCCTCTGGCTTCCCTCTGGTGCAGCCTCCCTGCCACTTTAAAACTTGAGGAGCACCATCTCCGGTTCCGGAAGCGCCTCAAGACCTTCCTCATTGCTTCTGCCTTTGCTCCCCTCTCTCTCCTGCTGATCTGTTCTCTCTGGGAACCATGCACCTGGCCACCTTCTGTCCTCTGGGCCCAGGTACCTCCTCACCCTGCCACCCTCCTACCCCTTGCACTGGGGTCTGTATCTGTAGCCATACAGCCCCCCCCCCCCGTTTTTCTTCCTGCACTTATCAGACCTACCCTGTCTGCTGCCTTAAACCCAGCACTTGCCAATTGCTGGCTGCACTACCACTGTTTGTTGCCTTTATTATTTATTTATTATTATTTATCTGTTTCTCCTTTGCTCCGCAGTCTCCACTTCTCCCCCCTTCCACCTTCCATGCACTTTTCCCCTCCCCCTCTCCCATGCACTTGCGCGTTCTCAATGTCACTGGGCCTAGTAAGATCGTTGTTTTGCTCTACCCTGTTGCCCTCCCTTGCCTTGTTGCGCTCTGAAACACAAGCGCGATAGAAATAAAATATCAATATCAATCTCAATGCAAAGGTAATATTCCTAGCCAAACGTTTATAAATAGTGAACAAAGCTAGTGGAGATTGTATCCAAATAATTTTCATAACACATTTCCCTTTTCTTACTCCAGTTCTAAGTTGCAGGTTTAGATTTATAACAAGCGTGATTAGATATTTCTCATGTTCGTTCAAGCCCTGGACCTCTACTTGGGAGAGCTCTGACAAATCATTGAATTTTCCTTGCCCCGCTGTGCCCAGGCAGTGCATGAGAAGAGATGTTCTTCTTGAAATTCCATACATTGCCTCTCGCACCGCATTGGCATAGTGTTCAAAAGATTTCTTCCACCTTTTCAACGGAACAGGTGGGCCACCGGATGTTGAAAGAAATAACATGTGTGTTGTCACATTTTGCATTGTTGTAGTTTTAGAGACTGAGGGAGTTTCCACCCTATCCCTGTGTGTTTGGGGGACAAGGATGAATCTTAAGTGAATGTTTTAATGCCGAGATGTAGACTATGGTTGTAGGTCAAAGTTTCGAAAACAATAGGATCAAATGCCTTTTGTTCGACAGTCAAAAGACCGAAAAAAAGGGTCGAATTATTTTTTTAAATTTTTTTTATGGCAGGGGTTCCCCCCAACCCTCCGTTTTCTTTATTAAAAACACTTTTTTTACCAACCCAATCTAAAAAATAAATAAATAAATAAATAAAAAAAATTCGACCCTTTTTTTTCGATCCTTTTGTATTAGAACAAAAGGTCATTTTGATCCTTTGACTGGACAACGTAAACTACCACTAGTACAATAAACGCTTCTTAGTTTATTCATTTCAGTTTTGTATTCTTTGATGCAGTCAAAGTTTAATTGATTGATAAATGGATTTGTTTTTTCTTGGTAAGGGCATTTGGACAATAGCATATGCCTGTCAGTCAGTCAAAAAGATGTATTTTGGTTGAAGCACCAAAAAAATCATACATTGATCAAATTCATTACGATACTCATTTAGCATAACCCTCCACATAAATAATGAAATATTAACAGTGAAAAGGTCACTTGAACCACTTTGAACCGACACATCTCTGCAACCCTATGACCCTCTCTTGTTCACGGCTTATGCCAGAATAAAAATGGCCCTAGCTGTGCTTCGTAAAGAATACCATTCAATGGTAGGGCCAAATGTATAGGAACATTTGACATGCTCGCTGGTAGGTTCAGCAGTTTTTGGTACAACATTGTTACATCGCCAGGATATTTTTTGCTCTGTTTTTTGCCAAACATTTTTGGCTGAAAAAACTAATCGGAAAATATGGGGGGCTGGGTAAGGGGATATAAGTGGTAAGGGTCTAGGGAATAGGGACTAGATAATAGGAAAGGGAGCCTGGGGGAACCCCGCAAATATTTTTTTTTAAATTTGATTAATTTTTTTCCGCTGAAAATGTTCAGCAAAAAACTCAGCCAAAAAAACCCAGGCGATTTGAGAACATAGAACCCAGTTTTTAAGTATTTCATTTTCACGTCCCTCGAGTGACGTTAAATTACCATTACCCTATAATTCAGCACCATACTGAAGGTGGAGTCTATGCCTTAGCTTCATACACTTCGAGGGCCGGGACATTGCTTTTTCGCCCAAAAACTTCAAGAATGATTTCAGTGCTTTGTTTTTGACAAGTCCCTTTGTCACTACAATCACAATTGTGAGTTCTCTCTAAGACACAGTTCTTTAAAAGTACATTTATGTTTTCAGCTTTCTTATTTGACCATATTACGTAATTTGTTTTGATAATGTTGATGGCCAATCCCATCTCACTCGAGTTTGTGTCAAAGATGCTCAAGCCCTTCTGTAGGCCTTGATTTATATTGATTTAAACTACATCTTCTCCAAAAAGTAAGATACACTGGGCCTCATTACGACCCTGGCAGTAGCCATGCCCTTGCTGCCGCCGGGAATGATTTTTTACCAGAGCCCAGAAAAGGGCAGTAACCGGGTCATGCCGACCTTGGCAGACACGGTAATTGCACTTTTGTGGGCTCTGATAAAAATGAATCCCCATTCCCATTGAGCCCATAGGGCTCAATGGGAATGGGGAGGATGCTAACAACGAGCCCGTTAATGGCGGGCCCGTTGTTAGCATCCTGGTCTGCTAGCGGGTCCCGTTAAGGACGCCTGGTCAGGCCAGGCGTCCTGAGTGGGACCTGCAGCAAACCTCGTAATGAGGCAGCCCGGAATGAACAGTGCTGGTCCCTTACCGGCACCGTTCATTCCACGGCCGCCAAGGTCCTAATGAAGCCCACTGTCTCCACTAACTTGTGGAGCATCTACATCGGCTTTCATTAATACGTTGGACAACTTATTGATATACGTACTACACAGTATTGAGGCTATTAACCACCCATCTCTAAAAATGCTAAATCTGCTTGTACATTCTCCTAATAGCCCATATTCTACCTCTGTGTAGTTGTCATAATAGAGGTTAGATATGACGTCTACCAGATTTTCCGGAACTCCTATTTAGCTCCTTCCCTCCAATTTCTTTTTCCTAAGTTTTATCAGGGAAGACATCCAGCTCCTTTTCCCTTTTTTTTCAACACTTACTTCCTGGGTAGTGACTTAAAAGTAGCTAATTTCTTCTAGTTTCCTTCATCTCATGCAAGGTGGTGGGTGAAGTCGCCATATGTTGAGCCGCAGAAGAATTCCCCTTCGCTCCAAGCCTCCAGACTCACCGCCCTGGTACAGCACATGCCGCACGAATACAACATTTTCAAACATTACATGTCCCAAAAAGCTATTGTTTCCCATGTGTTGAATATCTTAAACATTCTAGAGCATACCAGCACAAAATCATTCCGAAGGCCAGTCTATGTTTACAAGCCACATATTTCTAATTTGGGCTTTGCAAAACTGGCACAGAGAGTCTACATTGTTTTTTTGAGTGCAAATTGCATTCTGGGCTGAAGGTATTGAGCTGTACTTGAACATTAGCAATGCTCACTGTGTTCTGTTCATAGCATATTGTTCCAATTTCATTGCAAAGGTGCCAGACGGTCAGAGCTTGGTGAGAGATAACATCCAGTATGATACACCCATCCTAATTACACTGCCTGACAAGGTCTAAATCGTGGGGATGGGCTGGGATGTAAACATGAATCACTTTGGTAGAAATTGTTACAAATGGATGAGTGCCCAACTAAAGCTTCCATCAATAAATGTGAAATGACCTGCCATTAGTCTGACTGAAATGAGTAGGTGATAGGGAAAAAATCAATTCTTCAAATCAGTCGTCTTGGATCATTTGTTTATGACAGCAGCAGCTGCTAAATTTGGAGGATGAATATTGTTTCTTTGTGAACCATGAGGCTCAGTTGTTTGGTTTAGATGCTTTATTTAAACCTTCTTCATCAAATCCATTATTGTTGCATATCTTCAGATCTGACATCGCACATGGCGATTGATATGAATCCTGAATATTTGTCCCGTTTAATTGCCTCCATTTTGTCACTGCCAATTCTGCGGTTGATTTTCCCTTTCGACACAGCTGAGTGTGCAGTCTCGGTTCTGCGCTGTGCAGCGGCCTACCACTGCGCTGCATTTTGAAAACTGGCACGTGGGAAAGCCGCAGAAACACCTGAAATGAAGAACAGCCATCACTAAAGTGATACGTCCTCGTTTTGAAATGGCGGGTACATTAAATGGAATATTTGCCCTGTTCAAAGTGAATTTGCACTGCTCAAAAGTGACTTTGCACAGTTCCGTTAATCATGGTATGTGTCGGCAGTGCAAAGTCACTTTTGAGCAGTGCAAATTCACTTTGAATCGGGCAAATATTCCATGAATCGCGCCCAGACAGTCTTCTTCCAGGTGACTTCAAGCCCCTTCCCAGTAGGAAAATATAAACACCTCACCTCTTGCATCATTACATGACCCTTCCATAGGGACTTGGAATTCTGTTTTCCTACTCTCCCATAGTTCTCTCCAGGATTCTCTTAGTCAGTTTCGTGCTGAAACAATAGCAATAGTGAACCCTGGTAAGGACATCAAACATCTCTCTAGGGCGAGCACTATTTCTGCTTCCAGCCCTTTGGTTGCTAGAAGAACCTCCTCTAGTAAATGGATTCTACCTTGAAAGTCAGATCTGCTCAACACTTTCAGACAATGCTCTGTGTTTTAAAAAATGTTGTTCCCAGATGAGCCTACCGACCTGTGGATGTATGGTATGGTATGGTGATGTTTATTTGTAAAGTGCCTATACACCAGGCAAGCGTTTCAAATCGCTTTGAGGGAAGAAAGGGAAAAAATAACAGTTATTCAGAGCACTTGAATTTCTGAATGATACAGGTCTGCACAGGCAGAGTAAGTGCATATAATACAGTTAACAGTATAGATAACAGCAAATAGGTCTGACGACGATTCTGCAGTTTTTCCAAGTGCATTGAGGCCCAACCGTACAAGGAGGGGAGACACGGAATGATAGACGATCTTCAGGCATGGTACGTTCAGATCGTGCAAGTGCACAGGTGGTACAGAAGAGGGGGGAGGACAAGGGCAGGGGGTTGGAGGGGAATCCAAGTGCGCCAGTCGGTCAGCAACTGGGTGAGTGCTGAGATGCCATCTCATGGGCCATTGACCAAGTGCTGTAGCAATGAGGAAGTGCAGGCCCGGAGACAAGTGCGAGGGGACTGGCGAAGGTGCCGGGGACCTGTGAGAATCTGAGGTACACCCAGTGGTCAGTTGACAAGCTGTGTGACAAAGACGGATAGAGGGAGAGATTGGAGAGAGGGGATTAGCAGGATAGAGGGAGAGAGAAGGAAGAGGAGAAGAGGAATGTCTTGAGCAGTTTCTGGAACTTAAGGAGATCCGGCTCAAGACAGAGGGTGGCAGGGAGGCTATTCCAGAGGGAGGCCCCTGCTGAGGATAAAGATCTCCCTCCAAATCTCTGCTTGGAGAACTGACTCACTTGCAGAATGTTGGAGGTAGATGAGCGGAGGGCTCGGGAGGGAGAGTATTTAGGTAGCCATTGTTGTAGATAGGTAGGTCCCAGGCCCCAGAAAGCCTTGTGGACAATGCAGAGGGTCTGAACTTGATCCTTGCAGCCAGGTGGAGCCAATGGAGAGATTTCAGCACCAGAGAGATTTGGTCCCTGGGCTTGAGGCCAAAAATAAGTCTTGCATTTCTTTTCTGGATGAGTTCGAGGGGGCCCACAGCAGAGGCAGGGAGGTTGAGAAAGTGGCTGTTGCAGTAGTCCACCCTAAAGAGAACCATGGCTCTGGAGACAGTGAGCCGATGGGGGAAGGTAAGAAAAGGAAGAGAACCTTTGAGGAGGTGCAGCTGGTAGTTGGATGTTCTAGCGATGTCCGAGATGTGAGTGGAGAAGGATAGAGTGGAGTCAAAGATGACCCCAAGGTGTTTTGCCTTGTAGGTGGGCGTGGGCGCTGGGCCAAGCGAGGCCGGCCAGAGTGAGAGTGGGAAAGCGTGAGCAGGAGTCCCAATGCAAACGATCTTAGTCTTATTGGCATTGAGGCAGAGGTCATTTGCAGCACACCATGACTGAATTGCGGACAGTCTGATATGAGCGAGATAGAGGAGGTGGCTGAGTGTAGCCTGAAGGAGAGTTGCGTGTCATCCGCATAGCACTGGAGGTTAGGCTTCCTGTAATTCCCAGGGTGTCACAGAGACGTGCGATCAGGATGTTGTGGTTTACCGTGTCAAAGACAGAGGAAAGGTTGAGAAGAATGAGGACAGAGGGAGTGCTAGTGTCAAGTTTGAGAGCAGGTCTTCACGGTTGTTCAGAATAGCAGTTTCCGTGCCTCTGGATGCTCTAAAGCCAGACTGATGGTCGTGGAGGGTGAGCTGAGAGATAGCCAGCTTAGCTTCCGACTGAGTTTGCCCAGCAAATGGGTGATATAGATGGGGCGGTAGTTTGCTGGAATGGAGGGGTCGGCAGAGGGTTTCTTAAGCAGAGGGTGCACAAGGGAGTGCTTAAGAGAAGTTAGGAAAACTCCAGTGGCAAAAAAGAAATTGCTGAGATCAGCCAAGGCTGCAGCAAGAGAGTCAATGTTGTCCTTAATGGTTTTGGAGGGGCAGAGGTCCACCTGTTTGGATGAGGCCTTCATAGACTGGACTTGTCTGGCGACTTCATCAGGTGTGATGCGAGTGAGAGAAGAGAGGAGAAGTGGTGAAGGGGCCAAGGAAGACTCCAGAGGTGTTGGTGTATGATGTGGTGTGGGGGTGAGAGAGAAAAGGATGTCTTGGGTTTTTGGAGTGAAGTGTGCACCCAGGGCCGAGCAAAGTTCATGGGTGGATGTGACAGAAGAGGAAGCTCCTGTGGTATTAGCCAATTCCTTACAGACTTTGAAAAGATTTCAGCCGTGTTGTTAGATGCCGTGGTGATGCATTCTAGAATAAAGACTCTTTTCTTGTTGTGGATGCAGAGTCGATGTTGCCTTTGAAGGTGGCGTCAGGTCAGTTTGTCAGAGACTCTGCCTGACACATTCCATTTCCGCTCAGCTGCCTTACACTTGAGTTTAAGGGCAGCCAGATCAGAGTCGTATCAAGAGTTGAACTTTTTTGGAGGCTTCAGTCGGTCCCTCATGAAAGGGGCAAGAGTATCAAGGGTGAAAGAGATAGCGAGATTGAAGTTAGCGAGGGCTGTGTCAGGGTGGGAGTCAGCCACAGGAGTAGGAGGCAGAGAGTATGTGGGGGCAAAGGCAACCGCTGTCCCTCTTTTCACGGTTCTGGTGACTTTGAAACCGAGAGGCCGCGCTGGGTGTGCCGATGCAAGAGGAGCGGAGAGCTTGAAGTGTGAAGAGGGGGAAAAAGAGCGGTCCGTCCAAGAGAGAGAGGTAGTGAGAGGGATAGAGAGAGGGATGTCGGTAGAGATGAGGGCCTCCAAAGTTTGTGTGGAGCAAAAAGGTAAGATAGAGAGGGAGAGAGAATCCCATAAATTGCGGAAAAGTTCCTGAGGAGTCAGGAGAGTCCAGATGGATGTTGAGGTCATCCAGCAGGAGGAGTTGAGAGGAGTAGGAGAATAGAGAGGAGGCCAGGCCAACCCATTCCGAGAGGAAGAGAGTGGACTGTCCTGGTGGCCGACAGAAAGTGGCCATAAGGAGAGAAGATTTAGGAGAGAGTGAGAGCCTGCAGACTTCGAAGGAAGGAGGAGTAGGCCTGAGTGGGGATGATAGACACAGGTGTCCATTCTGGGAAGATCAGCGCCACCCCCACCCCTTCGGCCTGGGAACAGAGAGAATCTTGTATCCTTCAGTGAGGAGTGTGTCAAAGCTCATGACAGAGCTATCCTTGGACCATGTCTCTGTGATCATGAGCACATCAAGGCCCATGTGTTCAAGGAGGTTGCAGATGAGTGTTTGACAGCAGAGAGAGAGTTAATCGTGGCAATATGGAGCAGCTTGCCATCTTTTAAGGTCTTCCGTGGGGGGGGGGCGCAGAAGATGGTGGTCCCCCTGAGGGTGGCAAGAGAGCCGGAGGGAAAGTGGAGGATGGCAGAGGTGCCAAGGTCCTCAAGGGGGCCGGGACAGTGAGGCAAGGCAATGGTGCCTTTGCGGAGGTGGAAGGCATAGCAGGCAGGGGAGCCTGTGCAGAAGAGGAGAAAGGCACAGCAGGCAAGGGAGCCTGTGCAGAGGATGAGAAAGGCACAACAGGCAAGGGAGCCTGTTCAGGGGGTGAGGTAAGGTTTGAGAGGCGAGGTAGGAGATAGGAGCCTGTCAAAGAGAAGAAGGTTGGGTTGAGGACTCTGAACCATGATGGTTCCATTCAGATAGTCACTAATGATGACCCATGAAATGGCAAAGTGTTCAAAGAGGACCTCCCAGCGGGTGTCACCATTGTACCGGGTCCATAGGTCCATATGTCGGGTGAGCTAACGACAAAGAGGATGTCTGTGAGAGTCTCTCTGGCGGTAGCCGTGACATAGGTGTCTCCAATAGGAAGGCCTGGGTTGGAGCCCAGTATGTCCTTCTTAAGTTTCTTCCGGACAGATTTAATGATAGGTGAGGGATAGGAAATAGATAAGCACTTAGAGAAAATAGGAGTGATAGATAGTGTCGTAGCTAGCTGTAATGTTGAGGAGGACACTTACCCGGATGATGTACTGGTGCACATTGAGGGAGGGTGGGGGATAGAGGGTACAAGGTGGAGGGCACTGAGGACAAGGTAGGACGTGCAGGATGTTAATGCAGAATGTACTCTACATCAAACACTGTTTGTTAAAAGGTAGTAAGTATAGTTGTAAACCCTGCAAGAAGCGATTTCAAGAATAGTTTTAGCAAGTATACAGCCAAGTTTCATTTTAGCTAAGCCAGAAAGAAACACAATGCAGCAAATATGCTGCAGAACACAGTTTGGAGCCTGATCAACTTGGCACAGGTGTAAGGTCAAACAGTAGGATAGAGGCACAGCTAAAAACGATTTTCAAGCAAACAGGCACTGTACAATTCAACTTACCAACATCCATATATAAATGACCACATGTGTACATTCTGGTGGATGTCAGTAATTAGCATGCCAGCAGTGTTTAGGCCACACAGCATATAAAACTATTCACAACTAGAAATTGACAAATGCAGAAACTAAGTAATATGTTCTCATTTAGTGGGATGACATTACTTCTGCACTGCAGGAGCACAGGAGAGAGTTGTGGCTAGACTGCCTACTTGCCCCCACACTTCCACAAACCAACAGTGATCCCAATCATAAAGATACAACTGAGACAGCTAAGAGATCTACCTCCTTCAGCTTTTGTGGGAATAGGGGCCGATAGAAGGCTACACCCTTGGAAAGGGAGTGAATGTGACCCAAGAGCAACTCAAATAGCAAAGAAACACAGTGCCAAAATAAAACAATTGGCCTCATTACGACCCTGGCGGTAGGGGGTTAACAGGGCCGGTAGATCTGCCGGCCCCGTTAATCCCCTACTGCCTCATTACGAGGTTGCTCGCGGGACCCGCTAAGCACGCTTGATAAAACAGGCGTCCTTATCGTGTCCCGCGCGCAGACCAGGATGCTAACAACGTGCCCGTCATTAACGGGCCAGTTGTTAGCATCATCCCCATTCCCATTGAGCCCTATGGGGGCTGAAATGGGAATGGCGATGTACCGGGTCAGGGTTCCTTGAATGGGGAAATACCAGGCCCTCCAAGGTCGGAATGGCCTGGTATTTCCCCATTCAGGGAACCTGGACCCGGTACCCGGAAAGGGGGTAGCCATGCCGCAAAAAGCGGCATGTTTACCTCCAGGGTCATAATGAGGCCCAATGTCTATCAAAGTTCTATGAAAATAGAACACTTTACAAGAAACAAGATGGTGTAATACCTCCAGAAACTGTGCTGAGGTATCCCTCTGACAGCACTAAACCCTACTTCTTAGACCTATAGTATCAAAGGTTCTTTCGTATACAACACCCTGTTGGGTGGCTAGAACCTTTGTTTTCTGCTTCCTCGGCCAGATAATGCTGAGGGGATGTCCTTCTGGAGAGAGCTGTAACCCGACCTCACAAATGTCAGAGACAGGCTGACTGACTAGAATTCACACAACCCTTTTACCTCTGGCCTGGGCTCATGGTCTTGACACATGTATGATACAGAACAGATGTGGCTTTAATAAATATGTGATTACTGGACACCATAACCAAAACTGAAGTATGACTTATGCTTAAAGATTAAACTGCCAACAGGATGGTAATTCCTTTGACCTCTGAACCTGTTTGTTTGTTTTATTTATTAGTTAAGCGCACCAAAACCTCAGGTATCTGGGCTTGTTTGGACTTACATAGGGCTGCATATACACAGATATGAGACTACAAGGCACAGCAAAAGTTACATATACACAGATATGACTATACATGGGATAATTTTCAGACAGTATAGAATGCATCTCATAAAATACATACTTTATAGGACCATAAGGGTGCAACAATTAATATATTGATATTGATATTTTATTTCTATTGCACTCGTACACAAGTGTTTCAGAGCGCGACAAGGCAAGGGAGGGGAACAGGGGAGAACAAAACAGCGAACTTACTAGGCCCAGTGACATTGAGAACGCACAAGTGCATGGGAGAGGGGGAGGGGTAAAGTGCATGGAAGGGGGGAGAAGTGGAAAGTGCGAAGCAGAGGAGAAACAGATAAATAACAATAAATAAATAATAAAGGCAACAAACAGTGGTAGAGCAGCCAGCAATTTGCAAGTGCTAGGTTTAAGGCTGCAGACAGGGTAGGTCTGATAAGTGCAGGAAAAAAAACGGGGGGCTGTATGGGTACAGATACAGACCCCAGTGCAAAGGGTGACCCGGAGGCATTGCGGGAGGATGGCGGGGTGAGCAGGTACCTGGGCCCGGAGGACAGAGGGTGGCCAGGTGCACAGTGCCAAGAGAGAACAGATCAGCAGGGCAGAGGGGGAGCGAAAGCAGAAGAAAAGAGGAAGGTCTTGAGGTGCTTCCGGAACCAGAGATGGTTCTCCTCAAGTATTAGAGTGGCAGGGAGGCTGTTCCAAAGGGAGGCCCCAGCTGAAGACAGAGATCTACCCCCAGCTCGTTTCTTTGAAAAATGACTGTCCCTGAGGTAGTTGGAGGTAGAGGAGCGAAGAGCTTGAGAGGGAGGGATAGCTGAAGGTATTTTGGACCCAGGTCCCAGAAAGCCTTGTGGACAATGCAGAGGGTTTTGAATTTAATCCTTGCATCCACTGGGAGCCAATGGAGAGATTTCAGAGCTGGAGAGATACGATCCCAGGGCTTGAGGCCAAGGACAAGTCTCGCAGTCCTCTTATGGATTAGTTGCAGAGGGCGGAGAGTGGAGGCAGTGGAGGCAGGTAGAGGCTGTTACAATAGTCCAACCTAGAGAGAACAAGAGCTTGGGATACCATGAGCTTCTGGGGGAAGGAGAGTAAAGGAAGAGTACCTCTGAGGATCTGCAGTAGGAAATTTGACTTTTTAGAGACCTCAGAGATGTGGGCGGAGAAGGAAAGGGTGGAGTCAAAGATGACCCCAAGGTTCTTAGCCTCGCAGGTGGGGGTAGGAGAAGGGCCAAGGGAGGCCGGCCAGAGAGTAAGGGGAAAGGATGGTGAAGGTGTGCCGATCAGGAGGATCGTCTGGCATTCAGACAAAGATCAAACAAGTAAAAGATTATACAAGTAAAATATGTACAGGGCAAGGTATCTACAATAAGTGTGGAAGTAGACTCCTGAGCGGCATTTATCTAGATTTGGTGCAGTAGTATCTGGCATTTGATTAGGGAGGCAGACAGAGGTGGTCAGATGTCATTCGACACTAGCCATATTTTGGTTTGTTTCCTGAAGCTTTGGAAGGACTGGTCAGTTTGCAGGTGAATGGGGAGAGAATTCCAAAAATGGGCTGCTTGGACAGCAAAGCTGGCTCCGCCAGCCTTTTTCAGCTTCTATCTAGGCATTGTTCTATAATGTGAGTTTGCTGATCTTGTAGGGAGAATGGCTGGTTTATTTGTGATTTTTTCCCTTAGGTAATGCAGGGCAGCGTTATTAAGGCATTTATGTGTGATAGAGAGTATTTTTAGCTGGATCCTATCCTTGATTGAGAGCCATTTATTGTTTCTTCTGCTTGCTGAGATATGTTGTCTCCTTGGGATGTTTAGTGCGGTTCACAGTGCATTATTCTGCAGTGTCTGTAGTTTGTTCAGAATCTTTTTGTTGGCTCCTGCATACAGGGTGTTACAATAATCCAGTTTGGAGAGGATTAGGGCATGTGTATGCTGTAGCTGAGGCAGTGGCGTTTACTTGTTTAACCAGGTTTAATGTTGAATCCAGGTAGAATCCTAAGGTTTTAGTTTCCTTGGAGACATTGATAGTGATGCCGTTGATGTTGAATGATGTATAACGTTTGCCCAATTTGTTGAGGTTAGCCGGTGTTCCTAGGATTAGGATTTCGGTTTTGTCATCATTCAGGCAAAGGTCATGGGCAGCCATCCAGGCCAGAATGATTGAGTATATTCTATTCACCAAGGCCAGGTCTGACTCGTAATCACCCGAGAGGGGTAGGAGTATCTGGGTTTCCGTCTGCATTGTTAGTGTATGTGACACCCAAATGGTCCAAGTCGTCGAACAGGGGCTTTGTAAATACATTATATAGGGTCGCCACGGCAGATGGGGAAAAGACTCTCATTGATCAGTTATTGAGAAAGGATTGGATCCAGTTGGTGGCTTCAGTGGAGAAGTTGGCAACGGTGGCGAGATGTTTGCAAAGCACTCTGTGGTCTACCAAATTGAAGGCAGCCGAGAGATCTTGAAGTAGTAGTAGGGCACATTGTCTGTTATCTTTCAGTAGGTCAATTTGCTTTTTTAGGTCTATGAAGGCCGTTTCAGTCCCGTGGAGTGGTCTGAAGCCCGATTGTCTTAGTCCTAAGAAGTTATTAATTTCTAGGTAACACTGGATTTGAAGATATGCCGCTTTGTCAATGATTTTGAGTAAAAAGGGTACAGTTGTGATAGGCCTGTAGTTGGTTGGAATGGTTGGGTCCAGTGAGGCTTTCTTCAGAAGTGGTAGTACCCAGGCATCCTTGAGGTTAGTGGGGACGTTACAGGTGCGGAATGAGGCATTTATTAGTTTAGTAATAAATGGAGGAAGTTCCCTTGCTGCATCTTTGTTGATTTGCGGTGGGCAGATATCACCCTCGCATCTTGAGGGTTTGAGTGAGCGGATAATCTTTTCCCCTTCCTTGGTGTCAATTTGGGCGAGTTTTAATTTTTGTAAGGATGTTTGGGGGTGTTCATGAGGATTGTTGGGAGTGTCTAGTTTAGTGAGGTTGAGCTTTTTGGTTGCAATTTTGTTTTGGAGGGGGACAATTTTATTAGCCAGTGCATTTTTGATGTAGTACACCATACTTTGTCCTTTGTGCACGAGTCCTCGGGTGGGATCGGGGATTCCATTTCCTTGAGAATTACAAGGAGTTCCCTGGTGTTGGAGCTGGCTTTGTTGACCCTGTCGTTGTATGTTTCGTGTTTAGTGCGTATTATTTCTTTTTTGTATTTGGTGGACGGTTCGGTCAAGTTTTGCTTGTTTTCTTTAGATGCCAAGTTTTTTTCCACAAGACTTCCGTTTTTCACTTCTCTGAGCGTAGGGCTTTAAGTTGTGGTGTGAATCATGAGTTAAGGTGGGCTTTTGGTTTACCATTCCACATTTTAAGAGGAACAATGGTGTCTAAAGCTTGTGTCATTGTCCTATTGTAAAGGTCTACTAGAGCTGCTGGGTCCAGGGACTCAGATGCAGAATTTAAGGTAGGCAGCAGGAGGGGCAGGAGTTTGTCTGCCGTGATGTTTCTTTTGTTTCTACTAGGAAGCGGAGGAGCTAACAGCTGTTTTTTTGGCGAGTGTTGTGAATGAGATTAAATAGTGGTCAGTCCAGGTTTGAGGTTCGATAGAAGTGACTGTCGTCTCACAATTGAGATATGCAACCCAGTCTAGTATTCTACCTTTCTCATGGGTCGGTTGATTAACTCTTTGTGTTAGACAAAGTTCCAATAGGGTTTCAGATAGTGTGGTGGCCTCTTTGTCATTAGGGTCAAGGAAGCCTAAGACAAAGCTGCCTAATAGTAATATTTATGAGGAGGGTTTAGTGTTTGCAGCGAGTAGGGTTGAGATGTCTTCCTCAAATGATCTGATGGGACCTGGAGTCTGTAGATCAAGTGTATTGTTAAGGTGCTAGAATTGGAGGTGGTTCATTTAGCGGTGAGCAGTTCACAGGATTTTACATATGGGGAGGTAGATAGTCTGAGGTCAAGACTAGACTTTGCAATGATGGCGATGCCCCCTCCTTTTGAGGACATTCTATCTGCTCTTATGGTATAACTATCAGGTATGGCCAGAAGCAGGGGGGATCCTGCCGCCTCATGAAGCCATGTTTCTGATATAGCTATGAAGTCTAGGTCTCTAGTGATGATTAGATCGGCTATGTCGGTGGCATGTGCTACCACGGATCTTGCGTTTATTAAAGCTCCATTAATATAGGGGCTAGAAATATGCGACAGTGTAGGGTATTCCTTATCGTTGTTGGGTCTTTTTTTTTTGTGATTGTTCAAAGGTGTTTGGTTGTTTGAGACCAAAGGGGGATTTAGATTGTCTACTGGTTTGGTCAAGGAGGGGGAAGGGGGGTTGGCTACAGAGTCTAGAGCCAAGTCTGCTGTTGCTGACTATTGTGGAGCAAGGCTGGTTAGGAGTTTGCTTGGAGGTGTATAGATTAATCCATTGACTCAGGGTTAAGGTGGTTATTGGATTAATCAGTCCAGTTTGATTGGTGTTAAGGTGCATAGTGCCTAGGTTTAGTGCAGGTAGGAATGGAGTTGACCTGATGGTTGAGTGAGGATAGTTGTATTCGTATTCGAGAGGAGGGAGAGATTTGGGGGTTTGATCTCCTTCAGTATGGGCAATAATGTATCCATCGTAGCGTATTCGTTTCTATACTGGAAGTGGACAGTAGTGGAGCAGAGGTGGTACGTGGTTGCTAGGAGTATTCCTAGTGTGGTTATGAGGTGGTTGGTAGGCAGAATAGTCTAAAAAGTGATGCCACTAGGTGCAAAGAGGGCAGGGTTCCAGGTCAGGCGCGCTCTGTAGCGGGTCCTAGTAGATAGAGGTCTGGGATTGGATCTTTCAGCATGTGGGCAGGGAACTGATACAGTGACTAAGCAATAGCGCACAGTAGGTCGGCATGTGGGCAGGGCAGTCAGTGAATAAACAATAATGCGGAGGCGGCGCAGCTCATAAAGTGATTAAACAATAATGCCAGGGCGGCACACAGTAGGTCAGCATGTGGGCAGGGCGGACAGTGAATAAACAATGCTGGGCCTGCGCAGCGCATACAGTGATTAAACAATGATGCTATTGTAAACAATGATGTTCTGCACCACTGGAAAGCAGGTGCTGAAGATTAGGAGACTGATGCAGCAGGTCACGTGTGTCACTATGTTTTTGGCATAGATCTTTAAGGAAAGGGGTTCTGGCTGGCAGACCACTCTTTCTGGGATGGAATACTCACATCATTTTATATGTATTAAAAATCAAAAAAGCCAGGGCTTTTTCACCTTTGCCAGATGGCAATTCCTCACATTGGCACTAACCCTTTCACATCATACTGCTTTCTACTGACACATCTCACCTTGTTAATCCACTATTACAGGGTGAGGAAACATACAGTGCCTCATTCCAAGTTTGGAGGTAGCCATGGCGCTATTAACACCATGGTTGCCTCCAAAACCGGGTCCGGGTCCGGTCTGGTGGAATGGGGACTTACCGGGACATTCCCGGTAAGTCACCATTCCAAATGCCATTCTCCATTCCCATTTGAGCCCCCATAGGGCTCAATCGGAAGGCGCTAATAACGGGCCCGCTAATTGCGGGCTCGTTATTAGCTCCAAGGTCCCTTAACGGGTCACGTAAAGAACGTGTGGTCAGACCAGACGTCCTTTGCGGGTCCCGCTAAGGCACCTTAGAATCGGACGGTAAGGGTTTAACGGCACCGGTCTCCTTACCGGTAACCGTTAACCATTATCGCCCAACTCAGAATGAGGCCCATAGTGTAATTACAAACAGTCTGCTGAAGTTAAATTCATCCATAGCAGCACTGGGGTGACACTTTTAGAGTGTTACCTCATTTTTGGTTGGCAAATCGGTTGTAAATGTGCTTGTAGGCTACAAATTAGAAAGAACATTCCTGAATATGGCATGTCTAGAATCAAAGTTAATCTGCATTTCAGATTTTTTGTAGAATAAAAACCCATCTGATGGAGAGCGCTAGGAGGTGCTGATGATATGGGAGCATACCATGTCAGCTCCTCAATCCTTCAACCAACCAAAACCACAGGCGTCCTCACTCAGCCATGCACTGGCCTTAAATTGGTAGAACGTGACCCCCCTGAGCCTAGACTCCAAAAAAGCTGTGTCAACGATGAAAAGAGTTCAAACAAAGAGAGCCATCTACAACTCGCTGTGCTCCACCCGGCAGGAATCTGGACAGTGCAGCCGCAGCAACATTTGTCTCTTGATTGAGATCCACAGCCGGGTCCAGGAAAAATCTGGAATAGGTACTGTTGCCCCACAGCCTAATTCAGATGGTGAAGTGAACAGAAACTAAGACAACACAGTGAGAGTGTAAGTTAAAGCACCACCTGCAATATAACCGAGCTGCACATAACGGCCCACCTGGACAGAAGAGCCTTGGTTTGGGGGAGGCAGAATGGGTGGCCTGCGTTCTCTCTTGGGCACTCTCCCTCCACCTAATGCGCTCCCGCAATGCACCTGAACTACACTTAATGAACCTACCGAGCAGAAGGATGAAGGTAAGGGAGAAGCAGTACAGGTGGCCAAAGGTCTGGTCTGCGCGCTCCTTCCTGCTCAACCTCATGGCCTGCTGCAACACGGAGAGTGGGCCCAGGTGGGTGGAGGTCAGGCCAACAAATCAGGCAGCAACTTGAACTGCACCAGAGGGAACCTATGTGGACGCAAGACAAAAGTCAAAACTGAGCAATCCGCCCTATCGGACTACCAGGGGAGCAAGGGAAAGGTAACAAAATAATCTGAATTCCTGCTTACAAACTAAGAAGGATAGACAAAAAACAACACTGAGGGATCCCTATAATAAAAGAGATTAGGGGTACACTCCAGTGCCTGGCAGACAGATGTCATACTTCCAGAGCACGCCCAGGGATCAATGGCTACCAGAGCAGCAGTATGTATTTTATTTTATTTATTTATTGGTGACTTGTTAGGCGCTTATACAGAAAGCAAATACTGTTTCAAAGCGCCCACAGAGCAACAGGGAAGGGACAGAGGATTATAGAAAATGTTATTACAACAATAATAAAAAATTCAGTTAATTAAATAAAAGAAAAGAAGATAGTGAGTAGGGGAAGAGAAAACTACTATGCCTTGTGACTGTTGAGAATGTGCAAGTGCAGAGGGAATAGTGGTATGGGATATGTGCTGTGGTGCTCCTGGTGAGCAGAAGGTGAAGTGCTATGAAGAAAGTGTAAGTGCAACCTCCAAGGGGAGGGTGAGCCGAAGCAAGTGAAGAGGATGGACAGCAGCTGAGATGATAAGAAGTGGGCGGTCAGGGCTCTGAGGATGCATAAGGGCCCTGTACTTCAGTCAAGCTACTGTGCGATTAGCAGGGGAGAGAGTGAGTGAAGGAAGAGGAGAAGAGGAAGGTCTTGAAGCTTTTATGAAACTTAAGGAGGTTCTGCTCAAGACAAAGAGGGAGGGGGAGGCTGTTCCATAGAAGGGAGCCCGCTGAGGAAAGCGAATGACCACGTGCTCTTTGTTTAGCAAACTGCTTCACACACAAGGAGTTGGTGCCAGAGGAACGCAGGTGTCTAGAGTGGGAGTATTTGGTCAGAAAGAGTTGCAGATAGAGTGGTCCCTGGCCCCAGAGAGTTTTGTGGATGAAGCAGAGGGATATGAATTTAATCCGAGCTGCGATCGGGAGCGAATGCAGACTTTGTAGGGAAGGAGAGATGCAGTCCCTGGGCTTGAGGCCAAGGATAAGTCTTGCTGCTCTACTCTGGATTAGCTGGAGGGGTCGCAGAGTGGACGAAGGTAGATTAAGCAGGAGGCTGTTGCAATAGTCAAGCCTGGAGAGAACTAGAGCCCGGGTAACATTGAGTCTCTGGAGAAAGGTGAGGAAAGGTAGAATTCCTTTCAGAAGAAAGAGCTGAAAGTGGGACTGTTTGAAACTGTCCTGAGTGTGAGGGAGGAAAGAGAAGAGAGTAGTTTGAAGATGACTCAGAGATGCCTGGCTTCCGAGGAGGGAGCAGGGGGAGGACCCATGGAGGAAAACCAGAGAGAAGGGAAGAAGTAGGGTGCAGGGGCCCCAATGGGGAGGATCTCAGTTTTGCTAGCATTGAGGCAGAGATCACTAGAAGTGCACCAGGCCGGATAGCAGAGAGGCAGACGGGGATGAAGGAAGGGGTAAGTGCGTCTGAAGGAAGTTTGAAAAAGAGTTGTGTGTCATCCACATAGCAAAGGAGGTTAGGGGAGAAGGAGGAAATGAGGCGTGCAAGCAGAGTAAGGTAGATGTTGTAGAGCCAAGGTGAAAGAATGGAGCACTGGTGGATGCCACCAGTGGAGGAGGAAGTAGGGGAGGAGACGGAACCAAGTATGACTTTGGAAGACGATCGGTTAGGAAGGAGGTAAGCCAGTCCAGTGCCCGCTCTGAGATAACAAGGGTGTCATGGAGCCTTTTTATGAGTATGGAGTGGTTCACTGTGTCAAATGCAGAAGAGAGATCAAGGTGGATGAGGACAGCAGGGGAGTTGAAGTCAAGGGATGCAAGCAGTTATTCATGGGTGTTCAGGAGAGCAGTTTCTCTGCCTCTGGATACTCGGAATCCAGACTGGTGGTTGTGAAGACCGTTAACAAGTTCAGTGTGAGAGTTAAGTTAGGGGAGGGCCAACTTCTCAAGCAGTTTCCACAGCAAAGGGGTGATGGAGATGCAGCGGCAGTTGGCCGGGCAGGAAGGATCTGCTGAGGCTTTTTAAGGACGGGGGCACTCAAGGATTGCTTGAGGGAGGATGAAAAATAACCTTTGGCAAAGGAGTGATTACAGAGATTGGAGAGCAGGGGCGAGAGAGGAAATGTTATCCTTGATGGTTCTGGATGAGCAAGGGGCAACCTGTTTGGAAGAGACCTTCATGGAGTTGACTACTCTGGTGACTTCTTCTGGAGAGACAGGGGCAAAGGAGGAGAAGGAGGAACGAAGAGGGTTAGTGGTCAGGGAAGGCATGGGGAGGGATGGGTTGGGTGAGTGTGTGGCAAGGCTGATCAGTATGTCTTGGGTTTTGGAAGCAACGTGAGTTATGTTCCTCAGGAGCCCCGATACAGCTGAGAGGACATGGCCAAGTTTTAAGCCATTGCCTTTGGCCACCCTTCTTTGTACTCCACAACACTGCAAGGACGGGATGTTCAGTAACCCTTCTGTGAATCCTATTCTGCAGAACCCAAAGCCAGTCGCCTGTATATATATATATATATATATATATATATATATATATATATATATATATATATATATATATATATATATATATATATATATATATATGCAGGTCGAACACCCTAAAGGTGTGCACAAGTGTCATATAAGATAACATTTCTAGCAAGGTATTACACCCCTGGTGGTGATGTAGATGTCAGGTGTTTGTATGTGTGATTGTATGTAGAGTAGATGTAGTTTTTGCCACACTTCGGGAAGCTTTAAGGCTGAATGCTGCACAGCATGAAGCAACCCCCTTTTTATTACACTTATATAATTAGATGAAGTTATGTAGGTTGTGTTTAGTTGGGATGTGTAGACTGAGATTTTAGTAAGTACTAGCAGAAGTACCTGTTCTCCGAGCGGGTTCTGTAGACAGACATGATAACACTGATTATAGACAGACATGATCCCACTGAACTTGTAGGTTGCTTGATGTGCTTTGCACCCTGAAGTAAACTGCACTGAGAATGGGCATGTGTGGCTGGCTTACATACCCGGAGCAAAAGTTGGGGGCAGGCGAGAGTTGGTGTGCTGCTGCATACTGGGACCTTCTGTGCTCTCACCATGACGTGGTGCAGGCAATTGTAGTGCATTGCAGTGCAAATATCTTGGAGACCATGAATCCTAAGGCCTGGACCTCAAATGTGTGTTTCTCGCGTCGGGACTGGTCCTTCTACGACCACATTAATGTTTTGCTGATTTCAGGCAACCGTCTCATGTGTGAAGGTGCTGAAATCCAGGGAAAGGGGTGGGGTGTCCAAATGCCATGTAGCCAGTAATGTCCGGTGGGTCAGAACAGGCAACTATGCAAAATGTGGTACAGATTGGTGAACGGTGTGAAATTGTATAAGGAACAGCACATCACCACAAATCCTGCCGCAAATAAATACATTTTGACTTTTATATGTTTAGATACGTGTTAGTTGTATTGAGCAAGATGCCTGCCATGTTGAAGCAGACCATTGTTACAGGCCGAAGATCCTGCCTATCTAGGATGCTAAGCCACATTCGGGGTTTGGTCATTTATTTGAGGAGACAAATCAAATCCATCACCTCCAGGCGGGGTACCAATCGAGGGTGAGTACTATCGATCAGTCCTTGAGATTAAAGCTGATATTTGATAAATATACGATACTGAGAAATATGTCATATTTGTTGATCTCAAGATGGCCTTTGACAGGGTCCCAAGAATAGTGTTGTAGCACACCCTAGAAGATATGGATATGCCGATTGCCCTGCTGAAGGCCCTTCAGAGCTTATATACCAACAATGAGGCTGTGATCATATGGGGTACTGATGGAAGTGTCACGGATAGTGTCCAGTTGAAATGGGTGTACGCCAGGGTTGCATGCTGGCACCAAAACCTTTTTGTCTTTTTATCAATAGGATCATTTAAAAATTAGTTGATTTATAGTGTGACACGCCGGTTTGGTCTAGGGACAAATGTCCTATTTTAATGTTTGCAGATGATGAAGCACTCATTTCCCTAACCCCAAAGTGTCAACTGGCAGTCTGAGGTTTCTGTGCTGAAAATGGTTTAATGCAGTTTAATGCAATTAATGCAGTCAAGACCCAATCTATGACATTTAAGAAATCAAATTCTAAAGGGAAAAATACAATAGATTTGATTTTAAATGAGGGATGGGGAGGTGTAGAGCAAGTTGAAGAGTATGATTACCGGGCTTCAGATTCACAGAAAATTGCAATTGGGCTGTGCAGGTAACAAAGGCTACAATCACTCTGTCACGTTACAGCAGGTCTATTGCTAAATGTATTTGTGATCATGGTAATGGGGCTGTAAAAGTGTCTCTTGAGGCGTACGGCCTCCAAGACAGGCAAATAGCGTTATATGGGACAACTCTAATCCAACAGACATCAAGCATATGTGTGTAATAAAGTGTTCATGATACAGGAAGATAGCGCTGCTTCAGCAAGGATAAATTATTCCCCTAATATCATTTTTTTAATAAAAAAATACAATGTATTAATATACTCACTGAAACATTAAAAACGTACTCTCGATTTCTAGGCAAGTATAAAGTCCAATACATAAAGTGACATGAGCATCTGAAATCTAGCTTGATTGTGCAAATAATTTGGAGGATCAGTCTAGTGATTAATACATCAGGTTAACTCAACAACAAAACCAAAGAAGGACTCAAACAAAAACAAGACAAATCAATCACACTAAACAATGGGTCGTGCTGGGTACTGTCAATTGATCTGATCAACCTCTAACAAACAATTAGCTCATAGTGGTCCACTCCTTCCCAATAGGTGTGTAAGTTAACAACCCTAATTGAATGAACTGTAGTCAGCGCTCATTTGTAGAAAATACATTTGTAAAGAACATTTTAGGCTTACCTGTTTGTGTGCTGACCCCTCCAGTTTTCCTTGAGGTGGATCATAGAATAATTGATTCAATCTGCAAGTCCAGACCCTTATTCTATTGGATTAGGGTCTGGGCTATGGCTAGATTGATCAAGTATAGAGAGGCCTTGGAGGACTTGATGATTCAGGAGGGTGGTCGCTCATTACCGTGGATGGTCCACATTACTGAGTTATCATTTAACCTAGGATTTAGCGAATTCTGAGGTGACCCACGTGGTATTGATCCAAGTTACAAACAGATCATCAATAGTGCATTCCTGGAGAAAGTGCTCTGTGAGCTTGTGGAAATGGTTACAAGCTTAGAGGGTTCCAGGTGTTACTGGGGATCAAATAGACTCTTGGATATGAAAGATACTTAGATGTGGTCACTCCAAATTAAGCGAGGGCATCATATCTCAAGCTACAAATGGGTATGCTACCTCTCGCAGATCTGCAACACAGATTGAATAGTGATATTACAAACCAATGTTTCTTTTGTGTGGACAGGATCAAGAATGAGGTTTATTTTCTATTTATCTGTTCCTGTTATATTGACCTATGGAAGAGATATTTTAATCAATTGTTCCATTCAAGCGCTATTAGATAAACCCGGCAAGCGACTGCTCTGCATTGCAATTCTAATGATGATGTGGTAGTCCACTCTGTGGCAAACTATCTTCTACGGACTTTAAGGAGCACATCATGCATGTAAAAGGAATGCTTCTAAGATAATTTGCACTCATAAATTGATTATATCAATTACATTTTCTGCATCCATTTGCATTACTTGCCTTTGTTTGCACACTGTCTCTTTTCTTAACTAGTCTCTATTTTGAGTGTACAGAACAGCCAAGTCTCCTTCCTTTTAAAATGATAGCGTCTTATGTAATGGTGCTCTGATTGGATTGTTACCATTTTGGATTGTTGAGCTATGAAATGTAATCATTTTGTATGATTTTAAACATTTAATCAATTATGCATTTTTTGAGATATGAAATTATATTTATGCAAATACACTGTATTAATGCTTTTATGGTCTATGGACCAAAATAAAGCTGTATCGTATTGTATAAAAAAGGTATCTAGTCATAGTATCGAATGCCAAAGCATTGAATGCCTTACCATCTAAAACAAACGTCAAAAAAGCATCTAATGCAGTTTTTTTAAGGTAAAGGGTTTATTTTAATTGTATTGGGTTTTTAAAGGTTAAAAAAGGGGGGTTGTGGGGACCCTCACCCATTAATTAAAAAAGAAATGCATTCAATGCTTTTTTTTTTCAACAAATTCATTTTTTAGATGGAAAGGCATTCAATGCTTTGGCATTCAATGCAATGACTATAAACCATAAAAAAGTGTAAGGCATCATTACTAGATTGGTGGTTTGGCAAGAAATTGTGGTAAAGTGACAGTAATTTGAATACTGTCACTTTAGCACTAAGTTCCCCGACAGCCCAATTTCGAGTTTGGGGCTCAAGCCGAGGACATACCTCAAGCACATGCTGGAGGTTTCTCCTCCACTTCACTTCCAAAAACAATGGAGGATTTACTATGGGTGGAATTACCACCAATGGCAAATCCTCCAAATGCCCAATAAAGTCCTATGGACTCTAGGAATGAGCTTAAATACTGTCATTCTGCCACTCGTGAAGAGGATCTCCGAGTGTTGAGGAAGATGTTCAGGACGCAAGATGGTTTGTTGGTAAGGAGAGCCCTAACTGGCTGGGACCAATGGGTGGTACCTACCTTATTCCAATGCCTGATGTTGAAACATGCTCATGACGCAGTCACTGCCGGTCTGCAGCAGAACTAAATAGTGCATCAAAGACAAATACTGGCACCCCCAATGTGTCTGGCGGAATTACCATCATATTGCAAGCCCATGAGATTGCACCAATCATCCCGGTGGTAACAAAGATTCCATCTGGAGGAATTACAGCCAAAAACAGTTAGGAGTTCTGATTGAAACATTTCTTTGAGGAATTACTGTTGCCGGCAGCTGTAGGAATTACGGAATTACTTTTATCCCCACCTGTATTTGGAGAAATTAATGAATGGTAATTCCACCAAAAACTGGCAGACATAGCACTAGCCAGGAATAGCATCACACCAAAAATGGGAAGCTGAGCGTCGACCATCATTCAAACCTACATTAATTGAAAATTGCTCATTTCATGCTGCCATCAATGGGTGAAGGAGGGTGCAGTTATTTCTGGCTTCACTCTCCACATGGCTGGCATGGAGGGCGTAGTTGGAGTTGCGGTCGGAGCAGGCACCAAGGCAGACCCAGGTGTGTAGCTGAAGAGACATTTCCAATGCCATAACCCATATACAAGGGGGGGCATGCATTTCCTTTGATCCAGCAGACTCTGTGCCCACATTGCACAATGGACACAGCCAATAGTCATAGCCAATACAGCAGCCCCATCAATGAGTGCCCAGGGAAGGTCAAACCCGTACACTAAGACTTACACTGAGCAAATGGTGTAACGAAATGCACCAACGCTATGTTTCACAGGGTGTGCCAATTGACCAAGAGTGTCCCTCAGATCCCCAGCACCTCTGCAGCCCCCACAACCTGACTATCTCTCTCACACGCATATCAAAAGCTTGATGAAGCCTGACTGGCACGTGTGAGTCAGACAGCCATATGCTGGGGTAACTTACATCATACTATACTACCACCACATGTCTCTCAGACCTACTAAATGGTGGTACCAATAAGCAGCTGCTACAAGGACAATGCAAGATGGGGCACATTTCAGCCTG
Source organism: Ambystoma mexicanum (assembly GCF_040938575.1). Classification (NCBI taxonomy): domain Eukaryota; kingdom Metazoa; phylum Chordata; class Amphibia; order Caudata; family Ambystomatidae; genus Ambystoma; species Ambystoma mexicanum. The sequence continues at coordinate 107,246,602 of NC_090936.1, read as the reverse complement.
CACATTTTCCTGCCACCATGCCATGTGCACCAGTCACTTTCAGCATGGACATTTACTAACCTGACTCATCTCCCCTTTGCATCCTTTCCACTTTCCCCATCACCCCCTCACCTTTATCCAGTGGCCATGAACTGTAGTGGCACCATGATCAGAACTCTGATTCCACTCCTGATAATGATGAGACAGCAGTGCATGCCACACAAGCATCAGGGATGGAACAGACTTGCAATGTTCCATCCCCTGTACCCCAACATACCCTTGACACATTATGGGAGAATGTGAAAGTGATTGGGCAGCACCATGAGTGCATGGAGATGATTTATTTATGTATTTATTTATTTGCATTTATAAAGTGCAGCATCGGCCCTGAGGCATCGTGGCGCTGTTACAGAGAACTTGAGGAAACAATGAGCAGAGGAAGCAGTGCTGCTGTTCTTGAGGTTACAGTTGAACAGACGTAGTTACACATATTGGTTGAGATCTAACAGAATAGTGTGGTTTTAAGCATTGTAGGATCTCTCATTTCATAAGGTTGTGGGCAATTTTTGGGTGCCAAGTGTTGAAAACTGGAACCTCCAGCTTTGGTTCTCTTGAAGGCTGGTACGTAGATCTGGTTGGTCAGGTGAGATCTGATAGGTCTGTTGGATGGGTTGCGGGTGATTCTTTCTGATAGGTAGGGTGGGGCATTCGAGGAGAGGCACCTGTGTGTTATGGCCAACGTTTTGAAGAGTATGCATTCTTTTACCGGCAGCCAGTGTGAATTTTTCCTGGCCTGTGAGATGTGTTCCCTTTTGGGAATACTCAGGGCAGTCCTAAGGGCATTGTTCTGTGTGACTTGAAGTTTTTTGATGTTTTTTCAGAGGTGCCCAGGAATAGTGCATTGCAGTAGTCTAGTTTAGTACCTACTGTGGCTCTGGCTATGGATAGGCAGTTTTTGGTAGAGAGGAAGGGCTTGACAGCATTGATCACCTTAGTGGTGAGTGCGGCGGAGGAAGCTATAGCATTGACCTGGCGTGACATGGATAATGATGAGTCAAGGTAAACTCCTAGGGTCTTTACCGCTGCTGAGACGGCGATTGTGGAGTTGTCTATGGTGAAGGTTTTGTATTGTGGAGGGAGCTTGTTGAGCGTGTCTGTTGAGCCTTCTATGAGGATCTCTGTTTTCTCCCCATTTAAGCAGAGGCCGTTGGCCGCCATCCATGTCTGAATGGCTGAGTAGATCTTGATTAGTGCTGCAGCGTCTTGTTCGTATGTGCCTGTTAGAGGGAGTAGTACCTGAGTGTCGTTAGCGTAATTGGTGTATGCTATATCATGGCAGTCCAGATCATTGAAAAGCGGGAGCGTGAAAATATTGTACAGCTTGAGGGCAGTGCATGAGCCCTGTGGGACTCTGCAATGGATGGTAGTGGGGGAGGCGCATGCAGAGTCAAAGAAGACTTTCATGAGTCTACCGTTTAGGAAAGATGCCACCCAGGCAATTGCCTTGGTGAGAAATGGGCCTTGTTTTTTAGGTGCATGCCTAGAATATCATGGTCGACAAGGTCAAAGTCAGCGGACAGATCTAGGAGGAGGAGAGGTGCCGGCTTGCCTTTGTCCATGATGTCGCCAAGTTGTATTTTAAGATCGAGTAGGGCGGATTCAGTTCTGTGTCCTGGACGGTAGCCTGATTATCTTTTTCCTAAAATGTGGTTTTCTTCTAAGTATTGCTGGGTTTGCATCTATGCAAATTTGTCCAATAGCTTCAGCAAGAAAGGGACAGTGGTAATGGGCCTGCAGTTATTGGCCATTTCAAGGTCCAGAGTAGGTTTTTTTAGAAGGGGGCACACCCAGGCTTCTTTAAGACTGTCTGGGAAAGTGAAGTTGAATGATGCGTTAATGAAAGACTTGAGAAACGGGGCAAGTGTTTCAGCACAGTTTTTGACTAGCTTGGCTGGGCAGGCATCTCCTTTGCAGTTGGAGGGCTTCTTTTTTTCATAATCTCTATTACTTCAAGTTCAATGATTTCCCTGAATTTGAAAGGGGTTATTGAGTCTTTGTCAACCAGTTGCTCTGCGCTGGGTACGTCACAGATGCTGAGGGTGAGCACTTGCTCTACATTGGAAGTTCTTTTGATGTGCTGCGTGAGATTCTTGTGGTGCTCCTGGATTCTCTTTTGCAGGAGTTCAATTTTGTTTAGTAGGGCAGTTTGTATTGTATTACACCATTTTTGATCTTTGATGATGTCTAGGGATTTGGTGGCTGGGATGGAAAATTCCCTGAAGATTGCAAAAAGTTCTTTGGATTGTGAGGTGGCATTAGTAACTCTGTCGTTGTAGGAGGCAGAATTAGATGCCACTATTGCTTTTTTATATTGTGTGGCAAATGCTTTATAGGAAGATAACATGGCTGCGTTAGGGGAGCTTTGCCATTTGTTCAGGGCTTTGCGTTTTTGGGTGCAGAGATCTTTTAATTCTGAGGAGAACCAGGTGTTAAGAGTGTTTCACCTTTTAGCTTTTTTCTTTTGCAGTGGAGCGATAATGTTGATAGCAGTGTTAATCGTTGATTTGTAGATTGTCCGCCAGTTCTGATGGGTCTGAGGATACGGGAAGGTTAGAAGTAAGGCTGCCTAGGTGGGGTGGGATCCTTTCTTTGGTGATGTTTTTTGCACTTCTCACCAGGGCTGGAGAGATAGAAGTGAGTTTTTTGATATTGGTTACATCAGTCGGGATGAAAAAGTGTATGAGGAGATGGTCCGACCAAGGGGTGGGTGTGATACAACTGATGTCAATATCACAGTTATGGTCAGCAATCCAATCAAGGGTACGCCCTTTGCAGCGCGTGGGTGCTTGGATTTTTTGTACAAAACCTAGTTCTTGTAGGGCTAAGGCCAGGACTTTGGATGGTCTGTCCTTCTTGTCGTTGAGAACGAGGTTGAAATCACCTATGAGGATTGATTTAGATGTGGTTTTTAGGTTTTCATTTAGGAGGTGAGTGAGGTTTTCATGGAAGTCTTGTATTGGGCCTGGTGGGCGGTAGGCAAGGTTTATGGTAATAGTGGTGTTGGGGGAAAGGGAGATCTTTACTACAAGGAAGTCAGTGTTCCCTCATAGATTAGATGGGTTTTGTCTGACCTCTTGGAGGTCTTCACTATGAGTGCTACACCTCCGCCTATGGTGGTGAGTCGGTCCTGTCTGATGCTGGAATATCCTGGAGGAATGGCCAGAGTGAGGTCTGGCCTGGCTGCGCTATGTAGCCAGGTCTCTGTGATGGCAAGGACATCGAGGTTGAAGTTGGTGATGAGTTCTGGGATTTCGGTGGCATGTGCTGGGATGGATCTGGCATTGATCAGTGCACATTTCAATGTGGTGGGAGGCAGTGTTTGATTGGTATTGTTGTTAGCTAGTTTGGTAGTTGGGATGTTGGAGGTACTGGTCCCATGGGTGGTCTGGGTGATATTTGAGTATAGAGATTGGGATTACCTGTGGTCTGCGAGGAGTTTAGGCTAGCCAGTGGATTAGTGAGTGGGTGTCTGGAGTGGAGACCTTGTAGTTTGTTCCTAGTGTTGATGGACCTAGGGCGTGACATATGTCTGGCTGGGTTGGCGTGGGTTGCTGGAGAGTTACATTTAGTGAAGAACGATGGTAGGAAGTGGGTAGAGGGATGATTGATAGGAATCGGTGTTCTGTTGTTGTCATATTGAGCATGCGTGCGTAATAGAGTAGTGGTGGTAGTCACCTGAACTCTAGGTAGGTAAGGCAGTGTTGGCGTGTGAAGCTAGGGTGGTTAGGCTAGTTGCATTGGCTGTTGTGACAGTTCCAGTGTGGGCTATGTGGGCAGAGGAGAGATGAGCATGCAACATTAGGCACTAGGCACGCAGCATGCAGCATTAGGCACTAGGCACTAGGCCGTGGGCAGTGAGTTATGCAGTCATGGAGATTGCTGAGGAACAACTGGGTCTTTTGCAGGCAATGAGGGATGCCTTGCAGGAGGCATCAGGATAGGTGGCCAGTGTCATGGAGAGGCAGAACAGAAGGATTGCATATGCCACTGTTGTCATCACCTTGGTTGGGCAGAGGGAGGAAGAGGCTGCCAGAGGCTATGACAGCCAGCAATGAAGCAGTATTGAAAGCTTTTATGCTCACACTCCAGCATATCGGAGGTCCAGCAGCTCAACCTCTGCCACCCCAGCAGTCTGGTACTGGGATCAGGCCGTATAGTGTTGCGCTCCCCAACGCATATGCCAGGACAAATGCAGACAAATGTAGAGACTGACATAGTGCAGATATTGGTTTTGGTGACCAGGTTGGTAGGTGGGGATGGGTGTTGGGAATGAGAGTGTTGATGGGATGGGTGCTGGGGATGAGGGTATTTGGGTGAGGATTGTGGACTGGCATGGGAATGTCCCTGCCCAATCAAATAATTAGCATTCAAGCAAAAGGAATCTATTGGCAATTTGATGTTGACCATAGATGTGCTTTAGCGGTCAGTAATTGCACGTGAAATGTGAGTTCATATGTCTTTCTCCTCAGAAGGTAGCATGTGAACCCCTGAATCATCATTATCAACATCAGAGTTTGGCAGGATTGCCATCCTCTGGAGGCAAGGGGAGAGTCCTCCTCATGCACATATTGTGTAACATTGCACAGACCATAACAATCTTACCCACTTTCTCAGGGCTCTACATGAATGCCCCACTTGTCTGGTGTAGGCACCAATATCTTCCCTTAAGCAGTCCTATTGGGTGCTCTATACACACCCTTTTGCTTAGGAATGCCTCATTGTACACCACACTCCTGTGGGTTTTGTGAGAAACCTAAGGGTGTCTCACCTGCTAGACCTTAGGGACTTGTTATCCAGGTGGCCAGGACATGGCCATCACTTTTGGATCCACTTCCTGGGGGTGGACCAGTGCGGGAGGATCACCTTGCTGAGGGGTCTTTGGAGAGTGGGGATGAGCCAGCCGATGGTGAGACACGGTATTCCCCCCTATTTTGTCCATCCACGCCCTCCTTTTTACACAAACACTGGGCCGAGGAAGAGGGTGACTGAGAGTAACAACATTAACTTTGACTCATCGTACTGGACATGTCCCGCTAATTGGGTCAGGCAAAGTCAGGCACTTGACTCTAAGTGTATACACCTGATACCAATTAGCTGTCCTCACATGAATAAAAGGCAGAACCCAAAGACAGACTCTGAGCAAGGCAGTACATGAGTAGGAGCAGGTCTTTTGGGATGAAGGCAGACCTATTGGAGCAAAGCGACGGACCAAGGGACGAGAGCAGCAAGTTGAAAACCCCAAGAGTTCCCTACTGGAGGTCGTTTTGTCCGACTGAATGTGAAAGACACGTGAAGAAGGCCAGGTCCCACAAGCGAAGACTGCATTGTGTTTCCAGGACACACTCGAGGGTGAAGGGTGGAGATGGGGAGGTGAGGCCAAGCCTGTGGTACGAACTTTGACTCGTGAATTGGAAATCGCAAAACCAAGAAAGAGGCGGACATAGCCGGTGAGTTGGCAAGTGACCTGTGTTAAAGTTTGAAGAAGCAACATTATATCGCAAGTGAAGGCTGCACACGTGTGGATGAGAAGGTAGGAAATACAGACCGGTGCATGAACTTTGAAGTAAATACAGCTGTGAAATCAGCGATACTAAGTAACTGAGAAAGTAGCCCACTCCAAAGGTACATTGTTTGAAGCAATAAAGCGAATGAGCAGTTAAAGTGAAATAAAGAAGATTAATTCCTAGAGAAGGGAAGAGTGAAAGTTAAACCGTGAACTTTGAGTCGAAGTGGTCCTGCAGTGGCCTGTAAAGAAAGCCACGCAGATTCGAAAGTCTTCAGCATGGAAAGTGGTCTGAGCCCAACTGAGGGAGACCCGAAGTATAATATGCTTGGGGAAGGGAACCCCCTTGCAAGTTTGGTGAAACATTATCGGGAGAGGTCTGAGCCCAAAAGAGGAGAACCTACGTGAACTGTGTGGTGAAAGGTCTGAGCCCGACAGAGGGGGACCTTTGTAAACCTTTTGGTTGAAACTTTAATTTTGGACGTCAGGAAAAGAGACTTTATAATGGAAGGCCAGGTGGGCTTCGATACACGTTTTGGAACTGTTTATTGTGTTGGAAGCCGAGCAAGAGTGTGTCATCCTGCCTACAGGGACAGCCTTACTCCGTGAGGTGTAACGTGGGGAGGAGAGATGGTTCAACCACTTTTATTCTTTTGAACACTGATTTTTCCTTTTGCATACCTTTCTCCTTTTTTACACTTTTTGTACAAGAGATAGGGCAGGCATTAGGTTTTGATAGCATAGGGCATTTTGATTTGACAGACTCCACTAGGACTGTGTTATTTATTATTTGATGGTCGAGACTACTCCCATCTTAGTTATAGGGCAAAATAGGTTGTTTCTCCAGCCCCAACAATTTCAATAAAGCTTTTACAAACTGTACCCATTGTGTCAGTGTCATACTTGTGATACCATGCCTTCCTTACTGTTTGCAGTACTGCTGATGGGTGCAGCAGCAGATATCCAAAGTGGTCATCATTCTACTTTGCTGCTGGGCTTTCTTTTTCGTCAGGTAAAGAAAAAGCCATGGCATTTGAGGTTGGTGTGTCTTAGAATGGCAAATGGATGAAGAGAAAATCCAGCTCCATGGTGAATCTGTTGCGGACTGTTAAGACCTAATTTTTCCAATTGCAACATCCCCCATACCCAATGCCCAATTGCTGGGCTGTTTTTAGATGATCTATGGTGCTTGTGCTGTACATTGTTGGGTGGTGTAATTTTTATGTCTTTCTGGATGCTACAGCGCTGTACGTATTGGTCAAGGATTGAGGTCTCTGCATTACTGCATGCCTGGGTGCCCGTCTATTGTGCCCACTCATGTCACACTGTGCCTCGGGGAGGATTGATATTTAGCATGACCTATTTCTGACATCATGTTCTTGGCATAATGGGAACTGACATCGCAGGAGTGCTCACTTTTGCCAGCAGCAATTTCCCAACAAGCCACTTTGTTCACAATGCGGATTGTCGGTAATGATCCCAAGTGTTTTTCATGCATGTCTGGTTCAGACACAGAAAGGAACTTTGACAAGTCAGGTAAGGAGTGGGACCGCAGTGGAGTGAGACAGTATTCCTTATGGGGGAGGGCACAGGGACACTGGGGAGGGGGACAGGTTGGGGGTTTGGAGTGGGGAAGGAGCAGGGTTTTCCTGGGCCTTGCATAATATTGGAGGTTGTGGGTGTGCCCCCACATAACAGAAGGGAGGGCATGGGTGGGGGCAGGAGCCGATGGGTTGGCGCTGCAAGCGTGATCCCACACAAGATGAGGTTCAGGTGCCAGGGGATGAACTTAAATTGACTGCAGCACTAAAAACAGACACAAGAAAATGTGTATCTGCAAAAGTGGCCTGTGGGCAATTTTCATAGATCTCTAGACACATTCAAGGGCCTACGGAAGCACTTCAACTATGCCAATATTCATATGTTTTGAGAGTCCTGGGCCATATAATCTTAGTATCATATGGGCATACACATTATGTAGTGTCAAGGATTTGGGCATGAATGGCATGAATACGGCATTTGTCCTGGGCCGCCACATCTCATCATCTTCTCATTACTTGCTCCACCTTTGCGTTTCCGTATTTCTGCATACTCAGAATCCAGGTACAATGTCCCCTGTGGGTGTCTGTGAATCTAGGCACAGTGCTGTTCCATAGGACAATGGCATCTGTGGAATCAAGGAACCTGGCACAGCAGACGTTTACCATCATATCAGCATCTTACATCATTTGTACATTCTTTGAATGGTACTGCTTCCTGTTGCAGTAGACTTGCTCCTCTGCTCACAATGGGACCAATGCCACATGCAACAATCCAGCTCAGCAATCACATTGGAGAAGTAGGCTGTAGCATAATACATGTGCCTTAGTGGCATACAGTGGGGTGGGGTGGTGGGCTGTGAAATGTGATTTGGCGCATTAAGTACCTGTAACAGCACGTTTTCTGGAACATTCCATGTTACATTATGTCAGAGAAACAACTTACCTTATCAGGATGCTGTCGACTGGTGTGCGTGAGGTAAGACATGTCCCTCCCAGAAGCCACTCTCACTAAAGTCAATGGACACACCCAGGCAGAGGGACCCCCAGGAAAGAAAGTTTCTAGATGAGGATACACTATCCAGGAACGTGGAGACCCATTCCTGCAACATTCCAACAGTGTATGGAATGTGCTCGTTGCTAGAAAGTGCAGGACAGCCACCAGCTTCAGGGCGGCTGGCATGCACTTCTGATATTGATCCCACTCAGGAGGTCCAACTGTATCAGGATGAATAGGTCTACTATAGTGTCCATGTTCAGCTGATAGTGTGTGATTATTTGGAATTCAGTCTGTGCCCAGGGGGAGGGTCTGGCATGAGGTATGGATGGCCTCCTCATCACATGTCTCCTCTGCCTTTGTTGAGCTGGTATCCTTACCTACTGCTGCATTGCATGTCTCTGTGGCTCGTTGAACAAAAGCAAATTGTGGAGGCTGTAGTCCACAGCTGCCAGGGGCTCCAAGATGCTTGGCGGTGAGTCTGCGGAAGGTGTGGCCCTTACATTTTCCCTTGGGTACAATTGGATGCAGCTGTGGCTTTATTTTCATCTCCTTGATACATTTATCTCCAACTTGGAGGTGGAGGTAAATGCACCCGTTTTTTTGAGGAATTACCCTCTCTTTTTGGCAGTCATTCAGCTGTAATTACAGTTGTAGTACTGTGGAATTAATGTTTACATTTTTGGTGTTAATCTGGAGGAATTAGCACTGGAGGGATGAGTACTGTTTTTTGTCACTAACTCCCCTGGTGCTAATACAAACATCTGACAAACCACAGGTTCTTGACGAGGGGGTCTGGGTGGACGGGAGATGACAAGCCCCAGAGGAAGTTTCCTTTCTCACCCAGACAGAACCCCTAGAAACTTCTGAGGCTGAAAGTGACTCTTCTACCCACTGAAAGTTAGAACACAAAGAGCAAAGGGCAAGAAGGGGAGGCCAAAGAAAAACCCACTTTGTGGAAGAGCTCAAGATAATCCCCTTTGAAAGAGAAGAGTACCTGAAGGACTCAGATAAGCAGGACTTCTTTTTCAGAAACAGGGGAATCCCTCCCAAAGAAAGATTGGTTCCAAAAGACCCAGAGCGGGATAGGGTAAGTATGGAGACAAATGGGATGTAGGTCTAGAAACTCCAAGCTCGAAGCATCTCCTTCTAAGCAGGTGTATACTAAAAATGTCCATTGGCAACAAAAGCATAGAGTATAATGGTTGGGTCATGAGAGATGTCCCTTCCACCTTTTATTTGGGCAGTGACATTCTCAACCAATTTGCAATCAATTTGGACCTAATTAATAATAAAGCCTGGTCCCGACTGGGGTTTAACCCCATGGGCTTTGACAACACCGAAAAAGCAGAATGGTCAGCTCAATTGCTGCCTTATGCAGTTGAAGTTCAGGTACTAGAAGAGGATACCATCCAAGGACAGGCACGACAATTCACTATTCCCCTCAAAATTAAGCGAGGACAGAACCTCAAATGTTAGGACGCCTAGATACATTTTAATTCCCATCTCCAACAACAAGGTTTGTATTTAAATCTGACACCTCTAATAGACATAGAACACAACACCATTCCAATATTGGTGGAAAACAGCAACCATCGAAGTATCACTTTGGGTGCAGACACCTTTATTGGAATGGCAGTTGATGTCCAACATTATTCTATTGATTTAGGTAATGAAATCATGGGACCAATACCAAATGACTGTTTCAACATCAGTGACAATATTCCTTCAGAAAATATTTGTACTAGGCATGGGGGGAATTTCATGGCATACTCTTCCTGCACCTATGGGTTGGAAGAGGTTACCTGTGACATCAGGAGGGAGGAGGTAGTGTTCATAGTCAAATCCCTGGAACCTACTGGCCAGGTTAACAACATCAAAAGAGATCTCTCCAGCCAACTGTAGGATGCCGCTGAAATTGCCAAGCCTGAGGTCTTTCCAGGTTTTAAGCAGATGGTCAAGGAAAGGATCAATCTTGCTGATGCCTGTGAGATGGAGGAACAAAGACAAAAGCTGAAGCAGGTTTTCCTGGAATTCCAAGATATCTATTCAGTGGACTGATAATACTGTGGACGCATCTCTATTCATTCAACCACCATACCCACGGACCCCGAGATGGCTCCTGTGTTTGTGAAACAATACCGTTTACCTCTCGCGTCCATGGGATCACTCAGAGAGATTATTAAGAAGTTAGAATCCTGTGGGATAATTTGTCTGATCCACAGTACCTTCAACAACCTTATACTGGGGATACTCAAACCAAATGGCCAATGGAGACTATGTGCAGACCTGTGGGAGTTGAACAAACAGGTCCAGGTGTCAAGATGGCCACTTCCCTACATCAATCAAGTGCTGGACACCACCATTGACCTGACCAGCAGCTACTGGACAATACCCATGAGTAGGAAAGACGATTACAAGCTTGTATTTACCTTCAGGGGGCAGCAATATGTATGGACCCGAACCCCCTTTGGATACATAAACTCCGGCAATGAGTTCAACATCTTTCTACATAAGGCCAAGCCTGACTTGGGCGAAAGGGGAAACCTGGCCTATGTAGATGATGTTCTGATTAAGAATCCTTCTTCAGCTTACTAATTATAGTCAGAAGTTCATGGAAGACTATGCAGAGGTCACTCGACCCGTGGTCCATTTATTAAAGGCTGGAGTCAAATGGGAGTGTGGTCTGGAAGAAGCTGAGGCAGTTAAACAACTGAAAATAAGCCTTTCACAGGCTCCTTGTTTGGCTTACTCCATAAAGAACGAGGAGGTCTTCTTGGAGAAACGGTTCTCAGATACTTGCCTAAGAGCAGTATTGTATGAAAAGCATGACAAGGTCAACAAAGTAATCTCGGATTCGAGCAAGACTTTGTCCTCTGTGGAGGAAAAATTCAATGACTGTGAGAACGCACAACTGGCACCGGTGTAGGTGTTGGAAAAAGACCGCCCATTCCCATTCATCCAGTGAAGCACATCATTGTCGAGACTCCTCTCCGACCCTTGCAACATCTACAAAGTGACAGAATCCGGGAGGGAATGTTAGTAATTCCAGAATTAGTTCCTAGATTCTGTCCATGCAAGACTTTCCTGTGGAGGTCAGATATGGGCAAAGCAAGAAGAGTCCCATAGCGCAAGGTTTGGCGGACTTGCATGATTGTGCTCAAGAAAGCTGTCTTGAGGATGTTAGTCCTAAAAAAAATCCTAGCACGATCTTGCCCCCCTTGGGCAACCATACACTGGTCTTAGACAACTCTAGCCAACCCTAGACAATCTCCTCAGGGGGTGTGGGATCACTATACCCCCACTGCTTTTGTATCTCAGGGCCTTTGTGCACTGTGTTACTCCTAGATTACTCCTGTGGAATTATAGACGGGAGACAGGTGTCTTGGCTTCACAGAGTATGCTGGCCTTAGTCCCAGCTTGGTTCTATCCCTTAGTATCCGGATAGGCCCACCACTCCAACTATCCCTCCTCTCTCTTCCCGATATCCTGTGGAAAGAGAACGAACACCCATCAGAATGGCTTGGCGCGCTTTTATCATAACAGCTGGGCTCAGGGCCCCACCAATCACTGAGCATCCAGCCTAGCCCCCTTTCTATTGGTTCATGAGGCTTTGACCCACCTCCCTTAGAGGATGCTGTCCTGGCGTATTGCCATTCCTCTTTAAGCAATGGAAGACCCTTGCGTCGGTCACGTGCCCGTGGCCGCGCCGAGTAGGGTCATGGTCGGCTGCCGGGTGGTTCCCTCCCTCTATGGTTAGCCCTGGGGTCGCCATGAGGAGCACGGCGGTGGCGGGTCGGCCGCTTCTCCATTCGCTCACCCCCATCCGGGCAGGCCTGAAGACAAGGTAAGCCAAGTGCGGCGTCACCGGTACCGTCGGAAGCGGGTTCCCCGCCCGCTTCTGTAGCTGAGTAAATGGACGGGACCTGCCGAGAGGTCCCTTTACTATAGATCCCCGTGTTCCTGTGACCGGGTGTGTACGGTCTACGCCGCGGCTCTAGCCGAGGCGCGCTCGGAGCACGCCGCGGCTCCAGCCGAGGCGTGTTTGGTGTACGCTGCGGCTCTAGCCGAGGCGCGCTCGGAGCACGCCGCGGCTCCAGCCGAGGCGTGTTTGGTGTACGCTGCGGCTCTAGCCGAGGCATGTTCGGAGCACGCCACGGCTCTAACCGAGGCGTAGCCTCAAACATTCCCCCCCCAATCCCAGGCCGATCGGGCCAGGGAGAACACCTGGACAGATAGTCAGCCACTAGCTGGAACTTCGCAGGTTTATGCAACATGACAAAGTCAAAAGGCTGGAGTGAGAGGAACCAGCGGAGAACCCTCTGGTTCGTGTCCTTATGTAGAGCCAGCCATTGCAAGGGTGCATGGTCGGTGTAGAGCGTGAACTGGCGACCCAGTAGGTAGTATCGGAGCGAGTCAACGGCCCATTTGATGGCCAGACACTCCTTTTCAATGGTCGAGTAGGCCATCTCATGGGACAGTAACTTCCGGCTGATGAAGCACACCGGCTGCAGGTCCCTTCCTTTATCCTGTGAAAGCACGGCCCCCAGGCCCTGGTTTGAGGCATCGTTTTCAAAAAGAAGTGCTCCTGGAAGTCCGGACAGCATAGGACAGGGTTCGATGTGATTCTTTGTTTCAGGTACGAAATGGCGTTTAGGGCCCTCGGGTTGTTGGTCAGGTTCGGAACTCCCCGAAGCCTCAAAGCGTCGGTCAAGGGGTCGGCCACCGAGGAGAAGTCGGGGATGAATCTCCGGTAATATCCGACCAATCTCAGGAAAGCACGAATCTGCTTCCTGTTAGTGGGGGTCGGAATGTCAAGTATGGCCTGGGTTTTAGACAATTGAGGCTTTAGGATACCCCCACCCACTATATGTCCCAGATATCTGGTCTCGTGGGTTCCCAACGTAGTCTTTTTGGGGTTGATGTGCAACCCTGCATTGTGCAAATTGGCCACCACCAGTTCCAGATGATCCAGATGATCTCCCCAGGAACGGCTGTACACCACAATGTCATCCAAATAAGCAGCAGCGTATCCATCATGCAGTCTCAGTATGATGTCCATCAATCTCTGGAACGTGGCGGGTGCTCCATGGAGTCCAAAGGGCAGAACCTTGTACTGGTATAGTCCTTCTGGGGTAGAGAAGGCAGTCTTCTCCTTGTCCTGGGAGTGAAGGGGTATTTGCCAGTAGCCCTTGGTTAAGTCTAGAGTGCTCAAGTATTGGGCTGCACCCAGGCCCTCTAGGAGTTCGTCCATTCGAGGCATTGGATAAGCCTCATAACTGGACACCGCGTTTAATTGTCGGTAGTCCATACAAAAACGGACCAAGCCGTCCGGTTTGGGAACCAGCACTATGGGGGATGACCATACGCTGACGGAGGGTTCGATAATGTCCATCCGCAGCATCTCCTCCACCTTGGATTTGATAACATTCCGACGGGCTTCAGGAATCCGGTAAAGCCTAAGTCTCACAGGTGGCCCAGGTACCGTCTTGATCTCGTGTACCAGTACATCAGTACGTCCAGGTAAGGCGGAAAAGGCGTTGACATAGGGCGACAGCCTGCTTTTGACATCTTCTTTCATCTACAGGGTCAGTGCGTCTCCCCAATTGACAGCCTCCAGGGAATCAGGGCCTGTATTCAGGATCACTTCTGATTCTGGCTCCTCGACATTTACAAAGGTGCTTATGAGAGGCGCATTACATTTTTTTAGAAGATTGATGTGATATACCCTATCTGGGGTGGCCCGGTCGGGTTGATGCACCCGATAGGTCACTGGGCTTAGTGCATCTGTGACTTTGTAAGGCCCTCTCCATCTGGCCAACAGTTTCTTTGCGCTGGTAGGTAGGAGTACCAGTACCTGCTCTCCTGGCTTGAAGGTTCTCATACGACTCCCCTTGTTGTAATTCGTCTCTTGGGTTGTTTGGGCACGGCCGAGGTTGGCTTGGGCCAGCGTGCGTAACGCAGTCAGATGTTCCTTTAGCTCCTCGGTGTATTCAGTTAAGGACACCTCTTCAGCCGCTTCCCACTCTTCCTTCACCAGATCCAGTATGGTCCTTGGTTGTCTCCCAAATAAGAGCTCGAAGGGGGAAAAACCGGTGGAAGACTGGGGGGTGTCTCTTAGCACCATCAACACCAAAGGGATCACCCCATCCCAGTTTTTCCCGGTTGGTCCCGTCACCCTTCGTAGCATTTTCTTAATCATCTGGTTATAGCGTTCTACCAGTCCATCGGTTTGGGGATGGTATACCAAGGTCCTCAATTGTTTGATCTGGAGTTGTCCACTTATCTGTTGTAAGAGGGTCGACATAAAGTTGGTACCCTGGTATGTGATTATTTCTGAAGGCAACCCTACTCGGGCAAAAAACGGGATCAGTTGGTCGCATAACACTCGGGCCAACGTCCCCTTCAGGGGGAAGGCCTCCGGGTATCGGGTGGCTGGTCTACTACGACCAATAGGTACTTATATCCCTGGCTGGCAGGTTCCAGGGGTCCAACTATATCCATGCCTATCCTCTGGAATGGGATCGCTATGAGAGGCATCTTTTGTAGCGGCGCCTTTGCGGGTAGGACCCCGCTAGTTAGCTGGCAAGTGGGACCATTTTTACAAACTTGGGCAACCTCCCCATAAATGCCAGGCCAGTAGAACCTCTTTAAAAGGTTTTGTTGGGTTTTAAGAGAGGCTATGTGACCCCCACAGGGATGCTTGTGGGCTAGTTGGAGCACTAGGGGGCGGTGACTTTTTGGAAGCACCAACTGTTCCCTCATGGTATCGTCGTCGCCCTTATACTTCCGGTACAAGAGACACTGACGTAAGAGGAATCCTGGACCACCGGCCAGGTTAGGTTCCCCTTCTTGGGCGGCCCGTTCCCTGGCTACTCGAAGAGTGGGATCGGTTAGGGTCTCCCCTTGTATGGTGTCCTCGTTGTCTTCCAACTTCCAATCGATGGGACGGGTCATATAACTAGCCTGACACCAGGCCTCGTGGGTCGCCTTTTTCGCCCGGGGAGGGATTCCCGGGAACCAGAGGCCGTCCCCGTAACCTTGGGTTCGGGCGGTGTCTTCTCCTTTTCCTCTAGGGCCCTGAGTGCCTGATTAAAGTTGGGGAGATCGGTCCCGATCACCACCGGGGCAGGGAGATATGGTAGGACGGCAGCCCTTAAGGGAGTGGATGTTTCATTCAAGTCAATCACCGCATCCATCGTCGGATAACACTTAATGTCCCCATGAATGCATCTAATAGGTACCGTGATATTAGATAAGCAGGGTGTGTTACTCACGATTGGTGATATGGCGGTCTGCCTGCTGCCGCTGTCGGGAGGGCGTGTGTTGGTCTGTTGTCGACTCGGATGTCCACCACATATGGACCCGGGAGGCACTCTTCGTCTACCGGGTGCAGGTAACCGATGTCCATTGGCTCAACGGATATTTTCCTGGGACAAAATCTGGTGATATGGCCCCACTCGTTGCAGTCATAGCATTGCGGCTGTTTATAACCAGGGGTCAACAACGGGGTCTTCTCGTCTACTCCTGGTCTCTTGTCCTCTAGTCTCCTGTGGTTCTCAACGGTGGATCTCCATCGTATGGGCAGGGCTCGGCTACCCCTACTCATAAGGGGGTCGGGTAATGGAATGGCTATGAGGGCGGATACTCCGGTAGGATGTAGTCGGGGTTGGTCGGCCTTCTGGAATGCCGACGCAATGTCCACGGCTTCGGTTAGGGAGGGCCGGTGGTGCTGTCTGACCCACCTCTACATATGCCCTGGTAGGGCTTCTATAAACTGTTCCAAGATGATTTTGTCAAGCAATGGTTGATTAGCGTGGTTTGGAGCCAGTAGCCACTTCTCAACCAGGTCCTTTATTCTATAGAACAGCTGGCGCGGGCTTTCCCCAGCCTTGAGACGGGTCTCCCTCAATTGGATTCGTCCAGGCCTAAACGATCCAGCACTGCAGTTTTAATCTCCCCATACGGGGTGTTGCCGTTGGGAATCGCCGCCTGGTATGCGCCCTGCATCACTCCAGACAGGAGGGGGCAACGTACTGTCCCCACCGATCCGGGGGCCACTGTGAGTTCCTAGCAATCCTTTCGAAACTAGCGAAAAAAAAGGCAGGGTCTTCTCCCTCCTTATATTTTTGTAGGAGCGCCGAAGGTACCAGTGGTTGATTTCTGGTGTTGGCTACGGCATCTGTGAGACGGGATATCATCTCATGCTGTTTGTCCTGGGCATTGGATTGTAGGGTGCTCTGTAACTGAAAGGCCTGTTGAAAGGCTTGCCTATCCGCGGCTGCCTGTTGAGATTGCAGCTGGATCAGTTGCTGTAGTTGCTGTTGGCCCTCGGCCAGGGTTTTAATCAGAGGTTCCATAGCGCTGTCTAGAATCCCACCTTTGTCGCCAGTGTGGAATTATAGACGGGAGACAGGTGGATGATGAAAGTATATTTATTCTTGGTAAGGCAGAAAACTTCTCAAGGTAACAAAATAAACAAGTCCTTCTGGTTTGCTTCACCGGTGTCTTGGTTTCACAGAGTATGCTGACCTTAGTCCCAGCTTGGTTCTATCCCTTAGTATCCGGATAGGCCCACCACTCCGACTCTCCATCCTCTCTCTTCCCGATATCCTGTGAATGAACACCCATCAGAATGGCTTGGTGCGCTTTTATCATAACAGCTGGGCTCAGGGCCCCACCAATCACTGAGTGTCCAGCCTAGCCCCCTTTCTATTGGTTCATGAGGCTTTGACCCACCTTCCTTAAAGGACGCCGTCCAGGCGTATTGCCATTCCCCTTTAAGCAATGGAAGACCCTCGCGTCGGTCACGTGCCCGTGGCCACGCCGAGTAGGGGCATGGTCGGCTGCTGGGTGGTTCCCTCCCGCAATGGTTAGCCCTGGGGTCACCATGAGGAGCACGGCGGTGGCGGGTCGGCCGCTCTCCCTTCGCTCACTCCCATCCGGGCAGGCCTGAATGCAAGGTAAGCCAAGTGCGACGTCACCAGTACCGTCGGAAGCGGGTTCCCCGCCCGCTTCTGTAGCTGAGTAAATGGACGGGACCTGCCGGGAGGTCCCGTTACTATAGATCCCCGTGTTCCTGGGACCGGGTGCATACGGTCCACGCCGCGGCTCTAGCCGAGGTGCGCTCGAAGCACGCCGTGGCTTCAGCCGAGGCGCAGCCTGCCACGGCTCCAGCCGAGGCGTGTTTGGTGTACGCTGCGGCTCTAGCCGAGGCGTGTTCGGAGCACGCCGCGGCTCTAGCCGAGGCGTAGCCTCACAACTCCTAACAACATACTCCTATCATACTCCTATGGACACAATAACATAAGACACAAAGAAAACAAATGAATCGATTCAATTATAACAATAGAATACATTTATTCATACATAACAATGCATGATGATGATGCAAGCATTCCATTTAACTATTCGTATCTCGAATTTTCACCTTTATACTTTTGGTGCAAATCTATCATGCAATAACTATAAGCCTTACAGGTTTCTAATGCAAGCCTGTGATGCAAATGCAGTCTAATGCAAGCGTCAGCATTCCTCTCCAATCCACACCATGCTTCACACTCTCTATCTAAGACAATCCCTGTCTAATTTTCCCTTTCCCAAACCCAAAGCTCTTTGTATGAGTGTCTGTTCTAATCAATCAGTTTAGGCCATAAACCATACTTCCCATTTGCTTGTGCCTCTCTCCCCTCTCCAGCTCTGTCTTTGTCACGTCTCTCTTCTATGCACAACTCTGCAACCAGCCAGTCATTCAGAGCCAGGCCTCGGTCTCTCTCTTTCAGATCGATCTCATCTAGGCCTCATCAGATTGCTTCCCCAAGCTATCGATTTCCCAAAGCTGGTCTGCCAAGGCTGCATTACTGTCACACCAAAGTGCCTCTCTCTCATCGAACTTCATCAACATCTAGCACCATCTCCAACAGCAACTACTAAACTCCCTTCTCTTCACCTCTGGTTATACTATTCCATGACATACTGAAATCCCTATGGTTACTTTCATTCTCTAAGCTAAGAATGTCTCTTTCTCTGTCAGCATGTTCTAAATATGAATGTGCCTGAAAGTCTGTGTTTGCAATGTACTTTCACTTCGTGTTCTTGTTGTGTTCTGTGTCAATGTGACATTGGACATCATATCTCCTTTATGGCCTATCTGTCTATGGTGCCTGCCTCCTATTTCTCCATTCATACCCATTCACTCCACTGTTGGCTTCACGAAATCCTCTTTCCTTCAGAGAACAGGCCATCACTCCTCTCATGCAAAAAGCACTTCTCCCTCTATCCATGTGGCGCAGCCTCCATGGCACCCACCTTCTCTGTCTCCGCGAAGCACAGAAGCCCATCATGATAGGCTTCCTTCGCTCTCCACTCGGACAAGGGTTGTGTTATCTCTGTTTGCATTCCAATCTTTCACACTAATTCATAACAACTTCACACAGAGTGGCGCTCCTCTGTGTCTTCATCCAGAAATGGCTTTATAATGCCAGCTAAATGCTTTCTAGCATTTACGCTTTTCATTCGCAAATCCAACCGCTAGCTACATAATGCAAACATATTCTAAGTGCACACTCTACATGCATACATGTGTACATGACACTCTCTACATGTGTCTCTACAAGTATATCAATGTGTCATTCTAAATGGCTCTACATGTCATTCTAAATATGACAGTGTGTCATTCTAAATGCAAATGGCTAATGCATACAAAGTGGCAGTCTAATATGTGGATAGTGTAATGTTACTAGTCAGTTCTAATCAGAATTTATGATGGATAACTAAACATGATGCAATAATTCCTAAAGTGGTAATGGTCCTCTAACAATAGGTAATGATGGGTAATGGTGTGTAATGATTCTGTACTGATAACAAACCAGGCCTCCATATTATCAGGTTATACAATCTCTCCTCTTATCATTACATAATCTTACTAACTATATGTCAAACATAACATAGCAATGTGATATGCTATTACCAAGCAAAGTTGCAAAAGGGAAAAAGCATATTATTTCATGCAAAAAACCCTAGACAATGCAAGCATTTCACTCTATCAGTAGCAAGCTATATATTCAAATGCATAGCTGCAAATATGTCAGAATTCAGAATAGCATAGCAAAAAGTCAAGCCAAAAGTCAAAAGTGTCTACAAGCCAAAAGTGTGAAAGTGTCTCTACAAGCAGAAAACGAAAATGCAATGCATAGATCAATGCATGTGTACAGTGGATAGCAGGTGTATTCACTTTCAATGTGTCAAGCACAAAATAACAATCACTTTCATAGGTGTCAAAGCTCATTTCAGATGTCAGTAGCCAAACAGGCCAAATAATTTCATTACAGATCAATGCATACATATCAGTGTATACATCCAGTATATTGGTCATATAGGCCAATTCATTTATATTCCAGTCCAAGGTATTTCCAGGTCACTCATGAGGTATGTGTGCCCTCACATATGCGCACAATTCCAGGTCAGTACAAATCCAGTTCTAATGCATATCTTAGCCAAGGAATGTCAACAAAGATGCAGTGTCAACGAAGCAAGTGTTCACAATTAGGGTAATGCGTTCACTATGAGCATATCAGTGTTCAGCAAAGCTTTTCAATGTTCAGGTAGCAGAAAAGTGTTCAAGCCAATTCAGGCTGGCCTGCTGAATAAATGGCAGTAAGCTCATGAGATTTTGCACAGAGCTCCAAAAAGGCAGGAGCAAGAATCAAGTGTCGGTACCATATGCGCCCCACTTGTCCCCATGGAGTGATCACATCGGTCCTTCACTTTTCAATGGTAGCACTGGGAAAACCGTATGTTAGAAACTGTGGTGACCACAGCTCATAGGCTTCGTTTTCCCTAGGCCTGTCATTCCCAACATGGAGAAGTGGGAACAAAGGCAAAACAAAGCACTGATGCACTCATTCAGAGTGTTTGCATGACAATGCAGATGGCAACTTTCCTCTGGCAATTCCATGCACAGTGCAATTCCATGCACAGTGGCCCTTCTCCATAGGCCAAACTCCAGCTTCAAATTCTCTCCTTCCTTGCCAGGTCATGCTGTTGCCGGTTGTTGCCATGCCATGCCAGTTCCTGCCATGCCAGTCCCTGCTCTTTAAATAAGGGACCAGCCAAAGTTGAATGCAAGTGCAACTTTCAAAGCACCATGAATCAATGCTCTATCTCTTTCACTCAAGAGAAAAAGCTTCACTGCTTTCCAAACGTGGATCAGGAATTCAAATGCTTTTAGAGCGTGTCTTCCTGCTCATTCCTGCATTTCTCTCTTTCTCCTCAGGCCCAAACTTGTGTCTGGTTCTGGTTCACAAGGTAAGGCATTCCAAATGGATTCTCTTCTCGCTGCATATTACAACACAGCTCACAAAATGAATTTCTCTCTTCTTTGCTGAACAATCTCTTTCACTGCTCTTTCTCTCTCTCTCTCTTGGCACAGAATGCTGCAAGGTGTATTCTCTCTGTACAGTCAGTCACGATCTTCGCTTTCCATGGCAATAGGTGTCATGCCACGAAGTCTGGGTAGCAAGCAGGTTTTCTGGGTACATTCTCAGAGCACAGCCATAGGCACAGCCATACCCTACGGCCTCAAATTGGTCGGTCGGCATTCCCCAAAAGTGCTGCTGCAAAGCGTAGCAAAAGTCAGATGCCAATGTCTCATCATTGCTGCAAACAAACAGCCATGATGCAAAGTCATAAGGTGTCAGCCATCATGGATCTTGAACAGACGGTCATCAAGGTCTGGTCAATCTGGCCTGGTCCATCATTCTGGTCATGCTGCTTTCAATCGCCATGCTGCTGCCAATCATGGTCTGGTCAATTCATGTGATGCAATCTGGTCAGTCATCAATGCGATCTCGGTCTGGTTATGGTGTTTCTCCAGATTTCATGCAAAGAAAACAAAAGTGCAAGTATCAGTCTTCAATCAGATTCAGATGTAATCAAAGCCAAAAAACAAAACAGCATTTCCCATTGTGCGTTGCAGTGCACATCTAGTTCTAAACTCCCCATGTCTCTCAAAAGACATCAATGCTATCTCATCTGTATCTCAGTCAGTTCTATCAATGTGTCAGTGCATCTGCCTAACTATGCCTGTCTAATCATGGCTCATGCTGCATGACTCCTGCAATTTCATTGCGATCTTTCTCAAAACAAAACAAAACAGCCAGTTTCACATAATTCAAAAATTGCACATTCAAATTCTGCACATTCAAACATGTCACAACTGCATATCTCTCATTCAATTGCATTCATATCCTATATTTCCTTCTGTGTCACTTCCATGTGTTCTAGCCACACATTCCCCTTTTTTCATCATGTATTCACAAAGCTGAATTACTCCATGTTGAAAAATCAAATCGGTTTCATTCACACAAACACTGCCGTGTGTCATACAATTCAGATTCAAACAACATTCCTTCACTGCACTGCTAACTCCTGCTTCAAATAAACAGTCTGCTAGTCCCGCGCGATATTTCTGCAAAACGTCAACAATCCTTTCCATACACTCATTCAATCTAAAAAAATTCCAGGAGTGCAAACTCTCAGAACATCCAAATATAGCACGATTAGCGCGATTCACGTTCTCCTTCAATGCTATCCCACTTTCAATGTCATTAGACAAAATATTTTTCTCACTCGATAAAATAGGCAAAATACTGGTGTCATCACGGCTTCCAAAACTGTCATCATTTCTATTCAAATCAAAGATCATCACATAAGTGCCTTCATGCACATAACTGTTTTCATGCAAAGGTGTCTCCAATAATACAGTTTCACAATGGAAATCTTCATAGGTAATCCCTCTTTGCATTTTCTTCATGTCTGTCAGAAATGCACTATCTCTCGTATTATTCTGAGGTAACTCTTTCTCCCCACGAACAATATTCATATCTCTAGGAACTCTGTTCCCGCCCATCACTGCTGTTGTCGACAAATTTTTACATGGGTCTAATTTTGCTGGGACATTTTCCCAATTAATTTCTGTTTCTGCTACTGCACTATTCACTTTCAATACGGTTGGTGCCGGTGAAATTTCTCCCCAGGCGTCAAGCATATTTCTAAGCCGATTTCTTATTGCTTTCAAATCATTAAAAAATGTGCTCATTCTGCAGTTTCAATTATTCACCCTCACGACACTCAAGTGAGTTTCAAAAAACAAGTACCAAGACTTCTCCAAACATGTAGATACAGTTGCCGGCTCTTGCCAAAAAATGTGCACACAAAGTTTCCAAGTCTCCACGGATTTCCCCCCAAAAAAAATACCACAAGCGTCTTCAAGAAAAAAACTGTTTCTCTAGCTCGGCTAAATAAATGTACATTTATTCCAAAAATATTGCCAGTCATGAAACACTGCTCTGAAACAATGCCAAATTCCGGGTTCCAAAAGTCAGTCAGACAATTGCGTTCCCCTTCCTACGGTGAACAAAATTGTGGACAAAGCATGCTCTGAATCAATACAGCCCCTAGACGGACAAAACATGAAACATAAAAATCTATTGCCATGACGAACTAACAGAAAAAACAAAACACAGCTGCACACAATGTTCAAACTTCGACTGCTGCAAAACCGATAAGTGGACCAACAAGCCAGCTGCAAAACTCTGCAGATTAAACCCTTTGTTCCATCTTATCAGTCAGCATTAGTGAAGTCCCGCGTTACGGGTGCCATTTTGTGAGAACGTAAAACAATTCCCTATCCCGATCTTGCAACCATGCACCGGTCTTAGACAACTGTATCCAACCCTAGACAATCTCCTCGGGGGATGTGGATCACTATACCCCCCCCTGCTTTTGTATCTCAGGGCCTTTGTGCACTGCGTTACTCCTAGATTACTCCTAACAATATACTCCTAACATACTACTATGGACACAATAACATAAGACACAACGAAAACACATGCATCGATTCAATTATAACAATAGAATACATTTATTCATACATAACAATGCATGATGATGATGCAAGCATTCTATTAAACTATGCAAATCTCAAATTTGCACCTTTATACTTTTGGTGCAAATCTACCATGCAATAACTATAAGCCTTACAGGTTTCTAATGCAAGCCTGTGATGCTAATGCAGCCTAATGCAAGCGTCAGCATTCCTCTCCAATCCACACCATGCTTCACACTCTGTATCTAAGACAATTCCTGTCTGATTTCCCCTTTCCCAAACCCAAAGCTCTTTGTATGAGTGTCTGTTCTAATCAATCAGTTTAGGCCATAAACCATACTTCCCATTTGCTTGTGCCTCTCGCCCCTCTGCAGCTCTGTCTTTGTCAAGTCTCTCTTCTATGCACAACTCTGCAACCAGCCAGTCATTCAGAGCCAGGCCTCGGTCTCTCTCTGCCAGACCGATCTCATCAAGGCCTCATCAGATTGCTTCCCAAAGCTCTCGATCTCCCAAAGCTTGTCTGCCAAGGCTGCATTACTGTCACACCAAAACACCTCTCTCTCATCGAACTCCATCAACATCTAGCACCATCTCCAACAGCAACTACTAAACTCCCTTCTCTTCAACTCTGGTTATACTATTACATGACATACTCAAATCCCTATGGTTACTTTCATTCTCTAAGCTAAGAATGTATATTTCTCTGTCAGTATGTTCTAAATATGAACATGCTTGAAAGTCTGTGTTTGCAATGTACTTTCACTTCGTGTTCTATGTCAATGTGACATTGGACATCATATCTCCTTCATGGCCTATCTGTCTGAGGTGCCTGCCTCCTATTTCTCCATTCATACCCATTCACTCCACTGTTGGCTTCACAAAATCCTCTTTCCTCCAGAGAACAGGCCATCTCTCCTCTCATGCAAAAAGCACTTCTCCCTCTATCCATGTGGTGCAGCCTCCATGGCCCCCACCTTCTCTGTCTCTGCGAAGCACACAAGTCCATGCTGATAGGCTTCCTTCGATCCCCACTCTGACAAGGGTCGTGTTATCTCTGTTTGCATTCCAATCTTTCACAGTAATTCATAACAACTTCGCACAGAGTGGCGCTCTTCTGTGTCTTCATCCAGAAATAGCTTTATAATGCCAACTAAATGCTTTCTAGCATTTACGCTTTTCATTCGCAAATCCAAGCGCTAGCTACATAATGCAAACATATTCTAAGTGTACACTCTACATGCATACATGTGTACATGACACTCTCTACATGTGTCTCTACAAGTATAACAATGTGTCATTCTAAATGGCTCTACATGTCATTCCAAATATGACAGTGTGTCATTTTAAATGCAAATGGCTAATGCATACAAAGTGGCAGTCTGATATGTGGATAGTCTAATGTTACTAGTCAGTTCTAATCAGAATTTATGATGGATAACTAAACATGATGCAATAATTCCTAAAGGGGTAATGGTTCTCTAACAATAGGTAATGATGGGTAATGGTTTGTAATGATTCTGTACTGATAACAAACCAGGCCTCCATATTATCAGGTTCTACATGGATGAAATTCTAATGACCACCAACAACATGAGGGCATATTTAACTTTGACACACAAAGTCTATGAAGAAGACACGTGTCAGGGGATACCCACAGTTTGTGTGGATGGGTGCTCCTACCATGTTGATGACAACCAGAAAAAATAACTATTGTCTGGCATTGCGAATGCCTGGTTGCATGATACCCTGGAACCCCCTGCTGGATAGAAAATAGGACCCTGAACTAGTCATGGTGCAGAGTTGATGGCTGTTCATCAAGCCATCCTCACTGCAGTGCACCTCCAACTCATAGAACTGGTCATAATCACTGACTCTGATTATATCAGGAATGAGTTTGTGGAGCACCTGATTAAATGGAAGAATGTTGACATGTTTTGTGCCAACAATAAACCTTTAAAGCATTCCAAACTGATGATCTGATGACCTCCAATGCGATGACCATCTATTGGAAGAAGATAAGCGGTCATTCCAAAATAGAGGCACCAGATAAGACTGGGAATTACCTGGCTGATCAGCTGGCTAAACCAGAGACCTGAAGGGGGATTTTGTGGCACAAACTTGTGCGAATAGTGAACTCTCGACTGCCCAGTAGAGTAAAGATACCCGAGATGCAGATTTGATCACTGCACAGAAAGAGAACCTGATCATTGGAAAATTCTATCAACACATTGAAGATACTGTGAGTTGTCCTCTAACAGAGTTGGATTACGCTGGTAAAGAGGATCTCAGAGTGTTGAGGAAGTTTACTAAGATGTCCCAGACACAAGACAGTTTGTTGGTAAGGGGAGCCCTATCTGGCTGTGACCAGTGGGTGGTACCTACCTTATTCCAAAGCCTGATGTTGAACCATGCTCATGACGCAGTCATGCCGGTCATAGGGGGTTTTGCATGACATTAGAAATCCTGTGTTGGTTGCCTACTGGCCACAAATGGGCCAGGAGCTTGGCACTTACCTAAAGGGGTGTCTTGTATGTGCTCAGTTTCAATCCAGTTACCTCATACACAAAGCTTCCCTACAAAATAGAGGAATTACACTGACTTGGTCAGATTTGCAAGTCGATTCCATCAGCCAGTGATTCACTTCTCTAGAAGAAACAAGCACATGTTGATTGTGACATGCTTGTTCACAAAGTGGGTAGAATGTCTTCCAGCCCCGAATTGTAAGGCGGTGAATGCTGCTGCACTGATGATCAATCACATCTTCTCTCATTTTGGCCTCCCGCAAAGGATTGAGTTGGACCGAGGAAACCATTTAACCACTGAGGATATGTTGAAGATGTGGGAGATTCTAGGGGTAAAAAGAAATCTCCACTTTGCCTACCACCTAGCCTCAAGCACAGAGGTCGTAGAGAGAAACAACAAGATAATTGTGAGCATCTTCAAGAAGTGTGTGGTAGATTCTGGACCCAGTTGGGCCATCCAATTACTGCTTGTCCTGATGGCTATTAGGTCTACCCCATCTTCTGCAACAAAGACCAAGGAGTGAAGGTTTCTCTGTCTTGGTGTGGTGCCTTTGAAATTGTAGCTAAAATATCACCTATCGCCTACAAGATCCACATCCCAAAAGGACAACAGACAGAAGAAAAATGGGTCCACATCAAGCAGTTGAAAGCTGTCATCCCAGACAAGCTTTACGACTGATCGAGGAGCCAAATGAAAGTCAAGCAGAGGAACCATCTCAGAAATGAAAAGGAAGGATGAAAAATCGGATGGAAACTAATTATGTATATACACAGGGAGTAATTAACTTAGTGCTCATTGTAAAGAGAAAGAAAATAAATACGTTTTTTTGTGAAATAGTGAACATGTCTTATGTTATAATTATATGCTGTTGTTGATTTAGTCAATTTTGTGAAAATCCTCCAGGGTAATATGTTGTGTAAAAAGTACTGAACTAATTTCTTTTTATTTGCTGGACAATAACCTTCCTTCACTTCCAGTCTGGAAGCAAGAGAAGAGTCTGGAAAAAAAACAGAAACCCAGGAAAGAAGGACACACGGGGGTGCCGTGCTATACCCCCAACCCAAAGACAGAAGGGGAAGAGGGAGTGCCAACTCCCTAAGGAAAGTTAGCCGGACCGGCTCCCACAGAAACAAAAATATAAAAAAAGGGTTGAATGAAAATCCCACTCTGCCCTGCATTTCCCCCATGAGAGAATCTTGGGCCCACAAGAGAAATTACATGCCAGCATTTACAAACCTGCACGCTGAGAACACACCTATTAAGGCAGACTGTGGGATTTCTGCAAGACACACAAGGAAGGGCCATGTGAGAAAAGGCCTACATGTCATTACAAAAGGAAAAGCAGCATTTTATTCACAAAGGTAGAAGAAATTCAAAGGTCTCTTTCACATTTTAAACACTGACACCAAAAGGGCTTTGCATGTGTGTTTGCAGTTTAAAGCAAGAAAAATGTACGCCTGCTAGCATGACGAGGTCCGGGAAAAGACATGGTGTTGACACAAAGTAATGTATATTATGCTTCAAAAATGCTTGCAAACATTTGAAAAGAAATACCCACTTTGTTGCCATGAAAGTTTCCTGTAGCCCTGAGGCAGACTATGTTAGTGTCTTTCTGCAGTGGAAAACCAGAGAAAGCTAAAACAAAAATGTAATCCAAGTACAGATTCAAAAAGCACATCACATTGCTGGCTGAGAAATAAATTCAGCATTTTCACAGAAACTGCCACCCATAAAAAGGTGGTGCACTGTGACAATTCAGACCCACTTTCCAGTACAAAAATGAACAGTAGATAATTAAACTGTATTCAATTAATAACTGAAAGGAACAGCCCTGCACTTTCAGCCCAAAAGTAAAATGAACCCTGATCAGTAAAACACACCATATGTCAAAGAATCAAGGCTGATGTTAGAAAATGCAATATGTGAGTTCCTTTCAGCCAAGGACAAATGGTGGGTCTCTGGGCAAAATGCACAAAGAACTCCCCCACTGAAAGCTTGGCTTGCATCCCAACTGTTTACAACTGCAATAACATGGGGCTGAAGGGTGTCGAAAACCAAGTTTCCCTAGACCTGCTGTCTCTGAGGCAGTTCTCAGCAGGAAAATGTTCTAGCTAGTACATCACAGGAATGTAGGGAGGGGGATCTCTGTGTTGCTAAGGACCCAGGTGTTTACGAATGGCAGCTGCCAACTTCAAACAACAAAGAGTAATAAAGAAAAAATAGGTCCCTGGTGACACGCTATCCAAGGGTGGCAAATGACACGGAAGAAGGGAAGCTCATATTTGCAAATTTGAAGATTCCCCTTAGTTTAAATGGACTATCACAAGTGTTGCTTTTTCTCAGAAAGTACAAATCACACTGCATCTATGTATGTTTCATTTTTTAGATAATTTCAACATGATTTTGGTGATATAAAGTATCTCCATCTGTGACCTAGGGGATTGTAATGACCATCTAAAAGGTGTTCCTGGGTGATCTGAACATGCTCTGAATTTGAGAGTTGGCTAACGGGTGGAGGTTAAAATTAGCAATGTGGGGAATAAATAGCATGTTCCTAACGATTAAGCTTTTTGTAAACACTGGCCGAAAATTGCCAAATGGCCCTACAAAATGGTGCAGAGTCCAATGTTCCCTCTAAGCTATGTGCATGTGCGCGTGCTCGGCTTCCTTCGGGTGCAGCTCAGAAGATTTTTAGCAGTGCACACAGACAATTCTCACCTATTCAAAAACATTTAATAAGGCACAAGCCACAGTAATTACCTGAAATGTTCTTTTTTCTTAAAATAAGCAACTAGTTTTGATATTCTGCTCATATGCATTACACTACTATGCAAGGGCTACCATAAACACCTAAAATCCTGAACAGCAAAATACACAAACAAGAGGTAAAAAACTATATGAAAACCTGGCTCCATGAACAGAAGAATCTAACCAAGATATGCCTGTACACATTAACCAAATAATGTTCCCTTGCCCCCCATGACTCCTAAACTTGACTCTACCACACTTTTACCTTATGACTCTAACTTCTGACCCAGAACACATTAAGATACTACCAGACAACCTTGACTCTGCTAAAGGTTAGCAGATGTGTACCTGCATCCGTCTAGTTTATGTTGTAATATGAATAATGTTCACGCGCCAGAATTTCTGTTACTCATTGGGCCTCATTATGAGGTTGGAGGTAGCCTCAAACTCGGGTCTGGCTCTGGGTCCTGCGAAAGGGGAATTACCGGGCCATTCCGAACTTGGCGGGCCCTGTAATTCCCCTTGTGTGGGAGCCGGAGCCGGTACGTCCCCATTCCCATTTGAGCCCCCATAGGGCTCAATGGGAATGGGGTGGATGGCAGCAGCGGTACCGTTCATAACGGTACCGTTGCTACCATTCATTGCTGCTCGCGGGTGCAGAGCGGCCCCCGCGAGCAGAACCCTTAATGTGGCGGTATGGTAACAACGGCGCCGGTATCACTACCTGGAAGTGCCTTGTACGTGCTGTTTTGCTGCCATCCTTGCTGCACCTCGCTCCTGGACTTGTGCTGCTTTTCCTCTGTGAAGAATGCTGTTCGCTGCCGCTGATAGCTGTGGAAGCCACGTTGCCAAGAACCTTAGTCAGCAAGAGGAAGGCGCATTATCGCGGAAAGGCAAAACTGCATTGGGAGCAAGTACATATTAATATAAGCTTTACTAGTGTTGTGGATATAATGGACTTTGCTCTTCACTCCTTAGTCTTTACACGTAACTAGTGAGCGTGAATGCATCTAGCACTGTGACTGCGTGAACCCATACGCAATTTTTACGGTGCGTTCCTTCTTTTTTTCATAGTTTGACGCCCTCCTTTGTGGCCACGCCCCCTAACTTCCCAGCAGCCTTCAAGAGCACTATGCATGCGCACCTGTGCGTGCACCTGGAAGTGCCTTGTAAGTGCTGTTTGGCTGTTTGGCGTGGAGGCAAGGGGCAAGAGTGGTCTTGTGCAAGGTACGAATTTTTATAGAAAGACAAAAGATATCAGGTGTTTCTCATATGTGTCCAGTTGGTTATACTATAAGTAGAAAGCCATTCGAGTGCATCTCCTAAAAAAAAGAAAAAAAAAAGAATTATATAGACCATACATTCGTAAATTTGAGAAAGCACTCTGACCATCTTTTCCATTAGTGGAGATACACTAAACACAGCAACTATCAGACTGTGTAGTAGTGTAACAATGGAAACGATGCTCAGAAATGGGGAAAAAAAATAATAGAACTCCCCCTCAAGGATCACGCGATTTCTAACACAAATAATAACAAAAATGTAAAAAAAAAGCCTGCACCATCTTTAAAGGGAAGACGTTCTTTCGTTTCAATATCTACTCAGTCTTTAGAGGGTGGACTCTCAGCAGAGGCACAGGCAGACGTAATACCCGTCCCGCGCATACTGAAATTGAAATCACTGTGCTCTTTGAAAGTGGCAAATGCTGATATTACACACGATCCATTCATTGATAAAGACACACTAAAAACGGAACATACAATGGAAGTTGAACTACATGAGAACAAGTTCATCCCTTTAGCTGATATTTCCATGCTTGCGCCAGTTGTGATGGCAGACTTAGACAAACAAATACGTCTTTCTCTGGGACCTTCTACTCCCGTATCATCTTTTGGTAATTTCTGTGAACATGTGCATTTCCATAAACCTCACAAACTTGAACATGTAAGGCCAAGGCAAACTTTTGCCGGTATTGATTCTGTGTTTGTACCAAAATGATCATGTATGTCGGCCAGCTCACCTAAAACTGAGCATGAGAATAATGATAACATCCCGTCTCACGTCAGTCCACAAAGCCACGGATCTTTTCCCTTACCAGTATTTAATTTATCTAACTCACATGAGGCACCTCAACTGCCTGAGAGAGGTATATCAGATCTTTTAGAAAAAGAAATCCACGAGTTTCCTGTACTCACCAGAAGTTTAAATCTTCTTGATCGAGGACATGAATTCACTCACTCGCTCCTAAAAGATTTAGATAACTCTATATCATACAATACTGAAAAACCTATTAAACTTGAAGGATTTATTCTGGCTCAAGAAGCATGCCACACATTCCATATTAAAGGTCCAGAAAGAGCTGCGTTGGTGGTCAAAAGGGAACTTTCAAAACAGGCCACAACAACGGTAACAATGAATACAGGCACACAAACATTAGATGACCCCTTATTATTGAATGGTATGCCACCTCCTTTGCAAAAGTATTAAAGAAATCAGAAATCTTAATTAGTGAAAATCCGCCCGCAGTATCCATAGATCTGATGGAAGTAGCAAAATTACAACATGATCGTCTGTTGCAGATAGAACAGATTTTGTTCAAAGCAAATCTAATTCCCCAACGTAGTCAAGAACACTCACAAAGTGACAAGGTTGCAGGCTTTAAGGAAGACTCCCCGGATAGTCCCAATGCTATCACAGACATTATTGAACAGGAAAATGCTGAGGCTGAGGTAAAAGAGGATTCCGGAGATAAGCCGTCTTCCGAAGAGGGCTTCTATCATTTATCCAAAAGAGCTAAAAAAAATCACCAAAAAAGCGCTAAAAAAGAAGACATCGGATGAAAGGCAGTGAGGTACTCACGGGAAACATACATAATAATACAAGAGCATGTCCAGTATCCACAGTAAATAACAAGCAAAAATCTAAAATATCAGAGACTACTAAAGTATCAAGTGATGAACAGGCCCTTAATTTAAGTCAATTGAATGAAGAAAGTAAAAAAGTTCTCCAGATCACTGCACGGACAGATAAGCAGCCGTGTAATTTGCTTGAGAAAAACCATATCAAATGTCTCCCATGTTCACCAGAAAGGACATGAACGAGCCGCACGTCGGCTCAAACATTGCCTTCCTCCATGAGAGGCTTAAACTCAGGCACGCTGACACAGATGAATCTAATTTCTTATTTCCCAGATGTAGTAAATAAGAAAACTGATAAACCTGTAAGACCTCTGCTGTTCACTGAAGAGAAAAATGCTCACTCAGATTCTATTGTTACAAAGTCACTGCAATGTGATGCGACTAACAATATAAAAGCAAAAGACATGCCCTCAAATCTAATTATATCTGCACAGTTAGGCCTTGAACCAGAACTCCACGCCAATACTGTGCCTAGAAAAGCAGGCACTGCTGGGAGTGTAGATATCCCGGTGATGCCTCCCAGTGCCCTGCCGATGTCTGGCAAGGCATTCCCTGCCGTGGCTGACCCTCATAATGCTGGGGCACATGGCTAGGTAGGGCAAGAGTTATGCAACACACAATTTGGAGGACAGTCACTGTCAAGACCTATTGCCCTGATCTCTAATACATCAGAAAGTCTCTCGGAGAGATATATTTCCATTCCCGCTGGCTATTGCCGACTCAAATCTTGTGTCCTTCCATAACATACCAAACAAGATGAAATTATAGGATGTAAGAGTAACTCAAACATCAACGGTATGGTACGCATGAATCAATCTTTTCTAATGAATACACTGTTTAAAGTATCACCCCTTCGAAGCTTGGTTACTAATGATATCAAATGGATCAGTCTCCAAAATAATAAAAATCACCGGATGCTCTCTAAAGTACAATCACCTAGCATTGCTAAACTACTATGGGAATATAAAACAGACTTAAGCATGTTGGGCCTCGAAATGCATGCCTTTGTTTCCATAGAAGAGGCTATGTCCTTTCTTGAATTCCAACCTTTAAACTCCTCCCCATCTGACGTTGCAACTGCGCTAGCAGACACAAAAATAGACACTACTAAACACATGATTGAACAGCTAGCTTCATTAACCACTGCACTCAATGGACTCACATGGCAGAACCTTTAATAAAAGCTGCGCTAGCCATAATTCCAAGTGTCCTCATAATCGAATGATCTGAAGATCACTTTGTGGAATTGTTGTGGCTATAACAACCTTAACAAATGGATGTCCAAGTCCAGCACAGAGTCATGTTTATCCATCTTTCTCATCCAAGAAACTACGTGTCGGACAGACTTCCAATTTGATGGGTTCACTTCAATCATGCATCATGCATCTCACAGTGCGGTAGGAAGACCCTGAGGGGGCCTTGCCATTCTCATTAATAATAATTTACAATTTACCATTAATCATATTTATGAAGCAGATCTCTATCCTATTGTTAATATAAAACTAGACTTCCTGTACTGTACAAATCTTTTCTTGATTTCCTTATATTGGAACCCTAAATTCCTCGTTTAGCGGTAAGTGTCAAGGATTGATTTATTCCATCGTATCGAGAGAAAATGGAAATGTGTGGTTGCAATTCCTAAAAGGATGGGATATGGTTGTAGTGCAGCCAGATGTTACACACGCCGACTTTACATGTAAGATAGGGACTTGCTCCTCATGGATAGATTATATGGCTGCCTCCAGGACAATCTCCGGTATGCTCTCACTGCCACCCTTACACCGTTAGTGGGGGACCATTTAATGATAGTTACTTCTTTGGCTGGACAAAGTCAACATATTGTACGTGATACAAGCCTGGCCCTCATCTAGGTCGACAGGCAATTGTTGTCAATTAACTGGAAAGATTCTACATGTGGAAAATTATCTTTCTTTGTCAATCGCGACCTTTGGGTTCCT